>NC_067164.1:11736014-12448170 GCF_903995435.1 Acomys russatus | reverse complement strand
GAGCCAATGGTAATGTTTCGACACTGTACATTAACTTTGAATTAACACATGTATAAATGCCTTATCTTAGACGTGTCACTGCTAACGATTCAACATCATGAGCTGTGAAAAACCATGCTGGGGCCTCTGTGGGCACCAGCTATGACCATGGTACATGTACTGGCACTCAGGCAAAATGATCATGCATATAATATAAAACCTATCCGTCTTAAAACAGTGTTCAAACAAATTAATTAAACTCAAAAAAAGCATTGAGAGTTTTACACAGTTTATTATATATTAGTAGGTTAGCTGAAGAATGAAATCTAGAAAAAAAAAGATTATGAAACACATATGCTTTAACTATTCTCTCATTTAACTTCTTCCAAACTGAGTTTTTGATAAATGTGACATGTTAGACAATTCACACATTTTAAAGATGTAGATGCTGTTCTGGTAAGTTTAAACACGGAGCACTTGTACATGTAAACATACATTCCAGATACAGTAGTTAATTACATCAGAGTACATTTCATTGTATTCGTGGTAAAGTTTTATTAAGGATTCAAAAAACTTAAAATGGTACAAATAAAAAGGTCAGCGTGCTGGGATTGGGTTCCACAACTTCACTCTGACTGGCTGTGGTTTGTGACTTTCCACCTCTCCTCTGAAATGTTCCCTGAGCATATGGATGTGTTTTATGGATATATCTGCTGCTACTGGGTCCCACAGTATCATTATGTTTGGCTGTGGTTTTGTATAATGCTTTCTCCCTGTTGCAAAAAGACACTTTCTTGATGAGGGGTGCGAACTATACTTATCTGTGTATATAAGGATAAATATTTAGAATGTAGTTAGAGATTATGCTAGTTTAGTAAAGTGGCAGTTGGAGGATTTCCTCCTAGAACCATTGCTTACCCCAAATGAAAAGATACCAGCCATCAATGGCTGATGAGAGGAGGTCATCAGGAGACACATATGCACAGAGAAATAGTGAATGAAGACAGAATGTACAAAAATAACACACACACACACACACACACACACACACACACACACACACACACACACACACAGAGACACATGCACATGTACCTGGGTCATCTGGTAAAACATGGACCAAAAGTTACCTGGGAGAAAAGGATTCATTTGGCTTACATCTTTACATTCCAGTTCATCCCTGAGAGAAGCAATGGTAAAAACTAACGTGAGAAACCTAGAGTGCAAATTCTGAAGCAGAAGCCATGGAAGAATGCAGCTTACTGGCTTTCTCTCCATGGCCTCTTCAGATTGGTTTCTTACATAAACTAGGACACATACCTAGTGATGGCACCACTCCCAGTGGGTTGGACCCTCCCACGCCAAACATTCGACAAGAAAAGGCCCATAGACTTATCATACAGGATAGTTGGAACAAGGAATTTTTAGTTGAGTTTTCCTCTTCCCAGATGAGCCTAGTTCGTGTGAAATTGTCAAAACCTAACAGGAAAGTAAGATAGTCTACTATAAAATGATATAATTATGTATGTGCAACAATAATAGTTAAAAAAAGATTAAAGTGGCCTGGAGTGTTGGCAAAAAAAGAGGGAAGTGTAGAAATGACGTAAATACTTAAAACTAAAACATGGGATAAAAAAGAAATGAAAAAACCCCCACAAAATAAAAGAACATGCAATATATTAGAATACTACCTTAACACATTTTAAAGACAAAATATGGTTGGGCTTTAAATGTGTTTATGAATAAAACGCTTACTGTGTTAATGAGTAAAATCCCTATATATTACAATTCTACATGTAGATTGCAATGAAAAATGTTTTAAGACAATTTGATAATGTAATGGAAGTTGAGATATTTAGTGAACTTGAAATGGATTATATGTGTTCAATATATCCCATATATATTAAGTATATATATATATAAATAGTGAATGGAATCAAGAGAAGATATGTGTGTGTGTGTGTGTGTGTGTGTGTGTGTGTGTGTGTGTGTGTGTGTGTGTGTGTTATCTGGTAAAAACTTACCAAGCGTATATAACAAGGTAAAAAAGTAAAATAATATTTAGTATATAAGGACAATCACTATATCTAATTAATTATTTCAAATTTTAATTTTTATTGTATAATGTGTGTTGTGTGTGTGTGTGTGCATGCACACACTAACCTCTATCTAAAAAATGAGAAAAAGGATCAGTAAAACAATTCAATAGTATATGCAGAACCTTTTCTATCTGGTATAATGGTCTTTAAATCATCATTAAACTTAAAAGCAATACGTTGGAAACTACTATACTGGTATTGGGTATGACCACCATCTGGTTTTTCTGGACATTTCAAATACTGTATGAGAAAACCACTCTTTCTTTTTTTTTCCTGTCCATAGGATATAAAGAAAAGAGTCGTTAATATATAATTTTCAGATAAAGAAAGTATCCACTAGCCAGCTAAGCACAATGGGTATAATAAAATCAGGAATTAGCCTGGCTTTCATCTGATACTATACTGAAGAAAGTCCACTGACGCTTTAAATGAGTGGCCTTGAGCAATTCATTAAGCACGCTTCAACCTCCATTTTACTCTTTGCTAATCTAAAAGATTAAGAGGCAACTTCTTCTTAGCAATGTTGACACTTAATTTTATTTGATTCAAAAGCCTTTGGGCTTTTTCCATGATCAGTGGTGTTTGGTTTCAGAAAGTTTTGAACTGTTACTATTAGTGACATAGAAGTGATGTCACAGAGTCTCTTCTTTGTTAAAAATACTGATTCCTGTAACTATATTTTTCTTTTCTCAGGAGAGGGGATGAGATGAGAGCCGTTCCCAAGCCCTTCTTGCTCTTTCTGAACTCCTACTGGCTGTTTCAACTCAGCTGTTCTGGACTAAATTTTTTGCCAAGCTGACTGATTTAAACTGGCTTTTCTTGGCTTCAGATTATATTACTCTGCCAGGCCTCAAAGGAATTGTCACAATATGTCTTCATCTTCTGGCTTCTTCTCATGCTCTGGCTCATTCTGCTCAATCTGTCTTCCCCTGTGTCTACCTTGTTATCTCTGCAACCTGTCTCTGTAAAGCTGTCCTCATATTCAACTTTTGGTAAAGCTCTTTTCCACTCTCCTTGCCCTGCTCTTAAGTAGCCTGTCCTTCCTCTCCTTCTCTTGTGAGAGTTGGGTGCCTCCTATCTTTAACTTACTCTGTCAGACCTTTCTCTGATTTACTACTTTGTCTGCCTCTCAATTAGATATCACTTTCAAAAATGCCTGCTTTCTTCTATAAAGTGACTTTACCTTCATTGTTTGGGATTGGAGATGTGTGCGAAGGTTGTGTCTGCATTCCAGCCAGATCATATAGACCTAAAAGGTGTTTGGGTGTGATCCATTGCTAGAGAAGCCATGTTGCTGGCTTAAAATTTCTTAGATGCTTAACCAACTCTAAAGAGAATATGACATGTGTTTGCTATTTCTCATAGCTTCTTATAGCTGCATAGTCTCTTATAGCTTCTATAGAATGGCTGATGATGAGCTGCAGAATGTAATCAATATCTTCAAACAATGAAGTATAAAAGCAATGTGGTATAAACATGGTTAGAGAAAATGACAAAAGAAAGATATAGGTATATTGGTTTTATTCAGCAACTGTGAACAAAAAAACACACAATAGATTATGCATTCATACACCTCATTGAAGCTGAAAACATACTTCAAGGTAGATTATAGGTAGATTATAACTTTTTCCTAGAATTGTTTCATACTGTAAACTTAAAAATTCTCTCCCATTTATATGTGAAGTCTGTAACCTCCCAAAATGATGATGGAACCAAAGTTGGGATCATTGGGAGGTACTGATTAGATAGGACTATAAGACTGCTCATCCATCTTACACCCATCAGAATGGCTAAGATCAAAAACTCAAATGACTCCACGTGTTGGCGAGGATGTGGAAAGAGAGGAACACTCCTTCATTGCTGGTGGGAATGCAAACTAGTACAACCACTTTGTAAATCTATCTGGCGCTTTCTCAGAAAAATGGGAATAGGGCTTCCTCAAGACCCAGTTATCCCACTCCTTGGAATATACCCAGAAAATGCCCTACCACACAACAGGGACATATGCTCAACCATGTTCATAGCTGCTCATTACATAATAGCCAGAACATGGAAACAGCCTAAGTGTCCCTCAGTAGAAGAATGGACTAAGAAACTGTGGTACATTTACACGATGGAATACTACTCAGCTATTAAAAACAAGGAATTCCCAAAATTTGTGGACAAATGGATTGATCTAGAAATTATCATAATGAGTGAGTTCACCTAGAAGCAAAAAGAGACAAACGGTATATACTCACTTATATCAAAACACTAGTCCAAGGGATACGTACCATGAAAAACTTTTCTTACCAAGAAAGTGGGTCAGAGGAAAGGACATCCTATTGAGACTTTAGTCGAGAGTAGCATGGAAGAATAGCGAAATAGTAGGACCCACAGGGTCCTGAAAACCTACAAGAAGAACTTTATGACAGGCAGATCTGGGTTCTGGGGTCCTCCTCAAACTAAGGCACCAGCCAAGGAGAATATAGGCATTAAACTTCGAACCCCTACCAAGACCTAGCCGACGAACATGATATTCTCCACCGTTGAGTGGAGAGTGAGATCTGACTCTCACAAGAACTCTGGTGCCCCTTTTCTGACCACGTCCCCTGGATGGGGAGACCTGGTGGCACTCAGAGGAAGAATAGCAAGTTACTAAGAAGAGACTCAATATTCTAAGAGCATATATAGTGGGAGGAGGTCTCCCTCAATCACAGACATAGGGGAGGGGAGAAGGGGGGAAGTGGGAGGGAGGGAGGAAACAGGGGAAGGGCTAACAATCGAGATGTAATATGAATAAATTAATAAAAAAGGAAAAAAATAATGGATATTAAAAAAAAGACTGCTCATCTATAATAGGGCAAGTGGCCTTGTCTTTTTAAATAACATGCTTGCAGTGGTAGTTATTTTAGTAAAATTTTGTAACATTATTCCTGAACTATTTTTATTTGTTTATATTATAGTAATATTATTTATTAATAATGGTAAAATGATTATTTCTCTTGCCTGATTTAGAACAAACTTTTAGCACACAGTTTTTTAATGGGAGTTATATCAAAGCAGATACAAAATTGTAAATGATGGTACAATCTGTATTTTTTTTTGAACAAAAACATGCTAATACACATGAGTTTTGCTTAGCAAATGTCTCCAGATAACATAATTCTGCTATCTAAAATTTGCAAATACAGTATAGCTAGTGTATTTCTTATAGGGATATCTTAACAAAATGAAGATCATGCATCATAAATGATAGAAAGACTTTATTTTCTTTGTTGGAAGAGATGAATATGCATGAAGTATTTTTTGCCTAGTTGGCACCTAGTAAATAAGCACTTATATAAATAATGAATGAGTGAAAAAAATTCAGTGAGTCCCATACGATGCCACAGCACTGTGGGCATCTGAGCAACATGGAGTACTTTGCCACCTCTCCCTCTCTGCATTGATTGGTACTAACATTTTTTTTTTTTACTACCTAACTCTTGTTTGTGTGTTGCTTTTCCTCTCATGATTTGGATTAGGAATCCCATAAAAATATGTCATATACTAATTGTTCAACAATATTGAACATGCAAATGAATTATCTAACTCCAGAGCCAGTGCTTTCCAAAACACTCCTTCTTGCTTTGTATGAACACCAGGAAATAGATTTTTTTTTTCTGATCTAGGATTTATAGGTGCTCACAGTAGCACAGAAAGCCACAGCATTAGTTTGGCCACAGATGCTGCCTAATGGTGTGTTAAAACTCTGCACTGAAGAAAAACTTGCTGATATGATGCCTCCTAAAGGGACACACAAATGCTGACTCCCCCCCTTTCTAATTTTAATTGGTCAGTTGTGTGCTATAAAATTTGGCATGAGAAATAATTTTCTGTTTCACATTGCTCTGGACATAAAATCCTTAACCAAGCAAAATCTTACATGCTCATATACGATTGAGTCACTTCTCTTATTTAAGGCAATGATGTTCTTTCCTTTGAAAGGTGTGCTTGATATTGTTTTTAGTAAATATGAACCAAAATGGTCTTCTTATCAACCTGGCTGAGAAATTAGCAACTTTTTATACAGTAAAGTGAGCAGCAGAATTATTTGGGTCACAGGGATCGTGAATAGAGAGGAAAGGAGGCAATTCCTGTCTCTTGCTGTCTGATACAAAGATTTTCACCAGAAAGGCAAAACAACCAAGACCTAGTGTTTAAATATAGTCATACTGTGGATTTAAAAAGGCTAAAGGTGTAATTTTATTCCAACTGATTGGGCTGCAGAGATATACCTCACTGAAAATAATTACATCAGCTGAATGTTATGCAACTATGTAGTCCTGCAAGTAATAATGTACACCACAGATTCAAACAGACCTTTGACAAAACAGACATGAGATTTTAAAAACAGACTTAAAATTAATGGATAAGAATAAACAAATGAAATATTGATTAATTAATATATGGAACTTTAACAGCATAATGTTATATCTAATTGTAAAGGTAACACTGGAAATTTAGCTAAACCTAGATTATGCAGTCATGTTTTTACAAAGTAGCAATAATAAAAACCGTATTATTCCTGTTGGTCTCCTCAACCAACATTCACTCTTGCATGTATTTTCTTCTAGAATTTAAATATAGTTCTCTCCTTCTGTTTTGTTGTAGAACATTTAAGATAATTAACTTCAGTAAAGGAAAATATACAAACACAAGTCAGAATATAATCAAGTGAGCAATAAAAATGCACAAAAGGGTTTTTACTTCATCACTACCTGACTTAAATAGGAATGTAGAGGACTGGACAAATTTCATTGGATAAGGATGAGGAAAAAAAGACATTTTAGGAGAAAGTATAAAGTGTAAATATTAAAAAATATATCTAATATATAATGATTGATAGAATACTGAGTTTCATTGAGAGGGTGTTAGAATAATATATATCTATAGATCTACATCTATATCTATCTATCTATCTATCTATCTATCTATCTATCTATCTATCTATCAGTAAGAGGTAACACTACACATTTAGATATAGATGGCATTTGGGGGGACTTTGAATTTGTGAAGAGAAAGGCACAAACTTATTCTTTGAGTAATTGAGATTTACTGATACCGTGATTGCATGTTCAGAAGGGTCTTCTAGAGAGATTACTTTGGCAATACAATATAATTAAGAAGAGAACTGTGAGATTCCAGAATCAAATTTAACAATTAGACACTCTTATGAGGATATCTAGGGGAAATGCTTGCAATAGAATTATGAGAAGAAAAAAACAGTAGTAGATATTGAAATCCTACTATACATCATACTCTTCTGGGTACACTAAATGATAATGTGCATTATAATATTTACATTTCAATAGTTACACGATAGTTATATGATAGTGTCCTTAGAAATATAGATGAATATGTAAGAACAATTTAAGAGTGAAGACAAGGGTGAGAAAGTATTGACTATGGTTTAAAGGTTTAATCAAAGATCATTCTGAAGCTTCATGACCCACATTTGAATTGGTGCTGTGTTTGGATGCTTTTCAATTGTAGATGAATACCTTGGATACCTTGTGATCATGACAGTAGCTTAGTTTTCTTAGGACTGTTTTTAGCTCTGACATGTGCAGTACTTAGACTTCATGTCTAGTCAAGGGTTTGGAGCCCAGAAGGGCATTCTGTGAGCAGCATACAGAAATAGTGATGATAGTGACAGCACAATCAACATTTTGTGTAGACTTCAATATGTTTTAAAATTATAAATGTGATAATTGAATTTCTTTTTCATCTTGTATTAATGGGAGATTAGCTGTACTAAGAAAACTTTAAATACAGAATGAGAAAGGAAATGCAGTTGCATTTTTCTCATTATGCACAATGTGCCGGTGCCTAGAGCAACAGAGAAGGAAATTTAAAACAGTGTGGAATGTAACTAGTGAAAGAGAATAAAGAATAACAATGTGTTAGTGGTGGGGATATCAACTCTATTCTACACATTTATTTGCTATATAAATTTTCCTGAGTATATGTGTAAAAATATGTCTCTTTACCCCAGATAGGACAGCAATGAAAGACCAAGGAGATCGTTTTGTTCCACTTTAGCCCAATGAACCAGTGAGTTTCGTACAGAGGCAAGAGTGGTTCAAATGTAGCTGTGCCACTACAAAAGCATTTCCTAACCTGGGTGACATCACAGAACACTACCTCTTTGGAGACCCAACATGACTTGCATGTAGTATGCCAATCAGAGTGTTCTCTCCCTAGCAATTTCATGTTGCAGTTAGAATATTTGGCAAAGGCCTTGTGACTCTTGTAATATTTAGATCTTGCTGATCCTTCTAAGTCATTATTATCATTTTTAACTTCCTGAGACCTATGGACTTTTCTACATGCTTCTTGGAAGGAATGTTGCAATTTAGAGAGTATGACTATTCAATAACATGTGCATTAAGATTCTTCCATTTTGGTTACATTGGTAAAATTAGCAAGGCTATCTGGGGCTCTGAGAAACAGGTACCAGGTAATTAATGTGATGCAAGGCCTGTGCTACTGTATAATTTGACAGGGATTTTTAAAAAATTGATTGCAATTCTTTTAAAATATTCTGTACTTCAAAGTATGAAATACAAAATGTTTAAAGAAGCCTTAAGTTCATTGGCACAGGAGACAACTTCCTGAACAGAACTACAACAGCTCAGGCTCTAAAATTAACAATTAATAAATGGGACCTCATGAAACTGAAAAGCTTCTATAAGGCAAAGAACACTGTCATCAGAAGAAAATGACAGCCTACTGACTGGGGAAAGCCTATATCCAACAGAGGGCCAATATCCAAAATATTTATAAAGAACTCAAAAAAAAAAATCAACAAACCAAATAATCCAATTAAAAATGGGATACAGAACTAAACAGAGAATTCTCAACAAAGGAATATTGAATGGTGTAGAAACACTTAAAGACATGCTCAATGTCCCTAGTCATCAGGGAAATACAAATCAAAACAACTCTGAGATTCCACCTCACACCAGTCAAAATGGCTAAAATAAAAAAACTCAAGAGACAGCACATCCTGGTGAGGAGGTGACGAAAGGGAAACATTCCTCCATTGCTGGTGGGAGTGCAAACTTGTACAACCACTTTGGTAATCAATCTGGCGATTTCTCAGAACATTGAGAATAGTTCTACCTCATGTACCAGCTATACCACTCTTGGTGATATATCTGAAAGATGCTCCACCACACAAGGACATTTGCTCAACTATGTTCATAGCTGCTTTATTCGTAATAGCCAGAATCAACTGGAAACAACTTAGATGTCCATCAACCAAAGAATGGATAAAGAAACTGTGGCACATTTACTACCCAGATATTAAAATCTAGGAAATCTTGAAGTTTCCAAGCAAATGGATGGAACTATAGACAATCATTCTGAAAGGAGTAACCCGAACCCAGAAGGACATGCATGGCATATGTTTAAAAAACTTTCAGATAGTGTGTACCATACATATTGATATGAAACATGCTAAAAATGTTTTGGTTTACTTACTTTTCTCTCTGAATGCTCTGAATAGTTTTGAATAAGAAGTTACTGAAAATGAAAATAAGAAATGAGAATTGAAAAACAAAGCATGCAGCATGTCAGTGTCCAGCATGCTGCGAGGATGCATCCTGTCAGGGCTGATCCAGTGTCAGTGCCAGGTTCTTTTGTTCTGAAAGCAAATAATTCTCACAAACATTATACAGTCCTAAAACTATAAATGTATAATGTGTGTGTGATGCACAGAACAAATAAGGCTGGTTTTCTGCTCTTTGTATGAGCAGGAGAAAAAAAAAAAAGACATCTGTAAACCTTCATTCATGCCATAGGAAGAATGTCATCTAGTAATACTTCATAGGGGTTCTGTAGCCAACTAGAAGCATTGTCTATTCTTACACATTCATGTCTCACCAGTCTCAGAGCAATTCCCATATAGTGGGATTAACAATATAAATTTCCTGCTTGTTCTGCAGTTTAAATTCTTTACCCCTGATTGTATCCCCCTCCCTTATTCCCTCCCTATTTCTCCTCTCTCCTTCACCTCCTCTCCCTCCATCCCTTAGTCCTCAGAATTGGGACAGAAGGCTGAAGATGATGCTCCAATGTTACAGAGAGTTTTGGGTGACTATTCAGGTAGCAAACTGTCTCTGTCATCTCCTCATTTGAAAGCTACTAACCTGCACTCCTGGAATACTCAGGTAATCAATTTCATTCCTTCTCAAGTCTCTGTTGGGGTTGAAGACCAGGTAGTTTAGTTTTACAATTAAGCCTAATTGTTTAGGGGTTAAGATGCATTTACGTTTGGTCTAGATAAATGTTTTAAGTCGATAATAATGAGATACAATAGATATTAATTTACATTCAGAAATTTTGACTCACCAAGATAGGAAAGATGTTTTCTTCAAGGCTGCCAAATACAAAAAGCCACAACTCTAAGAATGTAACATTTATATAATTCCTGATTATGTCAGGATTCTTTTTGCTATAGGTAGCTTATTGTATATATTTGCAATAATATAAATATATATGTAAAAAATAAAAAAATGTTTAATAAAAAAGTTAAAAAAAGAAAAACCAAGTATTTTCTTCTTGAAAGTTATATATAGTCAAGGATGAATACATGTAATTTATCCCTGATTTAAAATTTAACCAGTTCTTAATGTGTAATTATTTATATAGAATTAATTCTAATCTCTCTTTTTTCAGCTATAAAGTGTTGAAACATACTTTTAGTCATTAATTATTAAATACAAATATTTTGATTGTATTGGAGGAAGGAATGTAAATTCCTAGTTACCTTTCATATGTTACTAAAGTATTACCGAACTATTTAGCTGGCAAAAGCTATCTGTATTTAGATAATTCTACACTGGATGCTAGGATGACTGCTTGCCTTTCTGAGGCTGTTTGACCACCCATCTATTTCAGTTTACCATTCTCAAGTCCCCTGTGGACTGCAGGCGGACTCACTTGTACTGCTGTCCCCTGGTATTTGATTGAGAGATGCTTAGACCACATGAGAAAGTATTTTAAATATAACATATCATTACTATGATTAAAGATAAATGATGTTACTGAGGAGACAGCTCTATGTGTTGTACATTAAATAGAACATTCGATAATATTCTCTAAGGCCAGAAAAGTTTATTTAGCTTCTTTATAATTTGTTATTTAAAATAAAAACCTTTCCCTCTTTAAAACTCATGGCCTCTTTTATCATTAAATGTTTTTATATGAATATATTATATGTACACACACACACACACACACACACACACACACACACACACACACACACGTATAAAACCCTACATATAACCTGGTCACTCTGGTATTCACCCATGTGTTTCAGAACTAAGCATTTGGTATTTGATAATTACTTGGTGTGCTTTTCCCTGCAGAAAATTATTACTCAGCATTCTTCAGTTGTCTGCAGTTTTATTTTTATAGATTAAGGCCTCATGGCCTTTTATCCACCCATGTTAGTATGTCTGTTTTGTTGTTATTCCTCTGTCATGTGTAGGGGTTGATGTTGCTGAGACGTTATGGATGCAGCATCTTACACTACTGGGAGATAGCCTCACAGCAAAATCCGTGATTCTCTTGCTCTTATAAATTTTTTGTCCCACTCCCATTATTTTTGCAAGTGTTTCCTGATACTTAGGTGTAGGAGTTGTTTTGAAGATGTATTCATTGGGACTTAGCTTCTCAACTGCACATTTTGATTGGTTGTAGTTTTCTTCAATGGTCTCTGTCAGTTGCAAAGAAAAGTTTTCTTGGTGAAAGGTGAGAGCTACACTTATCTATTGGTATAAGGATGAGAGATAAAAGAGAAATTCAGGGAAATGAGGCAGAGGAGGATGCAAAAAAGACTCTGGTGGTGACTTTGAAGACTTGTAAAGTGAGCCATGAGCCCAAAACTTTGGACATTATCCCAAAACGCACAATCACCCTGACATGGATCCAACAAGAAAACTTGGAACTCAGCCCTATGGGAAAAGGCCCAACTCAAACTAACATCTTCAAAGAGACTAGAAAACCTTTTTTTCTAGTACCTTGGAACAAAGCAGAGACTGCAACAGAAGAATATAATCAAGCTATATGATTAATATATCTTAATTAGTAGAATAACATAGCCTTCTGATTCCTTACTTTTGACCATGTGACACCATAAGCAGGTGTCCACTTTGGCAGGCTTTCATACCAAAGATTTTATAAGATTATGCAGTGTTTAATTTCAAGATACTTAACTGGTGGCAATTTGTGCTGATTTAAAATAAATACATGTAGAGCAACATGTGGAAATCACTGGTAGTCATCATAGAATCTAATGGCAAACAAGACGAGCAAAGTCCTGAGATTTCATAACTATATGAAACAACCAAACTTATACTTTTGTTTAACTTTTCCAGTTGGTAAAATGGAGATAATAATTGTACTACCCAACTCAGGGTTCTTGTAAAGAATAAGTCAGTTTATATATGCAAAAGGGTAAAATAGTCAGAATATAAGCACCATATTCTCTGTTGCTATCATTTCTACATTATTATTCATATCTGTTCTAAAACCTGTAGGTGTAATCACTTTAGTGGTAAAGGAGTTGAATATATTGTCATAATACTACATTTCCTTTTTATCTGCCCCAAATAGAAGACAAAGGAGAAAGTCATATTGCAGAGAATTTTAGCTTTTCTCTGTAAAATAGACAATAGATTAAGCACTGGTAATTAGTGACTATTAGGTTCACTGGGAAAGCTAGAAACACTGTAAAGATGCTTCCTTCTCTCCTACTAAATCAACTTAGTTCAAGTAATAGTTTATATCAAGTAAAAAGTTTAGCATTAAACCATTCACTGCTGTCATAGGTTTATATCCAACTGTAGGTGGATTTATTTTTTTGTTTTTTTTTCAAGACAGGGTTTTTCTGTGTAGCCTTGGCCATCCTGGACTCACTTTGTAGACCAGGCTGGCCTCGAACTCACAGCGATCTGCCTGCCTCTGCCTCCCGAGTGCTGGGATTAAAGGCGTGCGCCACCACGCCCGGCTTTTTTTTTTTTTTTTTTTTGGTGTACGTGGATTTTATGATTTTATGACTTAAGGGAGATTCTAACAGGTCTAGCTATGTCCAATTGTTTTAGATTAGACTGCATATTCTTCAAATACACCTGTATTTGATATATTTATTTGGAATCTTGAAATATATTCTGCTTTTACTTTTTAATAAGTTCATGTTTCAGTCTGTCATGAATTAATCTTTTTACCTATTTTAAATTTCTTCCTGAATCCAGTTCTTTATTAGACATAATAGATCATTTCATAAAATACTTAAAACAAAAACCTATTTATTTTATGAAATTTAAATGTTAAACTTCTAGATGAGCTTATTTCTCACAATCTTAAATGGATGATCTTCCACTATTTAAATTTTCTGTCAGACTTTTTGATGCATTAATTGAAAATTTTTAACTCTTTCAGGACATGATGATGTTGAACTATATAAATAATGATGCTATCCCAGAATCAAGGTTGCAGAAATTACAGGTGTTTGCAACCATTCCCAGCTTATATTGTATCTTGTCCCCTCTCTCTCTTCATCTCTGAGACAATTTCCAGATTGTTCTTTGATAACATTTTTACTTTTAGAATTTCATACATTTACGTCACTATCCTCTCTCTTTTTCCCCATCCAACTTCTTCCCACTCCAACACCTTCTGCTCTTAATTTCATGCCCTCTCTCTCCTCCTCCTTCTTTGTTTCTTCTTTCCCTCCTTCTCTTCCTTCTCTGCCTCCTCCTCCTTCTTTGTTTTATAACTCACTGAGTTTAATTAGTGCTATCTGTGAGCTCACGGGTATGGGACCATTCACTGAAGTGTGGGAAACTTACAGGTGGTCATAGCTCCAAAAATTGATTCTCTTTCCCCTTCTATTAGCTGTCCACCACTCCTTATCAATGAGTCTGGCCTTCTGAATTTCCTTCTTCATCGTGGAGAAATGTTGGCAGGCTGGATCTTGTGTAGGTTTTTCACACCTGCTGTCAATTTATGGAGGTTATGACACATTAAAAAACCAGCATTTCATAGCACTCTTTTTCATTTTCCTGTTTTTGAAAAATTTTCGTACCATCTTCTGCTATGTTTTAAATTGAGAGAATTCTACTTTCAAGGAAGAAAAATCTAAGTGATTACAATCACCATCAATGGAAAAAGCAAGCAACAATTTAGCCTGGCAGTGATTAGGAGAGTAAAAATTGAGCATAGATTGTACATTTTGGAATTAAATTTTGTTTCCAACATGTTTATTTACCATAACAAATTAAACTTAAGCCACATTTATAACTTTAAGTCTGAGGCTTTATAGAGCCTTTTTATAATGACAAACATCATATTACCATTAACCTTGAAGTCAACCAAAAACTTCTATGAATTCTTTATATATTTATAGATATCTCAGTGAATTCTTGGTGTAGCCAATTGCAATCAAAAGACAAATTATAAATAGAAAGGGTGGGTGGATCTGATTAGGGAAGGGAGAGACATAAATACAGAAGGAGGAGGAAGGAAGTAAAATATTAGTGAGTATGTCTGAAAAGGTCATAAGGAATCACACTATTAACTACCTGCCAAAAGCTATAATACACATAAATTAGTATATAAAATATGCATATATGGTGTAAACGAATCTTATCATTTGGGCTGAGAGTGCTCTCTCTAGGAGCCAAATATGGATCGTGGAGGAGAGTTCACAACCATGACTATATTAAACAAACAGAACATCTGTGGAATTCCTAACTTTTGCAACTGATGGAAACCATTACAGAAAAACACAGCCAATCAAAATGCAGAGTTGTGGAGCCAAGTCTCAATGAATACATCTACAAAGCAACTTATGCACCTCAGTATCAGGAAACACTGCAAACACAGAGGTGAGTGGGGAAAATTTATAAGAGAAAATTATTATTGGTTTATAAGAGCTTACATGATTAAATTGGGTCCCTCTCAGTGATCTAGGTAAGTAATCTCTTTATTACTCATAAAGCAACTCAATATTAATAATAATTCTGTCTTCAAAATTCTGTTATAACATTGCCTGTGCTCATATTGACTGGGTGATAAAGAGGTGGTGATTAGCCGTTGTAGAGCTGCCTACCATGCATCTCCTTGTATATGTATGTCTCTATTTCACGTTGGCCAGCATATTGATTTGAAGAATAGTATATGCAAGAATTCTCTCTGAGCTGTATTCAAAGAGAGGTAAATACATATGTGCTGTGGTGGTGCAGCCTATAATCCCTGCAACCTTGACCCTGGGATAGGTGAACAATCAGTTCGATATATTTATAGTATACTTACTGAAACGAGACTAGCCTTGTCTATGTAGTAATACTCTGTCACAAATAGACTAACAAGAAAATATTAATTTTATGGAATATAAAGCAATATTCATGGGATGATTACACACCTATGCTATCAAGTACTCAATTTATAAAAATGTAACAATATTGTAAAGTAGGGTTGGGGACATACTACACATCTCAGAAGGTTCATGTCTTGAATTTGAATCAAAATATATTGCTGTAACATTAGTTCATTATATGTAATTCACTTGAAAACAACAAAGAAAATATCTATGAACTTTTTCATAGGGAAGTGTCTCAATTTTCAGGTAAATTCACACAAAAATAAGTGCCAAAGAAACAATAAGCGAAAGGAGTGTGTGTGCGTGCACACACACACACACACACACACACCATTTAATAAACTGACAACATCTAGAAGTTGAAAACAGAGAAAATTTAACTTTTCAGCAAACACATTTTTATATAACTCTTTATGCTAACTTTGAAATGATGCTGGTAGTCAGTATGATAGTAATTATAGAACAAATGACTCAAAAAGGAAAGCATACATGTGTTTTATTTTTATATTTTTTCTAATATTCAATTTACTTATTTGAATGCAAAGTAATTGACCTCAGTTTTAAGAGCCTGGGTACTAGAGGCATGATGCTGGTGGTAAAACTCTAGGCTTGCCAGTTACTAGTCACATGGAAATAGACCATTTACCTAGGTCAGTCTCTATGCTTTCATCTATGAAAAGGGCATCAGAAAGATTGTAAGAGATGGTGGAGATGGAAAGCAGCAAGTTTTCTAAAAAGTGAGAGAAAGAAACCATAGAGTTGAATGGGTAAGGAGGTGAGAAGAAAATAATACCAGAATAAAAGGGAGTCATGACCGGGATCACAGGCTAGAAGAGAACTGATATAAAACAACAGAGTGCTGATATTATTGTTGACATCCAAAATTAACTATTATAAATATGCAGCTTGATTTAATTCAGCTCTCAAAGTGATGAAACTCTATGAACTCATGTTCAGAATTCTACTAGCTCTAACATCCATCTATCTATCTATCTATCTATCTATCTATCTATCTATCTATAATATTTGTTTTTTTTTTTTTTACTAATTTTACCAACCAATTTTAAATGTCAACTTTACATAACATAGAGTCACCATGGGATAATCATCTTTTTCTCTTTAATTTATTCATTCACTTTACATTATGCTTACAGCCCCCTCCCCCATTCCCTCTCAGTCCCATCCTCCAACCCATTTCCACCATTCCTCTCTCCATTTCTTCAAGATAAGGGAGACACTCCCTCGACCTTGGCCATCACACTCCACCTCTTCATGTGGCATCAGGGCTAAAGGCACCGTCTTCTGCTGAGTCCAGACATGGAAGCCTAGCTAGGAGAAAGTGATCCAATAGCAGGCAACTGCCGTGGACAGTCCTTGCTTCATTTACTAAGGGACCCACATGAAGACTGGGCTGTCCATCAGCTCCAGGTTGATAGTTCAGTCCCTGTTGGCCTTCTTGTGGTGTTCTTGTCCCCTTTGGTTCCCTCTATCTTTCTTCCAACTTATCCCCAAGATTCCCAGATCTCTGTCAGATGCTTGGCTATAGGTCTCAGCATCTGTTTTGATCAGGTATTGGGTGGAGCCTCTCAGAGGGCAGTTGTCATGGTTCATGTCTGCAAACATAGCAAAGTATCATTAATAGTGACAGTGGTTGGCTTTTTCTCATGAGGTAGGCCTCAAGTTGGGCCAGTCATTGGTTGGCAATTTACAAAAACTCTGTTACGTTTTTCTCGCTGCCCATCATGTAGGCAGGGTAAAGTTTGGGTCAAAAGGTTTGTGGATGGGTTTGTGTACCCCTCCCTCCATTGGAAATCCTGCCAGGATATAGGGGGTGACCACTTCCCTCTCCATCTGTTGGGAGATGCTGGGAGTCTCGGCTAGAGTCACCCCATGTCCTCCCAGGAGCCTACCCTGTCACAGGTTTGCAGCTTGTCCTAGAGATCCCCATACAATCTCTTCCCGTCTTTCTCAGCCCTACTTCCTCTCCCATCCTTTGTCCCATTTTTTGAACCTTGTCCCCACCCTCAGTCCCCACTCTATTCCCTCTTTTCATCTACTTCAGATTTCCATCTTATTTCTCCTTCTCAGTGTGATTCAATCTTTCTTCCTTGGGCCCTCCTTGTTACTTAGTTTCTTTGGTTCTGTCGATTGTGGTATGGTTATCCTGTACTCTATGGCTGATAACCACTTATCAGTGAGTACATACCATGTGTCTTTTTGGTCCTGGGTTACCTTACTCAGGATGATCTTTTCTAGCTCCATCCATTTGACTGTTCCTTACTGTGGATGCAATGTGATTAGGTGCTTAAAAATCCTTGCTACTTTGACTCCCTTCTATGATGGAATTCAGCCTGGAATTGTAAGTGAACATAAACTCTTTATAGTCAAAGATGATTTGGACAGGGTAATTATCACAGTTACAGGGTAAGAAACTAAGATAGAAATGGTCATTGCAAGTGAGTTAAATGCTGTGATTAACTTGACTCTGTGATGCATCTGCCATTGTTGTGACTGAAGTGAGTTTAAAACTTTGGATTAGAAAGGGTATTGCATGCTGTTCAGAGCTTCATGGGCTGGCCTGTTATTGAGGGGGTTTAGAACAGAATGCTGAGAGAAAGTCATGCAACTGAGGCCAATCTCATGAGATTTCACAGAGAAAAAGGGATTCTGTTAGGAACAGGGGTGGATCATTTCATGCCCATGTCTTGAGAATCTGGGTGAACTTAAAACTTAAAATAATGGTTTGATTTGTTTGGCAGAAGACATTTTAAAGGCAGATAGTTTCAGGCTAGTGATGAAAATCAAGGTATGATTGATGGAGAGATCAGTACCACTGTACAGAGGCTTCCTGTGCTTTACCTGGACAATAAGAAAGGTTTCTCAGGGTCAGCACACTGAAGCCGATACAGTAGTGATAATAGGGGGCAGGCTACATGTGAAGCTGGCACAGAACTTGGCATTGTTGTTAGCAGTATTCACACAGCACTGGTTTTGAAGTCATGAAAGGTATACAGCTCAGAGGTTTATGGAGGATACGAACTGTGTGGCTGGGTCACACTTTATAAGGCTCTGAGAGGCTGCCGAATGAAACTGTAAAGGAAAAGCCACAGTATCAGTGGAGAAACCAGGATATTGGAGATGTCAGGCTCATGGTTTTGTGTCAAGGAAAGCGGCAGGTGTGGAGTGGAGGCAGCCTAACACAAGAGAGAAGCTGTGCATGCTGAAGGTGACAGAGCCAGAGTGGTGGAGTACCTAAGCTGTGTGAAGTCTAGCTGATTACATCATGATCCTGACACTGTAGATATGGCGACTCCATGTTTACCCTTGGTTTACATTGGTATGACTATTTTGTGGACTTCTTTTCCCCTTTCAGAATAATAAGGTTTACTGGGCTCTATTGGATGTATATATCTTGTTTTTCAGTTTAAAGTCAAAGTTTTAAAAGACTTTGGATGTTTAAAATTTTAGAATGTTTAGTGAGTATGAGGGACTTTTGAGATGGGATGTAGGTTCCATTAGGTGATAAACGTAAGACTTATGGTAACAAGGGAAGGGAAGCTCCTGCTCAAAATCATGAGTCTGTGTATCAGCTTCATAAACGGTAGGTCTGTGGTGGTTAATTTTGTCAAATTGACACAATCTAGAGTTCTATGAAGTGAGTTCCGATGAAGGACTGAATAAATTAGGCAGGACTGTGAGGGCTTCTCTTAATTGGGTTAATTGAGGTGGAAAGCTTTACCCTGAAAGATTGGCACCTTTTTCATGGGTTGAACCTTTGACTAAATACAAAAGAGATAGAGCTGAATACAAGCAAGCATGCTAAGTTAAAATTATTTTCTCTCTACTCTACCGTAAAGATGACATGACTGTTTCAAATCCTTGTTGCCTTTACGTCCCTGCTATGATGGACCATAACCTGGATATTTTAAAAAATTCTCAGGTTTTTGCTTTTATTTATGTCCAGTCTAAAACACAACATTACCAAGTCCAGCACTAATACCAAAATATCAAAACATTTCCCCTATTTCTTTTTTTTAAATAAAAAAGTTAAATATTTATTTCACTTCGTAGTCATAGTCCCCTTCTTCCTTTCCTCCTGGATCCACTCTCTCTTCCTGTTTCCCCCATCCTCTGTCCCCAGTCCCCAGAGAAAGGGAACCTCCCACCCCAGCATATTAAGTCACATCAGAACTGAGGGCATCTCCTTCTCCTGTGTTCGAGCAAGAAAGCCCTACCAGGGGAAAATGACAAAAATGTAGGTAGCAGAGTCCCTGTAAGAGCCAACCCCCACTTCTCTCATTAGGGTGCCCACATGATGACCAAGCTTAGCATTGGCTACATCTGTGCAGGGGCCTAGATCCAGTCTATGCATGGTCCCTGGCTGGAGCCCCCATCTCCAAAGGCCCCCATGGGCCCTGGTTGGTTGGCTCTGTTGATCTTTCTGTGGAGCTTCTGTCCCTTCTGAGTTCTCCAGTCTTCCCCTGACTCTTCCCCAAGACTCCCTGTGCTCTACCTCATGTATGGCTTTGAGTCTCAGCATGTGCTTCAATTGGCTGCTGGGTGGAGCCACTCATGCTAGGCTCAGGCTCCCATCCACAAGCACAGCACTGTATCCTCAGTAGTGCCAGGACTTGGCTGTCTCTCATGGGTGGGTCTCAGGTTGAGCCAAGTACTAGCTGGACATTTCCTCAGTCTCTGGTCAATCCTCATCCCTGCACATCCTGTAGGCAGGGCAAGTCCCGAGTCAAAGTTTCTGTGCATAGGTTGGTGTTCCCCTGTTTCCATTAAGAGTCCTGTCTAGTTAGAGGGCGTCTCCTTCAGTCTTCATGAGCCCTGCTACTAGAAGTTTCATCTAGAGTCACCCTCACATCCTTCTTGGAGCCTATCCTACCATATGTCTCCACCTTGTCACGGAGAAGCCCCCACTCAAAGTTTATTTCTATCTGCAAGGCCTCCTCTGTCCTCCTGCCTCCACTCACCCCAGGTCTGATAGCCACTCTCATTTTCTCTAATTCCCTCTCTTACCATATTCCCTCTCTTTAACCACTTTCTTTGTCTATGCTGTCTATTTAAGCATCCTCCATTGGGTCCTTCTTGTTACTTATCTTCTTTGGGTCTGTGAACTGTAGTTTGGTTATCTAGTACTATATGGCTAAAATCCACTTATAAGTGAGTGCATATCATGTGTGCCTTTCTGGGTCTGGATTACTTCACTTAGGGTGATCTTTTCTAATTCCATCAATTGTCTGCAAATTGCATGATTTCCTTGTTGTTATCAGCTGGGTAGTATTTCATTATGTAAATGTACCAGAGTTTCTTTTCTTTTTTAAAACATATACATTTATTTTATTACACAAGAAGAAAACAAACTACATACAGCAGGGAGAACCATGAGACAATCATGAGTTATATAAATGTTAAATTCATAGTGATTTGGCTATTTGTATTTGTCAAAGTTGAAGTAAACATCTCTCCTATCTTGTTGGGTCTAAATTTTTGAAGGAAATTAAATATCTAATCTCTATTAACTTAAATCCTTTATCTTGATCTAAAAAGATTTTATCCTCTACCAAACTAAACTTGATTGTAAAAGTAAACTATCTGTTCTTCAACCCCCCTCAGAGACTTGAGAAGGAATAAAACTTAAATGCCTGTGTGAACCAATAGTGTATGTTAGTAGCTTCCAAAATGAAAAAAATGACTGAGACAGTTTACTGCCTAAACAGTCACTCAACGCTCTTTATTATGTTGGAGCCTCATCTTTGGCCTTCTACTCCAATATCTCTGCCAGATTTATTCACGAGGCAGGAACTATTGAGGACTTGCCCGCCCATTTTTACGCAGAATTCTGTCTGTGGCACAAATGAGGGCATTTTACCCAATGACTTGTTTGCCACATTTGAAGCCAACTCCATAAGGAGGTTCTTTGATGCTTGTCATCTTCTTTGAAGTTGGCTGGGTATTGACAGGAGTTAATTTGTCTTGTTGTCAATGAATCTTTAGAATAATAAAAACATCTTTAAATGTCATATTCTGTGGGACTCTGAGGCCTTCGAAGATCTTATTTAACTATTTTACCTTATATACCTGTAGAATCATATTTATCTATTAGACTTAGGATACATATTCTTGTGCTAAAATCAGACTAGTATTTGACATGACTATGATTTGCATCAATATGCTAAATTCTATACCAATGACTTAGAAATAACCTTTTTTTTGTAAATAACAATTAAAGCCTTGAGCTAAGGAGTAAGTTCAATCATCTACCTTTTGTTCCATCCTCTTTCTATATTTCTATATCCCCCTTTCTTTCTTTTCAGCTCCTATCTCCTTACCTATGAGAGAAAGATAAAGGGAAAGAGAGACATCCCTGAGTTCAGCCTAGTTTTCTCTCTGTATAAGATCAATAATAACTTATAACCACATCATGATGAAATTAAGCATTTATAGACCAAGAGAGCAAACAGAAACCTACCTGACCCCCTTTAGAATGAATGGGACACCATTCTCTTGGGGTTTCTTCAGGCTGAATTTGGGCAAATAATACCTTAGAAGGCCCCACACCAAAATTGGGGAAAATGGTTAAACAAGCCAGGGATTGCATTTGTGGTCTAGTTTCTAAATGTGGAGAGAGTCCAGGCTTAATAGAAGTCTTGAATGTGACAGACTGAAATACTGGACCAAACAGGATCAGAAGCTTTTGACAACACTGTCTGGGAAGCTGTCTATTTCTAATGGGTAACAGCAACAGAGGTGTCTGGGCCTGGAGCAAGCAGGATGCAGGGTGTCAGCATCCTACATGCCGAGAGGAGTGAATCCTGTAAGGACTGATCCAGCATCAGTGTCTGGTTCTTTTCTTCTGAAAACATAACTTCTCACAAGAGGTCCCATGTATTAATTGTTGATTATAGAGCTTCAGCTTTGGTGCTTTGTTCAGGAAATTGTTTCCTGGGAGAAGATGGCCATTTTTACTAGGTTAATCTTACCAATCCATGAATGTGGGCTATCTTTCCATCTTCTGAGATCTTCTTCAATTTCTTTCTTCAGATACTTTAAGTTCTTGACTTTCTTGGTTAAAATTACAACAAGATATTTCATATTATTTGTGACTATTGTTTAAGGGTATTGTTTCCCTAATTTCTTTCTTAGCCCATTTGTCATTTGTGTACAGGAGGGCTACTGTATTGTTGTGGTTTTGTTTTTGTTTTTTAAATTTATCTTGTATCCAACCACTTTGCTGTAGTTCTCAGGTTGAGTTTTTTGAGTCACTTATGTATACTATCATATCATCTGTGAATAGCTATGCTTTAAGTTCTTCCTTTCCACTTTGTATCTCGTTGATCTTTTGTTGTCTTATTGCTCTAGCTAGAAATTTAAGTATTATTTTGAAGAGATATGGAGAAAGGGGACAGCCCTGTCTTGTCCCTGATTTCAGTGGAATGCTTTGAATTTCTCTCCATTTGATTTGATGTTGGCTATTGGCTTGCTGTATATAGCCTTTATTATGTTTAGGTATGAGCCTTGTATCCCTGATCTCTCCATGACTTTTATCACAAAGAGGATGTAGATTTTGTCAAAGGCTTTTTCTGCATCTAATGAGATGATCATGTGTTTTTTTTCTTTCAGTTTGTTTATATGGTAGATGATTTTAATACGTTGAACCATCCCTGCATCCCTGGGATGAAGCCTACTTGATCATGGTGGATGATGAATTTGATGTTATAACCTGAATTTCTGGACTATGATGAACCCTCTTTCTCCTTAGTTGATTTTTTTATGGGTAATTTATCATACATAGAAAAAGAACTGTGACACAAAGTCTTCCTGGATAACCATAGGATAAATACTGAGTGCTTGAGTTGTAGACTAAAGTAGCAGTTAAGCTCAGCTTGAGTGGTAAATTTTACAAGTCATTTTCTAGGAGTCATTCAGACAATCCTATGAACATTTTATACTTGAAAGCTTCTACAAGGTGTCTTATTAAATTTTCTTAGCTTTCAAAATATCTGTGGCAACTTTTACTTAATTTTTTAAATTTTATGTGTATTATGAACTCTTTAAAAGTTCTTTTAAAAAACAAATGAATCATTAAGTGAATATTTCAATGGTAGTTATATTGGGGGAGGGGTAGAAAAACCAGTGATCCAATTCATCCTAGGCTTTATTTTCTTAAATTTGTGATTGAAACTATAAGGAGATTTTTGTAATTATATTTTGATCTTTTAAATATATTAGCACTTCATAAATTTGTGTGTAATCAGTAAGCAGGCATCACGATAATCATTATATTAGCCCAGTTTGAGGATCATGTACTATAGAACTGAGGATTATTTTGTTTATTAGCAAAGAAAACCTACAATTTTCGTAAGTATTTGTTTTAGTCAACATTTTTATTTATTCTTTCTTTTTCTAGACACAAATATGCTTTGCTGAATGGACTTTTACATACAGAGTGTGTGATATCTTATGATGAATAAAGATAAGGGCTATGGAGCTCAAGTTATTTGACAGACACATGTTTGACATTTACAGAATACTTGATGTTTCTGGAAGCAAGAATTTATGATGACGTCGATCAAGTGGACCTCTGTGCTTCTTTCTCAGTTATTTTAGAATCACAACAGCAATATGAAGTGCTTACATGAGCATATGAGAACTCACATCTGAGTTTAGTGTATATATTTAATTACTCAAAAAAAAAAAGCTAGAAATAAAAGGTGCCTTGATATGTGAACTGATTGGAACCTCGATTGTAAATTCTATATTGCAATGATAAGCTGTTGTGCTATAAGTGACCAACTTGCTCATGTATTTAAGTGATTCACTTGTGAAAACAGAAATAGCAGGGTCAGCACCAACAAAGCAAATCTCAGTGTGTATCCGGAAAAACTTAATCATCATCTTTTGCTGTGTATTTTTAAATACTGCTAATTACAGCATAGTTAAATTCCACAGGTGAGGCTGTGCAAAATGAATCACATTTTGCTTATTCCACAGATTTTTAGTCATCATATTAACATTACTTGGCAGAAAAAGTAGTGAATACTAATAATTTTAATTATTTATTGGTAACATATCTTGCATCATTTACACAAGATCATTTTTTGCTTCAGCATTCTATAGTTAAAGAAAATATAATACAATAAACACAGTACTAAATTAATACTGTCTTACTCACCAGGGTGTTTTTTCAATGTTTAAAATTTTTAGAATAAGGGAGAATTTTGGACATTCAAATCTCTGCTGAGAAGAACTTTTTTCATACATTAGTTCAAAATATCCTGAGACAAGAATTGCCATTGCCAAGCATGAACCTTTCCACCTTTCTTATGTGCAAACAGACTTAGTGATACATATTAGTAAATCTTTTATTTTAACCTTTAAGACATATATTTCAATGTGTTCTGAAATTAGAAACCAACTGTTACTACTCTCTAATTTTGCTACTGTTTTTAATGATTTCACCATTAACACAGAAATCCACTTGTTCAATGTTCTCTAGAATTCACCACATTTGGATGCTTATTTTTTCTTCTATATATGTAAACACGGCCTCTTCAAGCTGATCTCACTCTTAGTCATAGACCCTCTCCTAGCTTTAGAACTGTTATCTCTCCTCACCACACCTTCAAACTCTTCTGCTTCTTTCTTTCCAACTGCTACTAAGTGTTGGTTCTTTTTTGTGTTGGTTTTCTTTTTTTCTGATTCTTCACTTGGAATAGGCTTGCATTTGACCTTTGCTTTCTTGTCTTTAGGCTTAAATAAGAATCCCCGTTTGCTTCACTAGTTCCTAAGAACCTTCACTAACGTTGTCTGCAACTGAGTTAGGTTTCTTCTGCAGATTAGCATTGTACTTCAGAGGGAAGTCTTATAATAGGTTGTTTTTGAGACCACGCTTATCTCCATTGTGCTGGGAATGGCTGGCACATTGGTTCCTTTTCTCATCTCCTCCACCATCCAGGTGATAGAAACAACTTCAAGAAAGAAGCATTACGGGGAGTTTAGCCCATTGTTGTGGGAGGTGTGTGCTGGACCAAAGATGCTTACAATTCCTGGTAGGTAAGGATGTAGAGAGAGGAGGAATGCAGGAAGGAGACAGCAAGGATATAGTCTTTAAGGACACACCTACAGTGATTTACCTCCTTCACCTAATTTCTGCCTCCTGCCTCTCACGACTTCTCAATGAAGCTAGCTTATGAATCCTTGGACACGCCAATCCTTTTATGAACTCAGTGCCCACATCATTTCATTGTCTCTGGATAATTCCACAGAGGTATACTAATTTCCTCTACTTTTCTTTGCATGTATTTGTATAGACTCAAATTGTTTGCAGGTGTGTGTGTGTGTGTGTGTGTGTGTGTGTGTGTGTGTGTTGAAGTCAGAAGAGAAGATAAACTGTGCCTTAATACTTATTCATCTCTTAGTCACTTTGAAACTTGTTTTGGTTTGTTTGTTCATTTGTCTTTTGTGATGAGATTTCCCCTCCCCCCTTATTTGTCTAATCACTTTACAGCCTGCTCCCAGCCACCTCCCTCCTCTCCTTGCAGTCCCACCTTCTTGCCCTATCCCCTATCCCCCTCTCCATCTTCTCAGAGAAAGGGAGGACCCCAAGAGGTAACAACCCACCCTGGATCTCAGGTCACAGCAGGACTAAGTATAGCTTCTCCCAATGAGGCCTGACAAGACAGCCCAGCTAGGGGAGAGGGATCCTAAGGCAGGCAACAGTCAGAGACAGCTCCTACTCCCATTGTTAGGGGACCCACAGAGTGAACAAGCTTCATATTTGCTACATATGTGTAGGGGCCAAGGACCATGCAAGCTCTTTGGTCGGTGGTTTTTGTTTTATCTTTTTGTTTTGTTTTGTTTTGTTTTTAATTTTTTCCATATGAGGTTGAGGATTGCTCTTTCAAGGTCTGTAAAGAATTGTGTTGGAATTTTTATATTTTGGGTTGTGAGCCTTATAGGAATTACATTGAATAAGCAAGTTGTTTTCAGTAAGATGGCCATTTTCACTATGTTAATCCTAAGCATCTATGAGCATGGAAGATCTTTCCATCTCCTGATATCTCCTTCACTTTCTTTCTTCAGAGACATGATGTTCTTGCAAGTTTTTCATTTGCTTCCTTAGAATACAGAGCTCTACCTGTTTCTGATGACCCAGCATTGGGATTTTAAGAATATGCCACAATTTCCAGCTTATTTTACATGACTTACTTACTTATTTACTTACTTAATTACACATAGGTCCTGGAGATCAATTCAAAGTTTATATTCATGAATCCAAGACATGGACTTTATATATAGACTGAGAGATCACTCTAGCCCCAATATACATTTCTTAATCAGTATGGGTAGATATTAATCAAGTATCAAATATGGTATATTTTTTCTTTTATCTCATCAGCTAATTTTGTTGCTCTAACCTTTTAAAACACCTTTTCCTTTAAGGAAAAACCATGTCATCTTCTACATGTGCTCATGCATCACTTAGTGAAGTTCTTTTCCTCTGTTTTCTTCTTGATTTGAATTGACCATAGTTTTATCTACCAAAACCATTTCAAGCTTCTTTCGTATGAGAAGGCCTCCAAATTTGTGGACCTAGCATTAACCTAACCCCTTAAGCCTAGATTTATGCTCTGTATTGACTTGGAAAGCTGCATTAAATATGTAAAAAGTAATATCGACTATTTCTTAGTGACAATCCATTTAATTGAATTCATGTCCTTACCTCACCAGTCCATTTTAAATTCATGGCACTCTCATCTCTAGAAATGGTGAGTTCACTTGTCAATATGATTGCTAACACTCCTCTGTATCTACTACCCTTTACCCTATGGGAGCTAACGAGTGTGAACCTTTCATTTGTTCTTCTTCAGAACATTCCATGGAGCTCTACACTCTTAGTAGTTGCACAGACATATTCTACCACTATTGTTCATGTCTTGCCACTTTCCACTCAGATTATGTGTGTCAAAAACCTTAGTGCAACAAATGAATAGATAATGGTTTTATTCTAATCCCACTCCATTACAGAAAAAAAATATTATTTTTTTTTACTCATGTACATTTAGGGTTTATTTTTTAATTACTCTACTTCACCTATTATGAAATTAGGATGAACTTCTCATTTCTTCCCAGTCTAGACTTCCCAGTATGATTTTGTCTATATTTTCCTGTTATTTTCGGTTAAAACTATTTTTAAAATATCTTTTCACCAAAACATAAAATCTAACTCTTACACCAATCCAAGTTAATTTTAAACTTATTTGAATATCTTTGGCATGTAGGATGACTGTCAAAGAAATAATCATTTTTATATGGCTGTAAATATTAATTCATGTTCTCTCATATAACATTAACCTGAGGATGATGAGACCATTTCTCATTGGTTTTTCATGTTTTTCCACATCACTCAAAAGAGCATCTTTTGTGTTTGGAATAAATTAACCGGTATTTTTCATTTATACTGAGGAGTTTTACATGGAAACACAAATTTCATAAAACAAAATATCCAGCCAATTTAATTAAAATGGACATTTTAGTTGAAAAGTTGTACACTAATACTTTGGAATCTTGTCAAAAGAAGCAACTGAATAATTAATTGACTGATTTCATTCTTAACATGAGCTTCTCCTGACATCCACATAGGCAAGGTGAGAACAATTAAGGATATTATCTGTCATATTAATGGTATGTGATTCTACGATGTTTATATGTACAATGGTGGCTTCAAGAAAACAGGCCACTTTTATTGAATTACATCTAATACTGTTTGAAAACACACCAAAGACCACATTTTAAAATCATCTTGGAAGCATGCTTTGAATTTTGTTGCCAACATTCTGCTTTTCCATTTGTTATCAGCATCTATTCTTGTCTATCTAATTAATAAATTTGAAACAAATCAGAACATAGCTCTGAAGACAGCACTGAAGTGACTAATTAGGGACAATCTTTACTAAAATACAAGAACTTTTGTGAATCTATGGTAGCATTTTGTGTGGTAGGAGTTTGGGAAATATGCTATTAAATTATTTCTTTGTTTTCCAATAAAATATTTTTAATTTAAAATTTATTTCCACCAATTATTATTTGTATGAAACTGGACCAGCTGGTTATTTTCTTATGTCTTTCCCCATGTATAAAATGAAGACAGTCATTTTAATCTCAAATGGTTCTCAGAATAAAATAACTTTCAGAAGCATTAATAAATTGAATTACACTTAATAATAGCTCTCATTTTTTGTTTATATCATTCTGTTATTTATACATTTATTTACTTTCAATCTTTTTCCACTTTTTAAAATGAGCATTAATTTTTTAACTTATATTCATGATACTAGTGGTGATCTTTTAAAAATAATATTTGCTACATTGCATGGTTTTACCACTTGAAAATTATATTTTTATATAAAGTAAAACAGGATATTTAAAATGTTTTGTTTTTAATAAACATATTTTAAAAACAATACATAAATTTATTCTCATGCATTTAGAAAATTAGTTAATGATATATGGGTGTAACATGAAAGTTTACCATAATAATTATATTTTTACTTAAAATTAGAACTCAACTTAATGAGCTTATAACTTGATTATCATTCTGGAAGCAAAATATCTCTGGTCTTTCTCCCATTATGATCCCTGAGCCACAGGAGAAAGGTTGTGATGTATATGCTCCATTTAGGCTGAGTATACCTTAGTTAGTTATATTCTGCATGTTGGCTGTTTATGTGTTTCTGTGTTAGTTGACATCTGCTTCAGCCAATGAGCCTCTCCCATGTGGGTTGAGATGTGCCCATCTATGCATATACATATAAGTACTTAGGGTACAGTTTTTAAATTTAACTTTTTTTTATTAATTTATTCATATTACATCTTGATTGTTAGCCCTTCCCCTGTTTCCTCCCATTCTCCTCTCCCTCCCATTTCTCTCCTTCTCCCCTCCCTTATGTCTGTGACTGAAGAGGACCTCCTCCCCCTATATATGCTCTTAGAATATCGAGTCTCTTCTTGGTAACTTGCTATCCTTCCTCTGAGTGCCACCAGGTCTCCCCATCCAGGGGACATGGTCAGAAAAGGGGCACCAGAGTTCATGTGAGAGTCAGATCTCACTCTCCACTCAATGGTGGAGAATATCCTGTTCGTCCGCTAGGTCTTGGTAGGGGTTCGAAGCTTACTGTCTATATTCTCCTTGGTGGGTGCCTAGAAACTATCATGAGTGAGTTCACCCAGAAGCAAAATGAGACAAACGGTATATACTCACTTATATCAAAACACTAGTCCAAGGGATACGTACCATGAAAATCTTTACTTACCAAGAAAGTGGGTCAGAGGAGAGGACATCCGATTGAGACTTTAGGCAAGAGTAGCATGGAAGAAAGGGGAAATAGTAGGACCCACATGGTCCTGGAAACCTACAAGAAGAACTTTATGACAGGCAGATCTGGATCCTGGGGTCCTCCTCAAATTTAACCTATTTCTAAAAAGGTCTTTTCTGGAAAGCTTATATGCTGGGGTGGTTTCTGACTTACCTCTTTTTCAATGCCTGGTCCTGGTAGTTGATCAATCCTGAGGACACTATTTGGAGAGAAAAGTTACATTTTTCTTGTTGGTCTGCTCCTCTCTGTTCTTTAACTTTCTGAATTCAATGATGTCATGTGTTACTTAAGGTGATCTTGTCACTCTGAAAGTCTAAGAAAGCCTAGAAGACCCACCCCAACAGTGATCCACAGTGGTAAGGGAACATGATGCTCAAGACCAGTGATTTAATTGGGAAAAGATACTCATATTTAAAAGGTTGAGAAAGGAGATATTGGTATAATGTAATAGTGGGTCGAATTGTCCTGTGGTTTGATGCAAATCATATGTGGCTTGCATATCACACTAAATGCATAACTCTTTTGCTTGTAGGTGAATAAAGATTGGGGAGTTGCCAATGTGACAGGGTCAAGTTTCTTCCATGTTGCTCCTCCTGCAGTCATCAAAGTCCTGACTCTGTGCTGACCCTATGTTCCATTACACCTGCCTCCTATGGGAAAGTCCCTTAGAATATTATCTGATCCTGCGCCAGGGACTCAAGGGGAAGATGCTCCAGCTAACTGCTGAGTTTTGCTTCTGTTAAACTACTTGCTTGCTCTACTTTCCCCTGCAACTGCCCACCAGGATATAGGTTTGGCTTTTAGATTGCCATGAAGACAAAAGTTAGGGCTCTGTGAGAACTGTTTCTCTCTAGGCAGTCACAGGTCAGCTTGTTAAAAACTCTCAAATTCAGATTCTGATTTCATCTAGTAGCCCTTGAGATCTTTTATGCCAAAACACCTAGAGCAATTGCCAGGAGTAAAACGTCTCTTAGCCTTTCTGCGTGAACTTAAAATTTAACATAATATCTTTAGTTTTTATGGTTTTTCAATTATGAAAATTCAAGGTTATTTTTATAGGATCACCTATTTCATGATATTTTAATTATTAATTTGTAAAGTATAAAAAGAACATTATGGATTAAATTATAACATCCTCATGTTGATATTTTGATGTTCTTTGTCCATATTCACTCCTTTTGGTACCTTTCTTGTCATTTTTTACTGATGATGCTTTTGAGCACAAAGAGAGTTTTTTTTTTTTTATATTTACCTCCAGCTTGCCCTAAAAGCATGCTTGCCACTATATGCTTGAAGATGCAGATGTGTATCTCACATACAAGAAAAATCATGTCTTCTCAAATGGAAGAAAGGACTACTGAGCTTCCTAAGAGGTTCATCAGATGTTTTGCTCGTTTTCCTCTCATTGTCTGGTATCACTGAGAGTTGTCATTTCCAGTTGCAAAGATGGCTACAGAAATGGATACTTAACTCCCATGCTTTCTAAAATAGAAGCCTGAAGGTTTAAAATAGGTGCAGAAAAGAAACAAGCAAGGAGTTGCCATAGTGAACGATCTCTAAATGAAGACAACTAAGAAACAGGTGCAAATTTCCAAATAGCCGTCTAGCATATCTGACTAAATAAGAGAAGATTTATGAAAGGCAAGAAGTATTTTCACCCTTTAAAATGAACATTTCATAGTAAAAATATAATTTTTTACGAACACCAGTCCTCCATGTGGAACAAATTTATATCAAGAATAGATTTTGAAGATGGAATAGATTTTCTCATAAGAAGAGAGTCTTTTCATTTCATTTTGAGACAAGGTGCATAGCCTTGACTATCTTAAAACTCACCATCTATACCAGGCTGGCTTCAAACTTACAGATATACCCTTGACTCTACAGTGCATTAAGGAAGAGAATTCTGATGACTGAACTCCAGGCAGAAAAAATTAAAATGAGTCTTTTAGAAATAGTACAGAAGGAATTCTTATATTAATTCTAGGAAGGAAATAGTTTATTCCTAATTGTCTTATCAATATACTCAGGACATGACTGTAGTGTTGCTTATGTTCCCTCAACTTATTCCAATGTCATTTGCAGGCCCTGGAAAGAATTTATTATCTGGTACCAAGTGTACATTAGAAAAATTTTAACATGATCATTGGCAAACCTTTTTATTTGATTAGCAAAGGAAAGAATTGTACTTTTATTAATTTATTCGGTTAAGTATTTAATGAGCCATGCTTTGTATAGAATCATTTGCACATAGGAAGGTGGCATAGTAGAAATATCTAACCTTTTGCAATGCTACCTATTATAATCCTGATACTGAATGAACTTCAAACGTACACTGTTACTTTCATAACTTGTAGGATACAGTTTGCAATAACAATCATCTTCTCAAATTGGCCATTACCAAAGTTAATGACCTGTTTATTAGGACATCAACCTTGGCTTTGTCTCAGTCCCTTAATTAACACATCTGTCATTTACTTGTGGTGGTTAAGAATTTCCGTGTAAAGGACAGCTCTGATAATGATGGTGACATTAAGGCGACATGTCTGTATATTTGGATGCACAATCAACTTTGTATTGGCCTATCACAAACAGGAGACGTAAAACTATAAGTGGTTTTGGCAGCCTGAAATGTTAAAATCTAAACAGCAACAGAATGGCATTAGCCTCCTTTGTGGGACATTTGCAATGGAAAATATCTATTATCACTGTGAGGAGGACAATCCAACAGACAAGTAGTTGTACTTTCATATACAGACGTCTATTCTTGCTACATTAGTAAGCAAACCCACCCAAAGTATAAACTCTTCTATATACACACATATTTGGCTGCTATGTCTATTCATTCAGATATTCAACAAATACTATCCTATTAAATCTATACAGATGACATTAGCAAGCTACTAGCATATTGATTATTCCAACCAAATGACTGCAATAAGCACAGGCATTTAAACACTGGCAGTTCTACAAAAAAAAAAAAAAAAAAAAAAAAAAAAAAAATGATGGCATTTCATCTTCCTAAAAGAAGCTGACAGATACTTCTTCAATGGTGATTCTTTATTTGAGTATTAGATAGGCAGATTATAACATACTAACACACAACAAAATAATAAACAATAAAATGGAGGTCCTTGTAGTTTTTAGTTTGTTTTTTGTAGGGTATGATCCTTAGACAAAGAACTACAGGCAATGAAATTTTCCTTTTTAAAAGTTCCAACTAAGAAATAAATAAAACTAAATACAATTACGTAATGCCTAAAGATTGATAGCAAAAGACAAATGTTTACTTTTGGCAACATATGATCTCTGAAATAATTATGAAGAAAACAAAGTTCCTGTGGCTTGCCGTGTCATTTATGAACAAGCACTTTTTTTTTTTTTTTGGATGTGTTTATCATTATCTTGGAATGTCTGGAAAATGAGGTGGTTTTACAAGTCTATGTATACTCCAGGAATCCTGGATCCCTTGGACATTGTGAGGATTAGTTTATGAGATTGTTATTCAGCTTCAAATCAGAAAACTTTAAAGAGAAGACCACGAAGCAGAAATTACTCTAGGCTATGTGCACAGGGCTTGATTCTGATCTTCCTTCCTAAATCCACTCTTTTTCACATCCTTTGGCCCAAGCAGTCTGCTAGTCTGTTGGCAGCCCCTAGAAATGCCGGTCATATCACTATAGCCAAAGGCTCCACTATCTTAATATTTACAATGCTTCTCTCTGCTTCATTAAACTCTTCATTCAAATGTCAAGTCTTTTGGGCTTTTTATCACAGAATTAATTACTATACAATATTAACTTAGGTTTTTTTCCCCCCCATTGAGTCTATTGATTCTTTTTTTTAACTGAGAATATAGGATCCTAAAACAATTCTTTTGACTCCTAATTCCTCGAATATCTCCTCAATGCATCAAATAAACTAACACAGAGATTATAAATCACAAAGATTAAAAATATTTGTAAATAAGTCATTATGAGACTATAAAAACGTTTGAATGGGGTATACTTACTTATATGCAATCAAAGCAAAAACATAAATTGTATAAAACTTGTTATCAGAATGTATTTTATGAAAATATATTTTCAATAGTAAAATAAAACATGTATGTTCTCCATATAGACATCACAAACCAATTTTTAGAGTGAGGACATAAGTACAATGACAATTTAAACTAGATCCTACTTTTAAAGTAGATCCTACTTTCTTCTAATAGTGTCTGTGGATCAAATATTTTGCTTCCAAAATGAAACCATTGAGAACTGTAAATAGGACAGGTGATATCCAACCCATTTCATTGTCATATAATTATGACATAGACTATTCCTCCTATTTGATATACCTCTAACAAATCCAAACAAAGAAGATGATTAGATTAAAAATAACCACATTACCAAAACAAACAAGCAAGCAACAGAAGAAAGCAATTAATGTTAAACCTCTCATACAATTAGGGCAATCTTTCCAAGTATATTTGTAAATTTTGTTTTATATGTGATTATTTTAAGACATTTGTAGTTTTAAAGAACATTTTTATCTCAATATGAGTTGCTTGAATACATTCTGGGAAGTCCACTGGGCCCATAGTTCTAAATGAAAGCCTAATTTGAAACTTGTAAATTATCCATTCTCAAAAAACAGAATGCAGCCTTTGAATTTCTTTTCACTTGGTACAACTATATACTCTACTTTCTCAAGGGAAACCCTATTTGATGTGTAGAAAGTCCAATAAAATACTTGGTACCACTTCTGTTCCCGTAAAATGTCCTTGTACAATAAATTATAGGACATTCCATCTTTTTGTACCTTTTTATTTTTGAGAAAGATGAGTACTGATCTTTAGATGTGGTGAAGCTCCCATTTCCAATAGGTTTTGATTTTAAAAAGCAATTGCACTTTTAACAAATGACAGAACACAGCAGACAGTGATTGTTGCTTTGACCTCATTATGTTGATAAGGGCATTTCTGAATATTGTCTAAGTTAAGGTAATAAACACCCCAGGTAGAAGGTTAATGACACATTTAGCATCAGTGGGGTGCCGGACAGTATTTCAGGGAAAAAAACCAGTTCAAGCTGGTAAACCTTCTGTCCTTTCCTTGTAGAACAAAAACTCATCATGTTTCTACAAATGGAATATAATTCAAAGAAGCAAACAGCATGCTGAGAATCCAGCAATTGGCTGACTACATTGTTTTGCCAAAGAATAACAAACTTAAAATGTTGTCAAGTCATTTTTTAGCATCATTTTTCTATAATCTTTTCAGCCTCCTGCTATGACTCCACTAAGCTAAATCTCACTGCTGGCTAATACCAAAGACTGCATCATGACGCATTTGTGAACTGATGAGTCATTTTCCACATTCATTCTGCTAATGAGCAAAACAACTCATTATTCTTAAGCCTGATTTTTTGGTCTTTTATTTAATGCAAGTAGCAAATACTAATTCCTTTAAGCTTCTTTCCCACACAATTGTTCTTTGCTAAGACTAACAGTGTCTATAGGCTGAAAAATAGATGACCCATTCAAAATCAGCAAGAACTAATATAAAATTTCTCAGTGATTCTATTAAATCCTTAATTTTGACATCAGGAAATACAGCCTAATTGCCAATCAGAATTTCCATAGTGAAAAATCACATTAATAATCAGTAGCTTTCCTATGCATAGATTTTTAATTAATTAGTCAAAATACCATAACGTATTCACTAAAAGGGGCAAATTACAGGTTGAGATTATGTGTTGCCGCATTATAACAGAGAGGAGAAGTACAGTGGGCCCAAGATCTACAGAACAGAGGAGTCAAGGGCTGTGACCCCAGAGTCTTCACCTTCCCATGATCAAATATTCAATAATATAATAGCGTGAGGATGTAGGATTTGTGATGAGAATGTCCTAAGAATCCCTTTTCTTGTCATTATTCTCTAAATAATAAATCATAAGTCCTACTTTTATAGCATCCACATTGTAGTAGGCATTATAAGTCATCTCAATATAAATAATTGAGATTACTCATATTGATTAAATGAGGTATATGTGCCATTTCATGTAACGAACTTGAGCGTCCATGAATTTTGGTATCTTCAGGTGAGAGAGTCCTCAAAGCAATCCTCCCCGTGGTCAGAGATAACGTAAGGCCTATCATAGGAATGACATCAACCTCATGGCAGGCAGGTGTAGCTAAAATCGAGTCAGTAAAGAACAAGAACAAAGAAGAAGTATGGCAGGACATTGGGAAATGTCCAAGGGAGAAATCTTGCCCTGCCCCAGGTACCTAGGAGACGTTCAGTGTGAAGTGCAAGGAAGCTTCAGTGGTCAACTGACAGTAACTTTCAAAGTTCTGTAACAAGCCAAGTGCGGGGAACACAATATTTTTTGTATTGCTTTTGAGTACTTGTGGGCTCTTTATTGTAGAGGGTGAGTTTGATAAAAGGGCTTGGGTAGAAATCTGTAGTTTGAGTATCAAAATACTCTATTTGGGGGGATCTGATTCCCATCGTGAATTCTGGGAAATCACTGCTTGTTTCTTGATGTACTTCTGAGACAATGAGGAGGAAAAAATCTTCATAATTATCCTGAATAATTCAAAAGGTGGTCTTGAAGGAAACGAGAAACACTGCGAATGGCAAATTCATATTTTAGATCTTGGCTGTGATTAAACTGAAACCGCAGTGAGGCAAGAAATCTGATGGAATCAGAGTATGAAAGTTAAAGTGAATCAATCTTTGGTGGGAGCATGTGTGGGTATAAGACGTTGTACTTAAAATATAGATAATGTAATCATTTTAATTAATTACAAAAGCTATTGCCATTATTAAAACCTTTAAAAATATGAGTATTTTGTGTTGCCAATCCCAAACTGAAGAGTTGGGTCATGAGTACTGTTCGTTGTCACTTATAATGCCAGGGTTGGAGCAAACTCCATCTGTGCCAACATCACTTTTGTGAGCACGATCATGTTCCTTCTTTTTCTCAGAGGTGTCTGTCTCCATCCTAACTTTCAACATTATGCATATATTAAGTGAAACGTACACTTTTTGTTCCAAAAGGGGATTTTTCAACATGATGAATATACTTAAAATAAAATACTATCTTGAATTAATAAGGTTGGCCAAACCTAATAATATTCATCTTTACATCAGACCTTTTTAGTTATAATCCGAAAGAAGGGGAGAAGCAACTGAAGATGGGTGGCCAATCACTGGAAGGGCTTTATTGTTGACTATGGAGATAATTAGTGACCCCCATTCCAACACCTTCTCATTCTTCAATTAAGCCATGAGCAACAAAATATATAAGGCAGGGTCACCAAGTGTGTGGGAAGAACAGAGCTTTGGAAAGAAGGTGACATTTAGAAGGGAGAAAAGTCAGCAAGTGACTTCATCCCTAGAGATTAAGAAATTGCTCATAGCTTTGTTAGTACCTGAACTTACTCTAATGAGTTTCCATGCCAGAGAAAAAAATTATACATTAAAAAGTGCTGAGTGGATAGATATAGTAACATGTGACTATAATCTTTGTTCAAAGGAAATCAAGACAAAAAAAAGTCACGAGTTCAAGCCCAGGTTAGTCTGAAAAGCAAGATCTTGTCTCAAGACAAGTGCACAAGAATAAGCACTCCTTAAATTTGTGGCTATGGCAACGATAGAAAACTAACCTTATTTCTTATAACAAGGAACATATAATGATCCTCTACTACCTCCAAAAGATTTACACTCAGTGAATTCCTCCAGACTTGAAGTATGCTTATGCTTGCACATGCATTTTAAGGTACATGACCAAGGGAGTTTGAAACTATAATTAGCATTATTTGACACAGGACTCTAAGGAATTAGACTATCTGACGTCATCAGAGCGGGCCTAATATAATTACACGTAGTAATTTTTAAATTGTTTCTTTTATATTTTGAGCAACAAATGATACAATAATATTATATTATTTTCTACACCCTCTCTTTTCTTTCAACCACTCCCACATGCCTCTCTTTTCCCCTTTTCTCATTTGCTCCTATTTAGCAGAAAAGAAAAGAAAGACATTAACAAAAGAACAGCCCAGCTCCTCATCGGTTGTTTGAAAATCTAGTATCCCAAGAGCGAAAGAAGAACACTAAGCATGGGTAGCATCAGTAAAGAAATGAGGACTTTAGTCTTATAGCTCCAAGGACAGAACTCTGCCACAGTTATGTGAGCTATTTCACATCTTGTAGGTGAGAATTTATCCATGTAGCTTATGGACTTAGCCCAGTGAGCAGAGGCTTTAGTTGAGCTTATCTACGCCTTCTCTACACAGAACTGAAAACTAACAAAGGAGTATGGCTCTTGTGCACTACTGTCATGGTAATTTGTTAGACAGCGAAGCTTATACGTTACCCTAAGTCCGCCATGCGTCTATGTAACATTGTGCTGAAGGCAGCATAGCATGAGATCCACAGTGAGGCATGGAGTGAAACACATCTAAGTTAAACTGACCTCCTCCGGCTATTAACTCTGTCACCTGAAACAATGTGGCTAACTTTGGAAAGCATTAGTTTTGCTGCTTACAAAAGAAAAAAAAAAAAAAAAAGCTGAGTTTTTGTGCCTATTGCATGGGGATGCAATGAGTCTCCCGAAAGAATTCCCCGAGAAGACTGACACACAGGATGTGATCATCCAGTAAGAATCGGGGCATCCATATGAGGCTGAATGATTCGTAGCGTTCTTCACACTGGTTCCCAAGTGGAGGAATGAAGCCCAAAGGAAAGACACAAGAACAAGAAATAATCATTCTGTTAATCGGAGCATTTACTGATGAGTCTGTTAGCTTAATGGATTTGTTTTTATGAAAACTCAATCTTTGGGATCCCCTCTTATCTGGTGGCAAAGAGGTCAGGATACACCTGCCTAGCACCACTACAGCAGCAGCTGGTCTCGCTACGGTAACTCGATCACAAGACAAGGCTGGAGCTGAGCCTCAGGCTCAAGGAGGGTTCTGAGCTTTAGTGTACACACAAGTTATTTTCTTACTTCTGACCGAGAGAGAGAGAGAGGGAAAAACAAAAACAAAAACAAAACGTGGGCAACTGTTTCCTTGCGGGAGATACTCCAACTTCACTGAAATGAGGATGTGGGTGCAGACATTGGCAATAAGAAATGTAGTAAGTCACCTAAAGGAAGAGGCACAGATCTGAGCAGGACTCGCTAAGTCCTCGAATTGTGAGTTATCTGCCGGAATAGAAATGCAGGTATACAGAAAAGACAGTAATGTAGAAACCTAATGGAAAGCTTATAGACGTACTGAACTTTTCCTGCCCCTCATTTTCCAAGAAAAAGAAAAATCTTGGGTTTTGGGTTTTTGTGATTTTTTTTTCATTTAAATAATTTTTTTTCCTGTAACCTAAAAACAAACTTCCTGGCTGCCAACACTGAGGACCCGAGTTTGATCTTACAACCTGCAAGAAGAGAGCCAACTCCGTAAGTTGGCCTCTGCCCTCAGCAGGCACTCGATGGCGCGTACTCACAGCTGCCAGAGTACAGTTAAAAAGTAAAGACAAACTTCTTAAATGAGATAGATAACTAAAAACTTATATGGCCCTGCAAGGACTTGTAGATATTTTTGGGTGTTTCCTGTTCTAAGCCTTATGTCAGGGTTTATTTGAGGGACGGGGTGACAATGAAAGGCCTCAGAATAAAAGCCTTGATTCAAGGAACGTATAATATTCCCCGTTGACACATAGACAATAGGTGCAATTTAAAAGAAAGCTCCTTAAGATAATATTGTATAGTAATTAATTTTCCTGGTGAAAACCCTAGGAGAGTTGACATTTGAATGAAGAGCTTAAGGAAGTAGAAAGAAGCATTACAAATATCAGAGTAGTGGGGCCTTGTCTATAGAAATATGTCTAGCATTTTCTAGGAGCTGCCAGTAGACTGCTTGGACCTAAGAAAATGGAATAAAAACGTGGTTGGTAAGAAAGTCAGGGACAGACCCTTGCATAGATAGGCTATGTTAATTTCTGTTCATGACCCCGTTTTAAGATTTCTCAGCTAATAATGTGATATTGTGAATTAGTGTTCCAAAAGTCACAGGAAGAAGCTGGGATTCACTTTAGTCTCTCTGCAGCTGATTAAGTGGCACTATATGGGGCAATTGCCTGAGCCATGCACGCGTACGCGCGCGCGCGCGTACACACACACACACACACACATAATAGAAGGAAAGTGTGACAGAAAATAAAAAAGCAAAACAAATAATTTAGTCTGGTTGTGATAGTTATTTTAATTTTTAGTTGACAGATTTTATAAAATATGAAAAATCATGTTAATTAAAATACATTAGAGAGTTATTTACATAGCATTTCTATTTTGATTTATGTTTTATGCACATGAAGATGAACCCCCAGAGTGTTCACAGTGACTTCCTGACACATTTTGTGTGGTAAGCAAGCTTCATGTTCCACCATGAAAAATCTTGATTATTTTCTGAAGGAAAGTGACAACATTTTCCTATTTTACTATAATCCTTACAGTTTTAGGTGGTAATAATAATTCGGAAATACTATTAAAAAACAGTACTGTATTTATGAAAAGGAAGGAAAGCAAAAAAAAAAAAAAAAAAAAAAAAAAATCTCAGAGTATGACCTGGCCACATAGCTCAAAGCTTTTAAAAAGATTTCTCGTTTTTTTTCCCCTCCCTAAATCACATTGTGAGCAGCCCAGCATGTAGAAGGTGGTGTTTGGAGTAAGAAGCTGTCAATATATCAATATATCTGATGTAGTATGTCTTGCTAGGAGAAACCATGGCAACTTCCAAATGTGCCTTTCACATTCTTCAACCCCCGAAAAACATCAGGTGAGTAAGACCACCATGTGTGATGCTTTGGACATCTAGTTATGTGTTCAAATTTTTTTTTTTTTTTTTTAGTGTTGGGAAACCAGTGGCTACTTAGTTCACACTAGCTGCATTAAGATAACAAATGAAGCTAATCTCAGTGGCTCAGGCCTGTAATCCCAGCGCCACAAGAGGCAGAATCAGGAAAATCTCTCAGTGAGTTTGAGGCCAGCCTGGTCTACAATGTGAGTCAAGGATAGCCAAGGCTACACAGAGAAATTCTGTCTCAGAAAAACACACACACACACACACACAAACAAACAAACACAAAAACAACAAACAAGTACAAGTGAACTGTGAACATTTAAAAATGAAGACGGAATTTGAGAATGATTACAGGGTTCTGTAAATGCCCCTAGCCTATGCTTTGATGTGAATGGTTTCTATGTTACTTGTTTTAGTTTATCATGTTTTTGGGCTAATGTATGTTGCAGGATATTTTATCACAGTCACAAACCTGAGACTATGTACTGGAAAAATCTGTTTCTAGTTGTGCTGTGGCTCAACCCTAGCACAGACCTTTAATCTAAGAACTTTCTGTTTATTTTAAACAGGAGGTTGTGGTGTGGTTCAGCCCTAACACACATGTTTAATCCAAGAGCTTCCTCCAAACAAGATTAAGTAAAGTCCACCACAGGTCAAGAGGTAGAGCAAGCAACCAGATGTCAAGGTGTGAACATAGGAAAAAAACATGGAGAGTGTGAGGAAGTCTGGAGGAAGGATAGATAGACAAACAGGAAGTCTAAAGGAGGGATATTTAATTGAGGGGTTTTAAAGAGTATGGAGAAGAAGAAGGAGCTCTTTTCTTTAGATACATTGGCTGAATAGATAGATCAGTTGGGTTTTCTCTGCCTCTCTTAGCTAGTAGGCCTTCACCTCAGTATCTGGCTCCTGAGCCTTTATTTGGAAAATCTAACATTTGGGATTTTGATTAAAATAACACAAGTAGACACACTAAATGGCTCCAGTACTATATTATTTTCTGCTGATTTAACTATAACTATTTATAATGCCACTTAATGTGCTTTTATTACAATGTCTCTCATCTCACAAATCTTTTTAGTAAGCTGGCCCTTCACCTGTATTTTGTGGTGGTTGCATCATCAGTGGCAGAGGATATTTGGGTTTAATAGTCAAGGAAAACTTTAAAAAATTAAGTAATGTTTCTTTTTGACTTCAGGTTTACCTTTTTTTGACCTTCCTCCTTTCTTTCTTCCTCCCTTCCTTCCTTTGAGTTGATTTTACAAACCAACAAAAAATCTTACCGTTTAACTGATTTTTCAGAAATAACTTGAAGTACATTTTTTATTTAATCTGCAAAGTACTGATCATTTTTAAGATTCTCACTTCATTTTACCTATGTTTCTTTATTTCTCCTATCTATCTATCTATCTATCTATCTATCTATCTATCTACCTACCTACCTACCTATCTACCTATCTATCACCAGTAGGAAATAAACTCCAGATAAAACTTTGTTCTTAAGACAAGAAATAATTAATAAAATAATTAATAAAACAATACATAGTTAGAATATAATTCTTTCTTCCCAATGCCATAAAACATTCCAAAAATATCTTTTGTATTATTGTTTAATCTCAAATCATCATGACAATTTCCACCTTGCAATATTGTTGACGTTATTTTTATAAAACAGTGTTTCCCTTATTTTGTTTCTTAACCGTACTATCATACAAATAATTGAGACTCTTTTACATTTGTTTAAAATTAAGCTTTGTAATAAAATCTTGAGCAGTTTATGTCTACTGTTAATCCTCTATGCTATTTTGTCCTACTCCCAGGAAAAATGCCAGTGATATTTGCACTTTGTAGCTTTCCTCTGCTCTAGCTCCTTCCTCCTGATCTTTCTTGGACCTCTACCTGTGGCTGAATCCAGCATCTCAATTCCTCCTCTAACCGTCCTCTCCAGCTGGCATGAAGTCCAGTACTTGCTGTGAGCCACTATTTTTGGTATACCAGGAAACAATTGGGGAAAAAGTGTTTACACAACATTGAGACAGAAATTAGAATTTAAACTATACAATAGCCTTATGGCTACATTATATCTTAACTAATGTTTTAAATATCAACCAAAAGACAGAGTAAGTTATAAATCTAGAATTATCTTATACAAGTATAAATTTATTAAATACATTCTTAGAGTTTATATATGCAGTCACTGTAAAAGACTTGTAGCACTCACACAATATTAGATTTTGTCTGGCTTCCCTCTTTATACTCCGTGAATCACTTTCTCCTACCCCAAACTGTTGTCAAATCCTGAGAGTATGTTTGAATTGTTTCTCTACTTGTAGATCACTATACAGTCAGTTTTATTAAGTCAATCATATAAAACTTAAGTTTCCATCTAAAATAGTAGTCTCATTTAATATATAGTGCAAAATACTGATGACTAGAGAGCTAAACATTTTTATCAACTAATTAATCAATTTATTCACTTTACATCCTGGTTGGAGCCCCCTCCTTCCTCTAGTCCCAGTTTTACCATCCCTCCCTGGTCCCCCCTCCCCTATTCCTCAGAAAAGGGGAACCCCCCTACATATATCAGCTTATCAAATCCCATCAGGGCTGAGCACATCCTCTTCCCTTGTGGCCTGGCAAAGCAGTAAGGCCAGTGGGAAGTGAGTAAAAAGCAGGCAACATAGTCCATGTCAGAGACAGCCCTGCTACCCTTACTAGTCACCCGACATGACATAGGCTACATCTATGTAAAGGACCTAGGTTCAGTCCATGCATGGTCCTTGCTTGGTTGGTTCTTCAGACTCCTTAGGCCTCTCTGGGACCTAGTTAGCTGGCTCTGTTGGTCTTCTTGTGGCGCTATTGTCACCTCCAGGTCCCTTTATCCATCTCCCACTTTTCCACTAGACTCCTTATGCTTAACCCAATGTTAGGCTATGACTATCAGCATCTATTTCAAACTACTGCTTGGTGGAGCCTCTCAAAGGACAACTCTGCTCAGCTCCTGTCTGCAAGAATAGCAGAGTATCCTTAATAGTGTCAAGGGTTAGCTCTCTTCCATGGGATGGGTCTTGGGTTGGGCTAGACACTGGTTGAACATTCTCTCCCTCTCTGTTCTACCTTTATCCATACACATCTTATAGGGAGGGGAAGTTTTGGATCAAAGATTTTATGCTTGGCTTGGTCCATCAGGAGTCTTACATAGTAAATGAGTCCTCTTTAGTCTCTATGGCTCCTGATTCTAGGAGTCTCAGCTAGAGTCTCCCTCATATCCTCCCAGAGATCTATCCTGACTTATCACCAGCTTGTCACAGAGATGCTCCCACCCACTGTGTCCCTTTTCTCTGCAGGCCCTCTGTCCAACCCCCCTTGCTCTCCCCAGGTCTGATCACCCTTATTTCTCTCTGCACTCCCTCTCTTACCTTGTTCCTTCTCTTCAACCATTACCTCTGTCTATTCTATTTCCCCTTCTGAGTGAGATTCAAGCATCCTCCCTTGGGCCATCCTTGTTACTCATCTTCTTTGGGTCTGTGCATTGTTGTATGTTTAAATTGTACTTTTTTTTAAACAATAAATTCGAGTTACTTAAGTTCTACTTCCAAATGTTTAACTTTTGTGATTATATAACAAGATATTCTACGTAGTATTTCATAAGTTAAATGTCTGTGAAAAGAAGAGAATCCTTCATATGTTATTGCAAAAATAAAATAAGTATTTTAATTCATTGGAAAGGATGCCACATTAATGGAATTGTGACATTTTTCAAAATACAATTTGTGGCAATGATTGAAAGATTGAAAACTAAAAGCAGATATCTGAATAAGCTGATATGAAAGTGCAACTTTTCTTTCAGGTCATTTAAAATGATTATTTCAAAAGTTCCAAGATTTGTAATAGTGACAGTAATGGCGTTAGACTTCTAAACAGAGTTCTTAGTACTAATAAAGTTTTCATAATCAACATCTCTCCCATAACTCTTTGAGCACCAGTTATTGATTATTATAATAAAAGATAACAAGGAAACACAAGAAGGAACACAAATACATTAGTAGAAAATAAGTAAATTTTTAAAATAATCTTATCACTGCTCTCCTAGTTTAATATAGATATTGTGTCCATCCATCTGATACTTGGACAACCATGAGTGTTCCTCTGAAAGTGATACTAAAAGATTAATGATATAAATGAGGCATTAAATAAAAATCAATCCCTAAAAGTTAATTTATCTGTAATAGTCTTTAGTTCATATGCATTATATGAACATTGTGCATCTAAAACAATGCGCAATTTGGAAAACAATTGCTCAGTGTTGCAATATTTTCCTAAAAAGGCAATGAGAAAAAATGAATAATTCTATTATATTGTTGAGTAAATCTATGGTGTATATTTCAGGGACTCCATAGGAGTCATTAGAATTCACTAGAATATTGATTTAATCAAGAGAAGTAAAAGCTGAAGCTATGTTTCTTCAGAGTACCCTGATATGTAAATAAAAAACGAAGATTTGATAAAAATAAAAGTTTTGATGGACTTTCATAAAACAAGTCAAACACTGCATGCATTTTTATTTTTGTGGTTGATAAGTTCCCCTGAAACAGCTTCTCACCAAATGCTTGCTGTTCAACAGCAAATGGGTCAGATGGCTGAGAGAAATGAAGAAAGCTATTTGTACTGTCCAGTGTACACAGAAAACTGGTCCTACTAAAATAAGTGTGTGTGTGTGTGTGTGTGAGAGAGAGAGAGAGAGAGAGAGAGAGAGAGAGAGAGAGAGAGAGAGAGAGAGAGAGATGAGGTGAGGAGCAAAGGGGAGAGGGAGAAAGGGAAGGCTAGAGAGAAGGAAGGGGGAGGGAGATGGAGAAGGAGAGGAAGAGGGAGATGGAGAGGGAAAGGAGAGGGAGAACACAGAATTCCTTGTAAAAGACAAAGAGCTTTGTGGGTCTTTGTGGTAAAGAACCACTTTGTAACTACTTTACATTTTAGTAAAGTAATGTTTGTAGTAAAGTAGTGTTTCTTGGTTTCAATTCTACAACAGCAGTAGCTACTTTATAGTCTGTATCTACTGAAGGTAAGAAGTGCAAATACTAAAGGTTGATACAGGAAAGGAGCCTAATGCCCTTGTCAAGGGTGATGACCTTCTATCTAGGTAATGACTGAAATAGAATATTGGGACACTAAGCCTTCCAGCTGACAGTACATCTTATCAAAGCTCTATGAGAATAATGAAAAGATTATCACAGTCTTTGGATAAATGTTAGGCTTGGTTGATAAATAGGAAAAAGTGGCCCCAGGCCCCAGTATTAACTAGGTGAAGAGAAGTCCCCTGTAAGCAAAGGGATCAATTTTGGGTTTTGTTTGATCAGGCAAGCAACTGTTACTGTGATTGATGCATTGTAGATAAATAAGAATTTTATTGAATAATACATGAAGTTGTACTTGCAGAAAGTGATTACATACTTTATAAATAGTTAGATGTTTTATCATAAATACTCTATATGTTTATTTTTAAATATTTTAATATGTCTGTTGCAGTGCTTGAATAAATAGTGTGTATCTGTGTTCCCGATTGGGAACAGATCTTTTAAAAATAAAATCTACTGCAAGTAAATTTATTAGGAAATGCTTGAATCATTGTAGGCCTGCCACTTCACACAATTCAAAAACTAATTCTAAAATCAAGGCTTTTTGTTCAATTGTGAAAAATTATTATTCATATTGAATGCTAATATTGTTTTTTCATCCTATATAGGACAGATGCAGTCACACAGATACAATCCCTGTGATCCTATGGTTCCCTCCAGGTGCTTCCTGATACTTCCCTTTTCAGATAGCAGTGATGATAATAATGTTTACTATTAATTTGTAACTGTGAGTACTATCTTACTTCCTTTAATAACTTAGTATTGTTTTTATACCACCAGTGGTAATTATGTGGTTTTTTTTATTTTATAACAGTTATATAAGACAATTTAAATTCATTCATACATTGTATTTAGGTACATTCTTTTTCTACTCCATTATTCTTCCCCCTTCTCACCCAGTCAGGACTGTATTAAGTCCATTTGTTTCCCAAGATACAGACATCAGAAAACATTTGCTGAACAAGACTCTAGCTGTTCAAGAGGTAGCACCAGGAATTGACAAACATGAGTTCATGAAGTTAAAATGTTTCTGTACAGCAAAGGGAACAGTTGATTGCAGATATGGCCTATATAATGGGAGAAAATCTCTGCTAGCCATACATCTAACAGGGGCATTAATATGTAGAATACACATAAAACAACTGAAAAGCTAAATAATTAATCAAATGACATAATCAATAAGTGGGATAACTAAGTGAACAGATGATTCTGAAAAGGTATAGTACGACTGGCTAATAAATATGTGAAAAATGTTCAACATTGTAGCCAACAGAAAAGTTCACATGATAGCTAAGTTCATCTTCACTCCAATCACAATTAGTGATTTAAAAAAAAAAAAGAACTAATCCCAGCAAGGATGCAGACCAAGTAGGATATTTAGACCCTGCTATTGAGAATGCCAACAAGAATAACTTCTGTGAACATCAATATGGAAGTTTCTCAAAGACTTAAAAATAGTCCTACTATATGACCTAGCTGTACCTCTTCTCAGAATTTACCCCATAGGCTGGATGTGGTGGTGCATGCCTGTAATCTCAGCACTTGGAGAGGCAGATGCATGTAGATCTTTGTTAGTTCGAGGCCAGTCTAGTCTACAAAGCAAGTCCAGGACAGTCTAGGCCACACAGAGAAGCCCTGTCTTGAAAAACCAAAAGAAAAAAAATTACCCCAGAGATTCCATGTCAATTTATCAATTGTATGTCAATGTTTATTGGAGTAATATTCACAAAAGCTATTATGGAACCAGCCCAGGTGTTGACAGCACAGTAATGACTAAAGAAAAAAATGTTTATATACATACTTGAACTTTCTCAGTTATAAAGAAGCCTGGAGCACTGCCATTTGTAGAAAAAATGGGTGTAATTGGAAATATTCATATTGAATGAATTCATTTTCAGAAAGACAAATATCATTTATAGGTGTTAGATCTTGGATACATAATTAGAAACAGTACTGATGACAATAATAGAAGCAAAATGTGTCCTGTTACTTGAAAATAGAGAAACAATTTGAGTTAATAGACTCAAGGGAAATAGATGGTCTTGAATAGTAACCACTCTGATATTCAATCTTTAGGGTGCGTCCACAGACAATGAGCATCAGTTCATGATGCTCTGGAGCAGTTCTCATCAGATAAATATATTTTTGATATTTCAGATACTAAAGGAATGATTTAATGAACATCTAAAACAGAAACTTCTATTAGATTTTCTGTTGAGGAAAGAATTATTTCAAGAAGGCAGTTGAAGAACTAGCTGAGCTTTGAAGAGTATTTTCCTGAGAACTTGGCTTTAATTCTCAGTGCCTGCATTGTGGAACTCACAACCACTCCCAGCTCCAGTTCTGATCATTTGATACTGTCATAGATTCTGCAGGCATTGAAGTTGATGCGCATATTCCCACACATAGAAACACTCATAAACAGAAAGTTAAAAATAAAATAATATCCCCTCAGTCTCTGCTCTTATCTGTGCTACCTTTATGCCTGCCTCTAGTAGGTAGGGTGAATTTCAAGTTGAAGGTTTTGTGGGTGGGTTGGAGTTCTCCTCTCTCTACTAGGATACTCGTCTAGTTAGAGGGTGTCCTCTTCGGTCTCTATGACCCCTGCTGCTAAGAGTCTCTGCTATACTCCCTCTCATACCTTTCTCACCCCCCAGCCTACCCTGACTTAGGTCTCCAGTTTATCACAGAGATGACCCTGCCCAATGTTACTCTTTTTGTTCCCCCACCCTCACTCTCCCCAGGTCTGATCTCCACTCTCAATCTCTCTATGATTCTTCTTCCAATGTCTGTTCCATTCCAAGAAACACCCATGGGAAAGAACCAACTCCTGCCTCTATTAACAACACAGCGCTATGCTTGCAGACAGGAGCCCAGAAGTACTGTCTTCTGAGAGGCTCCACCACACAGTGCCTCAGAACAGATCCTGAGATTCACAGCCAAACATTGGGAAAAGCATAGAGAAAAGTGGAGGCAGGGAAAGGACCTGGATGTAATAGGACCTTTACAACAAGACCCATAAAACTTAGTGACCAGGGCCCAGAGGGGCCTGTTGAGACTGAGGCACCAACCATGGGCCTAGGCCTGGACTGGCAGAACTACCTTGCCAGGCCACAGTCCTGGTGTGCCTTGATAAGCTGCAGTGGGTGGGTGGTTGGCTCTTATTTTCCGAGGAATAGAGAAGGAGGGAGTACGGGGGAGAGGGAGGGTGAGGGAGACTGGGAGGTGAGTAGGGGTGGGGCTATCACCTGCATGTAATGTGAATAATAAATGAATAAATAAATAATAATAAAATAATATTTTAAAGGAATTACTTCAAGAGTTCCCTCCCCCGTGCCGAGTTTTGGTGTTTTGTAGAAAGTAATTGTAGTGCACAACTTAGGGATTACTTCATCGTCAATAAAAATAGAACTTTATGTTTTTTCTGCTTAATAACATGTAATATCAGTTACATTTTATTTTCTTTATTTTCTGTGTGTGTTCACGTGTAAATGTACACATATATTTGGATGCTTGTGTAGGCTACAGGCGAACTTCTTGTATTTTTCCTCAGGAACTACTTATGTCAGTTCTTCCAATATCTGGGGCTTGGTGATTATGCTAGCTTATATTGCTAGTGAGCTTTAGGGCTACCCCTGTGGCTACAAGGTAAGGCCACTGATCCTGGACTTTTAAAAATCTGCCTATCAGGGATGTAAGGCAGGCTTATATGACATGGCAAGTGCGGGGTATGAACATGAAGGGCTCCCATAGACTCATTCATATATTTCAATGTATGGTTATCATGGAGTGGCACTGTTTCAGGAGGATTAGAAGGTATAGGCTTGTTGGAGTAGGTGTGGCATTGTTGGAGAAAGTGTGCCACTGGGAGTGGGCTTTAAGGTTTTAAAGAGGTAGAGTGTCTTACTCTGTCTCTTGGCCTGCAGATCAGACTGTAGCTCTCCACTACTGCTCCAGTGCCATTCATGCCACTATACTCTCTGCCAGTGGTAATGAACGAAAACTGTAGGCAAGCTCAAAAGTAAATAATTTATTTTTCAAGAGTTGCCTTGGTCAGGCTGTCTCTTCATAACATAAGAATTGTGAATAAAGACTGCAAGCACCTTATGACTGAACTATTTCCTTAGGCAATTTTCTGATTTCTCTATTTTTGCACATAATGATTACATATACATGTGTTGAAGACATGAACTCTGCTCATTACATTGCATTTTTCATATAACATTATGAAAATACCCTAGTTGTGGACGTCAGTTTGAATTCTGGTCAGATTTTTTCCCTTCAATTTCAAAATGTCTAGTCTGGAACAGAAAAATATTGGTTGTATCTGCTTGGAATTGGCTAGCTAATTACAGAGATTTGTGAAATTTTGTCTCTGGGCTTTTTTATCAGCATGCTCAGCTATTTACTATTTGTGAAGATCTGCCTGTCACTTAAATTAATGGTTCAGGATTTGAGCACAAATGTATATACATTGCACCATTACCAGAGGGATGATTCTGCAAAGCTTATTCCGACAGTGCAGTGAAGGCCATGGTGTTTATTCTTATGGATTAAATAGGGCCCTGTACTCTACCATGCCTGGATTTCCCCTAAAATTAATAAAAAGGAGGAAAGAGATAATATGAGATATGAGAATGAACAAACACAATCACTTTTGGCTACGTGTACAGATGCCAATCAGTGACATTAGGGTACTTATGATGGATACCTTGGCATTTTGATTTTCTTCACATACATTTGTATGTGAAATGCATGAACGAGAAAAATCTAGACAAAGAAGTAGCCTCATGTGATATATACTTAAAAAATGTAAAATCATAGACTCTTACAGATTAAAGAATTAGGCCCCATTCAAAAGGAAGGAAATAATAATACTTGAAGTTGCTTTTTTGAAGATCAACGGCAAAGCAAAGTGGATGGGAGAAAACTGCCTAAACATTATAAAGGACTATAGGAAACTGAGGAAAGTTGGGAGAGGGAGATGTTATTTTTCCAGGGAAGTGCACACTAATTGGTTGTCCAGTGCCAAACATTATGTAAGTCATGTAAGTTGTTAGTTGATCAAATCATGGCCTTATCAACTGCTAATCTATTTTGATGACAAAATATACATCCTAAGTGTAACAGATAGATATGATTCTGTAGAAATAGTTAGATAATGTCTTCAAAAACCTCAGAGACATACAGAATATGGCATTTAAATATTTTTTTTTTTTTTTTTTTTTTTTTTTTCACTATTTTAAAGATTCATTTACAATGAGACAGGTTAAGTTCTGGCAACACCCAGACTAACTCAAAGATGATGAGCATCAAAGAATCTCCTTATGGAGATGGTTTTAAATGAGGCAAACAAGCCTCTGGGTAAAATGTTCTTGTTTCTACCACAGACAGAATTCTGCCTAAAATGGGCCAGGTTGGATGCAAGCAAAGTCAACAGCCCAACTCTGCCAAGACAGGGTTAGCCAGTCCTCAGTAGTCCCTGCCTCCCAAATATGCCTGTCAGATATATTGGGCCCAAAGGCTGAAGATGATGCTCCAACACTGTAGAAAATTTTGGGTGACTGTTCAGGCAGCAAACTGTCTCTGTCATCTTCTCATTTGGGAAGCTGCCAACCCGCACTCCATGTATACGCAGATAATTAATTTTATTCCTTCTGAAGTCTTTGGTGGGGTTGAAGATCAGATAGTTTAGTTCTACAGTTAAGCTTAGTTGTTTAGGGGTAAAATATTTTTAGGTCTAGATAGATGTTTTAAGTTGATAATGAGGAGATATGCTAGATATTGATTTACATTCAAAATTTTAGACACACCAAGATAGGAAAGATGTTTTCTTTAAGGCTGCCAAGTACAAATAGCCAAAACACTAAGGATGTAACATTTATAAAGTTTCTGATTGTTTCATGGTTATTCTTGCTGTATGTAGTTCATTGTACATACGTGTAATAATATAAATTTATATGTAAAAATTATATTTAATAAGAAATATAAAAAAGAATAAATATTAAAATAGAAATGTATTTAAGAGAGGACATAATGTAAGGATATCTAATAAATATCTCTTCACCTGTAATTATAAAAAAGAAAACTTAATACGTTATATTTAAGAATATATTTTATATTAGTGATAAAAGGCCACAAAATTAAAGGAGAGCAGAGACAGTTATATAAGAAGGTTTGGGTGGAGGAAAAGAAAAGAAGAAATTTTGTAATTATATTATAATCAAGAAAACAAAATAAAAATATTAAAACAGAATAAACCAAAACAACAACAAGACCAGTGGCAATTTAGAACAAGAATTCACATATCTTGTACATACTTTTGTTTTTATCTTTAAAAATTGTCTTCATTAATCTCATACAAATAAGCATTTTTATTGCTAATTCTGTTTTTTTAACCCAAACTTTAACATAGGCTGATACTTTCTTTAGTTGTTCCAATTAGGAGCCTATACATATAGGAAATGTAACATTTTGACTTGCTACTGTGATTTCAGTTTTTAACCATGATTGTAAATATTTAAAACATCAAGTGAAAATTGAGCTTCAACACACATCCTTTGTCTCACAAATATGAGAATATTTAAGTTCTTGGAAAGTTAGGAGGCTGTGATCTATTAGTCAACAAAGCTATGCTAACACTGTGGCAAAATGGCATACTTTAATTCTACACATACATATGTAACAAAAATGTCACCTGAAAAATATCTGTAATACAAGCTACTTTTTTTCAGGTATAAAATCTATAATAGTTCAATGCTTTCTGTTTATTTTCTTGTTAACTTTTTCTACTTTTAATAAATGTCCACAGTATGAGTGAAACAGTATCTTTAACATTTTATTCTTTGCTCTTTGTTGATGTTATTTAATACAATGTTGTTGTGTATGAGTTTGAATTAGACATGGGTTGGCTTCATTAATAGCACATGCCTAATGACCAGAATCTAAATTATGTTGCTGCTGAGTTGAATTATTGTAAACAAGACTGTGCCAAATGTCGATGGATTATTCTGAGGTAGTGAATATATTTAAAGAGGGGAATTTGTTGTTGGAAAGCAGCTTTTTAAATCTTTGGTTAATGTAGATGACTGTCTTTAAAATATCAATATGAAAATGCACTATCTTCAGCTTGACACAGGAATGTAGCTTGAACACATTCTTGTAATAAAAATTCATACCTTTAGAAAAGTTTCTGTGTTCAAATCACATATTCAAAATATATCATTATTCTAAGTCTAAGAGTTGGAATGTGCCATGAATTATTAAGTTAAAGACTAAGCTTTTAAAATTATTTTTATTAGCATAACTAAACATTTCTGGGTGATTATCGAGTGTTTTCTACCGACAATCTGAAACTTTAAGAAGCAAAGCTATTTCATATGATACACATACAATAACTCACATATTCTGTCACTGAGCATATCCATTCCTTCTTCAATCCCTTCATCCACCACAGATTTCACCTACTTACATTTCTCTTACCTATTCCTCTTTCCAAATCTTTCTTGCTGGATACGGGAGATGTTAGAATTCTTTGGTATTTGGCTATATTATCTTTTAAAAGAATCTGTGAAGATTTTAAGCCTTCCTTTAGATTCTGCCTTAAAGATGTCTAGTATAATATTATTGTAACATAGAAACTTCTAGAGTCTGAAAAGAAAAGGAATTTATGAGGCATGCTTTGTTTACTGGTGCCAATCTATTGAAACTTCAATACACAGTTTAGTTTCTCTAAGTTTTACATGAAAGTGCCTAGAGAAAAATGGTTGAGGAAGTCATTCTTCACAAAACTCTACAGTTTTACTTAGCTGTTGCCCAGTGGTTTGTATTCTCTAGTGTTCACCACACACAATTTCTCAGTCCTTTATCCTGTGAATTTAAATCCTTATAGGGAAACCTAGGATTTATGTTTTGTACATCCACAATTCTATAGATGTACACTTTCTTTTATTCACTTCTTAATCTGTCAAAGACTGCTTAGATACTTTGTAAACCCCAAGTAATAATAATAAAATCAGAGACAAACTTGAGTTAAAGAGTGAAAAGTTCCTTTTCTTTAGTGAACATTGACTGCTTATGAATGTGATCCATCTTTCTGTCCAACCAAAATTGAAAACTAACCTTTTTTGAAGGTACAAATGTAAAAAAAAAAAAAAAAACAAAAACCAAATAAATACATTTCATGATTTACTTTTATGCTGTTTTCCATGTTTTTTCTTCATTATCTAGCTTGGAAAAGTTATTGAGTTTGTACTCTTCATTTCAACGTAAATTAATGTGCATTAACTGGAACACAGTTAGAAAGTAACATGGAAATAGATAATTATGGAACAGTTATTAATGGCTCTACCTGGTCATGAATTATGGTATCTTTTACCTCGACTTTATCTCTATTTATTTGAGTTTTTTTTTAAAGTCAGGCAGAAAGATTTGTTGATTTTTCTCTTATTTTCAAAACTCTATTTTTCACAAATGCCAACCAGTTGATTGCTTTCCTAGCTTCAATTGCCTCTGTTTCTATTCTGATTTCTTTTAAATTTTCCTTCATATTTAGACTTTTATGGTTTCTTTGTATATAGCATTATATTATTTATTTTATGTCTATTTATTTGATATATTCCTTTATTATCACTGTAGATAGGTCTATTCTTTTGTCTGTGATTTTTGGCATGCTATATTTCCATTTTTATTGTCTCAAGGTTTTGTGTGTGTATGTGTGTTTCATTTTGATGTCCTCTTTGGCTTATTAATTGTAAATGAGCATGCTGTTTCAATTTTATGTTATGTAAATTTTCTAGATTCATTTCATTATAGCATTCCAACCATACTGCTGTGGTTAGAAGATACATTTTTCTTTTCTTTTCTTTTCTTTTCTTTATTTATGCTTCCAACACAACATGAGGAACTGTACCAAAGTGCTCAGCATTAGGAAGGTTGAGACCTGCAGGAGAACATTTGCTCCTGGCTTGTATGAATAATTTTTATTCTTCGCAAGTGCGAGGTGGAACCAGTATGAAACGTGGATCATAGCAGTTTGTGGTTTGCTTTGAAGGAGGGGAGATCTAGTGTCTGTGACATACCTTTGGGCAATTCAGTTCAGGTGACCAAAAGTGTAGGAACATCAAACAGAGGAAGGAGTAACTGCTTCCGGGGTTTCATGAGGCACCTTTGTGGCTGCCAGTATGCCCAGGGCCTTATGTTAGGCACTCATATTGGCTCTACACATTCTGAGTTTCACATTCATGTAGTGAAAATGTCTGAGAAAGGAAATTTGTTCTTTTATCCCTAATTAGCGCTATAAGAGGGCTAGCTCACTTGAAATCAAAGGGGCTTTGGTAAGGGAAAAACAAAATTTTAAAGGGATATGAGGCCTTAAATCAACAAAAACTTTAGAAACTTCTATTGTACTTCCAGGCCTTCCTGAGGACTATTGTCAGACTTTCTTGCACATTTTAAGTCACACAGAGTATAACTGAACATCTGAATTCTAGTTTAGTTAAAAGACCAATACAAACGTTGCTTGTCAGTGACCTCTTCATCCTTGTAAACCTCAGTGCTGATCAGCAGGAGGCAACATATTCTCTTTGAGTAGTCTGATCTCTGGCAAAACAGTTAGTGAATATCAGCTCTTGATTTTCTCTCCCTTCCGTTCCCTTTGAACACAACCAAAGGATGTGTACTATCAATACAAGTGAATGAGGAATCCAAATCTGGAAGGCCAGGGACAGAGACAGCAGTCTGGATGCTGTGGCCACTGGGCCGAGTTGCTAAGGGCATGGTTTCCAAACCTAGATCTAAAAGATACAGACTTTTCCTAACTTTTGAAATTATGGCACTAGCTATACATAAAAGATAATCTTAACTTTGTAAAGCTATAGCTACAAAATATAATAGTAAACACATTTATATTGTCAATTTCAAGTCTCCCTTTATAACCAAACATACTGTGTTCTGGTTGGTATATAGTTTATGTTTGCCTCTGGCAATCATTCGTAAAAAAGTAAACCGTCTACTGTCTATTTAATTATTCATTCATCTAACAGCTGTCTATGGGCACCTTCTATAACCCAGATGGAAGAAACCACAGGGGATATGATGGGGACAAGTCAGCATGAGACCTCTTTGTTTAGTTTCCTTTAGTTTGGCATTAGATGACACTTACTTTTAAACTATATATTTTCTCTAGTTTTTTCTCTTATGTTGATTTATAGTATAATTGCTCCACTCCCCCTTCCCTATTAGCCTTCCAACTCATCTCATATGTCTACTCTTGTTTTCCTTCAAGTTCAAAGTTCATGGACAGTTTTTATTAATTATTTACACACACACACACACACACACACACACACACACACACACACACACCTCCTAAATACATAAATACAATGTGCTTAGTTTGTATAGTGTTAATTGTATGTTTTCAGGGCTGACCTTTTGGTATTGTATTACCTATTGATTTGCTCTTTCCTGGGGGTGTGGAGAAGCAATAGAGAGGGGAAAAGCATGACAATTTAAAAATGAAACTTCTTGAATTCTTTTAATCTTTATTTACTTGTGATACATAGAGGCTGGCAAAAGCAAACCATTGCAAAATCTTTCTATTTGCATTAATGTGGCATATTGCCTCTAGAAATGTGCTGTGAGCCATCATTTCTCAATATATAACTGTAGGGAACCTATGGAAAAACAAGATCTGTCAATTGCTGATATTTATGACCACCTTTAAAGGAGGGAAATAGAGCATCATGCCAATGTAAGGAAGAGCTTACACTTCCCTGCTGGTACTATAGGAATGATTTACACCTGTTATTATCTAGAGTCAAATGGCTTCTAGAATCTTATGCTGATTGAGTGTTACCACCGGAGACAACATAAAGGCAAATGCCCATACCAAACCTTTAAGTGCTGTCAGACACACTAAAGATCCTTGACATATATTGCTTTATGAGCCAAACTTACATATATTTAACTCTAATTAAAGTACTGAGACTACAGTCAAAAGATTACTTTAAAATGTGAAATAGAGAAGATATAGATATTTAAAATGTGTATCAACAAGATGCACAGAGGAGCAGAGGAGGAGAATGGAGGAGGATAACAAAGAAATACAAAGATGTGAAATTGCCACAGTGAAACCCATTACTCTGCATGATAACTGAAAAAAAAAAAACACCCAATATCATAGGTAATAAAAATTCTATAATTATTAATACTCACAAGTACAAAAAGATATAGAAATAAATTTTTGGAGTCCAAACCAATATCAAATTACTGAGACCTAATATGTAGGATTTGTTGTTTTTAAGGATATGTGATGAAATTATGTGCTTATTAATGAGAAAATTGAAAATTAAACATCTCATTGGGCTATCCAAATGAACAAGGAGGAAAACCATAAGACACTAAAAGATAAAGAGAAACGTACTTCACCTAAATTCTCCTGAAAAAAATCCTATTGAAACAACTGCAAATTTCTTATGCAGTCCCCAGACTAAGGAGATGAATTGGAATTGCTTGCCTGGAAGTGCAATAGCATAATTCATGGGAATTGGGGCTTTTAGAAGTGACATAAATCAATGAATGTACTTATGCAGGATTATCTATGGGCAGGAAACAATCAATGAGTTTGGTGGACTTGTTTTTTTGAAAGCACAGCACCTTTCTTAATTTATACTGTAATATCAGTGTCTTTGACAAAGGAGAATTTTAGACAATGCATTTTGGTTTCATCCATTTGCCTTAGCCGAGGGAAGAGAAAACAGAAAATAGTTTTTCCATTTCTAGACCCAAAATGTGTAAGGTGCTGAGAGACTTCAATCAAAATCTTTTTCAGATCTTTCCCTCTTTTTTGTTAAAAGTATTTTCTTGTTAGATTTTTTTTTTAACAGAAAATTGATTTTGGTTGACATTGTAGAGTTAGGCCACTGAAGGTAGGATTCCCACAGAAGTAAGGAGAATTTAAAAAATAGAGCCCCTTGGGATGGGGAAAACACTGAAATATCAGGGTGTCCTATTTAAAAGCTCAGTGCTGACTTCTAGTGCTTTCCTCAGTCCTCATATTTAATGTTCATCTGCTTCTCTCAACCCCCACAACCTGCATCTAAATATCTGTCTGTTCCTGTGCACGTGTGCAATGATAGTTCACTGAGTCCTCAGATTACTCACCAGCATTTAGAAGGAAATTCAGTCTCATTTGATAAGCCGCTGTGAAAAAACCAAAAGCAGCTTTGTAAATTTTGTTATTCCTAGTGTCCCCCACTGCATATCACTGTTCAACAGTTTTCTTCATGATATACTTGCTCAGATAAATCATTTTGGAGGTCAAGTATTGAGAGGGACAGTATCTGAAACTTAGTGTCTGGTCCTAACAGCATTAGCTGGGTGACTGGGACTCGTGAGAATATTTTATCACTCCCTCATTTAAGCATACCTTGTGTTCTGTGTCCACACCAAGAGGGCATTTTCTTCTGTTGTCATACTGTCCCTTAATCATTGTCTGTGGCAAGTGATTCTCACAGCAGCAGCATCTCAGTAGTCAGATTTTATCCGTGGGACTGCGTTCTCCAGAGTAAACATTTTTGGAGACTTGGATAAATACTCTAAAATGTATAATTCAGTTTTGTATGGTACACGTGCTATTTCTATAACATCTCTCCAATCAAAGGAGGCTTAAGACCAGCGTATCCCCTATGCGAAAGCGAGAAGCTTCATATCTTGATAGGAAGAGTAGCCAAGAGTTCACTGCAATCTTAATCTGCAACCCTGAGGCTAAAACTTTTGCTCTTCTTGAAGAATCCTCTAGATTCCTTGAATGGGCATTTTAAAGCATGTAACTTTTGTTAAACATAATTCAGTCTGTGGACTAACGTGGGCAGAATTCCATATTGTAGGGTTTTTTTTGGTAGATTTTCCCATAATTAACATATTTGAATTCTCAATTTTTTTTTTTTTTTTTTTTTTTTTTTTTTTTTTTTTTTTAGTAAAAGGAGGATAAAAACATGTGCTACAATTTTACTATCCATTCATCAGGTTATGAGCAACTAGACTTTTCAAATTTCGGGCTATTATCAATGAATATGTATGAGCCAGCATATATTTACTATAGAGTGTGTATATATATGTACATATATGTATACATAAGATAGAATCCTTTGGGTATATATCAAAGAGTTATATAGCAGTATCTTGAGGTAGAAGCTGTCCCTGATTCCACACTGGCCTTGCCAGCTTGTACTTCCAATAGCAGTTAATATGTTTTTCCATCCTGACCATCATGTGCTGTCATTATCATTGTTCCTGGCAATTCTGACTGAGATAAGGTGACATAACAAAACAATTTTAATTTACATTTTCTTGAAGACTAAGGATATTAAACAGTTCTTTGCTGTTTCATGGACATTTTTTGTTTCATCTTTTGAGAATTTCTTGCTTAGTTATGTACCCCATTTTTAAAGTGGGTTATTAGTTTTCTTGATGTTCACTTTCTTTAGATCTTTATATATTCTAAATACTAACCCTCTATCAGACTTATAATTGATAATTTTTTTTCCTGTCTGTAGGCTTCTGCTTTGCTCAAATGATGATGTCTTTTTGCCCTTCAAAAGCTTTTCAGGTTCATGAGTTCTAATTTATTAATATTATCAAAGAAGGGAAAAATCAGAAATTTTTCACATGCAATTACCCTTTTCATGTGTAAACAAATGAAGTACATTTTAACATTTTAGGAGTTTACTTTACTTCCCCGTCCAAATGTGCCATTTTCTCTAGAGGATGGCACTTGTACTTTAAAGCCTTTTGTCTGTAGTATTTATTTAAAATATTTCTCATTTTAAATACAGGCCGTAAACTTCAAACCTCTACCCAGATTTAGCCAATGGACAGGACATTCTCCACAGTTGAGTGGAGAGTGGGGTCTGACTTTCACACGTATTCTGGTGCCTCATATTTGACCAAGTCCCCTGAATGAGGAGACCTGGTTGCACTCAGAGGAAGGATAGCAGGCTACCAAGAAGAGACTTGATACCCTATGAGCATATAAAGGGGGAGGAAGTCCCCCTCAGTCACAGTCATAAGGGAGGGGAGTAATGGGAAAATGGGAGGGAGGGAGGAATGGGAGGATACAAGGGAGGGGATAACCATTGAGATGTAATATGAATAAATTAATAAAATTAAAAAAAATGTTTATTTTAAATTTAGTATTAATGTTTAATGTCAGATAAACTAAATTGAGAGACACACACATCTGGTAAAAGAATGTTTCTGGGTATATTTTGAAGTGGTTTTTGGAGGAGATTTGATTCCATAAAATCTCACCAAAATGACTGCATAAACATGAGCTGAACCAGGACAATGGCAATTGATATGCTAAATGGATAGGAAAAAGACCAAGAGACCTCACAAAGAGCCACAGACAGCTAATAGGAAGATGAGAGTGGGAGAAATAGTTTTCCTTGGGAAATAGCATACCAATAGCCCTGAAAATATACATACAAGTAACACTGTAACATACTGATCAGTTTATGTTTATGTTTATATATATGTACATATAAATATACATATATATAATTTATATACATAAACATGTGTGTATGTGTGTGTGTGTATATGTGTATATATATATATATATATATATATATATATGTATGTATGTATGTATATATATATATATAAAATTTCCCCCTTCCTGAGGTGGGTTGGAGGAGAAAAGGCAAGAAGGAAATTGTGTGATTATGTTATAATTTTAAAAGATAAAGCAAGTAATGAAGCAGATACTTGTAAATGTAATTTATTTTCTCTGATGAGAGGAGAGGTAAAAGCCATACCATGTATGAATACATGGCTTTGTCTAAGCCCAGAGTGTTTCTACCTCTGTCCAACTATCCCTAGGCCTAGGCCCGGAAGCCGAAGCCATCACGGTCTTGGTTTACAGACTAGACTTATGGAGTCCAGAAACCTCACTCACCATGGTGGTTCAACTCACCTGTGTTTTTTGCCCACACTCCTCTTCTAGCTAAATGATTCAAACTGGCATCTCTTGACTACTCACTGAATTGCAAGTTTTGGCCTCATACTTACTTTGGCCATGTGTGTTCATCTTCTGGCTTCTTCTCATTTTCTGGCTCATTCCATTTTCACCTGTGCCTAACTTATTTTCTCTGCAACCTGTCTCTGTAAGACTCTTCTGGCAAAATTTCCACATATGCCACTCATGCTGTGTTACTATTAACTCTCCAGTGCTTCTCTTAGGTGGCCTCCTTTTCCTGTGCTATTCACCAGAGTTGAGCATATCCTGTCTCTGACCTATTCTGCCAAATCTTCCTCTGATTCATCACTTGTTCTGCCCCTCCATTAAAAGTCACTTTCAAATGTCACTACTTTCTCCTATAAACTCATCTTACTTTCATTGTTTGGGATTAAAGATGAGTACTAAAGGCATGTCTGTTTTCCAGTCAGATCACATGATAATGTAGAGCGTGTCTGCATTCCAGCTGGATCACAAAGACAATGTGATCCCTTACCAGAGCACTAACATTGCTGGATTAGAATTCCTCTTCAGGTAGACTAAAGACGAGCTGTCCTGAATGCAGGTGAGCACCATACCAAGGGCACAGGGAGTAAATAGAACAAAAAGGCATAGAAATGTTTCATTTAGTCTTTCACGGAGCTGAGATAATTTTCTTTCCACTCAGGCACTAACACTCAGGCTTTCCTGGCATTTGTGTTGCAGGGCTTCTTTCAGCAGCTCAGCCTCACACAGTCTCGGGCAACCAGACTTTGTTGTCTGAGCTGCACCATCTGCCTCTCTACTTCTGATTCCTTGGGCTTAAACTGAGCCGTGCTCTATGCCTCTTTGCTTTTTCAACTTGAAAGTCTATGTTGGAGATTTTCTTTGTCTGTAATCATGTGACTTAAATTCCCTAACATATTATTTCTCTAGAATCTGTATCTCATCTAAATATGTATGTATGTATGTATGTATATATGTATGTATGTATGTATGTATATATAGTGCCTGTCTCTGTCTGTCTGTCTGTCTGTGTGTCTGTCTCTTACCCATCATCTTTCTTTCATCTGTCCAGACTTAATATCTATGTAAAGTTTAATATTTACTCTACTGAATCTATTAAAGTACACTCTATTGGGATATTCCAGGCTATCTAACTGCAGGTCACTGTTTTCAGACTTGTGCCTGTTGGACCCAGCATGAATACGAAATTAAACTCCATTCATTTAATCTATAATTAATAAACATTTGTTTAAGTTCCTAAAGGATTCTAGGTTCTCAAAGATATGGATGTGATTATAATTTAATTTCCCTCAAGAATAAGTGGGTCCTATCTCTTTTATTTGAAACTTCAGCTATCTTTTCAAACTGCTATGGTTCTCATCTGTATACTGTACTTATTTGCTTGTATTCAGCTCAAGATTAATTTTTTCTCATAGTTCATGATATCCTATATAGATGCCGCCTACAGTGGGTGTGGCCCTTCTACATCAATTAACTTAATTAAGACAACCTTCACAGACGTGCCCATAGGCTAACCCAGTGTAAACAGTCCTCAGTTGAGATATTTTTCTTAGATGCTTCTATGTTGGGTCAAGTTAATAACCAAAGCTATCCATCATAGGTGTTAGACTTTCTTTATCTCCTAGGGTACTAATAAAGACTAAATCACCTTTCTGTGCCTGAAGTAGCCCAAAATAGATGTTACCACATTTTCCTTGAAAGTGTTAATATTTTTAATCACTTTTGAACATTTGAACCCTTTGTCTGCACATCAAATAATGTGAATATTAAAAAGGGTTTTAATATGAATGTTCTTGCTTAGCAAGAGATATACTAGAACTTTTTAATATTTGGAAAGTAGATAAATATATAATTTCAAGTACTGTAAAGTGTACTTACCTTTTCTGTCCTTTTAACTCTTAGTGTTTCATTTCAATATTCTTTATAGACAATAACAATTCTAATAGTTGAGAATGATGGTTTTATCTCAGTAATTGGGAGACAGAGTCAGAAAGATCTGTGTGAGTTTTAGGTCAAACTGATCTGCACAGTAAATTCTAGTCCAGTCACAGCTATATATTAGAACACTGTCTCAAAAAACAAGCAACAGCAAAATACCAATCCTAATCAATGGATGTGATATAAGAATAGTTAGTAATAAATCTGTTTAATTAACAATTAAGCAAGACAGCAATAGCTTCTGTTAATTTACCTACAGAAAGATTATGGTATTACTTTTAAAAAGTAATTGTAAACATTTTATATAATTTTCATAAATTCTATTAATTAAACTTCTTGAGGTTTTATTATTAAAAGGGTCGAATTGGGTGAATCATTCTTTTCCACTTTCCAAATGCCCTGCTTCTGTCTGTAACATGTCTTAAATGCCTGAACTTAGGTTATACTAAAAAGACAAAACAAAACAACAACAACAAAACCCTCTAATGTGTAACGTTATCATTATAGAACGCTGCTAAGGTCATCTTATACTCAGGAAGTTTCCTAAGCTCATAGATAATGGATTTAATATCTTTTCATGGCATTCTAATCTGTATGCATAGGTACAAATGTGCGTGTTTGGACAACTTCTAGGAGAATCATAGCTATTAGAAATTGTTGGGATTGAGTATGTATTTAAATCAATGATAAAATGTTTCTCTTTTGCAAAATTCTATTTAAAAATTGACTTAGACAATTTTTGCTACTTAATAGCTAACCAACTTGGTCAATTTAATTAAAGTATGACTATAACTAAAGATTTTTTGAAGGTTAAGGGACACTTGCCGGTCCATATTCTTCATTATAGAGTCCTTTGTTACCAGTGAGACAAAAGGCAAGTTTGAATAGCTTGAGGAAAGTAAATAACATTATGGTAGAACCAATGTAACAGGATAAATATAGTCTCACATTTCTACTTCAAAGCAGGTTGTATGTCAGTTGAGAGGTGTAGTCAGTGTGAATTTAATTGTTTCTACCTATAGCAAATAATTCTTTTATTTCAACATCTCACGAAGGCTGTGAACATCAGAAAATGAATACAACTTTAGAGAGTTGTACACCTTAGTATTTTAAAGTCTTTGGAATTTTAAAATATTTTAGTTGAAGTATATTTATATATCAATTGAAGTATATTTATATTCATGAATACTTGTGTTTCTACTTATACTTGTTGTTCTAGTATAAGCATTAGGGTATATATTTTATTATCTAAATTTTTCTTGCTTGGAGAATGAATCATATGCACTTTTAAGTTGGAATCCTTGGATCTCTGACAGTATCTAAAATATTTTTATAATGTCAGAAAGCGCAAAGTCATCTTCATAATCTACTCTGATTTTCCTTTTCCTTTACACTCTCATTTTCTTATGAATGAGATTTTCAAAGACTACATGATGTGTGATATTAAAAACAGATTGAATGCAGAAGCAAAACTGAGAACCCAGCTGTCTTCTGTTAAGCCAAATATCAAAGAAACTCCATAAACATAACACAAAATCACTTCTCTTCTTAAGTTTGTTTGCTTTGGAAAAATAAACAGTTTGTTTCATTTAAGTTTGTTATTTATATCAGCAAGTATCAGAATTATTTTCCTTATATTAATTTATATGGCTAGTAAAATAAACATGTTTTAGTATTCAGTTTTAATAGTTATGCCAAATATTAACAAGTAGTAATACATATTGGATTGATTTATTTATGTTACTTCACATGGCATTCTAAATAATTTATCTGTTCATACACTGTTTTCTTGGAAGACAGGGCAAATCCAGGTAAGTATAGACCCTTTTAAACCTTCAGTAACTTAGTGTATAAGAGGCTTATGTTACATTCTTAGACTTATTTCTTTTTTCCTTTTCTATTTAAAGTAGCAATTTGAGTTTACTTCATCTTTTGTTTTTTTTTTGGGGGGGGGGTCACTTAATATTTTTCCATGTTTAAGCAGACTGCGTCTTAATAATTTGCAAATTCAAGAAATACCAAATGACCAGCTGTTTGCCCAATACTTATAAATGTAAAGAAAACTAATTTGATCTTTTTAGGGGAAATAATGTTAATAAAAATCAGTAATAACATAAAATTTGACTATGGCAAGTGACTGAGAAAAATGATGGATTTTCTTTCTTCCTATGATGTTTTGATTTGAGCTTAGAGGGGAGGATGGGAAAGCTTCCCCTGGGAAATTATATTTGAAATGAAACGTGAAGTATGCATCAGTGTTCATGTTAGGGTGAGTGGAAAGAATATTATAGACAGGGGAGATAGCATATGGAAAATTCCTTTGGAAGAAGGATGCATGAAGGCGGGTGAGGGGCATGCAGGATGGATGAATGCAGTGGTAACAGGTGGGTCTCATCAGTGCAAAAGATTCAAGTGAAAATTTAATTGATGACCAACTATAAAAGCCCGTATACACACGGTAAAGTGTCTCGTCTTGTTTCTACGAGGGGCATGAGGCACTGTAGATGTATAACTGAGGGAAATGATGAGCAGGACACCTTGTTTTGGTGCTATGATTTAATTTGTGTGCACATAAGTGAGCTCAGCTGTGTGATGACGGCACTTAATTACAATGACAGCTTTCAAGAAATGGGAAAATGCAAGGACGAAATTACTGTAGCTTGTTGATGGTCAATGTGTAAGTCTGAATTGGAAGCATATGCATATACTTAGTTTCACTCATACATCTAAGGAATATTTTAAAAATAAAGAAACGGTTGCACTCAGTTTCTGTGGAATGGCTTGTTAGACTGTAGGGCATAGTCTGTGTGAGTAGGTCACTGACACCTTCAAAGAATCTTGTCCTCAGCTTTCTTTTTCTTCCAGAGAAGTGTATTAGGTTGGGGATGTAGAAGAACCAGGGAGTGCTTGAGGAAGGAGAAACTGATAAGAGTATATTGTCTTTTTTCAATTAAAAAAAAATAGACAAGAATGGACAGGACATTCTTCACAGTTGAGTGGAGAGTGGGGTCTGACTTTCACACATACTCTGGTGCCCCATATTTGACCACAACCCCTGGATGGGGAGACCTGGTTGCACTCACAGGCAGGATAGCAGGCTAATAAGAAGAGACTTGATACCCTATGAGCATATACAGGGGGAGGAAGTCCCCCTCAGTCACAGTCATAGGGGAGGGGAGTAAGGGGAAAATGGGAAGGAGGGAGGAATGGGAGGATGCAAGGAATGGGATAACCATTGTATGTAATATGAATAAATTATTAAAAAATAGATAAGAAAAGTAGACTCCATGCTGGCAGAGAACCCAGCAGAGCTGCACTGGGTATAGGCTCCAACAGCCATTGTCCACCATCCTGAAGAGGCCTCTGAGGAGCCCTAGCAAACAACCTCAGGATTGGAGCTCTCTTTTCTTGCTCTGAACCTGCCTGGCCCATGTAGGACCCAGGTAGCTACCACAGTGGAGGAACTCTATTCCTTCTAATGCCGGAGACAAGGAGATGGCTCAAGACCAGTGCAAGAACACTAGCAACAAAACTCAAGAGCCATATGACACCACCAGATAGTTTATATATTTACCTATTAGTCCTGTTTTACAATTTTGTTCATGATTATGACCAGTATGTGATATGATACAATACATATGATAATTTCTGTTTTTCAGTAGTTTATGGTTAGAAGACTTTAGTCATTCTCTTTCTACATGCTTTCCTGAATGTTTTAAAGTGTTTTAGGCAGCTTATTTATTTCAAAGTTATTTTTTGCTATAAAGTAAAAGAAGTGAGTTAATTATCTAATTAAGACTGTCTCTTATTATCTGTTATTTATTTTGTTTGAGAATTGATTTTGATTTATTCATTTTATTTAATTTATTTATTCATATTACATCTCAATTGTTATCCCTTCATTTTAATCTGCCCCTTCCTCCCTCCCTCTTTCACCCTATTCCCCTCCCCTAGGTCTGTGACAGAAGGTGACCTCCTTCCCCACTATATGTACACAGCCTATCAAGTCTCATCCTGGTAGCATGCTTATCCTTTCTCTGAGTGCCACCAGGCCTCCCCACCAAGGGGGGAAGTTGTCAAATTGGGGCACTAGAGTTCATGTCAGAGTCAGTCCCCACTCTCATGCAACTGTGGAAAATGACCTGTCCATTGGCTAGATCTGAATAGGGGTGCAGTGTTTACTGCATGTATTGCCCTTGGTTGGTGCAGTAAGTTGAGCAGACTCCCTGGTTCCAGATCTGTCCAAATTGATGTTCTTCTTGTAGATTTATAGGACCCTCTGGATTCTTCTATTTCCCCATTCTCTCGTATTTCCCTCACCTGGATTCCCAATAGGAAGTCCCCACAAACATCCTGATCTCCTGGTAAATGAAGACGTTCATGGGACATCCCTTTAGGGCTAGTGTCAAATTATAAATGAGTATATACCATATGAGTCTTTCTGGGTTTGGGTTAACTCACTCAGAATGATCATTTCTAGTTCCATTCATTTGCCCATAAATTTCAGGATCTCCTTGTTTTTAATAGCTGAGTAGCATTCCATAGTGTAAATGTACCACATTTTCTTTATCTATTCTTTGACTGAGGGAAATTTAGGTTGTTTCCAGGATCTGACTATTACAAACAAGGCTGCTATGAACATGGTTGAGCATATGTCCTTGTGGAGGAGCATCTTCTCAGTATACTCCAAGGAGTGGAATAGTTGGGTCTTGAGGTAGCCCTATCCCTGGTTTCCTGAGAAAGCACCACATTGATTTCGAAAGTGGTTGTACATGTCTGTACTTCCACCAGCAATGAAGGAGTGTTTCCCTTTTTCCACATCCTCCCCAGGATGTGCTGTCATTTGAGGTTTTTACATTAGCCATTCTGATGGTTTTAGGATGGAATCTCAGAGTTATTTGCATTTCTCTGATGGCTAAGATGTTGAGCATTTCTTTAAGCATTTCTCAGCCATTCAATGCTCATCTATTGAGAATTCTCTGTTTAATTCTGTGCCCCATTTCTTAATTGGGTTATATGGTTTGGTGGAGTTTAATTTCTTGAGCTCTTTATATTTTTTGGAATTAGACATTTGTCAGATATAAGGTTGGTGAAGATCTTTTCCAAGTCTGTAGGCTTTTACTTTTTTCTGTTGACAGTGTCTTCTGCCCTACAGAAGCTTCTCAGTCTCATGAGGTCCCATTTATTAATTATTGACCTTAAGGCCTGGATTGTTGTAGTTCTGTCCAGGAAGTTGTCTCCTTTACCAATGAGACACAGGCTCTTCCCTACTTGTTCTTCTAACAGATTTAGTGTCTCTGGTTTCATGTTGAGGTCTTTAATACACTTGGATATGAGTTTTGTGCATGGTGATAAATATGGATCTACTTTCATCTTTCTAAATGTATATATCCAGTTAGAACACGATAATCTCAGCTGTGAATAGGGATAGTTTGACTCCTTTCTTTTCCATTTGGATCCCCTTGATCTCCTTTTGTTGCCTTATTGCTCTGGCTAGAACTTCAAGAACTACATTGAAGAGATATGGAGAAAGTGGGCAGCCTTGTCTGGTCCCAGATTTTAGAGGAATTTTCTTGAGTTCCTCTCCGTTTAATTTGATGATGGCTATTGACTTGCTGTATATAGCCTTTATTATGTTTAGGTATGTGCCTTGTATCCCTGATCTTTCCAAAACTTTAAACGTAAATGGGTGTTTTATTTTGTCAAATGCTTTTTCTACATCTAAGGAGATGATCATGTGCTTTTTTCTTTCAGTTTGTTAAATGGTATTACATTGATGGATTTACGTACATTGAACCATCCCTGCATGACCTACTTGGTCATGGTGAATGATATCTTTCTGTGTTCTTGAATCAGTTTGCAAGTATTTTATTGACTATTGCATCAATGTTCATCAGAGAAATTGGTCTGAAATTCTCTTTCTTTGTTTGGTCTTTGTGAGGTTTAGGTATCAAGGTGACAGTGGCCTCATAGAAGGAGTTTGGTAATGTTCCATACATTTCTATTTTGTGGAGTAGTTTGAAGAGTATTGGTGTTAGCTCTTGTTTGAAGATCTGATAGAATTCTGTGCTAAAATCATCTGTCCCTGGACTTGTTGTTGTTGTTGTTGTTGTGAGACCATTAATAACCACTTATATTTCTATAGGAGAAATAGGACTATTTAATTTGTTTATCTGATCTTGATTCAACTTTTCCAAGTGGAAACGATCAAGAAAGTTGTCCATTTCCCTTAGATTTTCAAATTTTGTGGCATACAAACTTTTGAAGTAGGACTTTATGATTCTTAGTATTTCTTCAGTGTTTGTTTCTATGTCTCCCTTTTCATTTCTGATTTTGTTGACTTGGATAGTGCCTCTCTGCCTTTTAGTTAGTTTGGCTAACAGTTTATATATCATGTTGGTTTTATCAAAGAACCAGCTCCTGGTGTTGTTGATTCTTTGAATTGTTCTCTTTGTTTCTAATTTATTGATTTCAACCCTGAGTGTGGTTATTCCCAGCTGTCTACTCCTTTTGGGTGTTTCTACTTCTTTTTTTCTAGGGTTTCCAGATGTGTCATTAAGTTGCCTGTATGAGATGTCTCCAATTTCTTTATGAAGGCACTTAGTACTATGAATTTTCTCTTAGCATTGTTTTCAGTGTGTCCCGTAAATTCGGACATTTTGTTCCTTCATTTTCATTGAATTTTAGGAAGTCTTTAATTTCTTTATTTCTTCCCTGGCTCAGGTGTCATTAAGTAGATAGCTGTTTAGTTTCCAGTTATATGTAGGCTTTTTGTTGTTTCTGCTGTTGTTGAAGTCCAGCTTTAGTCCATGGTGATTTGATAGGATACAATGTAATATTTCAAACTTCTTATATCTTTTGAGGCTTGTTTTCTGACATAATATATGATCAGTTTTGGAGAAGGTTCCAGAAGGTGCTGAGAAGAAGATATAGTCCTTTGTGCTTGGGTGAAAAGTTCTACAGTTATCTGTTAGATCCTTTTGATTTGTGACATTGGTTAATGCCATTGTTTCTTGATTTAGTTTCTCTTTTGTTGACCTATCCTTAGTGAAAGTGGAGTGGTGATGTGTCTCACTATCATTGTGTGGGGGTCAAAGTGTGGAGTAAGCTTTGTTAATATTTCTTGTACAAATGTGGGGGGTGCCCTTGTATTCAGAGCATAGATGTTCAGAATTGTGATGTCATCTTGGTTGATTTTACCTTTGATGAATATAAAGTGTCCTTCTTCATCTCTTTTGATTAATTTTGGTTTAAAGTCTTTTTTTATTGGCTATTAAATGGCTACACCAGCTTGCTTCTTGTGACCATTTTCTTGGAATACCTTTTTCTGGCCTTTTACCCTGAGGTCATGTCTATCTTTGTGGCTGAGATGTGTTTATTGGATGCAGAAGAGTGTTGGGTCTTGTTTATGCATCCATTCACTTAGTCTGTGTCTTTTTATTGGAGAATTGAGACCATTGATGTTGATTTCTTTGTGATAGCTGGGACCGGGAGAGGTCATACTGTTTTGGGTTTTGTTGTTTATGTTTTTACACTGATCTCTAGTCATCTTGTTGTCTCTGTCATTGAGCTGGAGTTTCTGGTGTCCTTCCCTGGATCATGCAGGTGACCTGGTTTCAGCTCCAGGGCACTTTACTCTACACTCTGGGCTCTCCACTGGGTCAGCAAAGGCAGGTGCTGGTGCTCCGTAGCCCAAGGATTAGTTTGAGGTAGTGTAGATAAAGCTGGTTATCCTGCCTTTGCTTGGGTTTGAAAACCTTACCTGAGGGCACTGGGACTTTGGGGGCCTAGACTCAGTCTACCCTAGAATGCCAAAAACCCTTGCTGGCTTGTGGGGGTTGGCTAGGATTCTGCTTGCTCCTTCAAGGCTGTGGGGCCTAGGATCAGTCCCACTTGAGAGAGCAGATACTGCCCTTTAGCTTCTGGGAGTTGGCTGGGCCTCTGCCCATCCCTTCAGGGCAGTTCAGTCCCCTCTGAGCATGTACATTCACTCTCGCTGGGTTGAGGCACCTGGTCAGTGTATGCCAGAGCTTGCTGGAATGGCTCCCTGGTTTGGAGCGGGTGGCTAGTTTTCTGCCTGATCCCCCTCAGGCCAGTTCAGACCCTCCTGAGAGTATGGGATCCTGAGCTGTGCTGGCTAGTTTGGAATTGCCTGGTCTGTTTAGGGCAGATCAGTTCCTCTCAGGTGTGTGGGAACAGACCTTTGGGAGAGGAGATTCTGCCCAATCCAATCTGACAGAGCCACTTCAGATGAGTCAGCCAGAGTGTGTGGCTTTGGAGCTGTGGCTGGATGGTGTGTCCACAGCTGCCTTTGCCCACCTGTGGGCCCTGAGTCCCTCCATGTACTGGTGGTCCCAGATCCACACTTTCCAGTGTCCCTGGCACAGTCAGCCCACAGATCAGTCAGAGAGGGATACAGAGAGCGCAAGCACCTGTGGCTGCACAGGGCTTTGTATTTTGTGCTCCTGTGGTCGGCAACCCCTGGGGATTTCTCAGGACTCACTGGATAGTCTGAGGTCAGAACCACCTGTTTTCCTGTGTTTTTCCCTGGCCTGTACCTCCATATTGGAGTTATGCCACCAACAGTTCAGTCTCAGATATGGAGTCCCTGGGTATGCAGATACCCAGTACCCAGGGGCATGCAGCAGCTCCCTGGTAGGTTCGGGTCGAGATTCTGGACACTGGACACCCATCCTATGTGGGTCAGTTGGATGGCCCGAGGTCCGTCCCTCTGTGCTCTGCACTTTGAAACCCCCACCCAACTACGGCTCTTTCAGGTCTTGTGGTCTGTAGCTCCCAGCCTGGTCCATAGTCTCCATCCTGCAGATCAGATTCCTTGTGTGTTTGGCACCATGTAGGACCGAATCAACGTGATTTTGACTTTAAATTCACACATGTTCTATAGGACATAGAAGAGCCAAGAAGAGCATATATATTTTAAAATTTACTCATTTTGTATGAAACAGTGACTTAATGTAGAGCTTTATTGTCTTTGATCTATTTAGGTAGTTGTGTTGACTGTAACGGAAACCTTTGTATGTCATTATTTCTAGTTGTAAATGGATAGAAGCAAGACTATTATCAGTAATAGTAGCCCCCAATTGTTGAATGTCTTTTCCTTTGCAGTAAATGAAGCAAAGCATTATTTTTAGGGGATCATGAAAGGGGCTCCAAAGGCCAATTAAAACCAAACTCCTCTGCATGAAGGCCATTCACCCAAAGCCTATCAATCATGTGTGACTATCAGCCAATCTTTGTAGGCTGTAATTTCTCTAGCAAAGGGTAAGGCAGTGTAGCTATCCCCTGCTTTGATGAAACTTTTATGAAGGAAAATTTATACTAGTTGTATCTGACGCTCAGTCGGGAGCTGATTAAATGATTTATATTTTCCCTGATCAGAAAACCAGTCAGATTAAAAACTCTGGCAATTCCCCCTTCAGAGCACACATTCTTGTCTTCAGGTCATTGCTGAGCAAAATTGTCGATGTGGTTCAAGGGCAGCTCAGTGGATCTTAACTTTCCCCAGGAAAGTCATCACTTAAGTGGTTGGGTGTGTATTTTTAGGAGCAATGTCTCTGAAAACTGCCTTTCCCCTGTAATTACATCCCTGCCAAATAAGACATCAGTTTAGAGTTGTTTGGAGTTTCAAGAGACAGGACATACATTGAATTTATTTAACTATCTTCCAGAAGTCTTATCTATCAATTGCAAGACCACATTACTTCGGATTAAGATTTTACACATGTCAATAACTGGCTTAGAGACTAGAGAGGAACTGAAAATAAGAGCAATGCATGTCTCACACGTGAGCTCTGTGAATACTGAGCAGGGTTTGGAGACTGTGCCTGCTGTGGCTAGGGTAGTGGGAACTGGGTCTAGGCAGATGAGCATGGGTGAATCTTTCAGCATTGTTTATTCCCCATTCTGATAAGAATCAACATTATTTTAGTAAATCATTTAAGTACAGTTAGAAATGTATATTGAATGGGCATTTACTCTGTACAAAATAAAGTCCGTTAGGATACTCAAGAAAATAAGTTGTAAAAAGATACGAGGCATGCAAACTAGCCTGTGTGAATAATTTCATTATCAAAAGGTAAATCTGTGAAACTGTGAAGATATTATTATTATATTTGGAGATTATAAGACAATCATATAATTCTCCCTTTATTTTCTTCTTTCCAAACCCCCTCCTAAATACCTCTTCTGCTCTTTTAATTTCATTACCTATTTATCCTTAACTATGGCTAGATATTCCATCCTAAACCTATAAATATAATGTACTCAGTCTGTATAATGTTCAGAGCTAGCTATTCGTATTGGATAAAAGACTATTTTATTAATTGCCTGTACTTTTTCTAAGCTTGAGGCTGTTCCTGTTGTCTTTTTTCAGGTCATGTGTGGGAAGGTATGTTGGTAACGTTGCTGAAATAACTTCTGACACTCCTAGGAGAAACAATCTCACACAAACTCCTTGGCTCTCTGACTTTTATCTTTGTTTTATCTCCCTCTCTTCAGCAATATTCTCTGAGTGTTAGGTGCAGGAACTGTGTTATAGATGTGATGTTTAAGACTGGGCTCAAACACTCTGAATTCTGATCACTTTGGTTTTCTGCAATTGTCTCTGTTGCAGAGAGAAGTTTCACTGATGAGTGGTGAGGACTACTTTTACCTGTTGGTAAAAGTATAAACATTTAGCGTCATTAGAGATTCTGCTGGTTTAGTAAAGTGGTGGATGTAGATTCTACTCCAATATCCATGCCTTCATTAGTTCTGGATAGTTGGCTAGATATCCAGTAGTAGTTATTATTTGCTTCTTAGTGTCTCTTAGCATCAACTAAAGAGCTGGTGGCTAACAAGGTATAAGTACATGTAGGGTTATCATGCTTATTTGTTGTTGTGGTTCAAAGAGATCAGAGCTGGTCAGAACTCTTGGTTGTTTCCCTGCTTTGAAAATCTGTATCATGCCTTCAGTTACCATGAAAACTGTTCCTCATGAAGGAGCCAATCATATAAGATTCAGCATGGGGTCCTCTGGGTCATGTGTGGAAATATATTGCATCTTCAGAAAGAGACTTACAATTTACCTCTAGGGAGCAACCGAGGACAAGAACAATACCCATACAATTTTGATAGCCTTCAGGACAACTCCAACCTACAATTCAGAAGTGGAATGGTGTTGTGGATTTTGTTAGATTGTCTATGGTTCTATGAAGGGGAGTGATATCTCCTTCATTTCCTGAGCCAATGAGGTTCTATCCTGACAATCTTTTTTTTATGCCAATATAGTATAGGGTATTACATATGTTTTCTTCTAGAAGTTTTGGTGTTTCAGGATTTACATCTAGAACTTCGATCTATTTGGACAAAAAAATTTCTAGGTAATTGATACAGTTCTGTTTCCTGTCTTCTGCACATGGACACACATTTTTCCAGTACCATATTTGGAGATACTTTCTTTTCTCCAATGTATGTTTTTGAAATCATGTCAAATATTAAATGGATGTAGTTGTGTGTTACTCATGTTTAGGTCTATCCAATTTTTAGTTGTTTTATCTTTTCTTTAGAAGGTTAATGTTTTCATTGTATGTGTCCTTTACCTCCTTTGTGTATTTATTTCTAGAAATTTCATTTTATTTGAGGCTTTTGTGAATGGGAGTATGTCTCCATTATTTTTACATCCTGATATTCTATGTTCTGCTTGATGTATTTTACTCATAAGACTTTCCTTTGAATTTTCTATATGAGTTACTGGAATTTTCTATTCCATCGTTATTACAGCTCCCTTTAATATTCTTATCTCTTTTTTATTTCTAGTTTTAGTTCCTGAATTGTCTTAGTCCTTTTTTCCTGGTTTATGTTTGTGGTTTTGAGGTTCTTCATGGTGATTCTCATTGGCAGACATTTGGGTAGGACTGGTGGATTTTTAGTGCACAGACAGACTGCCTTGACCTTCATATTATTTACACATTTTTCAATTAGATATGAACATGTGGACTTTTTTTTTATTAGTTCCGTGTCTGATAAGGAGCTAGCAGATTGGTTCTGAAGAGAAGATGTGTAAATGGGACTGGATCTAGATGTCCAATATGGCTTAGGTGAAATGAATTCAGGTGGATATTGAATGAAGGATAAGAAGCCAGTGAACAAGGAGAGGAATTCTACCAAATGATATGATATCATGTAGATATATGTTTCAACTATTGCATTTGCACTCTTACAGCTATGTAAAAGTGCAGATGGCTGTATTTGAAATGTCACGAGTATTTGATAAGGCTTTCAAATTATTAATTTATTCAGCAATTCAGTGATGGTAATATATTAAAATTTGCGCACATGTAAAACAGCACACAGAAAAATGAGAAGTTTTCAAATAAAAAAGGATTTGACATATCGCTAATAATTGTCTCTTCAGTTACTATGTTATGTCTCAATAGGTATAAGCTCATTCTCCTTGATCATTAGTCATACTTCATAGCCCAAGTATTTGCTTATATGACAACTACTGGGAACTATTTGTAAGGATTGTACTTAGCGTCCTCATTGCATTTTGTATTCTTGGTGAATTAGGGTTCAATGTCAGCCAAAAAAAGTCATGAAAATTGATTTTGAGTACTTACGTTAGACTCTTAGCACATCTTTCGTGCTTTTTTCAGACAATTTGAGGAGTTGGAGAGATTAATTTCATAGTTGATTTTCCTTGCTTATGTGCTTGTTTTCTTCAGTTAACTGGGTAGATAATTTTATACACTGTTTATCAATCAATAAACAGGTCATCCTATTTCATACTGTGCTCTCATGAGCATTAAATTAATGCTAGTGGTCCTGTAACCACATTAGCTAATCATGGTAGAATTTATACCTGGTGTCCTTTGCACTGGTCTTGTCATATCTCAGTTATCCTTGAAAAAGGGTGAATTAAGTATATGAAACTATTCTACAAAATTATTGTAGATTTGAGCCAAAAGAGATAAATAAACCAAGCCAAAACAACAATAAAACTATGGTAGTTTTATTCATTTATGATATAAATCATATATGGCCTAATAAAATGATTTATATGTTCATATATTTAAGTTTATAACAGATACATCATAGAAATGAGATGGTAAATTGGCCAGTAAGGGCCTTCCAGATTTTGAGGGCTTATTAACATGCAAAATGCAATTATGGTGGTTGCAGTGAAAAATTTCCCCATAGGTTTATGTACTTGAACACTTCTTTCTAAGTTGGAGGCAATGTTTGTGGATGTCTCTGAGGTACAACTTTGCTGGAGATGACTTTGAGGTTTCAAAGCCATGTGTTTTTCCTATTACATGTGCTCTCTCTCTCTCTCTCTCTCTCTCTCTCTCTCTCTCTCTCTCTCTCTCCCTCTCCTTCTCTCTCCATCTCTCTCCTCTCTCCTGTACTTGAGATACCAGATACAGAATCAATTTGCTGACATGCCTCCTACCTGCTTCTTTCTGCCTTTACCCTGCCATTATAGGCTCTAACTCTCTTTAACTGTAAGCCAAAAGACATTCTTTTCTGTATAAACTTGCTTGGTAACAACATTTCTATCATAGCAACAGAAAAATAATTAATACAACTGTTAAGTATAAGCTGAAAGAGATGTAGAGTACCTAGAAATGAGAATTATAGAAGAATCATCTGTATCGTTAACCTGAAATGTTGGTTATTTGTCATACTGTCCTCATCTTAAGGGAACAATGAGTATACTTAGAATGGAAATTGATATGGCTTAAATTAACACTACAATCTTAAAGGTAATAAGGCACTCATGATTTCAACATATATCTATATCTGTACCTATATATACATCTATATGAAGCTATATGTGTATATACACATCTATATATAATTATTTATCCTTTGTTCATAGATATATTGTACAGAAAGTTTGAAGAAATAATACAAGAAATGATTATTTTTCATTTGAATGTGCACACCTTTGCTTTTCTTTGATAATATGTAAGCCCAAATCATTATGGTATCCAAGTTCATGACAGGAATAAGCTGATTTCAAATTTCAACATTTTGCGTAATAATGAAAAGTATTCACAAGCAATTGAATGATAAATCTGTTCTTTCCTCCTTTCCCACTCCAAGTCCTTTGGAATTTCATAACCAAAATCAAAGCAATGAAAATGGTGCGTGTGCTCCATGGTTTAAATGATTAGCAGGATCATGAAGGTAGCGTTCAAGTGTGTTATGGAGAAAGTTTGAGTTACTGTTTCCATGCTCCAGCTTTCAAAATGCTATTAATTCTGGCATCTATATACTTTCCACAAGACATTAAAACAAACTGAAGACCTTAAAAACTTCGTTTTTTTTTTTTTTTTTTTTTTCAGTTTAGAAGACATTGACTCAATTACTGCAAACTTAAATTAGCTTATGACAGACAAGAGGTGTACGTAAGGGGGCACAGAAAAAAAAAAACTTCCAACATGACTGCTCCATTAGGGGAAGGTTTTTAATTAACTAATTAATTTATTTATTCAGTTTATGTGCCTATTGTAGCCCCTGCCTCATCTCCTCTAGGTTCTACCGACCCTCCCTTAAATGTTTTTATTGTGCGTAAGACAGGGAATATATCCAGTGGCAACAGAAAGAACTCAGAGAAGTAACTTAGATATAACCAAGGCTATCTGTGTGAGAGAGAAGAGAGCATGAGAGATCAGAGAATAGAAAATAATGAGTTAGCCCGAGGGAACATGGGGTGGAGAGATTATTTGAATTATAAGGTCGGGGAGTAGCTGTGGATGGAAAACCCTTTTCAGAAGTCCCTGAGGAATACTGTCTTTTATCTAATCATCGGAAATCCTGTCCTCTATCTTGAGCTCATTTCTACACATATGGAGCTATGTTTGAGACTTAACCCCGGGGACTCTTGGGACATTTTTAACAATGAAAATATCAGTTGGTGTTACAAAAATCAGACTGAGTACAAGATGAGTATAGTGTGACTGTGGATTAATGGCTTCAGTTTATACCAGTGCTGCTCTTTCACGTTTGAAATGTTTGTGGTCTGACTTTTGATCAGCAGTGTAAGGGACTTTACTTGTCGTTGCATTTGGATTTGTCTGTTATGTTATTTGTGGTTTAAGTTTTAGTTCTATGAATATACGGTACTTTAATGAAAGCTGACATAATTGGTTTATTCAAAATTAAATTATATATATATATATATACATATCATATTAAATATATAATATTTACTTTAGGAATAAATATCCAAATGATGCAGAAGTGAAAAAAAGCTGTTTATTTATGAGTTAATTTACCTTGAAAGCTAAACATGGTACATTTTGGTATATTTTATGAAGGAGTGTAAGCCCATTTTTTACAGATAGTTAAAACAATTATATCTATGGCATAGCTTAATCTTATTAACATTGTTATTAGTTTTAATTGTAGTCTCTTCCTTTTTATATTTCTATATTCTTCTACTTTTATTTAACCCTTATTTCTTCTCCTATAATAAAACCTTACTATGCTTTCCTAACATGAAATATGAATTTGAATGTGAGTCAAAGTTTTGATTATGCACAATCAGCTGATCACCTATTTAATATTCACCTTTTCAAATTAAATACTCATGAGTTCATTAAAATAGCAATGTGAAGGATTCACACTTAAATAACTTTTCTTTAGACCCATGGCACAAATGGTTCAGTAACCAGGGTGGTAGAGTACAGTGGATAGTAGCTTGGGAATGTGTGGGAAGATTCATGTGAGCAATGTGGACTAACTCTCAGAGGTATATCCTGGGAGAACCTTCTACTGATGTGTTTGGGAGAGGTAGAATTGGCTTTTGTGGTACTCCTTCATTTGCTTAATATCAAGGAAGGTAGTCACTGCTATATCTTTTCTCCTTTATCAGTGAAGGGAAAAACAGAAGCTTGACAAGCAAGGAGAAACAAGAAGGAAAAAAAGAGTTGAGAATAGTAGAAAAAAGAGAACAATGAGGGAAAAATAAATAAAGAAGAGAAAAAGGCAACATTTATGTCAATTTTCAGGATAGAGATTTTATTCCTCAGAAGTGAAAATGCTCACCAAACAGATTAGGTATATTAATTCAGATATGGTCACCAATTAAATTAGTTGTTCATTCATATGAGCGTTAACAGCAGTATATAAAATATAACATACCACAGGAGCCAACAAATTTTCTTCTCTAAGGTATAGATGGCAAATACATTTTCGCTCTGTGGGACCACAAGATAATCATTAGAGAATTTATAGATGGAGGTTCTTTATTCTATTTCAGAAACATTCAAGTTGCCCTTAGAAAGTAAAAAGTAAAAAGTAGAAAGTAAAAGCAAAGTTACTAAAGGTAATTATCAAAATTGCGGAATTAATCAGAAGCCAACTCAATGACTTTTTGTAGAGCAAATGATCTTTGTTTCTACCATGCATTTGCTACACAAAAGCAGCCGCAGGCAACAATAAACTAATGAACTCTTATCATCCTGAAGCACTCTTAGATTCTTTGCCTAAATGTTGTCAGCTCAGTGGTGGATATTAGTTTGGGAAGCACAGCTTTGATTCTATTTATATGACAATGAGTTCTTCATTATATGACTAGGTTTTGCCTTAACTTTGTCATTCATTTACTATTTGGCTCTACCTTGTTCTTTATATACAAGGAGTAATGTAAGTTAGGAAACAAATGTGTACTTTATCACTCCACTATAGAGTTTCATCAAGTCAGGTTTGATGCACATATCATAGGCCAAAAATATACGAGTCATTACCTTTCCCTTAAATCTTAATGCAGATGTCACGGAACTTTAGTAATCTCCATACAGTTCTGCACGGCTAAGGAAACTCTGCTCTGTGACAATGCCCTCTAATCTACACTCTCGTGTTCTGAACTCTCAAAGTCAGAAAGCTATATTCCTTCTTTAGGTAGATTGAAAAGATTCTAATCAAGCATTTCATGGGAGAAGTGGGGAGAGAGGTAACAGGAGCTGTCTTTTCTTCAAAAGACTGCAATTAAGTTTCTCAAAAATGAAAAAAAAATTAGTTTCTGAAAATTAACTTCCAAAATATCTTCACCATTATTAGTAAATACAGAAATGAACATGAATGCACTGCATTAATGTCTAGCATCTAGTAATAAAATAGGTTAGAAGAAATTACTTATTGCATAAAAGTATCATAAATTTGGGACACCTTCTTTTGCAAAGGACAAAACAGAAATAAACATAGATAAATTAGACTTCAAAATGTTAGAAAAATGAAGTTTTCTTTGGGGAGGGAGTAATTTTTAAAATATCTGATTATATAGTACTCTAAAGTCCTCAAGTTCATGTCACTGACCAATCATATTAATAATAATCAAAAGAAAATAAGGAGTACTGGTTGATGAACTGATTAGATGCTGCTTAAGTGTTGGCTATGACAAGCCGGGTGCCTGTCTGATAAGAGAGGCCAAGGACCAGCATATTAGCCATCTTATTCCTTTGGATTGCTATAAACAGAAGCAATGTGTACTAATGACTGCAGCAATAAATTTGGCCATACTTCATAATGCAATGTTCTGTGCTTACCCAGTTGTTGGTTTGACATAGAGCAGTAGGGTTTACCCTTTTTAAGTTGTAAATTACTATAAAAATGCTGAGACTAACAGTAAAATGCATTTGGGAGTGGTTTTAAGCTTAGGAAATGTTGGTAATACATCCAATAAGCATACTATTAAAATAAATAGTATTTATTGCTTGGATTCCAGCTTCAACTGGATGAAAAGCAATGGGAAAGGGGAAATGAGGCATACATATTTGTCAAATGCACAAGGCTAATGTTTACTTATTTTAGTTCTAAAGAGTCACTTATACAGAGAACAACAAAAAGGAGAGTTTTATTTTTCACGGCTGAAGTTCATTTCAAGTGAAGATGGTATCAATGATAGTGGTGAGAGCTAGAATTTTGTACTGAACGATGCCACATGACATGACAGTTTGCCAGTCATACATTTTCTACTATTTTGAAATGTTTTTTTTTCTTTGATTCTAAGTTTAATCAAAGTTTCTACACAAAAGTAGAGAATTAGTGTACCACAATAAAATGATACATGTCTACTCAATTTAACAAAATCAATATGTAGAATACATAAGCTTATATGAGTGTAAGGATATCTTAAGAGATTCCGGGAAATAAGGAATTTTCAGATTAAATCTCACTTTATTAAAACATCATGTCTCTTTACCTACATGATATGCAGGAAACACATGTTTCTGTGTGGTAAGTAGGAGTATTGGTTTGTAAGGACTGCAAATTCTACATGAATTCCAACTCAGCCATATACATGTGATTGTAGAATGTTGTATATATGTATATTATCTTTGTCTGTATGTTGATAAACCAATGTATTCCTGTTTCAGAGCTTAGACATTTCTTCGATTCAGTACTTCCCTTGGCTGTACACACAATGTGCATAGTAAAGAAAGTGAGCATACAATATAGAAAACAATAAGGAAATTTTAATTTATGAATAGACTTGTTCTCTACCATTTCACCTTCTTCTTGAACAATTTTCATTGCAACATCTGTCTGTCACAAATGCAACTTGTACAATTTTTCTGACTTATGGTATATGATATACTTATAGTTTACCAAATTACTGTGAGCTTCTTTAGGGACAAGGGTTTTTTTTTTTAATTTCAAAAATGCCTGGGAAAACTAAAAGTATTACATTTATTGAATAATTTTAATTGAAAATTTAAAAAAGCAAACTCAAGGAAATGTGCTTCAGTCTTGTCTTAGTCATAAGCCGTGGTTAAAAATCCAATATAATTTCAGTTATAATGAAGGAGACAGGAAATGTGTTGGACCTTTTTTTAAATATAATTTTGCAGTTTCTTTTAAATTTTGCAAAGTATGTTTATTTTACAGTATTTTCCCATGTAATAGTTTGTATTTTATTAAATTTTGTAAATAACAAAAAGAACGCCAAAGACGTGGACTTTGTTATGTATAATAATTCTATGATGGGGATATACCTAAGTAAGAGAAGCCTGTTTTCAAATATTGTCCTTCAAATGCAATTCATAGCAGGCCATGTATTTTATTAGGCACTAGAAAAATCTGTTAACAGCCAAGCATCTGGTGATGTAGGGATTCTCACTTAACTCGGCAGAACAACTATTTTTTCCCTTATCCAATTCACATATTACCTTAAAAAGAATCATTTCATCATTCTGGTCACTGTGCAGGGCAAACAATGCTCCATGCTCAACTGTGTTGATCCTTACTCACTAGTTCAGAGTCATTTGAGGTTGAAATTGCAGGTGGAGAGGTGTGTGCATGTGGAATTGTTGATGGATAGTTTCTTTGCAATGGGGGAAATGGAGGAAAGACACTGCTACCAACTGAATTGAAAATGCAAATACTGAGTCATTAGATAGCTTATGATAGAAAGTGTCTGATCTGTATAATTTTAGGAAACTTTTATGAATATCTGACTCTCATTCTACTCTTGGAGATTATTTCAAAACCCAGTATGTCACACCAAATAGAAAAACCAATATTTCTGTCTAAAAACAGACGCATTTCTAATTTATTAGCTAACGTGCTTAAGTAGGATCACTAAATATGTCCCCAATCTCCTCAGAATCAACATATGTCAAATGGAGCATGAATGCAGAGCTGTGTTTAGGGATGCCATGTATGTTTTGTAGCATAAGATTAAACACAAGAGTTTTTTTTTTTAAATATATAAGGTTAAGGCTTGGTCTCTATCCCAAGTTATTGAGGTATATTTATTTGGACATGGGCTATGTTAAGGCAGCACTATGTCTTTCTGTTATGCCTTGAATAATTAAGGCCCTGGAAATTCTTAAAGAAATTATTTTTACTCGTTGCCTACATTAACTTTCCCTGTTAGGTACTGTATTCATACTTCAATCACAACAGTAATATAAAAATGATCCATAACATACTTCATTTCCTTGAGCCGACTCTAGAACACCCATCAAAATGCTAAGGAAAGACTATTAGCACTGCCAGGTTTCCACTTTCTATTTGTATAATATTGGGAGATTCGATTAAACTATTTGTGCAAAATATTCTTTCTCTAAAGCTAAGTTAACAGCATGTATTACACACACCTGTAAAACTTTAAAGAGAGACTGTAAAAAAAAAAAACATGCCACAATGTAACTATGATACACTGTGCAAATTAAAGACACCGAGTTATTATTTACACACAGAAGACAGTTACCACCTGATAAATTACAAGTGGCTTTCTGTGGTCAGCAGAGTTCCGCAGATTGGAAATCTCTGCTGACTTAACCATTTTCAATATTGAGGCTAAAATATGTAATGCCACTTCAACTTGATTATAGTATTATACGGGTCTTACTTATTTGACACTTTGGTAAATGGCATTTCTATTTCAACTGGTGGAGCCTGTAAGAGAAGAAAGCCAAATCTATGCCCACAGCAACTCACAGCAATGAATTAATGGCATGTCTATAGTACTAACACAAAGTCTATTTAAATGGGATAGATGGCTGCTTTTCCTGAAGCCCATCTGCAGCAGTCTATAAAGGAATGTAATTCAGCTGAAGAACATAAATCTCCCTGTGCTGAGACCCCGTGTTCAAGTCAGTTGGTTTTCTTGCTTGAGGCTGGCTGTTAGACAACTCAATCCATCACTCATGTTTATTCATATCTTAATGCTATCTGTATGCTTGCATTAAATCTCAATGTGAAAATGAGTCCTTGATATCATATATTTTTGTAGTAAGAGAAATACATTACTTTCACAGGGCATTTCTCCAATGTATGAAATTTAGAGAATCATCTTACAAAAAGATTTTCAAGGATCACCAAGATGTCACGGAAACCTCACTCACTACTGACTGAAAACATTTGGATGGTCTGTTCTGTGCTGTTTTGATTGAAAAAAAATCATACAATATATTTTGACCTCGTTTAATCTGTCTATTTTAAAAGAACAATAAATTGCCTCCTACCAAGATTGGACAATACTATTTTTGCAATACATTGAAATTCACTAATAATTTGAAGCTGAGGCATTACTACAAATATAGCAAGTGCACTTAGACACTAAGAGATCTCTCAATTCTTCTTAACGTTTATTTTTAAAATATATGCCAGGATGTACTAGTTAATGCTTCCAGGGACTGGGAGACAAAAGCAGGAGGTGTTGGGGATATTGTGTAATTCAATGATGATTTCTATACCTCACATATCTGGTTGCAAGCCTTGTTCTGAGAATTTTCTGTCTAAATAGTGTGTAAACTCTGATTTCCAATTGTCCCACTGATATGTCAATTAAGCAGCTTACAGTCAATCAATGAGCAAGAGAGAGAATAGGGCTGGACTTCCTGCCAGCCAGGGAAGGAGGAGTGAGAAGAGGAAGTAGGGGTACCTAGGCTGGGGATTCAGCCACAGGTAGAGGTGCAGGAGAGATGATCAAGATTCAACTGGAGCAAAGAAAGAAACAAGTAACTTATGGATTGTGGCAAAGATGGAGTCAGGATAGCATAGAGGGTTAATAACAGACTTACACTACTCAGGATTGTGTGTGAAGCTTATTTTTAAATAAATCTGAGTCTCAATTATATGTATGATAACTGTGTTAAGAGAGAAACTAAGAGAAACAAGCACTGTTTTATAAAAATAACTTCAACAAGGAGGAATGGGAGTGATAGGGCAGCTAAATCTACAAAAACAAATGTTTCCTCAAAAGAAACAAAACACCACTTAGGATGCTGGACTTTAAACAAGGGTTCTTGGGTAGACAGAAACAGGGCAATCCTTTTAAGGTCAAGGCCTGCCTTATTAAAACAGACAGTCAAAAACCAAAACTAATACCAAACCAAACCACACAAAATTTCTCTGAAGAAGAGACACATCATACTCCATTTGAAAAGCACTCATTTATATCTCTATTTTGGATATCCTCATTTTGACTTGAGTAAACATTCTGTTCCCATAATAAATATGTTCTCAGCATGCCAACAGTTCAACATACCTATAACTTTTAAAATTAAGTATGCAAAACTTAGCCAGAGAAATGTAGTTTCACTGACTAAAACCCAAATTTCTTCAGTGTGCCGTGTCATGTATAACATTTTACTTCTAATTAAAAGTTAAAGCAATCATTAAAGGCAAAGAAACACTACTTAAAGAGATATAACAGTGGTAAACTTGAAGCTGGGTCAGTAAAACCTTCTCAAAATGAAATTAGAAGCAAAGAAGCTAATTTATAGATGTTGGCATAGCCTTGAGTTGCTAATCCAAATCTAAACATTTACAGCACTGCTTAGGGAAAATCTCCAAAGAGGGCTTAAACTGAAAGGAACTGGAAGATTGTAGGACCCAAAAGACCAAGACTCCTGCAGCTGGATAGTTTCTTCTAGGCCTGACAGAGAAGTTCAACAATATTTTAGTCTAAATGGAGCTATGTAATGCCAATTACAGTTAACACGCCACTGTGGGTGGTGGTAATTTCATAAGACCTTACACTTAGATAGGAAGAAATAACTAATTAGTGAATTCCAAGAGATGGAGATTTATTCTTTTTCACCCATGAACTCCATGATAGTTAATCCAACCAGCACCCCCAATATACATATGTACTTAAGAGCAACACAAAATGGACACAATAAGTTGTGAAGATGTTTACATTTATCATCTGTCTGTCTATCACCTATATCATCTGTCTGTCGGTCTATCATCTATCAGTCATCTATCTGCTATCTATCTATCTATCTATCTATCTATCTATCTATCTATCTATCTATCATCTTTCTTCTTACCTACATACCTATCATCTATCTATCTATCTATCTATCTATCTATCTATCTATGTATCATCAACCATCTATTTATCTGACTGTTCAACATTACTCCTCTCCTTATTTGGAATATTGTGACATCCAGACAAGCCTAGTTGGCTAGGATTCCTAAAGCTAGGGCTTTGGCCTCAAAACACTTACAACATTATCAATAAGCATGAATGACTTGATTCACACATAATTTACTATGGAGAGAAAAAGACAAAAAGGAGTTTGCTTCATATATAAGGAATAGTTTATGGCCAGTGTAGAAGCTTTTAAAATATAATAATTTCAGTTTTTTAAAAATTTTATACATGCATACAATGTGTTTCAATCATATTCCCACTCTTTGTCCCAAATTCCCTATCACTTATTCACCTTAGATTCCCCACTATATTCTATATTTTTAAAATATTACTCATTGAGTCCAATTTGTGCTGCTTATATGTGAATGAGTGTAACCATTTACTGGAGGTTTTCTAGCTTACCAGCCACCATGCTATTAAAGAACTTACTTTCTCTACTCTTCATATCCATGCTGGAGTTTTGATGGGCAAGGTCTTATGGAGGCAACCACAGTGTGGTACCATGTCCATTTGCAAAGTAATAATATTAGGCTTTCTTCTAGAATGTGTGAGCTTCCTAACTATGTGTTCTCAGTCAGATATACAGGTTATACATAACAAACATGAGTTTCTTCCTGTTGAATGAGCTTTAAGTCAAATCAGAAAGTGGTTGGTATATCCATTGTACCATACTAGTCATCACTGTAGGTCATAGTTTGATAAGACTATCAATAACATTTCTTCTCAGCAAACTATATATCACATTTTAGTATTGTGAAAGCTACCCAGCAAAGAAGAAACTTCTTGGTCATGATTTCTCCATGGCTTGTGAAAAATAGATGTCTTGTCTTAGCAATAGAAGGTTTACCAACACCTTCTATTGGGCAAACAATATCAATTACATTAAGTTGTATTGTTCTGGGATGGAGAAGTATCCCCCCCTATGATTCTTTTTTGAAATTTATTATTACTATTATTATTATTGTTATTATTATTATTATTTATTCACATTACATTCTGACTATAGTCCCTTAATTCTCATCTTCTTATCCCCACTCTCCCTCATTTTTCATTCTATTTTCTTCCCCTGTGACCACTGACAGGTGGGGTCCTCCTCTCCCACCATCTGACCACAGCCTATCAAGGTCTTATCTGGATAGCCTGCATCCACTTCCTCATGATGAATATTTCTAGTTCCATCCATTTGCCTGCAAATTTCAAGATTTCCTGGTTTTTAATAGTTGAATAGTATTCCATTGTGTAAATGTACCAGAATTTCTTTATTCATTCTTTGGTTGAGGGACAGCTCGGTTGTTTCTAGATTATGGATATTACAAATAAAGCTGTTATGAACATAGTTGAGCAAATGTCCTTGTTTCATGGTGGGACATCTTCTGAGTATATGACCAGAAGTGGAATAGGTGGGTGTTGAGGCAGCACTATTCCCAACTTTCTGCAAAAGAGCTAGATTGATTACCAAAGTTGTTGTACAAGTTTTCCCTCCTGCCAGCAATGGAGGAGTGTTCTCCTTTCTCAATATCATCGCCAGCATGTGCTGTCACTTGAGTTTTTTATCTTAGCACTTGGATAGGTATAAGATGGAATCTCAGAATCGTTATGATTTGCATTTCCCTGATGACTAGGGATGTTGAGCATTTATTTAAGTGTTTCTCAGCCATTTGATATTCTTCTGTTGAGAATTAGATCTGTACACAGAAAGTATTTTCAACAAAATCATAGAATAATACTTCCCCAACCTAAAGAAAGAAATGACCATAAATATACAAGAAGCATACAGAACTCCAAATCGATTGGACTAGAAAAGAAAATCCGCTCTCCATATAATAATCAAAACACTAAACATACAGAACAAAGAAAGAATATTAAAGGTTGCAAGAGAAAAAGGTCAAGCCACAAATAAAGGCAAACCTATCAGAATTACCCCTGACTTCTCAACAGAGATTATAAAAGCCAGAAGGTTTTCAACAGATGTCATGCAGACCAGAGATACCAACACAGACTACTATATCTAGCAAAATTTTCAATCACTATAGATGGAGAAAACAAGAAATTCCACAACAAAACAAGTTAAACATAATATGACATCTCATAACACAGTGTTATGATAAAGGAAGCAAAATGTTTGAGCTTTCTTGAAAATACTCAAATATGATAATTGAGTGGAAGTAAAATAGTAAGTTATATATGACCACTCAGGGATCTTCAAAGATTTACAACATCAGCAGTGTACAGTTGGTCCAGAATGTTTATAAGGAAGATATAGAAAGGCATTGGATGGACAATGAGCAGAGATCAGTCAAATTTTCCAAGAGCACTTTACATGAAGGCCTAAAAATTTCAAGATGAGTATGTACTACTTATAGCTTATTCAGAAAATACGAGTAGATTCTATCTGTTAAGAACATTCCACATTAAAATATGATATTTTTATGTGGTGTATAAATATTATGTGAATAGGTTTTTGTTTTAATCCCATGTGAGAGATATTGGGCTGCTTCATATTGACGACAGCTGCTGACTATGATTTGTCTTGTGCCTGGCATGGGTGTGATTTTGCCAGGTGAATATTGTTTAAGTTTGGAAATCTTGGTAATTTTCACAGGGTATATGTAAACGTTAAGTTTTATTCACTTGATTTTTATTGTCATCTTGGAAGCTTACTGCCTCCGTTGACTAAAGTAGGCCTAATCCTGGAAGCTTCTAGCCTCCATAAAATCAAATCTAGGCCTGGAATGTCTTTATTCTATGAGATTTACTGTTGAATAAGCTCACCACTCCTAGTTCTTTATTAACTCTGGCTGCCTGATTCAACTCAGCTATTCTAGCTCACACTCCTCTCCAAGCTGACAGATTCAAATTGGCTTCTCTCAGCTTCTGGGAGAGTCAGCTGTGGCTCTTGCTGTTGCTAGTTGTTCTTTGCCCCTGATGACTTTGCTGGTTGTTCTTTGTTGTTTGCTGTTTGGTGGATGGATGGATGGCTGTTTGCTGGTTGGAAATATCCTGATAAGTTTGAATCTGGCCACTAAACCTCAACTCCCCTAATCAGCAGGAAGTAGTCTAATGATGTTTGCACCCCCTTTCCCCTTTAATCTCCTCTCTCTCCTTCCTAGTTTTGAAGGGATATGAGTGGTGTAGGGAGGTAGGAAAAAGAACTTAACAAAATAGCAAAAAAACCAGACTATATTTTTGTTTTGTTTTTAACTTTTAACTTTTTATTTTTTAAATTTATTTTTTATTTCATGTGCATTGGTATTTTGCCTGTACGAAGGTGTCAGATCCTGGAATTACAGACAGTTGTGAGCTCTCATGTAGGTGTTGGGGATTGAACCCGGGTCCTCTGGAAAAGCAGTCAATGCTTTTAACCGCTGAGCCTTATTTTTGTTATAAAAACAATAGTTTAAAATATAAATGGCTAACTTTGCTTAGTGGCACAATTGAAGATGATGTAACAAGTAAAGAAAATAGTAGTAAAATTAAGATAGAATATAGTAATAGTTATGTATAGGCCATACATTTGTAGCTAAATTTTATATGTTGTGAAGAAAGTACTTCTCAATATAGACTACTTTTAAAGACAGCAGAACAAATGAAATACTTCTGGATCAGCAGTTAATATAGGTAAAAAATGAATGGGTATATCATAATATTTTAGTATATATATAAAAAAGAAAACATGACAAGATTTAAAAAAAATCTATCATATTTTTTTAGTTTCAATTTCCAGTCCCATATTTTTTTTAATATAAAGTTAACATTTGTACAGTCACAAGTTCACATGGTCTCATGTAGTCCTCAGTAGTCTTGAGAGAAATACATGAGACGTTTTTCACTCATGTGCATTGGGAAAAATTATCATTGTGACATAGCAAATTAATGAAATGGAATTCTATCTGCCTTCACACCAATCCCTCATACTGCCCATGTCATTTTATTTCTTACATGTTACTCAGAGTTAGATTTTCGACAAGTGATACTAGTCCACATTCATATATCTCTCATTTATATGACATATAATCATCCTTAGCTTTTATTTTTAGTCTGCATTAACTACCCTGTTTTGATTTTTACTGTTTTATGTTCATTCCCCATCTCCATTTAAAAAAAAACTGATTAGTTAGTTGAAACTTTAAAGTAATTCATTGACTACTGAGATATCAAAATTTAATTTTCCCTCAGGCTCTCTGTAGAAAGAAAATTATGATCTTATTATTCAACTGTCTGTTACATTTTCAGGTTCCTTGCAAAGAGAACTGTATGAAAGTCTTGGGCAACATGGTGATATAATCTAATTCTACATGAAACTAACACAAAATATTACATCATAGGCTGAATGCTATTCTGGAAAAACAAACTATAAGCTATTTGTTTAAGTATATGAATAAATATTTTTTTTAGTTTTTAGGTATAACTTAAGAACATATAAAATCACTACCACACAAATATAAAATTAATGAATTATTAACCAATTGAGCAAACATCTGGATGTTTAGATAGAACATATTAGAAGTTAATATAGATATTTGTATTCTTTACTATTTTTCATTGCTGTCAGAGCAATCATTTGCAATGATGAAGTAATGGTATAGTATTAGTCCAGTCAACAGAAAACCAATGTAAGATATATGCTCTTTTCTAATATTTTTTAAACATTTAAATTTGTTAAATTTACTTACTTTACATCCTGATCATAGTCCCCTCTCTCATCTCCTCTCGGTCCGGAAGGGATGGAGAAATGGAAGTGTTTTCCCCTATGCCTCTCCCCTAGTCCTCAGAGATAGAAAGCCCTCCTCCCCTACCAACTGACTCCAGCCTATCAAGTCTTATCAAGACTGCCTACATGACAATGTATAAACTTCTGGAAAGATCTGAGGATCATGCTAAGCACTGTAGTAAAAGACTGTATTATGCTCCTTCAACTGTATTTAGCTCTTGAATTATTGTCTAAACACTGCAACTAAAGTTTTCATTTTCAAAGAAATGTTTTCAGGAACACTCCTAGAATCAAGTAGATAGCTGCTTCGTCCACGATTATACAACTGTCAGGTTCACTGTCAGATTCTTTACCAGAAACAGAGGGCAGGCTCAAGGGAAATTGAAATCTGATGCGTCTCAAGGAGACACAGCTTATCAGTTTAAATAATAGTTTGCTGTATAAAAATAAATTTAAGAAACTTTAAATCTGTTAAATCTGAAACCATTAACCTTTTATGATTATACTCTGAAAGAGGCCAGAAGGATGCTCTGCTCTTTGAAAATATTGACAATAGGTCATGGATCATGTAGGAGGATGAGCAAAAAGCAGTGGCTGATTTAGATCATGTCTTTGTAAAACAGCTTACATTCTGCTTTTAAAAAATATTTCATTTTAGACAGAGCCAGACTGGCCTCAAAGCAGTGGCTCCCACTGTTCCATCCATTGGTCACTGATGAAACTTGAGGCAGAGAATTGGTTACAAGGGATGAGAATTTTCAGCTTTAGTTGGAGATATATATATATATATATATATATATATATATATATATATATATATATACATCAAGTAATACAAAATTTTTCATCCTGAGAATGTTTGGAAATAACCTTGGAAGTACTGAGAGCATTGATTTTAGGTGTACAAATAAAGTTTAGTGAGCTAATGACTTTCAAAAAAGTATATATGAAGACAATAGCATATATCAAAATTGATTCATTTGAATTATCAGCACTACAAAATAAAAATTTTCATGCAGATATCTTTCAGTAGATCCAATTCTGCATAGCTTTCCTTTATAAAAGTTCACAATTATTTTACGAAGCATGAGTAATCTATCTGACTCCATCATCCGTGCTCCACAGACACATTTCTGCTCTTTTCTTAATTATACTTTTAAAAAGACATTCATTTGTTAAATCTAGTATCCAGAATAATATACAAAGCACACTTAGTGACTCAGAATTTAAGTTATTTCTTTGCCCTCTCATTAATTTATAATATAATGTTTGATAATCCTTATTAAGTTTTCCCCATTATTTATATAAATTACTAGAATAAAAATAATTGCGAAGTACTTAGAAGCATATTAAGTGTAAGCACTGGCTTCTTCCAATGATAATTTTATTTCAGTGTATGAAATATGGATCTGTTCTAAATGTTATTAAAGTCAGAAAAAATGTTTTAGGCCTTTTGAATTTCCTACCACACGTAATTTCTCAAGATTTTCAAAAGAAATAAGCATTAAATGCATAGAAATATGGAATTATTTTTTTTTATATTTCCAGCAATGCGCTACCATTCTTAAACAGAATTTAAAAACTAAATTCACTTTCAATTTTTGATAGAAAAACCACCATGAGTTGGCTATGTTTTATATATAAATAAAACTAAACACGATATATTTAAAAACAGATTTTAACTACACCTACAATAGTAGTTAGAAGGCTTTCATTCTGATTAATTTATTGTTGTTCTGAAATAAGAATAGACACATATTTTAAAGATTCTGATTTTGCCACAACTACTACTGATAATTTTACATCGAGTCTTTTCATTGAATTTATTTATTTATTTATCAATATTCACCTAAGTTTTAATTATGTGTTTTCATTTCTGTCTATGTGGAGGTATGTGCATCGAAGTGCAGTTGTCTGTGGAACACAAAATGGAGCGACAGATCTCCTGGAGTTATAGGCTACTGTGAACTTAGTAATATGGCAATCGAATATGGCTTCTCTGAAAAAGCAGCCTGTATTTTCTGCTGCTAACCATCTTTCCAGCCTCAGGCTTTATTGAAAGCATTAGTAGCTTTCAAATATTCCTTTTTCAGAAACGGATGGCTGCAAGTAGCCTCTGTAACAAAGAAAGGTAACAAGATCTCCCCAGCAATGTGGAGAAGCTGGCTAAAGAACTGTGTCAGAAAACTTGTTGGGGCATAATTCTGTGGGATAGTTTCTTTTGTATGACATATATTATAATACAATTTAGACTTAATCCCATGATATGATGCCTGGTCTCAATGAGCCCTAGCCCAGTTCTCTCTTTCCAAGTAAACCCCAGTGTTCTAAACTTAACAGCCTTCCCACTGTTTCCTGTAGGTTTAGACAGAAGTTACCCGGGTGAAAAGGGTATCAGAATGGCTGTCTAAACTAGGTATCTTCTCATATTCTTTTCTCCTCTTGTAGAAATAGTGGGCACAGAAATTCTGTGAACTGAACTTCAGGATGGGAGGGTAGACCGCATGGTCAAAGAAAAACATTTCTTTTTGGTCACAATAGCTTCTCTCACTTCTTCAGGGAATGTTCAGACTCATTTCCTGGTTCTAACATGTTCATCACAGTATTATTGCTTGTGGAACATCATTAGGTTTCTGTTGGAGGAATAAATCCAAAGAATTCTGATTCAATCATCGTGTTATAGTCTTGGACAAGTATAGATTGAAATATATACATATATATATTTAATATTTTTATTTAGTCTTAATTTATGTGCCTTGATGTGAGAATGTCAGATCTTGGAGTTACAGACAGTTGTGAGCTGCCATGTGGGTGCTGGGAATTGAACTCAGGTCCTTTGGAAGAGCAGGCAGTGCTCTTAACCACCAAGCCATCTCTCCAGCCCCCTGAATGAAATATATTTTAAACTCTCAAAAAATTTTAAAATTGCATATTTTTATATGTTTGAATATTAAGTTGGTATGCAATACTCATAATAATTATTAATTTTTCTATAAAGTTAATAATGCATTCCTCCTGACTTCTTACATAGACACTCACATGTTTGTAACAAAAGATAGTGTCAGTCATATTCCAGTGAAAATTGTGACACCAATGTTCTGGTGTGTACTTCAGTAGTTAGTACTTTTGATAATAAATAACTATGTTGTAAAGTCATTAAAATAATTTATTCTGAGTAATATGTTAATGAGTCTGTCTCAAGAACACAAATTCATTAGCCTGAAATAGAAGTTATACTATGAAAGACATTGTATCACCTCTATAGACACAGAATAAAAGAAAAACATAAACCAAGTGGTCTATGGCAGAAGGAGGAAACGTTTTCCTATGGAATACTTTCATGTATTGTTTCTCCATTCTTACCATTAGGGGTCTGGGAGGCTACAGGTGTGATAAACGTCTCGTTACAGGCCAAGAGTTTTATGCAGTTTATGAGGACAATTCACATAGAAGTTGATATTAAATACCTATTAAAAGTCATTAGAGGCAGCCCCAAAAAACTGTGGCTCTGAATCTGCAACATTCCACTTCAGTAAGTTCATCCTGCATATCCTCCAGTATAAATATGGCTTCTTCAGAAAATCCCAGTTCACATCTACTCCTCACATGGTGTTACACTTCAGCTAGTGTTATCTTTGCCTTTAAAATGTTCTTTGGTATATTTTATATGTATATGATATAATCTGCCTAAAAGGTATAACTAATAATTATCTTTATATAATTCTCTCTTCCCAATTGTATGCAATTACTCTTTGTACTTCTGTTTAATGAATGCATTTTATTATATAAAATAAATCATTTTGTTTTGCATAATTAGTTTTAATAAGATTCATCCATTATTGTTTTAACATTCATTGTTCTCCCTGCACCTGGAGCTTTAGAATTAATTCCCATAAATGTGTTTAAGTTAACCAGTAAAAGTTAAAAAGTTAATAGAATAGTCAGTCTAGTAAATGGAAATGAAGAAAATAAACAAATCACATGCGGATAAAAATCAGAAGAAACTGAAATTACAAAATAATGTGAAAAACAATACCAGAACATCAGTGCTAATGTAAAACTATTCCTTCTTAAATAAAGGTTTAAGGCATGTTTAAATGGCACTTAACTTAAATTAACAAAAGAAATCTGACTTTAAAATATATATATCAGATTGTAGAATATAAACAAATTATATTAAAGAGCAGAAAGTTGATCTCAGGTAATGACAAAATATCTAATTAAGAGTAAAAATGTGTTGTAAACTTTATCATCTTAATAATATAGTTTCAAATTTTTACTTCAAATACTGACACATGGAGAGTTTTAAGGGCATGGATTTGAGCAATGCAGTGAGAAAATGAGACCACGAAGCAATGATTTCAAAACACGCATTGCTTTCAAGGACACATAGGCCTTGACAATGTTACTGAAGTAGACAATGTCAGTATAAGATGCACATGTTAAAATTGTTTCTAGGATGCTCTTTGAACATGTGAGAGATCAAAAAAATATACTGTAGAAGAATGAAAAAGAGTCAGCTCTGAAATAAAAACTCTCAATTATAAGAAAGATATTTTAAAGGTAGAGCTACTCCCAATTTTCTGAGAAAGCACCAGATTGATTTCCAAAGTTGTTGTTCAAGTCTGCACTCCCACCAGCAATGGAGGAGTTTTTCCCTTTCTTCACAACTTCACCAGCATGTGCTGTCACTTGAGTTTTTGATCTTAGCTATTCTGACAGGTGGAAGATGGAATCTCAGAGTCCTTTTGATTTGCATTTGCCTGATGAATAAGGATGTTGCACATTTCTTTACGTGCTTCTCAGCTGTTCCTTAGTTCTGTGTTGAGAATTCTCTGTTTAGCTCTGTACCCTGTTTTTAAATTAGCTTACTTCGTTTGTTGGTTTTTAATTTCTTGAATTCTTTATATATTCTGTGAGATGTAGGATTGGTGAAGATCTTTTCTCATTCTGTAGGCTGTCATTTTGTTCTAATGTGAATATCCTTTCATTTACAGAAGCATTTCAGTTTCATGAGGTCACATTTATTAATTGTTGATCTTAGAGCCTGTACTGTTGGTGTTCTGTTCAGGAAGTTGTCTCCTGTTAATGAGTTCAGGGTTCTTCTCCAATTTTTATTTTAGTAGATTTAATGTGTCTGGTTTTCTGCTGAGATCTTTGATCAGCTTGGACATTAGTTAAGAGCAGGGTGATAAATATGGATCTATTTGCATTTTTCTCCATGTATGCATCCAATTAGAATAGCACCATTTGCTATTGACAGCACCATTGAAGATGCTGTCTTTTTTTTTTTTTTTTCCATTGTATGGTTTTGACTCCTTTGCAAAAAATCAAGGGTCCGTAGCTGTGTGGGTTTATTTCTGGGTGTTTGATTTGATTCTGTTGATCAAACAGTCTATTCTATGCCAGTCCCATGCAGTTTTTATTAGTATTGCTCTGTAGTATAGCTTGAAGTCAGGGATGGAGATACCTCCAAAATTTCTAGCATTGTATAGGATTGTTTTTAGCTATTCTGGATTTTTGTTTTTCCATATGAAATTTAGAATTGCTCTTTCAAGCTCTGATCTGCCTCGAGACCACTCCTGGCCATAAACCCAAAAGATGTTCCACTATACAATTAGGAAATTTGCTCAACTATGCTCAAAGTGGCTTTAATAATAACAGCCAGAATCTGGAAACAACCCAGAAGTTCCTCAACAGAAGAATAGATAAAGAAACAGTGGTATATCTATTTAGTTATTAAAAATAAGGACATAATGAAATTTGCAGGCAAATTGCAGGCAATCATGAAGAGAATTGATGGATCAGGAAAAGATCATCCTGACTCAGGTATCCCAGAAACAGATAGCCAGCTATGGTAAATGGATATTAGCCATATAATAAAGGATAACCACATTACAACCCACAAAACTCAAGAGCATAGGTAACAAGGAATACCCTAGCAAGGATGTTATATCTCATTCAGAAGGGCAAATAGAATAGTCACTTGAAACAGCTGAAAAGAGGGAACAGGAAGAGATGCCTTCCATAGATGTCCTATGAAAAACCTCCACCCAGCATGGAGTAGAAGCAGATGCTGAGACTCACAACCAAACTTTGGGGAGAGTGCAGGGAACCTTTAGGAAGAGTTGGGGGATAGAAGGACTCGGAGGGGACAAGAGCTCCACAAGAACTACAACAGGGACAATAAATCTGGGTCAAGGCTGGCCTGTGGAGACTGATGCACCACCCAAGGACCAGTCACGAAGAGGACCCAGGCCCCCTCCTCAGAGGAAGCTGATAGGAAACTTAGTCTCCATTTAGGTCATCTAATAAGAGGACCAGAGGTTGTCTCCAACATGAACTCTGTTGTCTGCACTTCCATCACTTCCCAGGCCAAAAAGGCCTTGCTGGGCCACAGAGGAAGAGGATTCAGGCAGTGCTGAAGAGAATTGACAGTCTGAGATCAGTTGGTAGGGGAGGAGGGCTCCCTATTTCTGAGGACTAGGGGACAAGGATGAGAGGAAGAGGGTGTGAGGGTGGGACCCAGAGACAAGGGAAGGGGCTATGATTGGATTGTAAAGTGAATAAATTAATAAAAAATTTAAAAGGAAGGAAAAGGAACACACTGGAACCTGAATAAAATATGCAAATATTAAAAAAGAAAAATATTAAAAATATAAATATACCATATTATTTTCTTTATTCTTCTCTCATATAATACATCCCAAAACCACAGTTTTTCCTCCCTCCCTGCCTCTCCTCAGGATCCACTTCCCCCCACCCCAATGCTCTCCAATAAAAAAGCAGGCCTCTCAGGGATATCTACTGAACATAGCATAATAGGAAACAATAATACTTGGCAGAAACCCACATATCAAGGCTGGACAAGGCAACCCACTAGGAAGAAAAGGATTCCATGAGCAGAGGCAAAAGTGTCAGAGACATCTCCAAATGCCACTATTAGGAGTAAAACAAAGCTCCAAGAATAAATGCATAGGACCTAGTGCAGACCCATGCATGCTCAATGGCTATAGCTGTAGTGTCTGTCAACCCTGCTTAATTGATTCTTTGGGCTGTATTTTCCTTGTATATTTGACCTCTCTGCCTCCTAAGGTCCCTCTTCTGCAGGGTTCTCTAAGATCCTCCTAATGTTTGGCTGTCTGTCTCTGTATTTGCTCCCATCAGATGCTCGAGTATCTTGACACTTTCTGATTTGCTAGAGGAGTGTGGATAGCTCAGAGACCTAGGGTAGAACTAAACACAACTAATCAAAACAAAACAAAACAAAAACCAAAGCAAAACAAAGGCAATAGGTGGATTCCTAATGACATCCTGCTATACTCACAAAATGGTGTCTAGCCCAGTTGACATGCTATATTCTTAAAATTAAATAATACCTGATAAAAGTGACAGTTTTTCTCCTTTAAGAGAGGTTTCTCTATGTAGCTTTGGCTGTCCTCCAAATTACTCTGAGGACTAGGCCTCTGTAGGCTAGATTAGAACTCAGAGATCCTCCTGCATCCGCCTCCCTGGGATTAAAAGTATGTGCTATCACACCTGGCTTAGTATAACTTTTTAAAAAAAATCAACACAAATGGAAAAATATCTCTCTAGAATATAAAGTCTAATTGAAAAGAGTGATAGGAAGATAGGTATAAATCTTAACAGTAGAAGGTTCAAAAACATGGAGAACCAAATAACAGAATTTTAGAAATATAAACATATCTAGTAAGACAAATAAGCATATAGTTGTAGAGAAATTTTAATCCAGTAATATGGTTACTCTGGCAAGGAATCGCATCCAAAGACCTAGTTCTATGTCATCCTGCTGGAATATAGACACTTCCTTTGTACATCCTTTAATCCCCTCTGTCTGGAACATAGGTATGCCTTTAGTACATACCTTTAATCCCAAATATTGACATCTAATTGAGGAGCAGACAAAGTGACAAATCAGAGAAAGATTTGACAGTGTAAGCCAAAGATAGGATCTGCCCAACTCTCATGAGAAGAGACAGGAAGGAGACACTACTTCAGAGCAGTGCAGGGTGCAGGGAGAGAGAGGAGAGGTGAGTTTGTTGTGGTTCAGTTGAATGCAGTTTGGTCCAGTTTAGTGCCTGCAGTTCTGTTTGGCTCCCTTCAGTTCGTGCAGTGTAGCTCAGTTTGTGGAGTTCAGAGGCAGTTTTTCCAAGCATAATACTTCTTCAAAAGCTGGGGGAAGCCAGATTGTATCAATCAGCTTGGAGAGGAGTTTGAGCCAGAACAGCTGAGTTAAACTAGCTAGCCAGAGGTCAGATATAGCTACAAAGGATGAGCTTATTCGACCAAATGGCACAGAGGCTGAAAACATTCTGGGCCTAGGTTAGCAGAAGGAGGTTGGAAACTGAAGCCTTCAATGCCTAGGCTTGCAGAAGATTATATTGAAGGAGGCTGGAAGCTTCCAGGCCTCAGTCTAGGGAAACAGTCTGTGATCAGCCCAAGCCATGCTTTTGCACAGCTTGGGTATGGCTCTCAAATATAAACAACATTTACATATAGTAAATACAAAAAGAATATATTCACATCAATCACAGATAATTTCAAAGAGAACTGAAAAGTCTGGCAATTCTCATGCATTGCTCTCTTTTTACCTTTAAATATAGTCTTTAATCAATTGTACCTAATCATAATATTGTAAGAATAACATTATAAAAAGGATGTTAGCAACTCTAAGGCTAGGTGTCTATGCCTTATTAAGAGCCATAACAATATGCCACTTATGAAGGGCATATGCAAAGATTTATCTTCTTAGTAATGTGTTAAATTGGGGCTGTGATATGAGAGACACAGACTAATGTACCGTGTCTCTCCTCTCATTAGAACTGGGAATCCATCAGAAGATAAATTGGTTCTGTAGTCTCTCTTTAGCCTTGTCTAGGTAAATGTGTTTTCTTTTACTAACTTATTGTCCGTTCCCATCTCAATCTTAGATTCATGATTATGTCATTTACTATCATTGTTTCTGTAACAGAAGGAAGCCTGAAAATAGGAATATGAATTCTTGGGCCGAAATAATGTTTGAAAACTTCCTGCTTTAATATCTTAGTAATTAGGAAAGGCTCAACTGGTCACCATCATTGCAATGTAATTATGGAGATGAAGACAACATCCAGCATTACAAACAACCACTTCTCCATCTTTTCACTCCACTTTTGGAAAAGAATCCGGAACTAAAATGTATTTGCTTTCAGAATTACAGAAATTAACGCATTAGGGAAAAAAACCAATATTACTGGCATATCAAGATGTTTTCTTCTGATGACATATATGCTATACATTTTTTTTACTTTTACAATAATATCCTGACCCAAACAGCACCAAAGATACAATAAAAACTTAATTTAATGAATCTTTAAAATCTTTCCTCTTCTATATCCACTCATTTATTTTGATAAACAAAGCTGCCCTTTTCAATATACCATGAAAATATCACTTCTTTCTACCCTCATCAAGAGTGTTCAGGTTCTTCTATACTTTCTTCATGGTCCCCAATTTTTCACCAATAAAGTAAGACACAATAGATGTAGTGATCTAGGACCATAAGAAGGAAATCAGTCAAGAGGAATAACAATAGAAGTGAAGGAAAGAGTGTTGTCTCAGCATGTTATTGCTGGGAAAACATTTAATTAGGGCAGGCTTACAGTTACAGGAGCTGAATCTCCTGTTGTCATGGTGAGAAGCATGATGGCTTATAGGCAGACACGGTGCTGGAGAAGGTGATGAGAGTTCTACATCTTGATCCATGGATAACGAAAAGAGCCTGTCACACTAGGCCTTGATTGAGCATATTAGACCTCAAATCTACCTCCACAGTGACACATTTCCTCCAACAAGGCCATATGTATTCCAACAAGACAATACCTCCTAATAATGCCACTTCCTATGGGTCAAGCATTCAAACACATGAATCTATTGAGGCGATTTCTATTCAAATGTTTTTGAAAAGCATAAATATCTTTTTAAGAGAATAGATGAGCTGGGCGGTGGTTGTCACACACCTTTAGTGCCAGCACGTGAGAGGCAGAGGCAGGCAGATCTCTGTGAGTTCGAAGCCAGCCTTGTCTACAGAGAGAATCTAGGAACACCAAAGCTACACAGAGAAATCCTGTCTCAAAAAACAAAAACAAAAAAACAAGAGAGAGAGAGAGAGAGAGAGAGAGAGAGAGAGAGAGAGAGAGAGAGAGAGAGAGAGAATAGATGAAAGACATAGGAATACCACAACGCTCCATTCAAAGAAAACCATTGATAGAATGTCCAACAACACTAGATTCAAATGCTATGTAATTTTAAAATCATTCATTTATATAATCTAATGCAGCAATTTAACATCATGTATTTGCAAAATAAACAATGGTGTTAGAAAAGTGCAAATATGAAAAGGAAAACAACAGAAAATCTATTTCTATTGTGACAATATTCTTATAGAAATAAAAAGCAACATCATTTTAAACTGTTGGAAGAATTCCCGCATCCATGATTAATACAAATGGATTATTATGTGTAAAAATATTTTTAAATTTTGTTGGTTATAAAGTATCTAGTATTTTATTTTGTTCATTACTTAGTAGAGTTTAATGATATATGTGATATTCTTTATCACATGTGAGAATGAGTTGACCATGGTCATTGGTGTTCCATAAATATTCATTTACTTATTTAATTGTATGTCTCAAGATTTATTGAATCTATACAATCAATGCTTTATATCTATGGTCCTGAATTTGCAGGGTCATATCATTGTGGGTTGGAAATATTGAGAAAAAAATGTACCAACATTTTTTTCATTAATCTCTGAACAATACCAGCGCAATATCTACTTCTATAGTCATTATATTATACCAGGTTTGGTAAACAATCTAGGGATAATTTAAAATATACAAGAAGGTATATATATGATCTATATAAATGCTATAACATTTTTATGAGGAACTGAATATATGTAGTTTGGGGCATTCTTTGGAATTCCTAGAAGAAATCCCCATGGAAATGGAACCATTGTATATACTTTTAATTTTATTGATTAGTTTTATTGATTAGTTTAGATGTTATAAATAGTAATGAGGCTAGAAAAAGAAAACCCCAGGTCATGTTTCCTTGGGCTTAATATACATAGTTCTCAGTTTATTCAGATTACATCCTGATTGTTATCTCTTGGCTTGTATCTTGCTGTTCCCACCCTCCCTCTCTCTTCTGCCCTATTTCCTTCCCCTACACCTCTGACAGAAAGGGACTTCCTCTCCCACCTCCCACCACATGACCACAGCTTATCAAGTCTTATCAAAATAGCTTCCCTCCCCTTCCTCTACAAACCACCTTTTCTCCCCACCAAGGAGAAGTGATCAAATAGAGGGCACCAGAGTTCACTGAACTTTCATAGGTCTTGTATACACTGTCACAATGACTGAGTACATATGTATATTCATCCTGTTGTGTTCAGAAATCATTGTTTCCTCGAAGTAATCCTCCCTTTGTAGCTCTTACTATCTTCCAGCTTTTCATGTCTAAGAAGATACAGGAACCTTTTGGTAATGCTTAATACATATGTCCCATTTAGTATTAAGTACTCCGGACTTTATTATTCTCAATTGAGAATCTCTCTGTTAATTCTATCTACTTCAAGAAGAATCTCTGAAGAGGTTGAGAGATGCACTGATCTACTTGACCTATCTATTTTGTCCCTAATTCTGTGTCCATTTAGCTAAATAGTAGCACTAGATTATATCCTACGACTGGTGAATTATTATAGCAACAGGTTCTTATTCTAGTCAATAGTGCCAGATATAGGCATTATATCATGGAGTGGGTCTTAGGTCCAATCAGAAAGATTCTGCTTACTCCTATAACACTAGTACTGCTACTGCACATGTCCACATATATTGTAACATGAATACTATTAATGAATGTTCATTCCTTCTCGTAGCTTGCATTTGACTTTATAGCACTGTGAAAGTGATAAAGAAGCAAAGAAATTTCCATCTGAGTACCACCTTTATTTCTCTATATTCTGTTACACAAACATATGGTATTTTCAGCAATAGGTTTTTAATATCATGTTCTGAAGTAGCGCAGATATAGCCTATAATGTCTTGGTGTTTGTGAGGTCACCATGACCACAGGGGTTGGCAGAGTAACAGTCCACTTGAGGCAAGAAGGAAATCCTGTTCGGTATGATTTAGTTAGCTGATATTGGTTCAAAACTTACAGAATCTGACACTGGACAGGCTATTGTAAGCATATTTAAGTCCAGTAAAATTTATGAAACAGTCTCCTGATGTAAGACTATTCTCCTGTGCACAAGGAGGCATAAATGCATTAAAATCATTCTCAAAGTATATATCACTTCTTCCATTAAGATGAGGTCTAGAAATGAGCTAAATATATTATCATAAGGACATAGAAGAGGATCTAGTGTGGTCTTGGTCATAAAGGTACCCATTTGCCACCTCTGATCCTGATTGTAGGAGCCAGGCAAAGTCCTTGGCCATATAAACAGTGCGAAGGTCATGTAGACTACAAAGTACCTTTATTCCTAGGTTTTGGGGTGGAAATGCAGCTTATACACCTCTCCTGTTGAAGAGACATCCTGTATTCCCTGGTTCTTATCTATGTGCCCAAGAACCCTGGTGCTCCAAACAGATATTTATGATCTTTATCACCTATATATCAATTTGTTATTATATCCTATGCATGGCATTGCACATTCTGTGAGTCTAACAAATACCTATCGGTCTCAATGTTAATATTTGTTTATTTAGTTTGCTTGAATGTTATTTGGGAACAAGGTTTGCAAAGGAATTTACCATTGACTATTTTCTAAGTATACTACCGTAAAATTTGTCATTCTTTGTTGTTACTAGTGATAGTAGTTTTTATATATACACCATTTTAATAGATATTGTTCTGTTATTAATATCATATCTAAAACTTCGGTAAGTGCTAAATTTACTTTTTAACATGTAAAAAGCATCTTATTTATTATCACTTATAATGTTTTTGCTATTATATTTTCTTCATATAACCTGCCAAGGTTAAACAAATTTTACATTTGGAACTGTGTCACATTAATTTAATTTGAAGTTTATTTTGTTTCCATTCACCAAACATTTTAAAGATTTCAGGAGACAGTAGTTTTGCAGACAATGTTATGGGTACCATGGTTATGCAATGAATAGACCTACATTCCAAGGCACTGGTGATAAATGTCTTGTATTCATAGGGCGATAGAAAGAGAGAAAGATATATATTAGTTGCTGATGATATCAGAAAAGTAAATCATTGTCTAGATTGAAGATGTAAACTAGGTGACAATGAACTTCAAACAGGCGCATTTAAAGCTTCATTGGAACAAGCCAATAAATCTGCTTTTGGAATAACATATAGCTCTTTGTGATACATTGAAAATATGTTTTAATTTTAAGAAATTCTGATTGAAATAATACTGCAAAAATCTAAGATTTGAGTCATTTTATGCATGATGATGTGTTTTACTTGTGATAGGTATTGTATGTATATATTTGAGTTTGAATTTGTTACAAATGAAGAAGGGAAACATGATTTTTTTATGCACGGAAAGTGAGTTCTCTGCTACTGTGTTATCACGCCTTCATATATCACTGCTTCCAACCTATTTTGTTGTTGGCGGCATTCTGGAAAAGAAAACTAAATCAATTAAAAAGAAGGAAAGATAATCATTCACAAAGTAGATCCACTTCATCTTTTGTATAGGAAGATAGTATCAACATACTGGAATAATTTTAGCTCTTCTTCATAGAATGTATTGGTAAAAGTGTAGTCCTCAATTGTCATTTTTCTGCTTACAGTATGTATATTTCTATGTCATCTTGGTATCTTCCATTCTCTCTGAAAATATACTTTAAAAATAATTTCGTTAAAATTTTAATTTATCTCAAGCATAATTTCACTTCCCTATGACTTTCATACATCCTCCAAAATCAGAAAGATTAAAAATTCTGAATAATTGCATGCATTTCTCTAGCTGTTGAAATTAGTTTTATTGACAATGCTACTCTATTCAGTTATTGTTGTTTATTATTTGTTATTAAATTTTCATTAATAAAAAAATCAAAGTGCTTATTGTCCTTAAAATAAATCATTTCAAATGCATTATATTCTCTAAATCACAGAGTTGACATATAATGCTGATTAGTTCAATAAAGGTGTTTTTGCTTTGGTCAAAGTTCTGGAGCCAACTTTCAATTGACCACTTTCTATTATATATCTAATTTTTAATCAATAGATAATAGATTACAACTCAGTTGCCATCCCATCACTTGTATCCTCCCATTCCTCCCTAACTTTACCTGTCTGCACTACTCTAACATTTCTGAATTTGGAAACAAATACTTAAAAAAATTCTAGTTTTTTACACAGCCTTGAGAATTAATGTATACATTTTTAGAAAAATAGATAATAGAAAAAATTTCTGGTTACTAACACCTGTATTCACTTCTAATGTCCCTTACATGGAATAAATAGGAAACTTGAGAAGGAATGCTTCTTTTACTAGAGAATAAAATGAGCTCTAGTGCCTGTGGATATTCTAAATGAAACACAAATCTAAAGATAAAAAAGAAAATGGATCTGGGTTGCCTCACTAGATAGATCATGATCTCTGTGGGAAAAGATACAAATTATTATTCTATTAAATAAGCATAGTAATAAAATGACTTAAGTGACTTATATTATTACACCCTTTGTTCAGTGTTTTGCACAACTCTTAGTAGAGAAGCTTCTACTCATAGGTGGTAACTGACACAGGTATGCACAACTGGACAATGTGAAAAGTGTGAGTGATGGAATCAGAAATATTCAAGCATAAATGGAATAGCTTCATCACACTCTTCTCCCCGCGTTCAGAGCTCTATGCAGAAGAGGCTAAAAAAAAAAAAAAAAAAAAAAAAAAAGCAAAATTGGTAGACAATACCAAGGGAACAATGTTTTTCAGACACACCAGTGCTAATATATATATAAACTCACAGAGATTATGGCAACAATCATAAGACCTGCACAGGTTCAAGCACAAGAAATTCCAAGAAAGGAAATGGTAAAGTAGCAGCAATGAAGTCCAACTTTAACCAATTTTTTTTTCTCTTTCATTGATAGCTTCTGGGAGAGGGAACAATAACTCTTTTTTTGTATAAAGGAGTGATATTGCTACACCATCCACAAGACAAGGCAGGCCTCATGCTCAGAAATAGTATTGCAACACAAAATGGAATCTATGCTTGTTCTTTCGTATAGTTTGATCTTCCTGTGGACCCTCTAGTAAGTTGAGTGGTGCTGTTTATGACATGGACCCTTTTGCCTGTGTTTGATCACTCCCCATTACTGTACTGCCTTGTTTGGCCTCATGGATGAGGAGGAGCTCAATTCTGATGCAATTTGATATGCTGGGGTGGGTTGTTGTTGTTGTTGATGATGATGATGATGATGATGATGATCTCCTTTTCTGAGGACAAGGAGAGGGTGGATAGAGGAAGAAGGTGAGAGGGAGGGACCAGGAGGGAAGAAGGGAGGGGGGCACAATAATAATGAAAAGTGAATATATGAATTTTAAAAAAGAACAAAACTATAGCTCACAGTTAGGAAAAAAAGATCTTCACCAACCCTACATCTGAAAAAGGACTATATATTTAAAATATGTAAAGATTTCAAGAAATTAAACACCAATGAATCAAATAATCCAATCAAAAAATAGGGTACAGAACTATACAGATATACAGAGATATTCTCAACAGAAGACTATCATATGGCTAAGAAGCACTTAAAATTTTTCAACATCCTTAGTCATCAGGGAAATGCAAATCACAATGACTATGGGATTCCATCTTACACACATCAGAATGTTTAAAAAAAAAAACAAAACCTCACGTGACAGCACATGTTGGTGAGAATGTGGAGAAAGGAGAACACTCCTGCATTGCTCATGGGAATGTACAACCAGTTTGGATATCAATTTGGCACTTTATCCGAAAACTGAGAGCAGGTCTACCTCAAGCCCTAGCTTTACAATTCCTGAGCATATGCCCAAAAACTTCTCCAACATACAACAAGTACTTTTGCTCAACTATGTTCATAGCACCTTTACTCAAAATAGCTGTTAACAACCCACATGTCCCTCAGCCAATGAATGGATAAAGGAAATGTGATACAGTTACACAGTGGAATACTACTCAGCTATTAAAAACAAGGAAGTCATGAAGTTTGTAGGCAAATAGATGGAATTAGAAGTTGATTTCTCAATGTCCTAGAAGAAAGTATTCACATTTTATAAAGTCTAAGTTATTGGGATTGAAGAATTAATTTACTATTTTAAGGGTCAGTTTTCAGAATATGATTAACTTGTATGTTTACCCATTCAAGAAGACAACAAGCAGAAGAACATATCAAAAAGATAAACCAACCACACACTCAACCATAGTATTGACAGTATATTGAAAAAAGGAAGACATGTTGGGAAATGATATTGTAGAAGTAGGCATGGACAACACAAGAGAGCATAAACCATGTCAAGCTAAGGACAGGCAACCTATGACACTGCAAACAGATTTTGACATAATAATGGGCAAATTTTTATTTATATACAATTAAACATGTAAGCATCTATTATATAAAACCCAAATATTCTAATTCTAAATGAGGACATATGTTTCAAGTAATTGTTAGCCTATACAAGTATTTGTTGTAATAATTTATTGTATGTTAAAGCATACTAGCATTGTTTCACAGCTGTACTTAGTGTATAATAAAACAAGCATCTCGCTCTCAAGACAAACACTAAAAAGACAGGGTTGGGGAGTCACATCAAATACAATTTAATGTCTAGGTCCTAAATGTCATTAAATGCTATAATATCTCTTAAAATAGCATGTTCTCATATACAAATATAGATAGTGGTATTATAATTTATTTCTATAAAACATTTTATTTTACTTGAGAGCATACTGGTGATAAAATTAAGTAAATAATTAGAAAGTATTACGGTAGATAAGTATATGTTTGAAGTATTTCAGTGAAAGAATTTTGAGGAGAATGTTGTCCTGATAATGTGACACACCACAAGCACTTATGCTGTGTCCAAATGTGCAAAAAGAATTCAATGCCTGCTAATTTGGCTAGTCCAGCTAACCTGTTCCCTGCTGTTCCTTGTCTTCAATAAAATTACATGCTTACTGCCATTACTTGTTTCCATTTATCTTGGTGTAGGAGACCCAAACTTGTTCTTCATTGTTGTGCAACAAGTCATTTACTCACTGACTCATCCATCTCTTCATAACAGAATAAAACATACCCATGAACTTAAGAGTTGTCATAATAATTACAGACAAGTGGGTCAAGTGGGTAAATGTGTCCTTTTTCTCCACCAAATAGAATACTAGGCAAAGATATCAAATATCCATGCTGCACTGTGCCATGATACCTAATATTCAATGACTGAACTGGGTACAATAGAACACAAAAAAAGTTAGGGTTAGATAGAATACTTTTTTAAAGTATAATTTTAACAAAAGACAGGGTAGTATTTTTGACCTTTACTTCAAGATTAAGGATAAGGCCTTCATTCTAAATTTGGTTTGAATGTTGAGACAAATTATACCACAGTATTTCTCACCCTATGAGTGGCAACTCATCTGTGGCTCAGCTGATCCTTTTGCAGAGGTCCCAAGTCAGATATCCTGTATATCAGATATTTATATTATGATTCATAACAGTAGTAAAATTAAAGTTATGAAGTAGCAACAAAGTAATTTTATGATTGGGGTCACCACTACATGAGGAACTACATTAAGATAATGCAGCATTCAGAAGGATAAGAACCATGCCATTAGGGGCTCTGAAGACTTATTGATAAAAAAAAGTCAGATTTTATGTATGTGGTAGTGTTTTCAGCTGACAAAAATGGTCAGGATTAACAGGAAACAAGGTCTAGAGACATGGCTCTGCGCTTGAGGGGGAGACCTGGTGGCACTCAGAGGAAGGACAGAAGGTTACCGAGAAGAGACTTGATACCCTATGAGCATATACGGGGGAGGTAATCCCCCTCAGTAACAGTCATAGGGGAGGGGAATAAGGGGAAAAGGAGAGGGAGGAAAGAATGGGAGGACACAAGGGATGGGATAACCATTGAGATGTAACAAGAATAAATTAATAATAAAAAATTTAAATTAAAAAAAAAAGAGTACCATTGGATTTTCCAGAGGATCTGAGTTCAGATTCCTGTGTCGACATTTGATGATTCACAACCACAGGTAACTCCAGTTACAGAGAATCTGAAGATTTTTTTTTTAACCTCCATAAGACACTTGTTCTCATGCATCCTAGACACACACACACACACACACACACACACACACACACACACACACACAAAATATTTGAGAATAAATTGAGAGAGGGAGAGTGAAAAAGGTAGTGGGAGGGAAGAGAGAAAGGGAGAGAGAGGAGGGCAGAAGGAGGGAATGAGGGGGAGAGAGAGGGATGGATTAGGTTGGGTTTTTGATGGTGTGTCCTGAGTAACAATTGTTTAGAATGTCCTATTGAACTCAGTCAAGATGAAGTCTCTGAACTTTCTAATGGTTCATAATGATATTGGGTGAGAGGAGAAGCACTGAAGACTATGGCTTAGACATTGCTAGTGGCCAAACATGAAAACAGAGTAAAAATTTCATGAAAGAACTCTGCAAACTCCAAAAGCAGAAGTAGGTATCATGCTTTGTCAATTTTATTTCACATTTATCTTATGAAACTAAAATTCCCCTGAGCAATGCTGCAGGAATATATATCTCCATTTACAGAAATCCTTAAGAATGAAAGCTCGCAGTTTCTACCTTAGACTAGAGTAGATAAGTATGTTAAGAATCATAGATTTATAATATATTGACCCAACTTATGTATATAACCAACAGAAAAATTATATCCAGGAACAACAAAAAGAACTATATTATGTAAATGTTGCTTTTATTTCCTCAGATGATGGGATGGAGTAAGAACCATTCCTTTCTTGCTCTTCTGAACTGTCACTGGCTGGTTCAACTCAGCTGCAGAATTCAACTCCTTTCCAAGCTGACTCATTCAAACTGCATTCTCTTGACATCTGACGGAATGTCTCTGCCTGGCCTCAAACTAGTTATGGCAAAATGTTTTAATCTTCTATCTTCTCTGCATCCTCTGGCTTTTCCTATGTGCAGCAGTGTCTAGCATGTTCTTTCTGCAACCTGTTTCTGTAAAACGCTCCCTGCAGAAAAACTGTCTCTCCCTCTGCTGCTCTCTAAAGTAGCCTCTCTTTTCCTGTCCTGTTCTCTTGAGAATTGGGCATATCCTATCTCTGACTCATTCTGTCAAATCTTTCCCTGTTTGGTCACTTTGTCTGCCCTCAATTAGACATCACTTTCAAACATGGCTGGTTCTTTCTATAAACTAATATTACATTCATTGCTTGGGATTAAAAGTGTATACTAAGGGTGTGACTGTATTCCAGCCAGATTATACTGCAATCCAGAGTATTTCTGCATCCCACACAGATCACATAGACGTAGAAGGTCTTGGAATGTTATCTCTTGCATGAGCAGCTCTGGTCCTGGATTAAAATCTTCTACAATGTTATTCAGTAAGACTCATTTAATTATTCTGTTTAGTGTAGCTAAAATTTTGTCATCATTTCTAATAGTAAAACACAAAACTACTTGATTTTATTAATTTTCCTTCCTCCCTTTATTTTTGTTTGTCTGAACTGGGGCTCAAACTCAGGGCCTTTTTTATGGATGATTCATCCTCTATTACTAAGCAGTATCTCCACTTTGTGGAAGATGATTTCTAAATGATTTTCATTCAGTCAAACTGAGCCCCCTAAGCCTATACGCTTTACACTCAGGCAGAATATTTCTGAAAATTTCTGAGGCTCTACAGTTTCTTCTTAACTCCTCTCTGTGAAGATTATGTTATTTAGGAGTCATAGAACTTCCTGATTGAACATATTCTGAATTTCAGTTGAATTAAATGTTGGGATCCCTGTGATTACACTTTAAACTTAAGCTGATATGGTTTTTTTTTATCATTGATCTCTATTTTCCTTATTCAATGTCCTCAAATTTTAAATGTTTCTATTAATGTCTGAGGTAATAAACTTGTATATTGGAAATTTAAAAATATTAAAACTACCATTAGAGGATGAGGAATCTGACAAAAGAGGGAAATATGATTAATCCTGTGATTTTCAAATGAAAATAGAAATTTTCTTCCAATTTGTTTTGATTATGTTTTTATTTCCCCTAAGTCCTCGCATATCTTTCCATCTTTACTAACAACCTAAATCCACATCCTTTATTTCTCTACCACTAAAAAACAAAGTGGTATCTAAAAAATAATAAAATAAAATAAAAACACAATAGGAAATAACAAACAAACAGAAAAAAATGAACTGAAGGAAAAGCTCAAGAAATGCATGTAGATATTGTGACATAACAAATTTGAAATACCATGAAAGCATAAAACAGGAAACCATAATATATGCACAAATAACCTATATGGTTAAATTTATTCAAAGAAGCCTGACAAAGCATAATAATTTCAGAACTATGAACATGCCATTGAATTAGTTTTATATTGGCCATCTTATTGCTGAGCATGGAACATTGCCTTGAAAGTGGTTTGTATACTCTGTGAGACTACATTGCAGAAAATGACTATTTCATTTTCATTTGTAGGTAGCTCTCAATTAGAGATAACTTTTGGGTTAGGAATGAGGCTTGTGTCTTCTTCCTCTTTCAGTGTGTCGACCCCATTTGGCCTTGACTTGTGTAGACACTGTATATGCTGATGTTGCAATATTTTAAAGTAGTCTGAAATCAACAACAATACTATTTACAAATTGCTTTCATCTTTTTCCTTGAAAATATTAATTATCTTTCTATTTATTTATTATTTAATTATTCAGATTACATCTCAATTGTTATCCCCTCACTTGTCTCTTCTCACTCCTCCCTCCCTCCCTCTTTCACTCTATTTTCTTCCCTTAGGTCTGTGACAGAAGATGACCTCCCTCCCCACCATATGGCCACAGCCTATCAAGTCTCATTCTTGTAGCCTGCTTACCCTAATCCAAAATAAAATTGGTTACTGTACTGGTATAGTACATGTGATTATTTATAGGTATTTTATAATGTTTCACAAAAATTTTATTAGCAGTGTACATAATAATTGTTGTTAATCAGGAGGAAGTAGGCTAAAGAGGTCTATGCCACCTTTCCCCTCTAACCTTATTTCTCTCCTAACTATTATTGAGATGTTGGAAGGTTTCAAGGGAAGTGAAGGTACAGAAACAAATAAGTAGATAAACAAATATGCCAACGACAATCTGTAGATCCAGAGAGATTAGCTCTACAGGAAGGGTCTAGAGAGGATACATGAACCTAAATATAACAGATTTAGTGGGTAGACTGAGGGCAGAAGTAGGGGTTCAGAAATGGGGAAATCTTGTGGGGATGATATTGGGAAGGAAATACAGGCAGAGACATCTAAAACTAAGGGACATTTGAGGGGTGTCATGGAAATCTAGTGAAGTAGGCACCCCCTAAAATGTACAAATGGAATCATTATGAGGTCTCCAAAGTAATGGAGTAGACTGAGTTCCAATTGTCAATCTCTTGTCACCAAATGATGTTTGAAAAACTGGGACTGGATTACATCCAATTGAGTTGTTGGCCAAAGGGTCCCATGGAAATCTCCAAACAACAAAGAAAGTAAGTTGCTGTTCACAAACTGAAAGCAAGGCCAAGCTGAAGACAACACCCACACAACTCAAGGATCATGGGAAGGTATGGTGCCTGCATAGAGCATATACCCCTTTCTTCTAATGCCTTGGTATTGGCTAGTACCAAGCCAGCAACATATCTTTTCATTTACAATATTACTGTTTGCAAAATATGTTAGGGAAATGGTGGCACAAAGTTTATGGAAGAAATCAGCCAATGCCTGATTTGATTTAAGGCCCACTCCAAGAGATTAAAACCCACACCTGACACTGCTTGGGTAATCAAGAACCAGAAACTAGGTAACTCAGAGACCAGTACTGGTTAAAAAAAATGTTACTTGTCTTATAAATAAAAGTGATAAAATGACTCCCAATGGTATTCTGCTATACTCATAAATCGGTTCCTTATTCAATTATCACCAGGGAAGCTTCATGCTGAAGCAGATGGGAACAAGTACAGAGAACCACAGCCAGTCTTTATGCCCACAGAGAGAGAGAGAGAGAGAGAGAGAGAGAGACAGAGAGAGAGAGAGACAGAGAGAGACAGAGAGAGAGAGAGAAGGAAACACAGCTCTAAATGGGATGTCTCCTTAAAATACCTCTCCTCAGAGCTCAAGGAAGGACACTGAGGAGAAGTCAAAAAAGAATAGGGTTTGTTGCATAAAGAATTGCTGCTGTAACCCTGACAAAAACAAAAACAAAAACAAAAACAGTAGTGCTGTCTGGATTGCAGAGTGACTGGCTTAAGTTGTTGATTATGGGTGCTGGTTCACTGACATACTTATCAATGTATTATTTAAATTGACAAATTGTACATATTTATCATTATATACAACATGTTATTTTGACATATGTCTAGATTATGAAATAGGTAACTAATTATACTTATTACACATACATGTAATATAATGCCCATATATTGTATGCATATTTATATACTGCATATATTGCATATATACATATATGCATACATATATACATAATGTAATATATGTATTCTTAAATAAATATAGTCTGTTCAGTCTATAGTGTGGCTTGTAGATATACTATTCTGGGTTGTTCTTTTGTCACTAAATAATTAATTGTGTGCGCTTGCTTTGGGGAGACTACTTCTGTTGCCAGTTTTTCTCAGGAGCCTATAGTTCTTTGTTTAGACTTCATGTGCTCCTCCCCATCAAATTTTGCATGTGCACCAGTGTAATATTTATACTTCTCATATTTGGATAGTTTTGTTGGTGAGACATTATGTGTGCAGCTTCTGATATACTCGAAGACATAATCTCACAGTAAATTCCTTGATCCTTTGGCTCTTACAATCTCCCTGTGCACTCTTCTGCAATGTTCCCTGAGTCTTGGGTATTAAATGTTTGGTAGATGCATCTGTAGGAACTGTGCTCTACAACACTGCATTGAGATTAATTTTTTTTCTGTTACAAGGAGAAGGATTTTTTTGTGATGTGAGGTGCTATTTATACATGCTTGTGGATATATGAATAAATGTTTTTCTATTGTTGATAGGGATTCTGCTGGGTTATTAAATTAGAGGCTGTAGAATATCCTCCAGTGACCATGACCTCAATAGCACTGAGTAGTTGGCTAGGTTTTCAGTAGCAAGCATGATTTTCTTCTTTCTTGCTGAGTAGGTCTTTAGTCTGATTAGAATGTTGTTCACTGGACCAACTATATGTGACACTACTGAATCCTTACTGTTATTGTGTCATGATGATCTTTGATTCTCCCACCTATTTTTAATTGTATAGTTTTCTACTTACTTTTAAGGTAAGTTTCTCATAAGTTGTATACTAACCACTAATAAAGTACAAGTCTGTCATAATTTTGCCCCATTTGTATATTATTATTCTGTCTTCTTTAGTCTCCTAATTGTTTCTTTGGTTGTATAGAAGCTTTTTAGTTTGATGTAATGCCTATTTAATCCCGTTTTGCTTTGTTTTTTATGCTTGCAGGTTCATACCAACAAATTAATAGTCCAGACAGATGTTATGGTTCTCTTAAGTTTTAGATCTAATATTTAGACTGAAAATCAGTTTGAATAAATTTTGGTGCATGTTTTTAGATAGATATCAATGCTTCATTAATCTTCCAAACTGACATTATGACAGAAAGACTATGTCTATAATATTCTTAATACTTCAATAGTTCCAATACTTGAGTTGTAGAAGTAGGGCAATGGGTTCTATACCAGCAATATTTAAATATATTAAGACCAAAGTCTAAAACAATATTGTTCAGACAAATGAAACCTACCATGTCACCTGGTCTTACTAACTGTATGCACAGTCAGGGATACATAACCCTCTTAGGACTTTGTGACTTTATTAGAAGGACAAAGTTTTCAGTTAGGTAAAATTTAGATTCTCAAAGCAAGCATACTTATAGGCTTATAGGCATCATCATTCAGCAAAAATTCTGCACTGAACAATTCCTCTTTTGTGTCAAAGTAATTTCTCACATGTTAACATTATTTCTTCTGAAAATGTATACTTTAAATATAACCTAAAGTTGGTTACTAAGATCTCATTTTCTTTATAAAACTATATTTATATAAACACTTGAATTAACTTTATGATCATAAATATATTGATATTTGACAATTAGTATGAAAATATCTCTTTATGCTTAGCAAATTCATAATAAAGAAATGGACATGGAAACCTATGAATGGAGGAGGAGATAGTTTAATTATTTAAGCTTTACTGAAATACCTATGAACAACAGAAATATGCTTTCAAAGCTGAACTAAATTTATATACTTAATGCAGTCTTGCATAACTCACAGATTTCCCAGGCAAAAGAGACATGTTTTCTACTAAATATTCTCTTTAATTTGGAGCATTGGCAGGCAAATGTCAAGAAATGAAAAGAAGGAATGAATTGAGGAGGCATTTTCAGTCTGTTTCCAAATTTGGCAACGAAGATTGAGTCAGGGAGTGATAACGGAACTCCAGTAATGTACATTCTTCTACGCTCAAACAGTAAACAAGGGGCAATGAAGAACACTCCAACAGGAATTAGCCTGCTCACTTTACAATTTACAGTTTTCAGTTTACTGTTTACATTCAACTCTAGATGGTCAAAGACTGGTTGTTGAAGCCAACTCTAATGAGCTTTGTCTTCAGGTTTCTGCATTCAAAAACTGGGGAAACCCAGGATCTGCCATAACAGACTTACTATTCTTGAAAATTGTGGAAGCTTCCATTAATTTTATGTGTATTTTTACCTATATCAGTCAACATTTGTTGATATTTGCCAATTCTATGTAATATTGGAAGCTTTCTGCCTTTCAATGACACATCAAAAAAAGATATTTGTAATGCTTTTTTGGACACCTAAGCATATTCTCCTCTCTCTCTCTCTCTCTCTCTCTCTCTCTCTCTCTCCCTCTCTTTGTGTCTTTTCTTCCCTTTATCCCTCTTTTTCTTCCTTCACTACATTTTGTGTGTATGCATATATTGCACACATATATAATAGCTCAAAGATTTACAGATATTTTATGTATCATTTATAACATTTCATTTTTGTTATTTTTGAAGACTACAATATGATACCAATGGTATACAATAATCTATAGACAGTCTTTTTGCTTTATCTTAAGGAATCTAACTTCTAGGAATATACAAGTGTGATCCTAGGTAAGATTCCTAAGAGCCTGAACTGCCCAGAGGGATCAAAGACACCACACACACACACACACACACACACACACACACACACACACACACAAAACAAAACAAAAAAACAAAAACAAAAACAAAACCCACGGAATAAACTTGCCTGGGCCAATAGTGGCTAACAGAGACTGAGAGACTGAGTTCATAACCCAGGAGTTCTAACATAGGTCCTTTGTATTTATATTATGGTTGTGTAGCTTAGTGTTCTTATGAGACTTCTAACAGTGGAAACCGAGGCTGTCTCTCATTTGCTGCTCTTGGGCTTTTATTCCTACTCAGTTGCTTCTTCCAGCCTTAATACGAAGGGAGATGCCTAGTCTTGTTGCAACTAAATAGGCCATTTTAGTTACTATCCCTGGGAGGCTTGCCCTTTTCTGAAGGGAAATAGAGGATCAGTGAATGGGGGGCTGGGACTGGGAGGTGAGGAAGGAGGAGAAACTACGGTCAGGATGTAATATATTAGAGGAAAAAAGAAACCTAAGGTGTGTGTGTATGTGTGTGTGTGTGTGTGTGTGTGTGTGTGTGTGTGTGTGTGTGTGTGTAAGTGTGTTAGTGGAAGGAGTATTGTGGCACTTTGGTATGCTTTCTGTATAAAATATGCTTGGGTTGTTTGAATGTGTGTGTTGAGGTTTTTGTTTTTTATTTTTGTCTTTCTAAGCACACCTTTGTCTATATGTCTATATCTATATCTACTAGATCTGTATCTATCTATCTATCTATCTATCTATCTATCTATCTATCTATCTATCATTTATATATTTATCTGGGGAGGTAAATTATTCCATTTTGCAAATAACCATCCAATACAACATAAAAACCCTTAAAAGATACCTATGTATGGAAAAAATAAAAGAAATATAAAAGATATGGCTTGTACTATTTTTTTTCAGGAAAGATATACAGTATAATTGGCTCCTATACCCATTGAGCTCATTATTGAGAAATACACAGATAAGCCTCAAGGTTCATTTTTAACAAATGAGATCTGTCTCTCTCCCTTTTTTATGTACAAGTTTCAAATATTTTTAGCATTTTTCTGTTCACTTTTTGCCTTTACATACTGCTGTGCCAAGAGTATTCACACAATATTAAAGCAGTGATTATTATGCTTTCTCTGGAAATTCAAATTAAACATGGGCTCAGGACCAGTGGAGTTTATCACAATGCTTTCTTTTCCTTATAAAATCATTGCCCCATTAGTGCACAGATTAATATTCTAAGTCCAATTTGTGAGAGCGTTACCATGTGCAATTGATAGTATTCTGCTGTGTGTTAAATAATAATTCTTAATATTGCTGATACATTGCTCAAATAACTGCATTTATATGAACTCACTATGGAGCCACACACTTATAAGGAGCAGTTAAAATTTATGTGTGATTTCAGAGTGAATAATACAGCATCTCAATTCATAGTCATAATTGCTATTTGATTTTTGCTTTCTAAGACTTCATCATTCACACTCACTGCCTGCTAGCATTTTTTTTATTGTCTTTTTACCCTTTACAAAGATCATTTATTGTGACATGGAAATAATATTAATTTTAAGAAATGTATGGGCTTGAAGTCATGTGAACCTTAAAAGTTTTATAAATTCAGGTAAAATGGTTTTATTAAAAAATAATTTGGTCATATTTTTTACAGTTATTCTTTTAAGAAGGTTGTGGTAATTAAAACATAGCTATTGCTTAAATTTTGTTCTTATTTTTAAAGTATCTTTCATTTATCTCTGATACACATCTTGTGCAGATAGACGTATAGATTGAAGAGTAAATTTTGAGTAGCATTGCACAAAGACATACATTTTACAAATACACTTTCATTATAAATCATACAATATATTCTGATTACCATTTTCTGTCCTCAGACTCCACCCAGACAGTCCATACCTTCTCACCCACCCAATTCCAACCAAGTGGCTAGAGTTTCTCTCTCAGGGAAAAAAAAAAAAACAGGCATGAAACAATCCAGATAGCATAGTGAACAGTATAAAGTAAGAGACTAGTAAGGAGTGGTGGATCTGCCAAGAATAGTGACATAAAAGAGATATTTATGAAGAAACAAGGGAGTGATTGGAGCTGTTGGAAAAGCAAATTGGGAAAGAGAATGGAAGAGAGAGATAAGGAGGGAAGCAGGGAGCACAAACAGGAAGAACTGAAGTTAAAGTTTATTTAAGGGGCTTATGTGGAAACTTACTTCTGCGGGAACTTGTAAAAACATATACATATATGAAAGAAATAAAAATGGTACCATCAAGCAACAGAGGTGATAATTCCAAAGGCCATCTGTTTTAAAAGATAAATGAGAATAAACAGTGTAGCTGGGAGGTATTACATGTGGTTAAATTTTGTGTGAGGGCTTGTTTGATCACTCATGCTTACCTAAACAAACAAACAAACAAACAAACAAAGTATATGGAGGTAGAAGCAATAAAAACTTTTCGGGGAACACTATTATTCACTGGAGTTAGATATTCAGCAAACTACTGATGTTTTACAAAAAGAGCTTTTTTTTTTTTTCTAGGACTTATTTTCATCTAATTCCTTAGAAATGTATCGATAATCATTTACTTCATTCTAAAAACATCTTATCCAAGCAATCTCATTACATCTAGGTATTAGAAAAGATTTGGCGAGATTCTAAAGAATCACAGTAGCATATTTAATTTCTCATCCCTCAGTTTTAATTTGTTAGTAGGATTTCTATCTGTTAGCATTGTAAAAGGAAGCTCTATTGTTATATATGTTATAAAACAAAAAGACACAACACAAAATAGGGAAAATTATTGAAGATCTGCCATGAAGCAGAATTTGTTTCGATTATTCAGTGGCAATGTGCTCATACCCTATGTATCAAAGAAACAAAACAAAACAAAAACATTTGGTTCCAAATAGAAGTCTTAGTCTTTCTCATTTAACAAGATAGAAAATGCACCTTTTGAAAATGGGTCAATTCTTCATTCTTAAATCCAGTGTCTGTAAGGTGATTATACTGTCAGCAGAGTAGTCAATCTAATGACATATCTGTTATACCTGGATTTTGGATTTCATTAATAATGACTACTTATACAAAGTTTACAGTGTATTGGTTTATGAACAAACTCTAACTGGTCTGAACATGTCTGAAATTTCCCTTCACTTTGTTTGTTGTGTCTAATGTGTGTCATGTCTGATTGAACAAGGACACTCTATTGTTAATTCAAATCCATACAAAAAGAATGTAAAGCAAAACCTAGTAGATTTAATCTTTCTAAATTCACTAAAAATAATCTGATTATACATCTCAGAGATGTCCTTGAATTAATAATATCTAAAGTGTAGGTAGTAGATATAAATTGAATTCAGCAACACAAAACAAAAAAGTTAAAAGAGAAGGCATTTCTACAGGATAAAAACGTATTATTTGTTAGAATTATTTGTTATACTTAATGACTGTATAGCTCTGAATCATCTGCACTATGATAAGATTCCCAATTCTCTGCCAAAACATCAGAGAATATTTTAATAGGGAAATTATGTGTTTTATAAAATATGATATTCCAATTTTGTCTTTTGGGACCATTTACTGGAGTGATGAGTTTGGAAACTAAATTTTAAATCAATATAAGTAAGTTTACCCGTAAATTGCTTCCAAGATTAAGGGTACTTTGGTTTTAATTTTCTAATTCATGCTGTTTATTTTCATATTATAGACATCATAAAACTAATAGGTGTTTTAATATCTATTGACATTTTTCTCTTTGGTTCACAGTTGAATTCCAGCAGCCTTTCAAGCTGTCTTCTTCATTCTTGACTCTGGAAAGAGTTAACTAATAAAATATTGTTGTTAAGATGAGGACATTTCACAGGGGGCTCACATAGACAGAACCACAAACCAAAGAACATGCTTGAAATGGTCTTATGGTCCCTGTACCTATGTAGCAGATGTGCAACTTGGTCTTCATGTGGATCCCCCAATAACTGGAGCAGGGGCCCTCTTGGACTCGATGCCTGCCATTGAATCTCATTCCTCTAATTGTGCTGCCTTTTCTGCTCTCAGTGAGAAAAAATTTGTTCAATTCTTCAGTTACTTAATGGTCCAGGACAGGTTAGTACTCCTGGGGGACTTCCCCCTTCTCTCGGGAACGGAGGGAAATGAGAGGAGAGGAGAGGGTAGGGCTGTAATCAGGATATAAAGTAAATAAATAAACAAGCTTTAAAAAAGAAAATTAAACAAGTTGGGCTATGAACATAACTCAATGGGTATGAATGTTTGTTCAGCAAGCATTAGGACATAAGTTCATATCAACCCACATATAAACATCAGCTAATTTGTACCTAAAATGAAAATCCATATTACCTCCTCCAGGATTTAAGGAAAAGCTTAAAAGAGGTCAGAGAAAGAATGAAGAACTGGGAGATGGGAAGATGTGATGGAGAAAGACTTCTGGACATGACACAGCTGCTGCACTCATGATCACCTGCAGCAGTGGTTACCCACATAAGACATTTAAATGATTTGTTTTGTTAATGTTTTATCATGGAAAGGGATGGGCACATGAAACCCAATTCCTTCTTGAAAGAATATTGACAGTGGCTGAATAAGAAGTTGCCTTCTTTAGTAACATTAGAAAATAAAGATAGTAAAATTATTGAGGAATTGTCCATGATTGAGAAGATAACTTCCCAAGGCATTGGATAACAATTGAGATGTAATATGATAAATTAATAAAATATATAAAAAAGAGAAGATAGATTTTCCCACATGCTTTATTTAAAATTAGGAGGTGACACATAAACTTACATGCACAAATAAAAAAAATATAGAAGCTGCTGAGAAGACAAAGGATTTTAGCTATAGAAGAAAGGAGCATGGAGATTACTGAAGATGGTTGAAATTTATTACAGACATATAAGTGCTTTCAATGTTTATCTCTAACTCTAGCACTAGAGAGCAGAGAAGGAAAGATCTGAAATACTCTGAGTAGAACCTTCCAGTTTAGTGAGACTTCTTCTCAAGGCAGAAAGGTAGAGAAAAGTAAAGGAAGAAAACCAAAGTCATGCTGTAACTACTTCATGGACCAGGATGTTTGTACGTACCTAACACTTATGCTCATGAACTGTATAATTATTACACCACCGACCTTTAAAGACACATTACACAATTCACAGAGTCTACCACTTACACACACAGGGAAGGCAGAGGGACAGGAAGAGAAGGAGGGAAAGGGAGGGGTAGGGAGGGAGAGGGAGGGAGAGGGAGGGGGAGGGAGGGAGAGGGAGGGAGGTAGAGAGGAAGAAGTGAAAGCTGTAAAAGCTGAGGATGTGGATCCCTGGTAGAGCAATTGCTTAGTGTGGAAGAGTTCTGAATTCACTACAGGAGGACAGAAGCAGTAAAATAGGCAGAGGTGGTAGATGACAACAAGGAAAGTATCTCCTGGACTCAACCAGAAAGCTGCACATAGAAAATCTACAGGTTATAAGAGTATTCCCAAAATCTGTGGAAGCACTGCCATATACAATCTCAACATAAAGCAGATGATTTGACATGAACTTTTACCTCTAATTAGAAAACTATTTCCAATTAGCTTCAGGGAGAGGAAGGGCCAGTTTTCTCTAATACTATAGCCTTTGATAAACTGACCACACTCTAGTAAAAAAAAACTGCACATCCAAAGCTGCACATCCAAGGAGACACACACACACACACACACACACACACACACACACACACACTCACGCATATACGTATTCCTCCTCGTTCCTCTGTCTTTGTCTCTGTCACTCTCTCTCTCTCTCTCTCTCTCTCTCTCTCTCTGATGGGTTTGATACCCAGTACCATACAAAGGTGTAAGAGACAGTAACTGATTCCATGACAATAAACAACAGTAAAAAGTTCTATATCATGAAAATTTCATTATATATATATACATATATATGCACTATTTTCATGTTTTATATACAGGGTTTTGAATCTTAAACTAATAGATGGCATATGTTTATTTCTATTACACCTTTTATGTAGATCTTAATATTTACAGAATTGAATATCTAGCAAAAATATATCATACTCTATATTCTTGCATGCACGTGTTTGTGTACTTCCTTATTTAGTTGTGTGAAAAATTTGCTATTTCATGTGTATCGTATTTTCCCTGATCAAAATGGTCCTACATTTTGCTTTGTTCCATGATCTTTATTTCTTAATATAATGTCATATTCATTGGTTGTTATCATTTTCTCTTCATCTCTTTATCATTATACCCCAGTTTACTTGTCTTGAATATTCTGGATATTTTCCATCTTCATTTTTAGTTTTGTATTCCTCAAACATTCCTCTTGTTTTTCTTTTTCCTTTTCTTCATTGTTTGAGGAAAGACCATGAAGATTAAGAGAACACTTGAGTGGAGGCACAGAACTTGTCTGGATGAGGAACTGAAAACAGCCTAAAATTTCTCTTATATTTTTCCAACATTAGGACTATGGAGTAGCAACAATTCCACCATAGTAGCTAATCTTAGGAAACTACAACACTCCTCATTGCTACAATCTATATCTTGATAAATCCACCTTATTTATAGCCTTTCAAATTATGTAGTAGATTCTTCTTTTTATTAGCCTGACTTCTACAAAAGGCCACTAGTATTCTGTGTTACATCTCTACAATACTTAGATACTTATCATAATTGATAGATGCTCAGGTCCTGGTATATGGGATAAGTTTCCCCAAGATCATCTCCCATCTATTTAAAATTGAATAATTAAGCCAGGTGTGGTGGCACATGCCTATAATCACAGCATTCAAAGAAGCAGAGGCCAGCAGATCTCTGAGTTTGAGGCCAGCCTGGTCTTCAGATTCCAGGACAGCCAAGCCTACACAGAGAAACCCTCTCTCTAAAAACAACAAAAAAGAAAAGAAAAATGAATAACTATACTATATTTACTCTGGTGGATTTAAAAATCTTAAAAAAATAAAATAAACACACACAAAACAAAAACAAACAAATAAACACTCTGAAGAATGAAAGAGTGAGCAAAGGAAGTACAGGTGGAAGAGGTCATCACGTGTTGGACACTAATTATCAGACAATGATGATCCCTCAGGGAAGTGGTATCTCCACAGTTGGGAACTAAGATTTGCAGCTCCTGAGTATTGCATGTATTTCTACATTGCTATACATGGGTGTAAACTCAGGAGTCATTGGTATTTATGATTCAGAAGACAACTAAGACTTTATGATGGCTAAAGAGACAAGGATTTTTAGGACAAGGAGACACTTCCCCCTCCCCCGGCCACAAATACATAAATCTTTACACTCAAAATACATCTTTCAAAAATGAAAGTGAGCTATAAGACAGTGGCATTTCAGTTGAAGAATGGATAAAGAAACTGTGGTATGGTTACATTATGGAATACTACTCAGCTACCCAAAACAAGGAAATCCCAAAATTTGTGGACAAATGTGACTAGAAATGACCATAATGAGTGAGTTAACCCAGAAGCAGAAAGACTCACATGGTATATACTCACTTATAATTGGGCACTAGCCCAAAAGGAACATCCCACGAAAGTCTTCACTTACCAGGAGATTGGAATAGATGTGAGGACATCCTACTGAGACTCTAGGTAAGAGAAATATAAGAGAATAGGGAAACAGAAGGACCCAGAGGGTCCTAGAAACCTACAAGAAGAACATCGTGATATGTGGATTGGGGCCCACGAGGTTCTGCACAAACTATTGCACTAACCAAGGACAATACAATAATAAACATTGAACCACTACTCTGATCTACGCAATGGACAGGACATTCTCCACAGTTATGTGGAGAGTGGGGACTGAATCTGACATGAGCTCTGGTGCTCCATATTTGACCACTTCTCCTTGGTGGAGAGGCCTGGTGGCACTCAAAGAAAGAATAAGCAGGCTACCAAGATGAGACTTGAAAGCCTATGACCATATAGTGGGGGAGGAGGTCCCCTTCGGTCATAGACCTAGGGGAAGGTAATGGGGTGAAAGCGGGAGAAAGTGAGGAATGGGCAGATACAAGTGAGGGGATAACAATTGATATGTAATCTGAATAAATTAATAAAATTAAAATTAAAGATAAGAAAAAAAAAAGACAGTGGCATTTCCACCCTCTGATCTTGACCTAAAAGTTTTGATACAGTCTGGCTTCCATATATTGCTTACACTAAATTGTTTCAGGCAACTTTCTAAGTAGTATTCGTTTTGGGAGGGGGTTTGATACAGGCTTTCTCTGTGTAGCTGTGGCTGTCCTGGACTCATTTTGTAGACCAGGCTGGCTTCGAACTCATAACGATCCTTTGCCTCTGCCTTCTGAGTGCTGGGATTAAAGGCATGCGCTACCATACCTGGCCTAATAAGTATTCTTGAAAAGTATCAATGCTCTTCATTTCTTTGCCCTTAAACTCACAATTGTTTGACCTTATTGGTACTTTACCAGTGTTTAGGTCCATTCAGTTGATGCTTAATAAAGGCTACCACTCATGAGGAGATATTCCTATGGAGTTCTAGAAATTGTTGTTCCAACCTGAGTTTACAAATAATTGTACGCATTTTCCTAATTATTCTAGTGGTATGCAACTGTTTATAACTTTTATTCAATTTATTATTTGCTAATTTTACACATGTATGCAGTACCTATTGTACTCTTTCCTCACCCTCTTCTACTCTTGTCAAACATTCTTGTCTCCTTATGAGTCCTTTTCTTTTTTTATTAAATATTCTGACTTTATTAAACCATATTCTTTTTCAATTAAAAATTTTACATATACATTTATATTATTACATATACACAATAAACTACCTATAATAAGAACCATGACACAATCAGGAATTATGTAAATGTTACAGTCTTAGTGTTTTGGCTATTTACATTTGACAGCCTTGAAGAAAACATCTTTCCTATCTTGGTGCATCCAAAATTCTGAATTTAAATCAGTCCCCATCACATCTTGTCATTATCAACTTAAAATGTCTATCTAGATGTTGTTCATTTCAGTGCACAAGCATTTACCTTGGTCTTGTTGCTGAAGGAATGCTATCAAATCCTCATAGTAGGTGTTGAAAAAAGCCACCTTGAGTTAATTTTAGATGTTTAAAATATTAATAATATAAAATTTCTAGTGCCTGAATACTATTGATAGTATGTCAGTCAATGCTTATACACAGTAAGAGTCTGCATTCTTCATTGTTCAAGGCTGTAAAGGCTATTTAGGGCTGTTTATGTGAAACAGTGGCAAATTAGTTTTTTTTTTTTTTTAATGCACAAGTTCCTGTTTTTAATACCTAACGCTACTTACACAGAGAAACAAATTAACTCTAAAAATAAGTAAGAGAAAAAATTAGTATGATGAATCATTGCAAAACATGCCCAGAATGTACCTTGTAGCTGCCACCAGTATTTTGAAGGAACAGCATAACAGACAAAGTCACCTATAGTCATTTATATCTGACATCTTGATTTTTACAGGTTATGGCATAGACAACAGACATTGATATTTTTCCCAGAGCCTGTCAGAATAAAACAAACTCCTTTTGGATTTAATATTTCATTTGATTTCTCTGAAGACACTTTTATTGATATTTTAATGCAAGGTCATTTTTAACAAAATTTTCAAATACTAGGGTTTTATTACCTAGAATCTATGAAGGAAATTTCAGTTGACTTATTATTCTTTCTGAAATATAAATGATGTGGTTTTCTTCATTGAATAGACAAATAATATGAATATTATTTTGATTTCACTTTGAGATTCTACTGATTTATAAAGCTAAATACTACATAATTAAGTTTTATATATCTCAGTTTCTCTATATGCTCTGTGGAGAAAGGCCATTTCCTTCCCAGTTTTTAGTATATGATATGCAATCATATTTCATAAAATGGTTTGTCAGAAAAATGATATGTAATAAGAGGTTCCTTAGTTATCAAGCATCAGATTATGTGGTGAAATATTTTGCTCTAGTAGTAAATTTCCTCTTCTTAAAATTAATAGGCCATATAATAAGTTATATGGAAGACATTATATGAGAAAGATTTGCTAAGATACAGGATCCTAATGCAGGAACCCTAGCTGCAAAATTCGTAGTCACTAAACTGCCTGACACTGATGAGCATCTCAATTACTTTTATTCATACTTTCTATCCTCATTATGCTAACATTTTGGCTAGTGACAATAGAGAGGTCCCTGTGTATGTATTGCTGTACTAAGGAGAAATGATGCCCCAGGACAAATGCACTGTATTGTACTCAGATGGTAACTCCAGCAGCTAAGAAGCTTTATCATGCAGAGCAAACCACTTCTGTTCCAGGATCTGGGGATAAGTGGCTCTTTGACAGAGCTTGAACGGTGTACAAGAATCAAGTAGTTTTCCACATGTGCTCAGGTCTTTCCCTTTTGTGTCAATTGCACATGGCCTTTCAAGCAAGTTTTTGCAGTGCTTTTTTATTCCTATATCATATAACAGATTGAGACATGCATCTGGAACTCAGTGACCAGCTTCACAGCCTTTAAATTGTTTTGAGTGAGATGCATACCGTTTACATTACATTTTTATCTCCTGGCAACAAGTTTCATAGTAATTTTGACTCACACCAGACAATACCAAAATTGCATTGAATGGGTTTGGAAAGCAGAAGGAGGCTAAGTTAGAATTCAAGTCCAGGTCACTGTTAGCGCAGCATAAAATAATTGTTGATTGCATATTTACTATTCAGTTTAGTTTGGGTAAAGGAATGCTTGCTCTCCCAATCAGAACCTCTAGAGGTAGGAAAGAAACTTTCAGTGTATAGGAACCAATGACAGCTTTAGTTGGGACGTAGATTAAAGTAGCAGGAAAACCATACATCTTTTCCTTGCTTGCTATACAAATCATAAAACTTTTAAAAGTTGGAACTAAAATTCTAAATCACATACTATCTAGGAAAGGAAACCATTGTTTTATATGTTAACATATCTTCTAAAAAATAGGTTGGAGGGAAAGAGAATGAAATGATAGAATTTTTGATATTTTAGAATTCTTGTAGTTTTTTTTTTTTAAGATAAATGAGGAAGTAGGGAGAAACTAGGTGGAGTTGAGGAAAGAAAGACATACTCAGACTATATTATATGAAAAGGTCAATTTTCAATTAGAAAGGTGCTAAAGAATGGGGAAAAAAGAATGTGTTTGAGAACCTGCATTTATAAAACTTAAAATTTTACTTTAAATTCTTGTGGATGATGAATTTGTGTGGGTTAACTTTATGTTCTATTCAAATAATTGGTCAAGGGTCATTGTTGCCAGCACTGCAAAAAGATTTATATAACAGTATTACATTTATATGACCAGATTTTCAAACTGAGCGTGGCAATGCACACTGGAATCACAGCACTCAAGAACCAAAGCTGAGGGAGGGGTTTAGAGTTCCAAAGCCAGCTTCGGTCACATAGCAAAACCTTATCTCAATAAAATAAAATGTTTTGATCTTAGCCATTCTGATGGGTGTAAGATGGAATCTCAGAGTTGTTTTGATTTGCATTTCCCTGATGACTAAGGAGGTTGAGCATTTCTTTAAGTGTTTCTCAGCCACTTGATATTCCTCTGTTAAGAATTCTCTGTTTAGTTCCAAGTCCCATTTCTCAATTGGGTTATTTGGTTTGGTGGTGTTTAATTTCTTGAGTTCTTTATATATTTTGGATATTAGACCTTTGTCAGATGTAGGGTTGTTGAGGATCTTTTCCCAGTCTGTAGACTGTCTCTTTGTTCTCTTGACAGTGTCTCCTGCCTTACAGAAGCTTCTCAGCCTCATTTGGTCCCTTTTATTAATTGTTGACATTAAGGCCTGGGTCGTTGGTGTTCTGTTCAGGAAGTTGTCTCCTGTGCCAATATGTACCAGGCTCTTCCCCACTTTTTCCTCTAAGTGACTTAGTGTCCTTGGTTTTATGTTGAGGTCTTTAATCCACTTGGACTTGAGTTTTGGCGAGGATGTGGAGAGAGAGGAACACTCCTTCATTGCTGGTGGGAATGCAAACTAGTACAGCCACTTTGGAAATCTATCTGGTGCTATCTCAGAAAAATGGGAATAGGGCTTCCTCAAGACCTAGCTATTCCACTCCTTGGAATATACCCAGAAGATGCTCCAGCACACAACAAGAAAATTTGCTCAACCATGTTCATAGCAGCCTTATTCATAATAGCCAGAACATGGAAGCAGCCTAAGTATCCATCAGTAGTAGAATGGATAAAGAAACTGTGGTACATATACACTATGGAATACTACTCAGCTATTAAAAACAAGGAATTCCCAAAATTTGTGGATAAACGGATTGAGCTAGAAATTTTCATAATGAGTGAGTTAACCCAGAAGCAGAAAGACTCAAATGGTATATACTCACTTATATCTGCATACTAGCCCAAGGGGCATGTCCCTCGAAAGCCTTCACTTACCAGGAAACTGGGACAGAGGGGAGGACATCCTATTGGGACTCTAAATGAGAGAAGCATAGGAGAATAGCAAAGTAGAAGGATCCAGAGGGTCCTAGAAACCTACAAGTAGAACATTATGATAGGCAGATTTGGGCCCAGGGGTCCCGCTCAAACTAAGGCACCTGCCAAGGACAATACAGGCTGTAAACTTTAAGCCCCTACCCAGATCTAGCCAACGGTCAGAACATTCTCCACAGTTGAGTGGAGATTGGGATATGACTTTCTCATGTACTCTGATGCCTCACATTTAACCATGTCCCCTGGAGGGGGAGACCTGGTGGCACTCAGAGGAAGGACAGCAGGTAGCCAAGAAGAGACTTGATACCCTATGAGCATATATAGGGGGAGGTAATCCCCCTCAGGAACAGTTATAGGGGAGGGGAATAATGGGAAAATGGGGGGGGGGAGGAATAGGAGGATACAAGGGATGGGATAAACATTGAGATGTAACAAGAATAAATTAATTAAAAAAAAAAAAGAATGGATAAAGAAACTGTGGCACATTTCCACTATGGAATACTACTCAGCTATTAAAAACAAGAAATTTCTGAAATGTGTGGGCAAATGGATTGAAATAGAAATGATCATAATGAGTGAGTTAACCCAGAAGCAGAAAAACTCAAATGGTATATACTTACTTACGTCTGGACACTAGCCCAAGGGGCATGTCCCATGAAAGTCTTAACTTAACAGGAAAGTGTGACAGAGGGGAGGACATTCTATTAGGACTTTAGGTGAGAGAAGAATGGGGAAATAGAAGGATCCAGAGGGTCCTAGGAACCTACAAGAAGAACATTATGATGGGTGGATCTGGGTCCTGCTCAAACTATGGCACCAGCCAAGGACAATACATGCAGTAAACTTCAAACCCCTATCCAGATATAACCAATGGACAGGATATTCTTCACAGTTGAGTGGAGAGTGGGGACTGATGTTCACATGAACTCTGGTGCCCCGTTTTTGACCACGTCTCCTGAATGGGGAGACCTGGTGGCACTCAAAGGAAGGAAAGCAGGCTACCAAGAAGAGACTTGATACCCTTTGAGCATATACAGGGGGAAGAGTTCCCCCTCATTCACAGTCATAGGGGAGGGGAGTAAGGGGAAAATGGGAAGGAGGAAGAAAAAGGAGGATACAAAGTATGGGATAACAATTGAGATGTAATATGAATAAATTAATACATTATATTTAAAAATAGTAAGGTATATACTTTTCTTTCCATTCTGTTTTGCTCCCATCTGCCAAGAGCAAGTACTCAGGGTATGAAGTAATGGACAGAGTTCTGAAGAGATGACTCGTAGAAACAAAACTTTCTCTCATAGGAAACATGCCAGAGAATCCTTTCTTTCTCTCTTTCTCTTTCTCTCTTTCTTTCTTTCTTTCTTTCTTTCTTTCTTTCTTTCTTTCTTTCTACATTTACTCAAGAGAAACCCTTACTTGATCTCTTCTCTTCATATAAACCGGACGATAGACATTGAGATTCTTTGTAAAAATAACTTTATTGGCTGAATTGGTTGATGTTTTGCCATTTAATGGCATTAAGCATAACCACTTCCAACCTCCGATCTTTTCTGTGTTTTCCCTACAATTTAACATTAAGGGGCATTTAATGTACTCTTGCAGGCCTCTTCTGAAGTCTATGAACTATGAAATTACATAATTAATGGGTAGTTGAATAAGTAAGTTAGTAGAGCATCAGATTATTAATGTCATCCTTCCAGATTCCCTTTTGGACAAACACAGTCATGGTCATAGCTACTCAAGGCAATTAGCTTTCAAAATTCTGGCATACAAGAGGTCCCTATATAGCTCCTTGGAAAGAGAAATAGTGTGTATTTAAAAGATATGTGGGTATTCATCACCATCTGCTCCTCTCAGGGCTATCAGCTCTGCAACATCCTTGTTTGTCACCCACCCTATGTCTACACACTGTGAAGGTGTCCTATGCTATACTTTGAAAAGCTATCATCTGGCAGTTACTGGAACATATGTGCAGGTAACATCTTCTAAGCATTCCCCAGCCTACTAAGGAACTTAGAGTTCCACTAAATGAAGAAGAAATTTCTGATTCTTGCCAGAGAAGTATTTGCAATAAAGTGAGCCTTTAAACATGTTTTCATAAAATAATATGCTCTATCCAGTGTCAAAGCCTACACAAATTGAGTTATGTGGATCAATGTATAGCATGTGGAAAACTACCTCAAATGGATAGCTTCCACTAACATTCTATATTCAGACATAAAATTTGTACATTTTCTTGATAGATCACCTCGTGTTTAAAACATTGCACAGAATATCTCCAAAATGGGAGAGATGTCATTGGCAGTTCCCTGAAAGATGACAGATGTACTAGAAAAGGCTGGGTGAGTAGTATGAACGCTGTCACATGTTCACAGAAATTTCAGAGTGGAAGATTAAATAAGTGTTGATTCAGTGGCAATCCCAGGATTGAGGAGCAAAGAAACAAACACCCAAATCACTGTGTTTTAGAATAGCAAGAGCAACTATGTGAGACATATGCTGAGAAAAACCCGCTGCCTGGAGCTTAGCTAAGACAGATATGCTGTGTGGGATGATGCTGAATGAGATGAGAGAAAAGTAATGTGAGTGTAAAGATGTGCCCTGTGACTTTCCAAGAACAGCAGCAGTGGATGGCAATGATCCCCATTCATATGTTGCTAGAGACGAACAGGGTGATCTGCTTTATTGGAAGGTGTCAGAAGAAACTGTTACCACACAATACAAAAGCTTTCTAATGATATCAGGTGGAAAGAGTCTGAAGATAAAACTCCCATTGAAGATTGCATATCACTTTACTTTTGAATTTCTTCAGTTTTGTATTTTAGCATTTCTTTTCATGAGCAGCTAAGCTGTAAAAAAATTATTCTTAATGTGCTGAGGAAAATCATTTGGGAGCAAGACTCTCAAATATATTTCATTCAGAATTTCATAAATGTAGTCTGGTAAAAATACTTAAAAAGGAAAATAACTAGGATGTGGTAAACCCTTGCTTATGTGTCTTTTATTATTTTTATTTGTTTGTTTGTTTACATTTTTCACTAAGCATTTTTAGTTTATACATATACATTTATATTATTACACATATATGCTATAATGACACAATCAGCAATTATATAAAAGATACATCCTTTCTGTTTTGGGTATTTGTATTTGGCAGCCTTGCAGAAAATGTATTTCCTATCTTGGTGAGTCTAAATTTCTGGATTTAAATCAATATCTACCAAAACTCATCATTATCAACTGTTTAGGTCTATCTAGACCTAAAAACTTCTTAACACCTAAACAACTAAGCTTAGGTGTAAAACAAAACTATCTTGTCTTCAACCTCATCAGAGACTTGAGAAAAAAATAAAACTAATTACTTGAGTATACTGGGAGTGTAGTTTAGTAGTTTTCCAAATGAGAAGATGAAAGAGACAGATTGCTACCTGAATAGTCACTCAAGGCTCTCTATAATGTTGGACCACCATCTTCAGCCATCTGACTCACTATATCTGACAGACATATTTGTGAGGCAGGAACTATTGAAGGCTTGCTTACCCTGTTTTGGCAGAGTTTGGTTGTCGACTCTGCCTGCACCCATGCTTGCCCTTTTTGAGGCAGAATTCTGTCTGTTGCAGAAAAGAGGACTTTTTGCCCAGTGGCTTGTTTGCCACATTGGAAGCCATCTCCATAAGGAGGTTCTTTGATGCTCATCATCCTCTTTGAAACAGGCTGAGTGTTGCCAGGAGTTAACCTGTCTCATTGACAGTAAATCTTTAAAATAATAAAAACATTTTTAGATGCCATATTCTGCATGTTGCTGAGGTGTTTGAAGACCTTATCTAACTATCCTACCTTATCTTTCTACAGAATAATATCTATCTTCTGTACCTAAGATGTGTATTCTTGTGATAAAAGTAGACTAGTGATTCATATGACCATTATTTGATGAACTAATAATTAACTTGAATAACTTATTTATCCTAAACAGCCCGCAATAGCACTTTCAAAGTATTGGAAGTAAACCGTGTATTACAATTGAGTTATATGGGTACAATACCTCATATTAGGGTAGAAATATATATGTATATATACATATATATATATAGTGTAATAAGAATAATCTTACATTTGAATTCTATACCACTGTATCTAAAATTAAACTTATTTTGCATCTATATAAAAATTCTATACCAGTGAATTAAAAATAACCTTGTGAGTGACAACTAAGACATTGCATTGAGGAGTATATTCAGTAATCTACTTTTTGTTCTATCTTTCCTATATATTTCTATATTCCCCCTTCTTTCTTTTCAACATCTATCTCTAAATCTAAAGATGGGAAATAAAGGAAAAGAGAGACATCCTTGAGTCCAACTTTCTTTTCTTTCTCAATAAGATCAATAATAACTTATAACCACTCCCACTGAAAATAACCATCTATAGCCCAAGAAAACAACCAAAAATCTACCCAACCCCCCTTAAAAGAAATGGGGTATCATTCTCGTAAGGTTTCTTCCAGCTTTTGGGGATGAATAATACCTTTGCAGGGGCTCAAATAAAATTGGGGAAATTGATAGACAAGCTGGGAAGATCATTTGTGATCCAGTTTCTAAATATTGAGAAATTCTAGGCTTAATCAGAGCCCTGTGTGGGATAGTCTGTGATGCTAGACCAATCGACTGATGTATTGATAACTTCGATATTATCTTCCACACTTGAGATTCTCTCTTCCATCTCTTGTATTAGATTGACATGGTTTCTGTCCATTTTTCCTGTTCTCTTCCCTACATTTTCCAACTCTAAGATTGCCCCAGCTTGTGTTTTCTTTGTTCCTTCTAATTCTCTCTTTAGGTCTTGAATACTCTTATTCATTTCTTTCTCCTGTTTGGTTGAATTTTCCTCTAATTCTTTATAGGACTTATTCAGTTGCTTCATCTCTTTGAATGTATTTTCCTGTGTTTCTTTCAGTGATTTATTTTCCTCTCTCAAAGCTTCTATCATTTTCATCACCTCATATTTAAAGTATTTTCCTTGTGCTTCATGGGTGTTCATACCTACAGGGCTTGCTGTGTTAGGATCACTGGCTTCCAGTGTTGTTATATGGCCCTGAGTTTTGTTGCTAGTCTTCGTGTGCTGTCCTCTAGGCATCTAGTTGTCTGTGGCGTTAGCAGTTGTAGAGATTCATCCAGTGAGGTTGCTGTCTCTGTCCCACATTCGCGAGGCAGGTTGGGAGCAAGTAAATAGTGCTCCAATCCTAAGGTTGTTTTCTAGGGCTCCACAGAGGCTTCCTTAGGATGTTGGGCCATGGGTATTAGAACCTGCACCCAGCTCAGCTGAGCTGGATTCTCTGATTGTATCCCAGTTGGGTCAGGCAGGAAAGGAGTGGGCTGATAGATTTCCAAGCCCAAAGTTGCTCAGGTGCCCTACAGTCCTTTTAGAGATGTCAGGGCTCTGTCTATCTGCTGTGTTCCAGATGGGCTAGGTCAGTAAGTGGAGAGAGATTTTAGCCATGATTCTGGAGAGATAGTACAGATGCTGAGGGAAGGGGTGAAAGATATAAAGCAATCTTGGAGTCAGGCTGTGGTGACATATTCCTTAAATCTCAGCACTTGGGAGGCAGAGCACAGTAGACCTCTGAGCTATGGATTGCCTAATCTAGGCAGTGAGTTCCTGGACATCCAGGGCTATGCAAAGGTGCAGAAAACTTGTGTTCAAGATTTTTAGCTGAGTAAGGAACTTTATACTGCATTCACAATATTTCAGACCTCAGTGGCTTTTAGTTCATCATTGTATGGCTTTCTTTACTGTTTTCCTTAAATCTGGTTCTCTAGACTGTTAAAATACTTTGATAGATCTGACAGGATCTATCTTGGTTGGAAATGCTAACCAACAAAAGACTAAGCCCTGTGTAATTTATATGTTCTGATTAAAATTAAGATTCTGATTCAGTGATCCCAAAGTTTGATTTTATTAAAACTGTTGGCATTGATAACCATATATCATTTCCCCTTCTTCTTGGTTGCTTTCATGCAACTGGTAATAATCTTAATTACCACTTAAGCTGGTAAATACTTAATTACCACTTAAACTGGAAAATCCTGAAAATACCCCTAGAGTGTGTGCATGCCTGTGTGCATGCACACACACACACACACACACACACACACACACACACACAAAGAGAGAGAGAGAGAGAGAGAGAGAGAGAGAGAGAGAGAGAGAGAGAGAGAGAGAGAGAGAGAGAGAGAGAGAGAGAGAGAGAGAGAGAACTGTAGAGTCTATAATTTTGTAGACATTCTACTGTTTGGCAGTTGCATGCATTTTTAATCTTCAAATTTAGTGTAAGTTGATTCTGAACATAACAGTACTAGAGTAATAAATACCGAGAGAGTACCCAGATTCTTGTTCTATATTTCATGGTCAGAATATAACTGGTTCTATTAGACTAATTATTTCTAAGCATCTTTTCAACTTGGCATTGCAAAACCAATGAATACCACGCAGACAGTACAGCCCAGGCTGTCATGTCTCAGTATTTGCTGGGATTGAATAATAAATGCCTATCTTTTTCCACATCTCTTTGCAGAGACTGCTGTTTCTAGTGAAAAGACATTTCTTTTCTTTGAGTTTCCTTTAAATTCTAAATGTTTTTAATGCATCTTAAAATTATTTTATTTTCAGCCTATAATTTAGTGGTTTTAAAATAGGAGCAACCACACCCACAGGCCTCTGATGATCAATTATTTCTTATGCTTGGAGTTTTGTTATTCAACCCAGTTAGGTTGCTGTGCCATGGAGAGGTTCACAAGATAAATTGCCTCCCTTTGGCTATGTCGTTTTCTTCAATTACACAAACAGCAGCCTGGAAATCTGGAGGAGATGAGAACTACAAGGATTCTGGGAGATGTTAACGATTAACGCCTGCATTATTACTCTCTGGAGGTTCTTCAAACTCAGAGTCCCTCATGGCATTGTCAGAATAGCAAAGTGACACAGAAGTAGTCTGCAGTTAGGCAGCCTCAAGCTGCCAGGATAATGCCTTTCCAGTGCACAGGGCTGTTTGCCCCCAGAGTCCCATGACATGCATGGAATCAACAGACACTGCGTGACCATGATGGGTTTAAATAGATCTAATCATTCTGGGAGGCAGATAGCTGTGAAAAATCTTGTTACCGTGGGAAGGAAGCCTATCTTTCTCTAATAAAACAGAATGTAGTTACTGTACTGTTCATTTCCTAAAGCACTCTCCTTTGTGTTATTAATTTCTTGAAACTGCAAGTTTGAGAAAGTCTTTAGAGACACTGAGCTTATCAACTCTATTCATCTTCTGACAGGAAATTTCTTTATCAAAATAATGTTCTGAAACACTATTTTGTTTGTGGTCCTCCAAGGACAGAAAGTTATGCCTATAGGTCTATTTGACTTCAGTAAGAGTAAAACTCATAATGATATGATTGCTTTAAAAAAAAAAAAAAGAAAGAAAAGAAGAAAATAAAAAATGAAAGGTTCTAAAGTATTCAGGACTGAGGACTGGTGATCTGTCACTAAAGGCTTTAGGACCCCCCTTTTTAAAAAGAGTTACTTTTATTTTGTGGGTATTATTGTTTTAAAGGCATTCATGTTTGTGCACCAAGTACATATCTGGCACCCTTGGGTGTAGAGTATCCAAGAATTGGAGTTACAAAGGGTGTGGGCAGCCCTGTGGGTACTGGAAATTAAACTTGGGTTCTTTGGAGGAGCTGTCAGTGCTGCTATTATCCACTGAGAATTCTCTTCAGTCACACCTTTATTACTATTTTTTAAATGATTAATTTATTTATTATAATTTATTCACATTACCCCCCCCCTTGCTCTTATCTTCCAGTTCCCACCCTCCCTTACTCTTCTACCCTTTTCCTCCCCTAGACCTCTGACTCTGACAGGGTAGGGTGGGACTCCTCCCCCACCACAGTCTATCCGGTCTCATCAGGATACCCTCTATGTGCCCCCAAGGCTGCCCTGCCAAGGGGCAGTGATGAGATTGCAGGCATCACAGTTCATGTCCGAAGCAGTTCCTTCTCCTTTTGTCTTTCAGAGAATGTCTAGAAGTCTAAGATTTTCTCCTAGAGACAAATAGCTGTTTATTGACAATATTTAGGTACTGAACAGAATATGCATATCAGAATTTCATTTCTATGTATATAGGAAGCAAAGACAGGAAAGCTCAAGATAAAATCCATAGCATACTCAAGATGTGAAGGCCTCTTAGGAGTGCTTATGCAAAGGCCATTGGCCTGGAAATTGGTCTCATCAACCTTTACTTTCTGTCCAATGGTGCTGTGTACAAGTCTATATATTCTTATTTATATTTATAAAACATTAAACAATGTTTCTTTTTGTGCAATAACGTAGGAAAAATTCAAATTAATTTGCTCCATGATATGTTAATGTCCTATATTATAATATGTGAGTCTCTCTAGTGGTCTTCTAAACTGAGTTACTTTTTCTTTGCTCTATATTTATAGTAGTTTCTATTTTGTTGTGATTTCCTATGACATTCTGTTGAAAAACATATTCAGTTCTTGATTTTCTCTGACTTCTGTGGGTGGGCGCAGCAATCCATGGTATAGTTGATTCTGATGTGCACTACAATTGGGCAGTACAGGTTAAGTAAAGATAAATTCGCATGTGAGGGCAATGTACAAGTGCTCATCCTCAGTGTGAATCTTATTTTTTTCTACTTGCAAAATATAGCAATTATCATCAATTAGTAGAATGAAGTGATCCGATCTTATTTCCAAGCACTAAGGGCATTTATTTTTACATTATTGCACAAATACCTACATCTTCCCATTTTCATTGCCAGAAAATGTTTTTCTCAAGATATTTAGGATTTAAAAAAATGCATCTGAAGACTGGAGTGTAGTTTTGGCAGCCATGCTGCCTTCCTGTTTCCTTGCACAGAGATCCTCTGTCTCCGGTTTCTTTGCTGCTCCAAGAGAGAGTAGCCCCAGAAAGCACAGCAGGTTCTCTTTTGCAGAATTTTTATTTCCTTCCCTCTATATATTCAAAAATAATGAGAAAAAATTTGCCCTGGACTTTTTTTTTTTTTATCCTTGTGAAAGGAAAGAGAACAACCTTCATTAAAATAATGAAGCAATTCCAACTTGATTAATTGTGTCCCAAAGCCATTGATGTCCACAGGTAATGAAAACACTCCACTGCCTCAAGCTCAGGCGGCGAGATAAAGCCAGTTGCCCACTTTTCAATGACTGTGCTTTGGAGGAGGTAGCAACCTTTGGCATAGCCAAACTTAGATGAATGATCTGTTTCATCTTGTGCTGCAGCTGGATCAATTTGGTCACCAGGAGTAGACAGATTTCATCTGAGCCTTGTGACAGAAATTCATTTGGCACAGAGAAATCATTGAAGGGTTCGCAATGCTGGTTGTCAAGGAAATGAATTTAAACATGGAAAAGGGGAAAATCTTTTACTTAGGCAAGCATGATGGAAGGAAAGAAAATGAAGGCTCACTGGACACTTAAAGCTATTCTGTCAACTAAATGTATTTGATGAGCACTTGAGCATCGTCGTTGCCTATTATGTATGCTTACCTGGTAAACTTGACCAGCTCTTTATTTCTCAAGAGAGGAACTTAAATGCATGAACCCACACTATTACTATAATTGTTTTCAATTAAAATAAGTAAATATGTAAGACATCTGGACACATTGTTTACCCTGATTTATGATTGTCCCTTACTAGTCTGTATCCACTGGGAAATGATAGCTTATGTTATTGTTGCTGATTTGAACTGAGAGTAAATATCTGAATTTCATGAATCATTGTGAAGAGGACTGGTGAGCCACTGGATAAGATCTCATGTGAAACAGCGAATGCTTGGACTTTCTTGGAGGTGTGACGCAGTTTGTTGTGCCGTAAGATGCATCTCCATAGGCATTGGCAGTGATGGAGAATTCTGAAACACATAACTTCTTATGAAGCAAAACACACAAATAAATGTTTTTAAAGAGACTGAGAAATATGGATTGACAGCAAATGGAGTGTACAGTTTGATATATGTGAACTGAGTCACAATACCAATAACATGAGTGTTCATTCATAATAGGGTGCCTAAGAGAGTGGGTGGTTATCGTTCTCGAAACCCCTCATAGCAATACCCCTCTCTCTAATGGCTAATTTTCCTCCAATCATGTTCTGTAGATAATGCTCTGGATGGGATTTAGTCATTTAATTATGTGGCTAGAGGAAAAAAGGGCCATAAACCAAAGCTCATGTTACTCAAGCAGAAATAAAATGTGACTGCCTTAAATCTCGCTCATTGTGCTAAAGGCACTGGTTGCTAGGAAACACAGATGCATTTGCATGCCCAGACCTGAAAAACTGCCAGATCATCCTGGATGTGTTTAAGTTGGATCTTCCTGCTGTTTCTCAGTGCTTCATGGGTTGTCTTTCCCAGATATGCATACGCAAGTATAGATGTATCTACACATATGCCTATCACTTCCATGCGATGGATTTTCTCCATACCCCTCACGTGAAAGGGTATTCAGCCAATTCAGTATTAAAATTCTTTTACTTTGTTCTCTAAACAATATAGCTCCTACATCTACAGTGCAAAAAATATCTTGTTTTATACTATCCTTAAGCAACGTGTGTGCACTTCTCCAGCTTTAGTACAATATGTCTCAGTCCCAGCCATATATTATCAAGATCTTCAGAAGGTATTAAAAAATTGTAAGATTGTGTGTGTGTGTGTGTGTGTGTGTGTGTGTGTGTGTGTGTGTTAGTGCAATACCCCATTTTGCATGTGTGGTGTTGAGAAGACAGAAGAATCAGTTCTTTCCCGCTCTGGGATGCAGCATTCAAACCCAGGCTTCAGCAGCAAGTGATTTTATCTGATGAGCCATCTCTCCTGTCCATAATTTTTAAAGGACACTAATGACTGCTTCCTACTACAGGACGTTTAAATTAGACTCACTTACTTTAGTCCCCAGGCATTCATGTCCTTTTAATTTCCAAGTGATTTTAGTTCACATTCATGACTAGGAGCCACTATTTTCTGATTCTAAGTGCAGAAAGGCATGTACACCTTTTTACTCTCCTTCACATACTCAGCTCCTCTAAGCTGAAAATGAGTGATGACTAACTTCATGAAATTTGTCCCATAGATTAAAAACTTGCATCCATCTTCTGGTTTTTGGCTATCCAAGCAGTGTCAGTCATGGGCTCCCTCTCATAGCGTTGGTCTCAAGTTAGAGTAGTCATTTGGTCTAGGAAGCTGTGTGGCCCAGAGACCTAGGATAGAACCAAACATAACTGGCAAAAAAAGAAAAGAAAAGAAAGAAAGAAAGAAAATTTAACAATAACAACAGAACGAAATAATGTCTATGCTCAGGCATCAGTACCTAGATCAGTCATCATCAGAGAGGCCCCCTCCAGTAGCTCATGGGAGCAGATTCAGAGACCGACAGCCAAACATTTGGCAGAGTACAGAGAACCCTGAAGAAGCAAGGGGTCAGGGCAGAGAAAGAGTTGTAGGAGCTTGAGAATGCAGTCCACAGAGTCAACTAAGCATGCCTCATAGCGGTCACAGAGACTGAAGAGGCAACCATAGAGCCTGCAGAGGTAGGCAGCAGACCCTTTGCATATATGTTGTGGTTGTGACGCTTGGTTTTTCTGCGAGACTCCTAACAGTGGGTGTGGTGGTTGTCTTTGACTTTTTGGTTTGTCCTTGGGACCCTTTTCCTACTACTGAGTTACCTTGTCCAGGCTTGGTACTAGGATTTGTACCTACTTTTATTGCATCTTGTTATGCCATGTTCAGTTGATATCCATGGGAAGCTGGCTTTTCTGAAGGGAAACAGAGTGAATCTGGGGGAGAGGAGAGATAGGAAAAGGGGAAACTGGTGGGCAGTGAATAGAGGGGAAACTGTAGTCAAGATGGCATGTATGAGAGAAGAATGAAAAAATTTGCATCCATTATGGTTCTTACTTGTAACCAAATGTAGTTTCATGTATTAATTTATGATTGAAATAATCACTATTTTAGATTGTATATTGGATTCTGTAATTAGTCATCAGGTAAATCAGTGAGAGGGAGAGAAAGCTTTTCCAAAAAAAAAAAAAAAAAAAAAAAAAAACTGAAAATATGAATAATGCCTAAATAAACGACAATACCAGTTTATTATATTTTACAACTTCTATTTAATTTTTATTTTATTTTTTCTTTTTAATTTTTAATTCCTTGCTTTTTGTTATCTTGCTTGTTCTTTAGTGCTGGAACAGCTCCTTTAATGAGTTGTGTGGTGCATACATTTGTGTATATGTGTGTGTGTGTCTGTGTGTGTGTGTGTGTGTGTTATATGCAATTGTATGGGGAGTATACTTCCACAGAGACCACAGGAAAATGTTAGGTTTTCTCTATCATTCCCCTCTTTATTCCTCTTATACAGAGTCCCTTTTCAACCTGAGCTAGGTTGGGAGCCAGAAAACTCCAATAATCTTCCTGTTCCTGATTCCCATAGTATTGGGGTAACACATAATATGTGAGTACACTGAATTTAAAAAAAAAATGTGTGTGTGTGTGTGTGTTTGTGTGTGCGTGTGTGTAATTTTCATTGAAAGCAAATTTTAAAATTTTATACACTATGTTCTGATCATGGTTTTCCTTCAACTACCTCCTTAGGAACAACCTGTATTATAATTTATATATTTATAACTGTATATTTATTTTCATGCATATATATATATGCAAAAGAAAGGAAGCAATGAATTTGTAGAATAAGGTGGATGCATAAGAAAGGTTGTAAAAAGGAAAGGAGAAGCATATTAGTTATTTATCCAAAATTCAAATTTACTGTGTTTATACTTTTTTGGCAGTCTCCTTTCTTCATGTATTCTTTTCTAGTTTTGTAATGACTTAAGCTTATAAAGTGATAACGTAAATCTTAATATATATTGTAAATATTTGAAACTCTCCTAATCCAATAATACATTTATTTTGGTTTTATTTATTTTTATTTAATTAATTTATTCAGATTACATCTCAATTGTTATTACCTCACTCTCCCTTGTATCCTCCTGTTCCTCCCCACCTCCCTCTTTCACCCTATTCCCCTCCACTAGGTCTGTGACAGAAGGGGACCTCCTTCCCCCTCATATGGTCACAGCCTATCAAGTCTCATCCTGGTAGCCTGCTTTTCCTTTCTCTGGGTGCCAATAGGCCTCCCCACAAAGTGGAAGTGGTCAAGTATGGGGCACCAGAGTTCACGTCAGAGTTAGTCCCCACAGTCTCCACAACTATGGAGAATGTCTTGTCCATTGGCTAGATGTTAATATGGGTTCAATGTTTACTGCATGCATTGTCTTTGGTTGGTGCAATAGTTTCATGATTTTCTTCTTGTAGGTTTGTAGGACACTATGAATTCTTCTATTTCCCCATTCTCCCATACTTTTCACAACTAGAGTCCCAATAGGAAGACTTCACATCTATCCCAATCTCTGAGTAAGTGAAAACTTTCATGGAACATCCCTTTTGGGCTAGTGTCCAATTATAGGTGAGTATGTACCATGTGAGTCTTTCTGGGACTTAGCTAACTCACTCATGATGATTATTTCTACTTCCATCCATTTGACCACAAATTTCAGGATTTTCTTGTTTTTAATAGCTGAGTAGTATTCCATAGTGTATATGTACCACATTTTCTTTATCCATTCTTCAATTGGAGGACATTTAGGTTGTTTCCAGGTTCTGGCTATTACAAAAAGGCTGCTATAAACATGATTGAGCATATGTCCTTGTTGTGTGGTGGAGCATATTTTGGGTATATACCAAGGAGTGGAATAGGTAGGTTTTCAGGTAGCCCCATTGACAGTTTTCTGAGAAAGTGCCAGATTGATTTCCAAAGTGGTTGTACAAGTTTGCATTCCCACCAGCTATGAAGGAGTGTTCTGCTTTCTCCACATCCTTGCCAGCATGTGCTATCACTTGAGGTTTTGATCTTAGTCATTCTTTCTTTTCTTTTCTTGTATTAATTTATTCAGATTACATCTCAATTGTTATTCCATCACATGTATCTTCCTGTTCCTCCCTCCCTCCCGCTTTCATTCTATTCCCCTCCCCTATGTCTATTACTGAAGGGGACCTCCTCCCCCACTATATGGTCATAGGCTATCAAGTCTCACCTTGAGAGCCTGCTTAATCTTTCTCTGAGTGCCACCAGGCCTCCCCACTAAGGGAAAGTGGTCAAATATGGGGCACCAGAGTTCCTGTCAGAGTCAGTTCCTGCTCTCCACATAACTGTGGAGATTGTCCTGTCCATTGGCTGATCTTAGCCATTCTGATGGGTGTAAAAGGAATCTCAGAGTCATTTTGATTTGCATTTCTCTGATGACTAAGGATATTGAGCATTTCTTTAAGTGTTTCTTAGCCAGTCGATATTCTTCTGTTGAGAAGACACTGAGTTGCTCCCCATTTCTTAATTGGGATATTTGGTTTGATGGTGTTTAATTTCTCAAGCTCATTATATATTTTGGATATTAGACCTTTGTCATATGTAGGGTTGTTGAAGATCTCTTCCCAGTCTATAGGGCTGTTGACTTGTTCTGTTGACAGTGCCTTCATACTTACAGAAGTTTCTCAGCCTCATGAGGTCCCATTTATTAATTGTTGATCTCAAGGTCTGGGCTGTTGCAGTTCTGTTTAGGAAATTGTTTCCTGTGCCAATGAGTCACAAGCTCTTCCCTACTTTTTCTTCTAACAGAATTAGTGTGTCTGTTTTTATGTTGAGGTCTTTAATCCACTTGGTCTTGAATTTGTGCACAGTGATAAATATGAATCTACTTGCATTTTTCTATATGTAGACATCCAGTTTGACAAGCACCATTTATTGAAGATGCTATCCTTTTCCCATTGAACAAATTTGGCTTCTTTGTCAAATATCAAGTGTCCATATGTGTGTGAATTTATTTCTGGGTCTTCAATTCGATTCCATTGATCAACCATTCTATTGCTATTCCACTACCATGCTGTTTTAATTACTGTTCCTCTACAGTACAGCTTGAGATCAGGTATGGAGATACCTCTGAGGATCTTTTATTGTACAAAATTGTTTTAGCTTTCTGGGTTTTTTGTCTTCCCATATAAAGTTGAGAATTGTTCTTTCAATGTCTTTAAAAATTGTGTAGGTATTTTGATAGGGCTTGCATTGAATCTGTAAAATGCTTTTGGTAAGATGGCCATTTTTTCTATGTTAGTTCTTCTGATCCATGAACAAGGGAGATCTTTTCATCTTCTGATGTCATTTTCAATCTCCTTCTTCAGAGATTTTAAGTGTTTTCAAACAAGTCTTTCACTTGCTTGGTTAGAGTTATTTTATATTGCTGTGGCTATCATGATGGGTGTAGTTACCCTAATTTCTTCCTGTGCATCATTGTCATTTGTGTATAGGAAGGCTATTGACTTTTTTGAGTCAATTTTGTATCTAGCCATTTTGCTGAAGGTGATTGAGTCTTTGTGAGATTTAGGTATCAAAGTGACTGCAGCCTCATAGAATGAGTTTAGTACTGTTCTATCCATTTCTATCTTTTGGAGTAGCTTGAGAGTATTGGTATCAGCTCTTCTTTGAAGATCCGGTAGAATTATGTGCTGAAACCATCTTGCCCTGGGCTTTTTTTTTTTTTTTTTTTTTTTTGGTTAGGAGACTTTTAATGACTTCTATTTTTGTAGAAAAAATAGGACTATTTAATTTGTTTTCTGATCTTGATTCAGTTTTGGAAAGTGGACTTGATCAAGAAAACTGTCCATTTCCCTTAGATTTTCAAATTTTGTGGCATATATACTTTTGAACTAGGATCTTATGATTCTTTGTATTTCTTCATTTTCTGTTATTATGTCTCCCTTTTCATTTCTTATTTTGTTAATTTGTTTGTTTGTTTTTTAATTTTATTTTATTAATTTATTCATATTACATCTCAATGGTTATCCCATCCCTTGTATCCTTCCATTCCTCCCTCCCTCCCATTTTCCCCTTACTCCCCTCCCCTATGACTGTGACTGAGGGGGACTTCCTCCCCCTGTATATGCTCATAGGGTATCAAGTCTCTCTGCCTTTTAGTTATTTTGGCTAACGGCTTGTCTACCTTGTTGATTTTCTCAAAGAACCAGCTCCTGGTTTTGTTAATTCTTTGAATTAGTCTATTTCTAATTTATTGATTTCAGCCCTGAGTTTGATTATTTCCTGATGTCTACTCCTCTTGGGTGTCATTAAATTGCTTATATGGGATGGTTCCAATCTTTATATAAAGGCAATTAGTGCTATGACTTTTCCTCTTAGCACTGCTTTCAATATGTCCTACAAATTTGGGTATGTTGTTCCTTCATTTCAGGAAGTATTTAATTTATTTCTTTATTTCTTCCCTGACCCAGGTGTTATTAAGGAGAGAGGTGTTTAGATTCCTTGTGTATGTAGGGCTTTTGTTATTTCTGTTGTTGTTGAATTCCAGCTTTAGACCATGGTGATCTGATAGGATACAAGGTATTATTTCAATCATATTCTGTTGAGGCTTGTTTTGTGACTTACTATATGTTCAATTTTGGAGACAATTCCATGAGGTGCTGAGAAGAAGGTAGAATCTTTAGTTGCCCCGGCCTGTGGGGTTTGACTAAAACTCAGGAGGAGGTTCACCTATTGGGATGCAAGACACAAAGAAGGAGAACAAGTCTAAAGTGTTGATCAAGTTCTCAAACTTTATTAGTCAGGCAGCAGTATTTATAAGTCAGAAGACAGGGGAGCATATTACTATAGGAACTCAGCTGCATGTTTTTCTCAAAACATAGGGCATTCCAGGCAGGGTCATAATGACCTGCCACACAGGGTATCTGGCTCCATCCTTGGCTAGTCTAACTGCTAAACCATAACAGGGTTGCTCCATCTCTATCTGTCTTTAGTCTAACTGTCAACTCACAACAGGGTCAGCTAGTTTCTGGTGAAAGGCAAGCTCTGGGAAAAACAGAGACTCAAAGGTGCAGACTCTGACAAGGTGGCTGACCAATAGCCATATGGCCTATTGTTCCAAACATTTAATATTTGGGTGAAAAGTTCTGTAGATATCTGTTAGATCCATTTGATTCATTACATTGGTTAGTGTCATTATTTCTTGGTTTAGTTTCTGTTTCGTTGACCTATGTTTTGGTGAAAGTGTGGTGTTGAAGTCTACCACTATTAATGTGTGGGGATCTATGTGTGGTTTAAGCTTTGTAATAGTTCTTTTACAAATGTAAGTGCCCTTGTATTGTGAGCATAGATGTTCAGAATTGTGATGTCATCTTAGTTGACTTTACCTTTGATGAGTATGAAGTGTCCTTCCTCATCTCTTTTGATTAATTTTGGTTGAAAGTTTATTTCATTAGATATTTAAATGGCTACACCAGCTTGCTTCTTCTGCCCATTTCCTTGGAATATCTTTTTCCAGCCTTTTACCCTGATGTAATATCTATCCTTGTGGCTGAGATGTGTTTCGTAAATGCAGAAGAATGTTGGGTCTTATAATGCATCCATTCAGTTTGTCTGAATCTTTTTACTGGAGAACTGAGACCATTGAGGTTTAGAGATATTAATGACCAGTACTGTTAAGTTCCTTGACTTTGATGTGGGTTGTAATAGAGTGTTTGTGTGATTATGTCTTTGTGATGGTGTAGTTATCTCTTTCCCATGTAATTTTGTTTGTAGCTTCTTACTTTGAGTTGGTGTTTTCCTTCTAGTAACTTCTCTCTGGCTGGGTTTGTGGATAGGTAGTGTTTGAATTTGGTTTTGTCATGGAACATCTTGTTTTCTCCATCAATGGTTATTGATAGTTTCACTGTATATAGTAGTCTGGCCTGGAATCTGTTGCTTCTTAGGTTTTGCAGGACTCTGTCCAGGCCCTTCTGGCTTTTATGGTATCTGCTGAGAAGTCGAGTATAATTCTGATAGGTTTGCTATTATATGTTACTTGGCCCCATTGTCTTGCTGCTTTCAATATTTTTCTTTGTACTGTATATTTTGGGTTTTGATTATTATGTTGTGGGAAGATTTTCTTTTCTGATCTATTCTATTTGGTGTTCTGTCAGGCTCTTGTATGCTTATATTTCTTCTATGATTTTGTTGAAAATATATTCTGGGCCTTGGAGTTGGGCGTCTTCTCTTTCTGCAATGTCTTTTATTCTCAGGTTTCATCTTTTCATGGTGTCCTTGATTTCTTGGATATTTTGTGTCAGGAATTTTTCAGATTTAGCATTTTTGTTTCTTGTTGCTTCAGGTTCTATGATTATATCTTCTAGTCCTGAGATCCATTCCTCCATCTCTTGAATTCTAATAGATAAGCTTACTTCTATATTGCTTGCTTTCTTCTCTAAGTTTTCTGATTTCCATTTTTTTTCTGTCTGTACCTTTATCATTGTTTCTATTTTCATCTTCAAATCTTGAACTGTTTTATTGATTTCCCTCATTTGATTGCTTGTATTTTCCTGAATTTCTTCCAGTGACTCTATAGGCCTCTTTTATGTCTTCATCATATTTGGCTGCATCTTCCTGTGTGTATTTATGGATTTTATTCTTTTTTTCCATTATCATCTTTATTAGTAAGGATTTGAGGTCATTTCCTTGTATTTCAATTGTGTTTAAGTTCTCAGGGTTGCTTTCTTTGGGATAGCTGGGATCTGGAGATGCCATATTGTTTTGGTTTTTGTTGTTTGTGTTTTTACACTGGCCTTTAGTCATTTTGCTGTCTCTGATGTTGGGAGGTAGCTTCTGGTGTCATTCACTGGTCATTGATACTGGATTTTTACTGAGTGATTATAGGCTGAGGGCCCTTGCCTGTGGGGATCAGAGGACTCTTCCCTGAAACAGGCAGTTGACCTGGTTTCATCTCCAGGAGACGTTGCTCCACACCCTGGCCTCCCCACTCTTTCAGCAAAGGTTAGTGCTGGTGCTCTGCAGACTCAGGATCAGGTCAAGGTAGTGTATGTAGAGCCAGTTATCCTGTGTTTGGCTGGGCTTTGAATATCCTCCTCTTTGGTCTTGGGTCTTTGGGTCCTGGCCTCAGATCACCATATAGCACCTGAACCCCTGCTGGCTTCTAGCTGCTGTTTAGGTTTCTGCCTGATCCATCCCAGCACTGGGGCCTAGGTTCCACCTGCCAGGAAGAGAGCAGCTACTACCTTTTGAGTATTTTCGTTTGATGAGATTTCTGCCTTATTCACCCAGGCCTGCCCAGCCTCTCCCACCAGTGTGGGAGGCCCTGTTGTCCTGTGGAGCCTGTCTAGACTGGGTCAGTTCTACCCGATTGTGCAGGAATTCCACTGGGGAAGGTTGTTAAGTTTCTCTCCCGTCTCATTCAGATGGCACAACTGTGGAGACTCAGTCCTGCTGGGTTGGAACAGCTGATTAGGTTTCTGCCCTATCCCTTCAGGCCCGCCCAGCCTCTCCTGAGAACGTGGAAGGCCCTGACAGGCTGTGGAGTCTGGCTAGGTTCTGTCCAATTATTCAGGGGCAGTTAGCTGGGACCAGTAGCTAGGTTCCTGCCCGGTTCTGTTCAGACTGTGCAGCTGTGGTGGCACAGTGCCTTCTGATTGTGTGAACTCCTGCTGGGTTGGGAAGGCTGGTTAATTTTCTGCCCTATCCCCTCAGGCCCGCCCAGCCTCTCCCGAGAATGTAGGAGGCCCTGCTGGACAGTAGAGATTAGGTAGGCTGGGTTAGTTCTGTGCAATTGTCCAGGACCAGCCTGCTGGGGCAGATTGCTAGGTTTCTGCCTGGTCCTGTTCAGACCATGCAGCTGTGGCTGGATAATGCATCCACAGCTGCCTGGGACCCCATGTAGCACCTGGGGCTTTCTGTGGACTGACATGTAGCGGGTTGGGGGAGGGTCTTAGGTCAGATCCACCTGTATTCTAGAGATTTCCCCAGGCCAGAAGCTCTGGGGCTTCACTGCACAGAGTTCAGTCCCCCATACCAAATTCGTGCTATAGAGTGCAGCAGTTCACAGGTGGGTACCAGTCCCAACTCTGGGGACTGGGACCCTGTCCTCCGTGGGTCTTTGGATGACACGAGGCCAGACCCAACTGTGATCTGCATTGTGTGGACTCCTCTCAACTAGTGTTCTCTAGGTCTTGTAGTTTGTGGCTCCCAGTCAGATCCCTGGTCTCCTTCCTGTAGATCAGATACAGTGAATGTTTGGCATCACCATCTTGGAATCCTCCAATAATAAATTTTATACTTTTTCATGTATGTTACATTGCTTCTACTAATTTATTTTAATCATATATACTGTTCTTTTGTATACTAAAAATAAGGCACACAACAGTTTGGTAAATAGTAAAGTCTAATCAAAATTTTCACAATTGCATGAAATGTTCCATTGTCTACACTGATGGATTGAACCATTTTTAACATTGTATCAAGGACTAACATTGCCATATTTTTGGTTTGATGTATATACTTTGTCTCATTATCTACTAACACTTAATATGTCAGGTAAACCTTTAACTTGTATAGGCACATCCACATACTGACAGTTTTCCCCTTTCCAAGAATGGTTTGCATATAATGTTGCATAGACTAATCACCACAAAAATGAGGTGGTACTATAAAAATGAAGTTTATCATGACCCTAGTTTTTATAATTAACGTTGTTTTGCTTATCTTCTTGCTTGAACCATAGTGTATTAGTAGTAAAAAGTACCATTATTTATGTGTTACATTTGAGGAGACAGACTTCTAGAGGTTGGTTATTTGCTTTTTTCATCTCTCTCAATGCCTAATAGATCGACAGTTGGAATTTAAATGTTCACAATTAAAAGCTCTGACTCCCAGTATTTATAATATTATGCTGAGAGTAAAGACAATGTGATATTTACCAGGAGGATGTTTAGCTCACGCCTTTATGTGCAAGCAAACAAAAAGACAAGGCTACCTTTTGGATTTTGTTAGGAATTAAAGAATGTTCCTGTGGGGAAATAAATAGTACAGTAACTTTAGAAAGAGGTTGACACTTAAAAGGCACACCTAATATCCATCATGTGTGAATGTAAATGGTTTTCTATACAGCAGAATCTTTCTGAGAGTTGAAGTTATAAACTATTGATTTAATATAAGAAATATGACTTCAATCTCAAAATCAGTTAGTGTTTTAAGGCAAAGAGATGACACACAAATGGGCAGAAAGTACATCAGGACGTTTAAAGACCTGGGGTTGTAGGAAATCTTTGACTACAACAGTGATAGTAATGGCTTCATCGAGGGAAATCAGAGTTCTACATATTAATGTGATCATAAAATCAGTTCAGTAACTCAGCATGTTCGTCCAGATTATTGGACAAGGGAGATATATGTGTAAATTATGTTTTAGTTAGCTTGAATTAGACACACAGACATACCGTTCACACACACATACACACACACAAAGAGAGAGAGAGAGAGAGAGAGAGAGAGAGAGAGAGAGAGAGAGAGAGAGCTCATGAGTACATGGCAAGAGAGCACAACTTTTTCATACAATGGAGACTTTCACAGAAACTTTTCCACTTAAATCCTGAGTACTATTTAAACACAAAAACCCCATGGAAAATTGTATCCCAAGGGAATGAGGGGACTCAACTCCCATCCTGTTTTTAAATTATTTCCTAAGAAATACATAGATTTCATGTCACTTGTGGGAAAGATTAAGCTTTGTCCCAGGTGGAAGCAGTCTTGGTGGGCTTTACCCTTGGGGCACCCCATGAATACCTTGTGACAGACTGAGTGGAGCCATCCTGGCCCTGGAATTCAGGAAACAGACCTGGGAACCCCAACTGGGCTATTGTTTTTCTAATTGACCCTCAATGGGAGAAGGAGACCACTCTTCCCATGTGACTCAGGCAGGTGGGGAGGAGAGAACAACAAGTTCAGCCCAGGCTTGAGTGTGTGTGGAGCAGTGAACAGGCTGGACCAGCATGCGAGCCAGAGAGACACCTAAGGACCCGTCCCATGGAACGGATACCGGAAGGTTCACTCTTTTGTCCCTTTAACCTTTTCTTCTTCTTGTATAAGCTTGTTGGGTTGTATGATAAAATTTAATTGTTAAAAAACAGAGCCAACAGTCACTATCTGTTTAGAGATAGAAACTATCCTATTCTTACTAATCTTCCCTACCATGAATTTTAAGATCCCAGGATACTGATGAGGATGCCGGAAGTCATTTTTTTCCTGCAGTGAATCCATCTACTTTTGTACGAGGAAAGTTTATAGTTCATTCCTTACACCAAAAGTTGTAAGAATTAGAAATGTTCTTAGCAGAAAAAGAAGAAATGTTTTATCTCTGGTTAACTTAGGTTTTAACTGATATTTCATACAAAATAGTTGCTTGTTAAATTGTGAAAACTGTTCACATATTATATCCCAAGTGAGGTATTCTCTTTAGTGGCTTTTGACTGAAAAAAAAAACCTATAGAACTGTATAAAATATACAGAGATATTTTAACAACTTCATTTTATGCCCCTAACATGTATGTCTGTATATATATAGTGTTTTAGGCTCACAGTAATTAAGTGACGTGTTGATTTAAAATGTATATAGTCTTTCTAAACATGATATTGAGACTCTGACATCAGTATTTGTAGTCATTTTAGAAATGACACTGGCTGATGTCTTATGTAGGCTGGGATGAAGGAACATCTGCAGACCTCCCCTGAGGCCATTTGTCTTTCCTAAGTTGTAAGAGAGTTGTATAATTGTAGATATAGATGGGAAGAAGGTATGATTATGGATTATGAAATAACTTTAACAGCACTGCGTGCAGTATTATAATAGCAGATTCTGCTTTAATCATGGCTAGAATTAACTACAGTTGATAGGCAGTGTCTGAAAACACAGGTAAGCAGTAGTGAGCAGTGTAAACAGAGGTAAACCCAGTGGACCTGTAGGAACTTGGGAGACCAATTAAATACATAAAATTTAAAGATGATTCTAGAGGTTTCTAGATACTCTCCTTAGAGTTTTTAAACTCACAGAAGCCTGGCTTCTGAGTATATCAATGCAACTTAATCCCTGTGAGGGGTGCCACAGAACTCCCATCTACACACAACACATCGTTTTTCTTTAATATACTGAGAACTCTATTTCTAAAGATAGCATATGTTTACTAGGTTCTTTTCTCCATGAACTATAATATGCTTTCTGCTTATTTCATACAATTCCATTTTCTGGAGTGATTCACTATATACCTGTAATTGACAATTCTTATAGGATAAAGACCATTGATCTTAATATCACCTTTTATCTGACTGAGAACTCTTTTCATTGAGGGATAGTAATTTTTTGTGCTCCAAACCTCCTATTGATAAAATAGTTTTTCTAAGGACATTGAAGCTAAAATATATTGATATTTAAAAATATGTCCTGAAATAGGATCCCATTGCTTGATCCCACTTCACACTTTTATCAGCACCAATGTCTGCAGAAAGTGTTGATGATTTGGTCTGTAATTAAACATAAAGGTTCTTATAGGTACCTATTCATATACTTTATGGTCTCCTTGGAGATCATTTAGCAGACTAATTTGGACAGCATAGACAACAAATTGAGGGTCTGGACTCATCTCCTTTTATAACTCTGTAAACATAATCCCAAATTGATTAGTTGCTAATACCTAAGAACCAAATGAAAAATTAACTAGATTGGCTACAACCCCAGGGTGTGCATTTTATTGCTTTCCTGCTTTAGGTATTTGATCCTTTTTCTTTTGATTTATCAATAAAGTAGCCCATGTGGAAAAATAATAGAAGAAAGGTAAGAGCAAGAACCATGTAAGTCCAAAGCATAAATCTGAGCAGTCTCAGCACAGTTGAAGATTTAGAGCTGGTCTCTAGACATTAACTTCACCATCAACAATACATTCAGATGAAATCAATTTTTCTCATTTGTTAAACTTGTGCTCTTTTTCTTGTGTGTTCATTAAAAAAAATCCTTGAAAAGGAAATAATTTCTGTTAATATGTTTATTTCTCTATTTCACCTGTAACTAAATTTTCATTGAAAACCTGATTAGGAAGCAATTATAGTAAGAGATAAATAGAACCTGAAAGGTATGTGCAGTGCACCTCCTCATGTTTATGGATAATGACACTCTGCACCTTGGAGGGTAATGACAGTACATGGCAACTTTGACCCTCATTGCTTTGTTCAGCAATCCAACTTAGAATTTCAATAATCACCATTAGCTCAGGATGCTGACAGAAATGTAAATTGTCATGGAGCTAAACTATGCTTCCAAAGGATTAATGTAACTTATTTAATATAACCAAGTAAATATTAAACTAAATTTCAAATAGAACATTATTATGTTTAAAATTTTAAACATTATGGTTATTTATTATGCATAAAATAGGTCTATAGAGAAAAAATGTATGCATATCAAATACAAAGTGAATACAAATATTATCTATATAAGTGAAATACTTGATAGCTATTTATCTAACAAGTAGAAAATATATTAAATAATATCATATAACACTTTGTTTTGCTGAAATTTAAAATTTTTTCAATATACCACAAAATATGTAATACTAATAATTTTAGCTACAATTCAAAATAAAAAATACAATATCTATTAAGACAAATCCATTAACTGATTATTAAAAGCACACATTAAAATATTTTTGCAAGTTGAATTAGATCCTCAGGTTAAAGCTCAAATAAACTTTTGGTAAAAACTAATTTTTGCTGACCTCAATGTGTTCAATAGCTCAATATTTGGACTCTGTGAGTTATAGATAGAATTAAAATTAAGGATTTTACAATGAAGAGATTATCATATATTCTCCTGGTTAGCCATAACCCTATGTATGTTAAAAGTGAAAGCAGGTCCAGTGAAATGGCTTCAGGTATAAGAGAACTTTCTCGCAAGTTTGAGTTTCATATCCTCATAGCATAATGAGAGCACTGATTGCCACAGTTCTTTGCTGGCTTCTACATGCATGCCAAAGCTTGCATGACCTTACCACGAAAAATAAAATTTAATACAAAATTTAAAAATAGAAAAAAATTTAAATAGTTAAGCAGGAGAGCTGTTCAGAAGTGCTGAAATGAAAGACAAAAAAAAAAAAAAAAAAAAAAAAAAAAAAAAAAAAAAACCAAAAACAAAAAACAAAAAACAAAAAACAAAACCCAAAAAACCCACAACTATCTCAGTGCATCCCTCCAGCTTTGAAGGTGGGGAAATAAGCCATGCAAGAATATATTGGACAGGACACTTTCGGCTGTTCTGCGATTTCTGTTTTCCATATGATGTTGAGAACTGATCTTTCGAGGTATACTATAGAGCAAAAATAATAAAACCTGAATGTTACTGGCATATAAATAGACTGGCTGACCAATGGAATGGAATAGAAGATTCAGAAATAAACCTACACACTGATGGAAACATGATTTTTGACAAAGAAGTCAAATCCATACAATGGAAGAAAAGAGTATCTTCAACAAATGGTGCTGGTCTAACTAGATGGCTACATGTAGAAAAATGCAAATAGATCTATATTTATCACCCTACACAAAACTAACGTTCAAGTGGATTAAAGACCTCAACATAAACCAGACACACTAAATCTGTTAGAAAAAAAAAATGGGGAAGAGCCTTGAACTCCTTGGCACAGGAGACAACTTCCTGAACAAAACACCAATAGCTCAGGCTCTAAGATCAACAGTTAATAAATGAGACCTCATGAAACTGTAAAGCTTCTGTAAGGCAAAGAACACTGTCAATAAAACAAAGCAATAGCCTACAGACTCAGAAAAGATCTTCACCAATCCAAATCTGACAAAAGGCTAATATCAAAAATATATAAATAACTCAAAAAATTAAACACCACCAAACCAAATAATCAAATAAAAAAAATGGGACACAGAGATAAATACAGATTTCTCAACAGAGAAACTTCTTTAAGTGTTCAGAAAGTGCTTAATGTCTCTAGTTGTCAGGGAAATGCAAATGAAAATGACTCTGAAATTTCATCTTACACCTACCAGAATAGTTAAGAGCAAAAACTCAAGTGACAGTACATGTTGGCAAGGATGTGGAGAAAGGGGAACATTCCTCCATTTCTGGTATGAGTGAAAACTTGTATAACCACTTTGGAAATAGTTCTGGTGCATTCTCAGAAAATTGGGAGTAGTGCTACCTAAAGACCTAGCTATTCCACTCCTGGGCATATACTCAAAAGATGTTCTAACACACAAAGGACATTTGCTCAACTATGTTTGTAGCTGCTTTATTTATAATAGCTAGAATCTGGAAACAACCTAGATATCCCTCAATTGAAGAATGGATAAAGAAACTGTGGTACGTTTACACAATGGAATACTACTCAGCTATTACAAAGCATATTGAAATTTGTTGGAAAATGGATGGAACTGGAAAAGATCATTCTGAGTGAGGTAACCCAGACCCAGAAAGACTCATATGGTATGTACTCACTTATAAGTGGATATTAGCCTACCATAAATGTCCTCTGAGAGACTCCGCCCCATGGAGGATCTGGACAAATGCTGAGACTTACTTCTACACTCTGGGTAGAGTGCTGAGAGTGGTATGGAAGAATGGGGGGATTGATGGATCCAGATGTTGGATGTTAGACTAATGTATTTTGATGCTGATTACTGATTGCTGTCTCTGTGTCCCAGCTGTGCCTTGCTTAAGAGCCTAACCTGTTTGACCAATAAAAGGCCATCACACCTGTGCAGGGCAAATGCAATAGGCATGGCTAAAGTTCCAGGGCTTGGGGGGACAGAGAGAATCTTGGGAGAAGAGAGACAGGAGGAGAGGAGAGGAATAAGAAGGCTGTACCATGGATTAGGTGGAGGAGAAGCACATGGCCAGTGTGGATGGATATTTGACTCAGATGATGCTAATTAACACGTATTTTGAATTATGGATAGGAGATATCTTGATAGAAATTATTAGAATCAGATAGCATAGGATTGGGACTGGTATGCCTTACCTGCCCCACTATAGAAAGTAGTTTAGGGGATTACTATCTGTCCTGCCACAGGTAAGCTAAGGCTATTTTGCAATATAACAGATGTCTGTGTCTTGATTGATCGCTTACAGGTGAGAAAATCCTGCCATAATAATAATTATAGGCCTAATAATAAACATTATTTGGCCATACTGTTAAAATAACTGCAACATCCAGAGGGTTCAGAATTCCCACGTGGACCCATCCAGACCAGCGGATCTGAACCCGGCGGGAAGGGCTGCACAAACTGTGCACCAACAAAGCACAATGCATTCAGAGAATCTAGGCCCTCTGCTCAGATGTAGCCAATGGACAGTACACTCTCCACGGTTGTGTGCTGCTTCTGACATGAACTCTGATGCTCCCGATATGATCACCTCCCCTTGGCTGGGAGACTGTGTATGCACACAGAGGAAAGGATGCAGGTTATCCAGGTGAGACTGACAGGCTTTGGTCAGGTGGGGGGGGAGTAGCCACCCACCCCCACCCTGTCAGAGGTCTGGTGGAGGGTAATACAGTGGAAGAGGGAGGGAGGGAGGTTGGGAGCAGGAACATACAGTGGATATAATATGAATAAATTATAATAATGTAAAAAAATTTTTAAAAAGAATGAACATACTCCAAAATCTAGGAATAACAATTAGATGGTAGCCACAAGGAAAATGAGACCTTTTCCTACCACTACAAAAAACTGAACTGTCAGCAGACTGGGTGCACAAGTAATTGGACACTCCTCTAGAGTTTTCATGAATGGATTAGCCTTGTTGACAAACTGGTTTAAGCCAGTAAATCTCATGGCCGACTTTGCACAGATCTTTAAGACAGCAATCTCGTATAACTTCTGTTTACTATCTTTGAGGTCATTTGTTATGGCAAGAGTCAAAAGTTCCTATAAAATTCTGTAAATAATGAAAAAAAAATCCAGGCATGGTAGAAGTATATGAACAGAAGAGCTTCAATCTTTCTGTGCAAGGATTTGATCTTTTATCCCTTTAATGTGTGGGTTATTTGAAACCTGGTGATTAGATTTTATCCAAATTCCTTTGAGACAAAGATATAAATATGTTTTATGCTAAGTTTTGATGTTTTCCCACTGGTTAAATGCCTTCCCTTGTCAGAAAGCTACTACCTTAACAGTAGGAAAATTTCTATTAAAAATAATTATTCCTACTTCAGCATTTCCAATAAATTACATGGTGATTTTGAAACTCACTTTAGAAAATAAATATTTAAACCTATTTGAGAATGTAGACTATTGTACAGAATTTCTGTTGTTCCTAAAATTTCAGTCCTCTGGAGTGATGGTTAAAAGAACAAATGACACTACAAAAAACAAAATCAATTGTCAAAATTGCCTAAAGCTTTCAGCTTCTTTGACTAGACACACTCCTATTTATTCTTTTGAATCTAGGGTCTCTCCCTTTTGGAAAATTGTGAGAGATTGGCTAAATTGCCTCTTCTGATAATGCAGAAAGAACTAAAACAGAAAACTAAGGGACGCAAGGCAGATGGCCCTGTGAATACCATTTGCATGGCAAGGCTTATGTTTGTTATTAGAAGTCTCTTGACAACAGAGTTATGAGTTTACAGTACAGCAGAGAAGCTTTCTTCACAGGCTATATAACTTAAAACACTGTGATTTGTTTGTTTGTATGTTTTCAGAAAAACAACCAAGGCTTGGCAACCACATTTACCCTAACTATTCTGTAGAGATTGAGGAAGGCCACATGCATTTTGAGTTCCCTATCACATGGTTTGGCATTTCAAATTCCTTTTTTAAGCAATACTAACATTAGATGTTCCCATAACCATGTCATAAATTCATTATACCGTTATTTAAGCCTAATTCAAACCCTGATAGAACACATTTATTATCATCTGTACAGGAATTATTGCATCATTAATCATGTCTTTGTTACAACTATTCCTAACTCAGCCTTCCTTCCTTCCTTTTCGACAGTTCTCATCTAAGGGATTGATAGATAGTTCAGATGCTAACAGACCATATCACTTCTGCAAGGAACTCAGGTTTTATTGTAGGCATCCACATGGTGAATTGCAACTATATATGAGTCGATCTCTAGAGGGATCAGAATTGTGATGGTGCAGATCCAGAGGAGGTCTTTATCACCATCAATAGCCACTTAATGCCTACCTTTGGTCTAGTGTCTGACAGTCCTCCAGCTACCAGGTAAAAGGCTTTGAATGCATTATATTTTTTCTTAGTTCAGGCATGAATGAATGATCGTATTTTTCCCTAGGCATGGGAAATAGGTAAAGAAGTCTAGAATGTGTATGTTTGCATAAGATTTTTTGCCAATTGGATGAGCCTTCCCTTGCTGCACTGTAATGAACACCACAGATAGGCATAATTCAGCTTCCTTATTGCCAACTCCAGGTTTAAAAGGCTAAAAGCTTTTAACTAGTATAAAATCTCTAGACTGGTGTAGCTCTTAGGTAAGTGTGTGAAGAATCCCAGCTTCTTGAATTATAGCATTTCATTAACATTTGTGGTACTTTGAATATGTACGGCCCCCATAGATTCATGTGTTTGAAGGCTTTGCCGATAGATAGTGGCACTAATAGGCGATGTGGCCTTCTGGAGTAGGTCTGGCCATGTTGGAGAAAGCATGTCACTGTGGGAGCAGGCTTTAAGGTCTCCTATGCTCAAGCTAGGCACCCAGTCTCCTTCTCCTGCCTGAGGAGCTCAGAACTCTCTGGTACCCCTCCAGCACTGTGTCTGCCTGTGTGCCACTATGCTTCCTGCCCCCATGAAGACACTGGATTAAACCTCTGAACTGCAAGACAGCCCCAATAAATGTTTCCCTTTATAAGAGTTGCCATGGTCATAGTGTCTTTTCACAGCAATGGAATTCAAACTAAGACAACATTATTTCGTTACTGATCGGCCCTTTGTTTTCCATAGCCTCAGATGTTTGTTTTACTTGATTTCATCCTCAGTCTTTATAAACTCATTGCTCTGCTGTCTATTTAAAGTAGAACAATATGATAGGCAGATTTGGGCCCAGGGGTCCCGCTCAAACTAAGGCACCAGCCAAGGATAATACAGGAGGTAAACTTTAAACCCCTACCCAGATCTAGCCAATGGTCAGAACATTCTCCACAGTTGAGTGGAGAGTGGGGTATGACTTTCTCACGTACTCTGGTGCCTCACATTTGACCATGCTCCCTGGAGGGGGAGACCTGGTGGCACTCAGAGGAAGGACAGCAGGTAGCCAAGAAGAGACTTGATACCATATGAGAATATACAGGGGGAGGTAATCCCTCCCAGGAACAGTCATAGGGGAGGGGAATAATGGGAAAATGGGGGGGGGTGTAGGGAGGAATGGGAGGATACAAGGGATGGGATAAACGTTGAGATGTAACAAGAATAAATTAATAAAAAAAATCAATAAGAGAAAAAAAAATAAAGTAAAAATCACTTTTCAGAATTACAAAAATAATAATAATAATAATAATAAATAAATAAATAAAATAAAGTTGCTTCTGGTATGTCCCTGAGCTCTTTCCAAGTTCTGGCTGCTGCTTTGCCGTGCTTAGGTCTCTCTGTTCCCATCCCATTCGACTCTACCCTGACAAAGGCTAGAGCACAATAACAACTTGTACTGCAACCTTATTGCCCATAACAGGAGCCTATTTAGGAATTGATATGTTGATTTTCTTGTACGCGTTGTTGATTCAGTGCATTGTAGTTTTTTTTAGCTATATTTGAGTTTTCACCGGTATTTTCATTTTTAATAAACTAAGATTTACCCATCTTCGCAACTCCACTTACATGTTATCTTGCTTGCCAGACACAGTTCTCTCACCTTCACTATGTGCTTAGCGTGCGCGCGTGCGCGCGTGCACACACGCACGCGCGCGCGCGCACACACACAGAGCGCACACGCGCGCACACACAGAGAAAGAGCGAGAGAGCTCAAACGAACTTACATATCTTACAGTACCATTCATACTATATTATTATTTAAAGATGGAAGCACACCTGTGGTTACCACGGCCTGTTTGAAGGCTGTGAAGCTGTTACTATATTCACATTGCTTCTCATGATCTAGAACTTATCGTGGTGTCAACAAATAAAAAAAGTATATTTTTAACGAATAGACAAATTAGTAAGCAAGAAGCAATAGATTTAAAAAAAAAAAAGAGAGATGGAAAAATAGTAAATTTCATGTACAAAGAAGATTGTGTAAAGGAACTGTGAAACGAGTGGCAAAGGAGGAAAATAAAAGCAAAAAATATCACAGAATCCAAGAATGTGAAAATTTTCTCATGGAGGAAGAGATCAATGAGGGCTATTTCAGATGCTACATTTATGAAGAATAGAAACTTTCAACCAGGTCCTGAAAAATTGGAGGTTGACTAAGATAAACATGTGAAATAAATGTTCTCTTTATTCTGTGTAAATTTTAATTATTTTTCTATTGAATGGTTAAAATTAATAGGCCTTTATGGTAACATAATGAGATTATATGAATGTGTGCTGTGTAAAATAATGAGCTATTTCTTCTAAAAACAACAAAAAGAAATGGGTATCCATTGATAATTTATTGAGTGTTAGATTAGATTTTTAGATATTTTTTTACACATACTAAAATTGTTTAATTATTTCACATGCTAGGCATCAGAAGATCCTTCCAGGCTTGCAAAGTGAAAATATAGTCTCAGTAGTATATAAAAATTTTAGATATATTTGAGAGCAATAAAATTTGAGATGTAACAAGAATAAATTAATAAAAAAAAATTTTAACTTGTAGAAGTTGAAAAATTATTGCTAATGGTCCTAATAATTTAGTAAATTAACTAATATTAGCTGTTTAATTATTTTTCAACTTAACATTTATCTAACAAAAATTTTGTTATACTTCCTGATTTTCTTATAAGCTAAGTTTTGATTTTCTTATGTGAAATTTATTATCTTAAAGTCTCTCTCTCTCTCTCTCTCTCTCTCTCTCTCTCTCTCTCTCTCTCTCTCTCTCACACACACACACACACACACACAGACATACACAACTGGATATGAGGTTATGCCTCTGTAACTTTAGAGTTAGGCAGAAGAAACAGGAAGATCATAGGGCTTTCAGGTCAACCTGCTTTGTGTGAGATCAAATGACAGACTCAGTAAGTCAAGGCTTCTTGAAATATAATGTGGGATGTGATAATGGAAAAAGCTTAAAGTCAGTCTCTAGCTCACTAAAGCATGGGCAAGTTTAACATGCCATCACATGCACACACAGGGACACAACACAAACATACGCCTACACACGTACCTAAGTTTCATAAAGAATATCCAGAGTTGATGACTATAGAATGCTATTATAAATAATGTTTGTGAGCTGTGTATTGTTATTTTATCGAACCTAATTTGTCATTTGAGGAAATAATTCGGTTTCTGTTCCTCATGAAAAGTTTGAACTACAGTAAAAGTTCACTAATAAACACATGAGGAGATTTGTGTCTTTAAAAAGAGGAAAAGTTGTTATATTTGAGACACATGTGGATTTATAGCTCTTCATCAGGCTGTTTTAAAGTTGGTACAAGTCAGTCAAGATAAAAGTATTATAAAAATAAATCCTGTGAGCATACGCACTTCTACCACATACATTAGCATAAACAAAAACAGAAGTAGCATAACGGATATGAATGCTAGGGTCCTTTACAGCCGGGAAATACAGGAGCAAGAATAAAATGTTTTGATTAAAATATTACGACTTCTATGAGATGTTATGGAAGTATAAACTATACTTATCTTTAACACATTTACAGCATTTATAATAATAAAGAGCGACCTACATTTTATATAACACCCTTCTTTGTAAAAAAAAAATAGTTATAGGCCCTTAGAAAAGAAAATTTCTTGCAGGTTATCTTAATGCATCTTTCTGTCAGTATTGAAACGCTTATCGCATTCGTTCTACGTTTTATTTAGCTGAGGTGTACTAAGTGCTGGTTGGTGTAGTTGGGAATGAAATTGTTTTGTTTCATCTAATCTGCGGGCATGTGGCAGATTTCAATGATGCTCTGGGGGAAACTGTGCATTGAGAAAACATGCATTAAAGGAAAACAATCACCATTTGAGAATTTTCTCCTTTTTATAACGAACATCAGAGATGTATGGAAACTGCTTTATTGAGAAGAGTAGAGGCACAGAATTAGTCTAAGCCCCAAATGTGGATGAACTCTGTAGGCTCTGTGACACTATTAGTAGGAAGTTTAAGGTTTGTAGGAGGTATTTGATTGTCTCTTTAGTTCTATCTATTTATGAATTACCACTTCTATCTGTTTTTGACTTACCATGGCACTCAGCAAGTTAGTTCCATGTTGAATCTTCATCTATGGGCATTTGGGAGAGCATTTCTCTAAATATTCCTCACTTTTCATATAGCCTGATATTTCTCCACAAGGCCATCTGAGAAAATTTTAGCAAACTCCATGAAACCAATTATAAATGAAATAACACAATCATCATAAGGGCAGTGCTTGAACCCAGTGCAATTGGCTTCATCAGCCCTTTTGAACACATAAGATGCTGCCTAACTTGATTATTTATGGAGCTTTATGATTCTCATTTCACTTTCAAGAAAACTGAGATTAAGAGAGTCAAGTAATTGTTCAGAGTACCACAACTAATAGCTATGTCAGCATGATACATCTCAGATCTCTATTTTCTGAAGCACTTGCTTATTATAATATACTCAGTGTAAAGCCTGGAAAGAATCCTAATTATAGTTTTCTCTTTTTTTTCTGCTGTTACTGCTGTTGCTTTGTGTTTTGTTACTGGAGGGAGAAAATATTTGTATTATAGAATAAAGGTGTATGAACTCCTGGAAAAGAAAAATTATAATGTCAAAATTTACTCTCTTTTAAAAAACATTCTTTGAAAGTAAATATTAAAATACTTGCAAAATGAATCAAAGAGCACATTGAAAAGTTCATCCATCATGATTAAGTAGACTTCATCCCGGAGTTGCAGAAATGATTCAACACACAAAAATCAGTAAATACAAAACACCATATAAACAAAATGAAATAATATAAATCACATGACCACCTCATTAGATGCTTAAAAAAAAAAAAAAACAGTATTGGAGAGACAAGAGATACAAGGGACATACCTACATATAACAGTGACAATTTATAACAAGTCTATATAGCCAACATCAAACAAAATGGGGAGAAACTCAAGGAATTACCACTTAAATCAGGAATAAGACAAGGGTGTCACTTTCTGCATAAATATTAAATATAGTACTTGAAGTTTAAGTAGAGCAACAGCACAGCTGGAGGATATGAAAGGGAATAAAATTTGGGAAGGAAAAAGTCAAAGTATCATTATTTTCAGAGGATATAATAAATATATATAAGGGACCTTAAAAGTCCCACTATGGAATTTTTAAATCTGAGAACACTTTTTAGCAAAGTTACTGGATACAATATTAAGGGACACACACACACACACACACACACACACACACACGTGCACACACACGCACATGCACATAGCATTAGCCATCCTGTATACAAATGACAAACACTCTGAGAAAGAAATCAGGAAAACAACACCCTCTACAATATACTAAAAAATATGAAATAACTTATGGTTACTCTAAGCAAGCAACTGAAAGACCTGTAAGGCAATAACTTCAAGTCTTCAGAAAAAGAAAGTAAAGAATATATCAGAAGATGGAAAAGTTTCTGATGCTCATGATTTGTAAGATTAACAAAGCAAAAATGGTTATCCTACAAAAAAAAAATCAATCTACAGATTCAACATAATCCAAATCAAAATCTCAAAACAATCTTTTACAGAGTTTAAAAGTGCATTCTTACCTTACATAGAAAAAAAATTCCAGGATAGCTAAAACAATTCTGAATAATAAAAGAGCTGCCTGATTTCAAGCTGTGCTATTGACCTATAGTAATTAAAACCACAATTTCTTGTCATAAAAATGTACACTCTGATCAATAGAAGCATTTATGGACCAAGCACCTATCAACACCTTACTTTTGAAAAAGAAGCCAGAAATACATGTTGAAAAAGATGCAGCATCTCTAACCAATGGTGGTTGTCAAATAGGATGTCTTCATGCAGAAGAATGCAAATAGATTCATTTTTTTTTACCCTGCACAAAAATGAACTCCAAATGTATCAAAGATCTCAACATAAAATCAGACACACTGAACCTGAAAAATTAAATGTGGATAATAGCCTTGAATACAATGGCACAGAAGGTGACTTTCTTAACAAAACACTTATAGCACAGTCACTAAAATAAAAAATTAATAAATGGGCCTTCATGAAACTAAAAAATTCTGTACGGCAAAGGACAACGTAAATTGGACAAAGAGGCAGCCTACAGAATGAGAAAAGATTTTTTACTAACTCCACATCTGCTAGAGGACTTATATCCACTATGAAAATCAATATGATAGTTCCTCAGAAAATTGGAATCAATCTACCACAAGACCCCAACTGTAACACTCTTGGGCATATATCCAGTAACTCTCCATCTTATCAAAGGAAACTTGCTCAATTGTGTTCATATCAGCTTTATTTATAATAGTCAGAAATTGAAAACAACCCCAATGTCCTTTAAGCAAAGAAAGGATAAAGAAAATGTGGTACATTTACACAATTGGAATATTACTCAGCTGTTAGAAAACAAATGACATCATGAAATTTGGAGTCAAATAGATGGTACTAGATAAACTCATCTTGGATGAGTTAACCCAGATCTGGAAAGTTAAATACCTGAACATTTACCTTTAAGTATTAACTATAAGTGAGTTTAAGCTACAGTCCACAGACCTAGAAAGGTTAGGTAACGAGGAGGGGTTTAGGGGAGACACATGGATCTCTCTGAGAAGGCAAAATAGAACATATATTTTGGATAGACTAAGGACTGGTGGAGTGGGGGTGGGAGAGGTCAGGTCAGGGAAGGTAGAGGGTAAGAATTTAGAGCGAGATATCTGGAATTGGGTGTATTATGTTGAAAGCTACTGTAGTGCAAACTTACTGGAAATTATGAGGATAACCCAAATGATTCTTCCTAGTAATGAAGGATACAGAATCTGAACTGTTTATCTTTGGTAGCCAGTCAAGGCTTCCAGTAGTGGGACTGGGTAATGTTCAGTTGAGCAGTTGGTCAATGGGGTCCTGTGGAGACACCTAAACAATCTAAAGGTGACAGTGTGGATCCATTACCAAAGTCAACATCTACACAGCTCATTGAAAGTAGAGAGGTCAAGCTGGTTTCTGTATGGAGTCTTCACCTCTAAGTTGCAGTCTCTGTGTTGTGGGGAATGCTGCAGGCTATGGAGAAAGAAACTTGGATGTCAGTTCTGCCACAAAACCCTAAATCTATAATCTGTCCTGCCCACAAGATATGCTGGTACAATCATGGAGGAAAACATGTTGGAGTGACAAACCAATGTCTGATTTAGCTCGAGGTTCACGTCAGGAGAGGATTCCCAGGCTTTTCAAGGCCTATATAGCAAGGACCTGGAGATTGGATAGACCAGAGCCCTGGGTTAGAACCAAACACAACTGAAAAAAAAATCAATGAAATGATTCCTAATGATATTCAGCTATATTACATAGATTTGTCAGATAAGATGGTACGGTTACTATGCAGGCCTTCCATAGAAAACTGTTTCGTTGAGATTTTATGGTTGTGTTCCATGTCATGTCTAGAATAGATGGTATAATAACAGGCCTATGCCCAAAGGATTTGGTGCCCTGCTACAAAGAAATACTTGCTCTGTTTACAATAGATATGAAATTGAAACAATCTAAATGTTCTTAAACTGATGAATAGACAACATAAAGGTAGTAGATACACACAATAGAATCTACTTAGCTTTAAAAAGCATCCAAAATATTTGAAATGTGCAGGTGAAGGCATATAACTGGGAAACATTTTGTTGAGTGAATTGGCCCAAATCTAGAATAACTAAAACTACATATTCTTTTGTACTTGTATGTCACAGTTCTCAATCTGTATATGTGTGTGTGTGTGTATATATATACATATATATATATTAAAGTAACAGTAGGTAAAACAAAAACAGAAAATGACAATGGGAGAGAGGGAAGAAAGGAGAGATAATAGTAAGACACTGTGTAATGAATCTAGAAAGAACAAAATGGAGAGGGGCTTTACGGAGGTAGCACTCCTCAGCATATGTTGATAGGACTGTAAAGTAATGGAAGGGAAATTGGAGAAAGGAGATATAAATAACAGGAAAGATGTTTGAAAAAGCCATCCAGAAGTATTATAAGGTTAAAAATACATAATGTGTGTGTTTATTTTAATAAGTTAAAAATTGAAATTAATATATAATGACATCATTCTCCCTTCCTTTTTCTTTTTCCAACCCCTTCCTGTGTACCGCTTACTTACCTTTTCTCAAATCTATAGCCTATTTTTCTTTAAGTATGTGTTATACACTGAATATACATAAATTATATATATATATATATATATATATATTTAGGAATATATGTTTCAAACTTTATAAATTAAATACACACACACGTGTATATACATATAAACATACATATGTTTATATAAACATAACATATTAATATAGCCTGTAAACTTGGAGGATCTTCCCTGGGCAAACCTTTACTACCTCCCAAGCATTAAGTGCAAAAATTGTGTCAGATGTATGATTTGGGGACAGGCACCACAGAACCATGTGTTCTCTGCAGTTTGATAGTTGAATTTTTAAAAATGGTCTCTGTCTATTGGAAAGAGAAGTTACTTTGATCAACGAAAGGTAAGAGATACTTTTATTTGTAGGTATAAGAATAAGTATTTAAAATGTAGTGGTGATTTACTAAATTGGCAGCGGTAGGTTCTTCCCTTTAATGCATGCCCTAGGTAGTTGGGTAGGTTTCAAGAAGCTTCTTGTTGAACAGACCTTAGACTTTGAGTCAAATGAAAGAGCTGTTGGTTAATGTCAATGTATCTATGCCACTATTGAACCCTTAGGTTTATCATACTCTGCTGGTTATTATTGTAGCTCATAGATGTCATAAGAGGGTAGGACTATTGGTTGATTCATTGTCTTGGAAGTGTGCATGGAAAATTCTGGTACTATGAAAGTTAGTCCTCAGATCTTATTCGGCTTTGGTCTTCCATGTCCTGTGTCCAAAGTATAAATACCTCAGTAGTAGGGACTTAACTTTTACTGTTGGGGGACATGTGAGAGCAAGAGCAATAGCCTACAATAATTGTGATAGTCTCTTGGACAACCCTGACCAACAACTCATAAGGGATCCTCTAATGCTTGGTTTAGGGCCTTCTCATGCCTGGCTTGGCTGTTATTGCTGTTGTTAGACAGTTTTGACTCTTAAGAAATACATTTTCCATCCAGGTGAGTAAGTGATCCTACTTTTCCATTGTCAGCTTCAATTCCAGGGATAATAAGTCTCTATTCAGAAAGACTTTTCCTACAGCTATAATCTGTAGAGCACTGTCTAGGTTTTCTCTTAAGCTGTTTTAGTGTTTCATGATAGACATTAGTCTCTGATGTATTTGGAGTTAGTATTTATGTAAAACAATAGATAAAAATTCAGTTTCATTCTTCTACATATAAACATTTAGTTTTCCTAGCAGCATTTGTTGAAGATGGCATCTTTTCTCCAGTGAAGTTTTTGACATTTTATCAAGTATTTGCTGGCAGTAGTTATGTGTACTTGTATTTGGGCTTCTGATTGTATTTTATTAGCCTACATATCTGGTTTTATACCATAATATTATTATTGTAATGGAGCTGTAATTATATCTTGAAGTCTGGAAGGATGATTCTTCCATCATTTTTTTTTTTTTTTATTTTCAAAAATATTTTATTTTGACTTCTTTGGTTTTTGACACAACTCTTTTTAAGAGTTTCTTTCTCATGGTAAATGGGCATTGCATCTAACCTATAAATGGCTTTTGGTAAAGTGGTCGTTTTAACAACATTGATTCTAACAATCCAATGTCATGATAAGTCTTTCCATTGTCCAGTATCCTTCAAAATCTCCCCCCCCCTCCCGAGTGGTTTAAAGTTTCCATTATAGAGATCCTTCACCTCTTTGTTTAGGTTTATTCCTAGGTACCTTATTTTCTCTGAGGCTGTTGTGAATGGGAGTGTTCCATGATATCTTTCTGTATTTGTTGGTGGTGCATAGAAAAAGTATTGATTTTTGCAGGTCCACTCTGCACTCTGCCACACTGCTGAAGCAAATGACTATTTCTCGAAGCTTTTTGATAGATACCTTTTTGGCATTTCTTATGTATAACATCGTATCGTCTGCAAATACATATAGCTTGCTTTCATCTCATTTATATTTTTAATCCTTTAATTTCCTTCTCTTGCCTTATTGCTCCAGCTTGTGCTTACAGCCAAATAATGAAAGGAGTGGGGAGAATGGCTAGCCCTGTGATATTACTGATGTCAGTGTGATTGCCTCCAGCTTTAATCCACTTACAGTGATGCTATCTTTATATATCTTTCTCATGTATACTTTTACCATGCTAATGTATGTTCTCTCTAGTCATAATCTTTTTAGAGCTTTGTATATCAAGAAATACTTAATTAATCAAATGCTTTTTCAATATCTATTGGGATCATATGATTTTTGCCTTCAAATTCATTAATATGGCTTCTTTTTTTTTTTGGTTGGAAAAAATTATTTTATTAATTTACTCTTGTTACATCTCAATGGTTATCCCATCCCTTGTATCCTCCATTCTTCCCTCCATCCCATCCCATTTTCCCATTATTCCCCTCCCCTATGACTGTTCCTGAGGGGGATTACCTCCCCTTGTATATTCTCATAGGGTATCAAGTCTCTTCTTGGCTACCTGTTGTCCTTCCTCTGAGTGGCACCAGGTCTCCCCCTCCAGGGGACATGGTCAAATGTGAGGCACCAGAGTACGTGAGAAAGTCATATCCCACTCTCCACTCAACTGTGGAGAATGTTCTGACCATTGGCTAGATCTAGGTAGGGGTTTAAAGTTTACCTCCTGTATTGTCCTTGGCTGGTGCCTTAGTTTGAGCAGGACCCCTGGGCCCAAATCTGCCTATCATAATGTTCTACTTGTAGGTTTCTAGGACCCTCCGGATCCTTCTACTTTGCTATTCTCCTATGCTTCTCTCATTTAGAGTCCCAATAGTATGTCCTCCCCTCTGTCCCAGTTTCCTGGTAAGTGAAGGCTTTCGAGGGACATGCCCCTTGGGCTAGTATACAGATATAAGTGACCATCAGTAGAAGAATGGATAAAGAAACTGTGGTACATATACACTATGGAATACTACTCAGCTATTAAAAACAAGGAATTCCCGAAATTTGTGGATAAATGTATTGAGCTAGAAATGATCATAATGAGTGAGTTAACCCAGAAGCAGAAAGAATCAAATGGTATATACTCACTTATATCTGCATAATATGGCTTCTTACATTTATTTACTCTTCTGTTTAACTATTCATCCAAGGCAAAAAGCCAGCTTGGCCATGTTTATTAATCTTTGGTTGTGTGTCTGTATTTGTTTTGCTACTATTTTACTGAGGATTTTTGAAGTTGTGTTTATTACCGATATTGTCCTGTGGTTCTTTCTTATCTGCTTCCACCACCATCTCCTTTTCCTGCTTCTCTTCTTGTGCTAAGTTTTGTTGTGTCTTTACCTGATTTTTAGTATTAGAGTTCTACTGGACTCATAGAAGTAGCTTGAGAGTTCTTTTACTTCTATTTTTTGTCTAATTTAAGAAGGGTTGGAAATAAATCTTCTTTGAAAATCTAGTAAAATTCTGTAATAAATCCATTTTGTCCTGGGATTTTTGTAGTTGAAGCTTTTTTATGACTATTTCCATTTCCTCCTTTCTTATGGGTCTCTTTAGGCTATTGAGAACTTTTTTTTTTTTTTGGTTTAGTTTTTATGGTTTGTCTGAATAAAAAATGTTAACATATACCCTTATAATATTCCAATGTTCTTGTTTATTTCATATAGATTTTCCAAATTTATGGAGCACAGGTTTTTAAAGTGTGCCCTTATATGTTCTAATGTTTTTTTTTGTGTCTCTTATGATGTTTCATTTTCACTTCTGCTTCTGTTAACTTAGATAATCTCTTTCTTTTGACTAGGTGGGCAAAAGGTCTCTGTTTTTCTACACAAAGAAATAGCTTTCAGATTCATTGATTCTTTGTATTATTTTCTTTGTTTTGATTTCATTAATTTATACTTTGTTATTTATTATTTCTTGCCATCTATGGGGTTGGGTTTGGCTTATTCTTGTTTTTCCAAAGTTCAATCCAAACTATTAGGTCACTTATTTGTGCCCTTCCTTATATATTTAATGTAGTCACTTACAGCTATAAATTGCCCATGTTTACCAGAAGTTTTGTTTTGTGGTACTATCATATTAATTTAGTTCCATAAAACATTTTCTTCCTTCATTCCTTTCTTCCTTCCTTCCTACATTCCTTCCTTCTTTTATTCCTTTCCTACTTGTTAAATTTGGTACATCCTTGATTCCAAAATGAGTTTTTAAATATCCAACGGATGTGTACATGCTACAGATTTCTGTTGTCAATTGTATTTTTATTGATTATGTCAGAATAAAAAGAGTTATTTCAAATCTCTCTGAAGTCTTAAAGATTTTTTTCTTACTTTAATATGTGGTATATTTTAGAGATGCTTTATTGTGGTATTTTATAGAGTGTATATTCCTTGAATTTTAGGTACAATATTTTGTTGATATATGTAAGTCGATTGGCTATGTGAAGGCATTTAATTCTAAAGTTTCTCTACTTAATCTTTCTTCCAGGTTACCTGTCTGTGAAAGAACATGGGCTTTGAAATCACCTCTGATGAATGACTCTATGGTAAATTGTGCATCTAATATCTATATTACACTTTTTATAAAGTTGTGTGTGAAAACGTTTGGTGCACTTATATGTAAAATTGTAATGTCTTCTTGTTCTAAATGTTCTTTATCTGTTCTGATTAGTTTTACCTTCAAGTCTATTTTATCAGATAATAAGTTAGCAATGCCTACTTTCTTCATGTCCCATTTAATGGGAATAATTTTTCCTATCGAATGTTTTCTTTTTGTGTTAGTGTTTATCTTCAAAGTGGAGGTGTGCTTACGTAGACAATATACAGGCTTTGTTTCGTGCTCCCTTCAGTCAGCTTGTGTATTTTTATTGAAGAGTTCGGACATTGCTATTTAAGGTTATTTAAAGGTGTACATTGATGGCACTCGTTTCCTCATTGATATTTGCTGCAGTTTGTATTCACCGTGTTAAAATCTATTTTGGTAATTATGTCTTCATTTGTTTTCTTTATTCATTCTCTTGGTTGTGCTCATGCCTTTCTTCAGCCTTCTATAATTGCTTTCCAAATTCTCTTTGGGTTTTGTCTGATGTATACATATTTTTTTTGTTTGTGTCATAAAAAACAATTTTCCACTTTCATCTATGTTAAATATTTTTGCTTAAGTATTTTAGTCTAGTTTGTCAGATGTGATCTTTTAGATCTTGGAATGCATTGATCCAGGCTCTTCAGGATTTCAGAATTTCCACAGGGAAATTAGCTCTTATTCTGATTGGGTTTTCTTTATATCTGACTTAAGCTTTTTGTTTATCTTTGGCAGCTTTTTGTAGTCTTTCTTTATTCTCTATCCTTAGACTATAATATGAATGGGGAGTTTGTTTTTCTTGTTTTGTCTATTTGATGTTCTGTATATTTTTGTGCCTGTATGTACATATTCGTTAGAATTCAGTTATTTTTTTAATGTTCTTGTTGACCATGTGGTTTGTCATTGACCTGGAATTCTTATCTTCATCTCTCTGTATGAATTAAAATTTGTATTTTTATAGTATCACGTTTCTTGCATATGATTTTTTTGTTTTCAAACTATTTAAAAATATTCTTTTCTTATTTTGTCTATATCCTCTACTTTATGTTGCAGCTCTGGTATTGTGTCTTTTGATTGATTCAACCTACTCATTAGGCTTTACACAGATTATTCTTGTTGGGTTATTGGGTTTTCCAATTCCATATTCATTCAGCTCGAGTCTCTTTAGTGTCATTTTTGCTATATTGAATGAAAATTTCAAATCCTGGGTTGTTTACATTTTCATCATTCTTGTGTTTGTGGGTTTTTTTGGAGGGGGCATCATTCTGTCACATATGCTTTTAAAATTTCTGGCACTGTTTTTTTGTGTCTTGTTTAAATTTCTTTAGTCATTTAATAAAATTTATGATTAAAAAATTCTATCTTAGAAATCATTAGACAATTTTTAGTGGAGAAAAACTGTGTAGGTTATTGCGGTTTGTGGGTGTACTACTTTGGTTGTCTATATTCTTTTGTTTTCATGATGAGATCTGGCCATGTGGACTTCCTTTTTTAGTTCTTTGTCTGACATAAACATAACAGGTTGATTCAGAGCACAGATTTACAGGCTAGGTTGGGCCTCAAAGTTGTATGTATTAGGTGAAATAAAATCAGGTTGACACAGGGACCATACTGTAGAATCTGTGTTCTGGTACAGCCTGGAGTTTGACGATATATCTGGGAGCTTCTATGGAAAGAAACGTTGGGCTCATCAGGATTGAATCTATCAAAAGCTATACAGGTTGTAAATGAACCTATGAGCAGAGAAGTTGAAAATGGCATGAGGATAGCCTATAGGGTATAACAGCCTATATGCACTCTGTCTGGAGTCTAGCCATCAGGGACAACACATCATTAGTGGCCAGACTTAGCCTTGGGACTGGATACAAAAACCAAGATACATCTGTGGTTTGGAAATAGTTCTTAGAGAGAATCAAGAAGACTCCCCTGGATAGAGATGTGTGTTTGTATGTGTGTGTGTGTTTCTTTGTTTATATGTGTATTCATGCATTTGTGAATTGTTTAAATGGAGTTATGTTATGTGTGGTGATAATATTCTACCTACAAAGGGGGGAATGGGAAAAATGATTCTTCCTTTTCAACTGATACTTATCCTTTACTTCCTTCTGAGTATGTGGTAGATGGCATTGCTTGCCAAATGAAGGAGAAATGGTAGTGTTTCTTAGAGAAGTTACGGTGTTGTACCAGTATGCAGGAAGAATTCTTATTGTCCAGCGTTATGTGAAAGACAACATTCTCTCAGAATTTTCTTGTAGCCTCATGAGTACAGCACAGCTGTTCATAATGCAGAGTCGCTCTCACTGCTGCTCCTGAATCAACAAACTGTCTTCTGTAAACACAGCATGTTTGTGGTGCTCCACACTCTTTCATACAATCTGGTATCATGGGAAATTGTCACCATCAGCTGATGCCTGGTGCTTTTATTGTTCTAAGAAAGGCATTTCTGGGTTTTATCCCACAGTAATACTCTCTTCTTACTGAGAGCTGAAAGTTTTTATCTAAGCCGGTCCCTCATCTTTTATTTTTACCCTATTAATGTTTCCTCATTTATATAGCAAATATTTCAGAGTAAAATATGCTAAGTAGTTTCTGGGGAACGTTTTTCAAAATGAAAATATATGGAATATGCCTTCCAAACATTTTCAATCTTGTGAATAGAGAGTTATGCACTCAAACATGTGATAATACAATAAATTCATTACAATGATAGAATTATGCACCCAAAGCTACAGAATAATAATGCTTAGAGCTGTGCACAAGAGAAATGGGAGACTCCCACTAATTCATAGAGCGGCTATTGATATATGTCCGCAAAGTGAAGGTGTGTCATGTGAAGAGGCAGCCTTGGCAAAGTTCACCATTTTTCCTGTCCTTATAAAGTTTAGGAGATAGATGGGTAAAATGCTGACGTTCCTCTTAACCTTAATAGTTAAAGAAGTAAGAGTTTTCTTGGACAGTGAACGGGAATGCTATGAGCACTTGTAAGAATGTGTGATGGGAGGGAAACCTGAGAAAATACAACCAGTTAATGAAATGGAAAGGTTGAGGATCCATAAAGAGCAAGGGGTACATGGAGCAGCATACCTGAATACACAGAGAAGAAGGCCACATAATATGTTTATGGGGTGCTAGTTTAGCAGTTTATATTTTGTCACACAAATGCAAGGAAAATCACTGAAGAATCTTTAGTAAGGGTATGGTGGCAGCCGATTATTCTGTTGGTGAAAACGGTCATAAATATACATAGAAGAGATCAAAATTAGAATAAAAAATGTGGGAAAGCAATCTATATTGACAGACAAGACCTAAACCTCTGATCTATACTAGTGCAGATACTTAGGTTTGGGGTGGATAATGGAGGGAGTTTGGTCTTTCTCAGGCTTCTGAGTGAATCAAAGGAGAAATTGTGGGACTGCTTACTAAAACAAGGAAATATATCTTATAATGTTTTATTTGACCATAAATATGACAGTTATTGTAAGGGTTTGCAGCAACCTTACACATCCATGGTCTAAGATGGAACTGGATACAGGGAAGTGAGAACGAACCAGACATCTATTCTCCACGTTGCTCTTTCTCTCTCAGGCTCAGTGATTTCTCAGTTATATTTCCTCTACCAATTTACTTTTCTGCCCCTTCTTTAATCTGACTACTTCAGCAAGGTTAATAGGTTTTCCTTCTATTCTGTTTGACATCGCATTCTCCTTGATCCAGATTTGGAGCAAAACGTCTGCCTCAATTTTACTTACACTCTGGAGCTGTGCTCAGAATCACTCAGTGTCTCTGTGATACACACTGCTCCAAATTTCTGATTGAGAGAATCAGGTGACTGCTGGTTGAGCTGAATTTGGTTTTTGAAATACATAGGGCTTCTGTTCATGCTGCAAGTGGTTTCTTCTTCTTCTTCTTCTTCTTCTTCTTCTTCTTCTTCTTCTTCTTCTTTTTCTTCTTCTTTTTCTTCTTCTTCTTCTTCTTCTCCTCCTCCTCCTCCTCCTCCTCCTCCTCCTCCTCCTTTTAATGAAAAAGCGTGGAAGCATATATATAAAGGCTACTATTGTGGTTTAACACATGATATTCCTATATAAAATTAAATGAGAATACCTATGTTAGACAAAATAAGGAGCTTAATTATTGATATTTTGTTCTTTCATACATTTGGGTTTTCATAGAAATATATCTAATATAGTAGGTTATGTTTCTAATGTGTTATTTCCTCAAAATGGACTCAGAAATAAGAGTTTGTATGTGGAAGGATTATTTGGGAAAGCCTCCTCAATTCACATATCCTAGGAAGAGGTTGCTGAAGGAATTAACACTTTAGATTATGGGTTTGGACTGAGATTCATTCTCAAAATAAAACTTAACTCAGTTCAAGAATATTGATAGAACAATGAAAGCAGGTTGTCGTTATTGGTTGTCGGATACATGGGAAAGCTAAAGGTTGTGAATGAAGGAATGTGATTACAAAAAAAAAAAAAAAAAAAAAAATTCAACTATGATCCACAAAACTCTGTGAAGCTGGGTGTCTTGTCCTTCAGTCCTGAAAGAGAAATTCTGTAGTGCACCTTAGCAACTATTGTGGATATGTGGTGGAGTTAAAGATTCAGATTTGGTAAACATGATCAAAAAAGTAGTGAAACTACAAATCGAAACAAGTGATACAGGATAAGCTGAAGACATGTGAAGAAAGATCTCTGTAGAGATCCAATATTTGGAAGCAAAAGAAGAATAATAAATATTAAGAAGGAATAAAGCAAAATGAATTAACCAAGCAATTCCTGTGCCCAGGTATGGTACTCTCAGATAAATACATTAGAACTTAGAGTCCCTAATACAACAGTGCGGGAAATGAAGTTTTTGAGAAATGTTAATGCCATAGTAAAGTGGCTAGGAGAACGTTTGGTGCTTTTGATCTTTTGTTTTTCCCAGTATGAAAACACAGTGTGTGCCCTCTCTTCTTGAGAGCACAGCATTTAAGAAACCTTGATCTTGGACTTCTCAGCCTTTGTTATTGTGAGAAAAGATTTCTGTTCCTTAAAAGTTACTCAATCTTAGAAATTCTGTTTTTAAAGTCCAAAATAGGCCACAATACCAGAAAACAAACAAGAAAAAAATAAGAAAGGGAATAACTGAGAACATGTATTGGTTCCCTAAGTTTGTCCAAATACTTCCGAATTTCAGCAATTCTGATTGTACCATCCCGAGAATACCAAGGAACTCCATGGTTACTTCTTTGCTCATCAATATCCAAATCTTCATTCTTGTCCCTGTACTCGCAGTTTAGTTCCTCATATAAATAACAAGCAGATTATTCCCTCTAATTTCAATAGGTTTGAAACTTTATAACTGATATTTTTAAAATAAATCATCAGCCATGAAAAACAAGCATAATTTTAAATATAGAATAAAACAATGTATTACATTGTTCTCATGTTCCTAGTCATAGCATGGTGAATTATCATAAATTAAAAAGTTAGTTTTCTTGCTGGAATGAAGAAAGGAGAGTATTCTTGAGTGAGATTCTAGTTATCTAATGTTATCTAATCTAAACTCTATTTGTCCTGATTTTTCTGCTGGAAGTAGGCATGCTGGCAGTAATAAAGAACAGCAGTGTTACAGGAGTGAAGGGAAGAAACAATGGGGACATTACAGACATTGAAAATATAGTGGACAGCTTAAATGTAATTAAGCACATTAAAATGTAATAAATAATATTTCAGATTTATTGGAATTAGAAGAAAAAATGTCAACCATGATACATTCCAATTTATTTATTTAGATATCTAATTGTTCTAAAAGGCGTTTGCTAGGGTAAGGCATATAGACTTACATAAAATCTATTTAACTTAATATCCTAAAGGAGAATATTGATACAGACAGCTGTAGAAGGGCATATACACTATATGTTAGAAATATTTTTAACAGTAGTGTATTGGGGAAAAGACCAATCCAGTTATAATATGGCATGGAAAAGGAACAATCTTTGAAATGGGAAAAATGGTTTCAAAAACTCACTTGAGAAACTAAATAAAACATTTTGTTGGAACCATTCCTGATTTTATGATTTAGAATGTGGAACAAGGATTTTAGACGTACATTCAGTAAAATTTTGCTAGAAACAGTAAATAGTTACCTTACTATGTATGATTTTAGATCCTATGAAATCAGATAACCATGCCTGTCAATTACTTCTAGAGCATACCAAGGTAAGAAAATTGATTAACTCTCAATAGCTATACATTTAGGTTATCACTTTTTTGTTTAAATATGCACCACAGATGTATGTGGGAAATTTTAAATAAAATAACATAAGACTATTCTTAATTGAGAGTAGTATATCACATTTTATAATTTTTTGCTTTTTAAGTTTCACATATGCACATATACCTAAACACATATACCTTTATTCATACACCACAATACGTTAAAAAGAGTGTATAAAAGAATGTTTTGGAATTGTGCAAAAGCAGAGAGAAATGTAAAAAAAAAAGAGATGTTGTTTAAAACACAGTGAAATAATGGAAAGTTAGCATTACACAAAGATTCTGCGTAAAATAAATCTATATCAGGATCTGTACCACCCAGTCAAAGTGACTTTGCTTGTGTTCATATAGATCACTAGAGGGCAACATATACTATGCCTTAACAGTCACTTATGACAAAATTCTCTGTAGGAATGGAGAGGAAGAACAAATACAATTGACACAATCAAAAAGATAAGACCGAACCAACTAAAATGCCCAAACCATCAGTTAATTTACTTAACTGCATGTGATTATCTGTGACCAGACATCTTGGAAGATTAACTTATTGGGGAAAGTCTTAAGGTTTTCCCCTTTAGGTTAGAGAAAAAAACTATCAAGAATTTGAAAAAAAAATTAAATTAGTACTCTATGAAAGTCATGAATACAATCATGCAGAAATATAAACTGGAAAGTCACAAAGATAAATATTTTTTTTAATTTAAAAATCATCCAGCATATTCAACATTACAGGCAGGCATCCCAGACACTTTCTTGCTTTTGTTTTCCTACAAAGGTCAGCTCAGCCATGTCACCTGGCTTTGATTGTATTATAGGCTTGTCTTATCACAGTTGAGGCCTAAAATCACTAGCAGTTCCCCACGGGTGAGACCACTATGAAGGAGTGGGGAATAAACTATGAATCATTGCTCTGATTTTTATACTTACTAGATAATTTCTAAAAGCCTATCAACTAGACTGTATTTATGGTCTAGTTATAAAAAGCTATGTGACAATTTGGTAACAAAATTTGTTACAATGGTGTGACTAAAAAATTTTAAATCAATAACTATTTTGTGTCCTCCGAGGGGAAGAAAAAAAAAACACCATCCCTCCTAACCAAAAACCAACCAAACAAAAATAACATTCCAAAGAAGTAATTGAGATAAGGAAAAGCAAAGTGGATGTGGAGAAACTGAGCATAGAAAAGAAAGCATGTTTCTATGTTGAGGAATCTTATTCAGGATGTTGTTTTCCTATTGCTCGCTCATAGAAATTTAATTCTACTATTTTAAGTACAACAAATATGTAATTCTAACAGTTAATTTTTGACTGCCTAGCATGTACAAAATAAAATGCTTGTCTTGATAACCTCATTCAATTTTAACAATTCCTTTGTAAAAAAAAAAAAAAAAGAAAAAGAAAAAAAAAAAGAAAAGAAAAGAAAAGAAAAGGAAGAAACAACCGCATACCGCTTTGGCATGTATACAATGAGAATTTAGAGCCTAATTCATTACCAGATGTAGACATAAATTCAAACATTGTGCCTAGCAATTTCTGTTATCTAAAGTTTTCAACAGTTCCTTGGATAGAAGCTATCTCAGAAGAAAAATAAGAATGAGATTTTAAGCCTATAAATTACGCAGAAAATAGTCATATACATAACAGTTTAACTTAAAATTTTTGTGTGCTTTCTGACTTTATCATTTAGATGCCTTCATTCGAACATTCCTCAGAATCATCCTACTTGAAAAATATATGAAAATATCAAAGTAATTATATTAAAATTCACTTGGATCATTTTAAGGTAGCAAAATACTGGAGTTATTGTAACCTGTGAAAACATTGCAAAAGTTTTTTGAAACAGGATTTCAAGTTTTTAGTCAAGAATGACTTTGAACTTCTAATCCTGTTACTGTCATGTTCCAAGTGCTGTAATTATAAGCAAGAGCCACTATGTCTATATTATTCCATGCTGGGATGGAAAGCTGGACTTCCTCCATTCTAGGAAAATGCTCTGCACTCTGAACCACATTTTCATCCCAGCATTGTGCAACCTTTATGCAGAGGTAGTGTTTACACTTTACAGATATCTTTTAGGAAACTGCTTATGAAACCTAAAAGAAGAGAAAGAGCCATTTTATTTTATTTTATTTTATTTATTAATTTATTCTTGTTACATCTCAATGGTTGTCCCATCCATCCCTTGTATCCTCCCATTCTTCCCTCCATCCCATTTTCCCTTTATTCCCCTCCCCTATGACTGTTCCTGAGGGGGATTTCCTCCCCCTGTATATGCTCATAGGGTATCAAGTCTCTTCTTGGTAACCTGCTATCCTTCCTCTGAGTGCCACCATGTCTCCCCCTCCAGGGGACATGGTAAAATATGAGGCACCAGAGTTCGTGTGAAAGTCATACCCCACTCTCCACTCAACTGTGGAGAATGTTCTGACCATTGGCTAGATCTGGGTAGGGATTTAAAGTTTACTGCCTCTATTGTCCTTGGCTGGTGCCTTAGTTTGAGCGGGACCCCGGGCCCAAATCCGCCTATCATAATGTTCTACTTGTAGGTTTCTAGGACCCTCTGGATCCTTCTACTTTGCTATTCTCCCATGTTTCTCTCATCTAGAGACCCAATAAAATGTCCTCCCCTCTGTCCCAGTTTCCTGGTAAGTAAAGGCTTTCGTGGGACATGCCCCTTGGGCTAGTATGCAGATATAAGTGAGTATATACCATTTGAGTCTTTCTGCTTCTGGTTAATTCACTCATTATGATAATTTCTAGCTCAATCCATTTATCCACAAATTTCGGGAATTCCTTGTTTTTTGTTTTTAATAGCTGAGTAGTATTCCATAGTGTATATGTACCACAGTTTCTTTATCCATTCTTCTACTGAGGGACACTTAGGCTGTTTCCGTGTTCTGGCTATTATGAATAAGGCTGCTATGAACATGGTTGAGCAAATTTTCTTGTTGTGTGCTGGAGCATCTTTTGGGTATATTCCAAGTAGTGGAATAGCTGAGTCTTGAGGAAGCCCTATTCCCATTTTTCTGAGATAGCACCAGATAGATTTCCAAAGTGGCTGTACTAGTTTGCATTCCCACCAGCAATGAAGGAGTGTTCCTCTCTCCCTACATCCTCACCAGCATGTGGTGTTGCTTGAATTTTTGATCTTAGCCATTCTGATGGGTGTAAGATGGAATCTCAGAGTTGTTTTGATTTGCATTTCCCTGATGACTAAGGAGGTTGAGCATTTCTTTAAGTATTACTCAGCCATTTGATATTCCTCTATTGAGAATTCTCTGTTTAGTTCCGAGCCCCATTTCTCAATTGGGTTATTTGGCTTGGTGGTGTTTAATTTCTTGAGTTCTTTATATATTTTGGATATTAGACCTTTGTCGGATGTAAGGTTGGTGAAGCTCTTTTCCCAGTCTGTAGGCTGTCGCTTTTTTCTCTTGACAGTGTCTCCTGCCTTACAGAAGTTTCTGAGCCTCATGAGGTCCCATTTATTAATTGTTGACATTAAGGCCTGGGCCATTGGTGTTCTGTTCAGGAAGTTGTCTCCTATGCCAATATGTTCCAGGCTCCTCCCCACTTTTTCTTCTAAGTGACTTAGTGTCTCTGGTTTTATGTTGAGGTCTTTAATCTACTTGGATATGAGTTTTGTGCAAGGTGACAAATATGGGCCCAGTTTCATTTTTTTACACATAGACCTCCAGTTAGACCAGCCCCATTTGTTGAAGATGCTATCCTTTTTCCATTGAATGGATTTGGCTTCTTTGTCAAAAATCCAGTGACCATATGTGTGTGGATTCCTATCTGGGTCTTTGATTCGATTCCCCTGATCAACCAGCCTGTTGCTGTGCCAGTACCATGCTGTTTTAATTACTATTGCTTTATAGTATAGTTTGAGATCAGGTATAGAGATTCTTCCGGAGCACCTTTTATTGTACAAGATTCTTTTAGCTATTCTGGGTTTTTTGTTTTTCCATATGAAGTTCAGAATTGAACTTTCAATGGAAAGAGCCATTTTAAAGCTATATTGAATTCGTCTCCACATCCATGACCTACATCTTAGAATTCTACTTCCTTTGAGGGTTATTTACCCTAGTGAGCTGAGAAGATGCAGAGCCTTTTGTATTATGTATTATGTATAATGTTAATGTTTCATTCCTTAATTTAGCTGGGGAGACCTGGTGACACTCAGAGGAAGAGTAAGCAGGTTACCAAGAAGAGACCTCATAGGTTGTGATCTTATAGTTGGGGACAAGGTCCCCTTCTGTCACAGACCTCGGGGAGAGGAACAGGATGAAAGGGGGAGGGAGGGGAAATGGGAAGATACAAGTGAGGGGATAACAAATGAGATGTAATCTGAATAAATTATGAAAATAAAAATTTAAAAAAGAAGTATAACAAAAATTGACAGGAACTTAGTAGTGACATAATTTTAAACTAATATGCACTTTTTTATTGTAGTGGAATACTTGTGTGTATCATTATCATCCATAACATTTTTACTTGGATGCACATTACGTATTTTAATTTTCATTCTTTGACTTTCAAAGAATGAGTCATTTTCTTCCCTCTCTTCTAGTTCCACCAATGGCTAAAGGCACTCCATTTGACCACATAGTTCATGGTACTCAGTGAAAACATTTTTTAAAAATTTTAGACAGAATTTCAATATGTAACACTGACTGGCCTTGAAATCATATATCTGCTTCTGTATGCTGGACTAAAGGACTAGACCACCCATCCCCAAACCTGGAAACCATTTTTATTGCTTAAATCACTGAGTCTGTTCCTTCAGCAAAACTCAGTGAGTCAATTTACATCTTTTTTGTTGTTGTAACCCTAAAAGCAAATATTTATTATACTTCTTAGATTTTACTATTTAAAACTCCATTTAAGTTATTTTGATGTCTCATAAGTAATAGTTAAGCAAAATTTAAATATTGATAGTACGTTTCCTGGCTATATGGAAAACACTGCTCCTTTGCCTCTGGGCCTTAAAATCTTTCTGCCCCCGTTTCCACAATGATACTTGTACCTTAGAAGGAGAAATGTCCTATACACATCCAACTATGGGTGCAGCATTTTTCCACCTCATATCTATTATCTGCATGTTTACCAATTCTACTGAAAAAAAAAAGATGCTTCTTTGGTGAGGGTTGAGAGATAGGTCTACTGTGCCACAGTGGAAGGCCACACATATTAGAACATAGGGAAAGAAAAACTATTGGTGGGGATAAAAAAAAAAAATAGAGGCTACATGGTTAGGGAGAGAAATGCAAGTCGATCTGCAAGGAGTTTGAGGAGGGGACAAATGTGGTCAAAACAAAATTCTCAAAGAACTAAAAGGAAAATGACCTGTCCATTGGCTAGATCTGGGTAGGGGTTTGAAGTTTACAGCCCGTATTGTCCTTGGCTGGTGCCATAGTTTTAGCGGGACCGCTGGGCCCAAGGAAAATGAGAAAAAAGATTCAGAAATAAAGAATGTCTAATAATCAGTAAAACAATTATAATATAAACATCGAGATTTCCTGAGTACCCATATCATGAAGAAATGAAAAATTTTCATCATGTTTATGTTCATTAAGAATATTTTCTATTTCTGGCTTTTAGAAATTACTGTGTGTGATATGAGTGACACTGTTTTTGTCAACTGAATATTGTTTCGTGGTCACACATGCATATTCCACTTTATAGCAGCAGTGGTCATTTGTGAGAAGTAGTAAATTAATAAAACAATAAGTTATTAAACAATAATAGTAAATTTAATGTAAAATTTGAAATTTGACACCCTTTCACAAATAAAATGTATAGAAAAGCTTAAGGCAACAAGAAATTATTAGTTAGACAGAAGAAATACATTCATTTTAGAAGAAATAAAAATGAATAAACTAATTAGAAGTGTCTAAAATAAAATTCATATGGTAGAAGATACACTGATTAACTTTGAGATATTTTATCGTTTAAAACCTTTAAGAGTCCAAGTGTTATCAGGCTCTGCTATGCAAAATCCACAAATTTTTCAATTTCTCTGAATGTAATAGTCCTTGAAATATTTCTTGCACCACTAGGGTGCCATTCACTAAATTGCTTCTTCATAAGCACTGAATTGCTCACTAATGCCTTGAGAAAGAAAGCCATCTACTCCCTAGGATTATAAATGTGATCTCGTTAGCTCTAAAAATACACTGGCAAGAACAGAAACTGGAAAGGAAAATATTGCTATTATTTTTAGAGGGTGAACACTTGGGAGCCGGAAGGCAGACTTTGAAAATTACATTTCACATTCTGAAGCACCTGTTATAAAGTCACGTGTTTGACTTTCTACGTGAGGAATGGTGATCCATGTGTCTGCTGATCCACGCATGGAAGCATATGTGTGTGTGTGTGTGTGTGTGTGTGTGTGTGTAAAGATATGTTAGAAACTTCTGTCTTTTATACAAAGTCTTTTTGGTATTTTATGTGAAAGTTTATTTGTGAAATAATAGAGTGACTATAGGGGTGAAATTGTCCACCTGTCCACCAAGATTTTATTCAACCAGAAATGTGCATGGCAGATGAAGAGGACAGGGCAAAGCTCCTGTGGACAGTGAGACTTACACTTAAGTCTTTCATATTTATACAATTAAATTTTCTGTAATTTATTACTTCTTATATCTTATTTTTTTTGAAACTTTACCACTGCATATTTTCAGCAGTTTTTACTGTTTTAAGATTCAGTTTTTTTGGTATATTCCAAGAAGTGGAATAGCTGGAATATATGCGAAAAGTGCTCCTCCCCACAACAAGGACATTTGCTCAACCATGTTCATAGCAGCCTTATTCATAATAGCCAGAATCTGGAAACAACCTAGATGTCCCTCAATTGAAGAATGGATAAGGAAACTGTGGTACATTTACACTATGGAATACTACTCAGCTATTATAAACAAGGAAATCTGGACATTTGCAGGCAAATGGATGGAACTAGATATGATCATTCTGAGTGAGTTAACCCAGACCCGGAAATATACACATGGTATTTGCTCACTTATAATTGGACACTAGCCCAACAGGGATTTCCTCTGAGAGTCTTAATTAAGCAGGGAATTGGGATAGATGCTGGGACTTCCTATTGGGACTCCACATGAGAGATGTATGGGAGAATGGGGAAATGTAAGGACCCAGAGCATCCTGGAACCCTACAAGAAGACCATCGAGGCTGGTGGATCTGGACTCAGGGGACTCTGCTCAAACTACTGTACCAACCAAGGACAATGCATGCAGTAAACCTAGAACCCTTATTCAGATCTAGCCAATAGACATCACATTCTCCACAACTGTGTGGAGAGTGGGGACTGACTGACATGAATTCTGGTGTCCTTCATTTGACCACTTCTCCTTGGTGGGGAGTGCTTGAGGCACTCAGAGGAAGGGTAGGCAGGCTATAATGATGAGACCTGATAGGTTGTAATTATAATATGGGGGAGGAGGTCCCCTTCTGCCACAGGCCTAGGGGAAGGGAATAGAGTGAAAGAAGGAGGGAGGGGTGAATGGGAAGATACAATTGACATACAATATGAATAAACTATTTTAAAAATAGAATATATATTTTTAATATATTTTATTAATTTATTCATATTACATCTCAATTGTTATCCCATCCCTTGTATCCTCCCATTCCTCTCTCCCTCCCATTTTCCCCTTACTCTCTTCCCCTATGACTGTGACTGAGGGGGACCTCTTCCCCCTGTATATGCTCATAGGGTATTAAGTCTCTTCTTGGTAGCCTGCTATCCTTCCTCTGAGTGCCACTAGGCCTCCCCATCCAGGGGACATGGTCAAATATGGGGCACCAGAGTTCGTGAGAATCAAGGGAGAATGGGGAAATAGAAGGACCCAGAGAGCCCTAGAAACCTAAAATAGATCATTATGATGGGCAGATCTGGGCCCAGGGGTCCTGGTCAAACTATGGCACCAGCCAAGTACAATACATGCAGTAAACTTCGAACCCCTACCCAGATCTACCCATGGACAGGACATTCTCCACAACTGAGTGGAGAGTCTGGGTCTGAGTTTCATATAACATATTTTAATTTTAACATGCTTTTAATATTACTTTACTCAGACACTTTTTAAAATTTCTGGACATAGAGTGCAGGCAACTGATCAAAATAAATAAATGAGACCAGCCATGGTGTTAAAAAAAAAAAAATGATTTGGTCTTTTAGAGTATTTTCATTTGTTGTTGTTGTTTTTTGTTGTTGTTGTTTGTGTGCTAAGATTTGCTGGCATGTTGGAATTGAGCAATAAGTACTTGACAGCATAAGTCTTTAGAATGTGTCAATGTGTCTAAGAAGCATATTTTTTAATCATGATTCTGGAGACAGCAATGTTGCTAGTAGCCACATGGGACCCGGTTGTCTTTATTTCTGAGCCTTACAAGTGACATTCTGCTGTGTAATTTAATACTCGGCCTTTAGGATGCACAGCTTGACCGCAGGTGAGGATCAGTATTTTAAGGCAAAAGACTCATACCATTTCTTAGAGTGTTCCAGCTCTTTAGATTCACAAACAGTGTCAGTTTTCTTGTTTTCTAATTTCTTCCTTTTCAGTGCCATGTTGTCCTTTCTGGTTCTCAAGAACTTAGGATTCAAAGAACACACTTAGTAAACGTGAGACTTCAAATACCACAAACCCAACTTCCATTCATCCAGGAGACTCATAAGCCGATCTCTAAACACTTACATGAAAACATGGACTCTTCCTAAACACTGAAGCTTTATTTGCACAGCAGTCACACCTAATCTGCACAGGGGTGACATACCCGTATAATGCCAACACTCATGAGGGTCAGGCAGGAAAAAAAAAAATCAGTGTAAGGTCAAGGCTGCTTGAAGGTACACAAATACTGAGTTCAAGGCTGGCACAAGTTACACAAAAGACTGAGGCCATCATGATACAACAACAACAACAACAACATAAAAGCTGAAGAATGCTTCCATTTGCATACTTACATCTTACCCATTTAACAAGTCTGTATCATCTCCACTTGCATACTTACATCTTACCCATTTAACAAGTCTGTATCATCTCTACTTGTTTTCTCCTCTGTTTTAATGATTTAGAAGCAACTAAATAGCACATGGGCTTTTTATAGGTTGCCAGCTTAAAAGAAGATTTATTCTTCTGTGTGCGCTACAATTTGAGGAAATGTATCCCTGCCTTCTCTGTAACACTCCTTGTCCAATCAAATTCATGTCCCAGAAGTCCAGGTGTTTTTTTCCTGCTCCAAGTATACTGATTTTTTTTTACTACTGACTTTGTTGATTTAAAAACCAATAATGAGGATATTACTCTAGGGGAAAATTCCTATTTACAGAGATGTTGAGGTTCTGTTTTCTTGATGAACTATAGATTTTCCATTTACTAAACTATTTAGTTTGAAAAATTTAGTAAGAGAGTATTACAGAGGATTTTCAACTGGCTGTATTAGGAGAAGAAAAAGCTATATAGAGGGAGAAAATCCAATTTTATTGGGAAATAAGTTGGTGTCCTAGCTACCAAGTACTTCTTCCTCTGAGTCTTAAAAATGTATGATAATGGCCTTCTTAGCTATGATTCTGGTCTCCTCACCTAACTGGTCTATTATGATTACATCACTGCACACTAAGAGGGGGTTGCAATGTCCACACATTTTGAGTGATTGGTAGTACAGAAATATTGTTTTTCTTCAAATGTTTTCTGTGATGGTTCTACCATCTCTTGTCAGTGTAGCCCTTTCTCTTTCCCACAGTCAATTAAAGGGAAATGCTATTATTCTTTGTTCCTATTTCTCTCTGATAAGGAAACTGAATAGTTTTGGACATGCAGCATATGAAAATGAGTTAAGAGGACAGGTAATTTTTAGCTACTTGACATTTTGTTTATGAGTCTATCCTTTAGTGGTTGATCTATCTCTGTAGCTTTTTCAGGATCTCAATGCAACACTGTATGACAGTAAACCATATTAGTCCAGTAAAGCTCCTATAACAAAATACCTAAACCTGAGTAATTTAAAAGCCATAGAATTTCCATGCTCAAAGTTTTGGAAAGTTTAATGTCATACAACTAGCAAATAAGCTGTCTGATGAAAACATGTGTGGCTTCAAGTATTCCACCTCTGTATAGGTCTGTATATTACTGAAGGTCAAGATTTGTCGATACAGGCTGCTACATCAAGATACTAATCCTGTTTACCCCTGAATCCCAGTCCCCTCTCCCATTCCCCATCTCCTCCATTCTCCTCCCCATCTCCTCCCTCCCCATCTGCTCTTATTCCACCACACTTCAGAAAAGAGCAGACCTCCCAGAGATATCAACCACACATAGCATGTCAAGTTGCAATAAGAATCGGTTCCTTTCCTTATAGTAAGACTGGTCATAGCAACCCGGTGGGAGCAAAAAGTATCCCAGAAATGGACAAATGCATCAGAAACAGACTCCACTCCCTCTGTTAGGACTCTCTCTCACACACACACAAAACCCAAACTATACAACTATAACATATGTGTGGAGGGCCTAGGTCAGATGCATCCAGGCTCCCTAATTGTCAGTTCAGTCTCAGTGAGTCCCTATGAGTCCAGGTTTGCTGGTTCTACCAGTTTTCTTGTTTTTCTTTGATCCTTCTGTCTCCTACAATCCTCCCTCCTACCCCTTTGGCAGGATTCCACAGACTCTGTCTAATGTGTGGTTATGAGTCTCTACATCTGTTTCCATCAGCTGCTGGGTAAAGCATTTCTGATGACAATTGGGTTAGGCACCAATCTAGCATATAGTAGAATATCATTAGACGTTGTTTCACTGACATTTTTTACTAGTCGTGTTTAGTTCTATCATAGCTCCCTGGGCCATCTTGCCTCTGGTTTCTGGTCTTTCAGTCATTGTCAGAGGTGATCACCCTCTTAGGTCATAGATCTTAGGCTAGATGCAGTCATTGGTTAGTCACTCCCACAATTTCTGTGCCACTTGTACCCCCAGGACATTTTACCTGGCAGGACATTCTATCAGAATGGCTAAGATAAAAATACACAAGTGAAAAATTCATGCTGGTGAGGATGTGGAGAAAGGAGGAGCACTCATCTATTGTTTTTGAGAGTGTGAACTTGTATAACTACCTTGGAAATAAATCTGGCAGTTTCTCAGAAAATTGAAATTAGATTTACATCAAGACAGCTATATCACTCCTGGGCATATACCCCAAAGATATGCCATCTTACCTTAAAGACACATCTTCAACAATGCTCACAGTAGGTTTGTTTGTAATAAACAAACTGGAAACAACCTAGATGTCCCTAAACCAAAGAATGGATAAAGATAATGTGGCACATTTGCACACAATGGAGTATTACTCGGTTGTTATAAACAATGACATCATGAAATTTGCAGACAAATAGATAGAACTAGAAAAAAAAATCATCCAAAGCTATGAAACTCAGACCCAGAAAGACAAACACTGTATGTACTCTGCTCTAAGTGGATATTAACTGGAAAGTAAAGGATAGTCATACCTCAATCCACGGATGTGGCAAGTCTAAATAACATGGACAGCACACATGTGATGCATGGATCTCCTTGGGAAAAGTAGATAAAACAGATAATGCAGGTGGGCTGGGTAAGGCAACAGGAGGTATCAGGTGTAGGGAGGATTAATGGAATACTTGGAAAAACAACTAAAATTGGGGGGAGGCAATTTGGGGCAAGGTAAATTTTTAGGGCAATCGAAAATCCCAGGATTCCATTACGGTGACCCTAGCTAAGACTCCTAGAAATGGTGTATACAAAGCCTGAGCTGGCCTTCTCCTACAACCAGGCAAGACTTCCAATAGAGAGCTTGGGACACCAACCCAGCCATAAAGCCTTTAACATACAGAGATTTTATTAGAGAGAACGTGTTGTAATAGTTTCATTATTCATTTTGCCCCTCATTTAATTTAATTTTGAAAAATTGCTTACTTTAAAAAAAACTTAGTATGAAAGTGCTTAGGTTTTATCAATACTTTGGGTCTTCATTTTCCTATGGGAGCTCCCATATTGTAACTATCCATGTACTTTTATATTTCTTTCTCTTAGTTAATCTTTTAAAAGCTTAATTAATTCTCAAGCCCAGCTGGAGCCCATACAGGTAAAGAGTTTCTCATTCACAGTAACTAAGAATTATAAGCTTTAAGTCTGAAATTGAATAGAGGAATATGATAGACAAGTGAGGAAAGTGGGAAGTATTAATAGCCTACAATGGTAGTGACTTTTTAATATACACAAAATATATAGTCCATGAATGACATAATGAAAAAACCTGGTTTTATTAGTATTAAAAAAAACCCTTTTGCTCTGTAAAGTATAATGCAAAGCAAAGAAGAAAAGAACTGCACACTACAAGCAATATCTACCACAAACTTTACCTGACCAATGACTTAAACACACAAAATGATTAAAACTCAATAACAAGACAGGGGACAACTTAAAATAGACTAAAGAGATAAACTGATATCTTACGAAAAGTTCAACAGATAGAAAATTAACATATGAAAAGATCTTCTACGACAAAATATTACTAAGTTGAAAATTAAACTGAGATCTCACTATATGCTTATTTAAATACCCTATAGTCAGACCACTGACAGTACCAAATTCTGGTCAAGACCTGGGGCAACAAAAACTTTCTACTGAGATTTGGGGTTCAGAATGATTCACTGTCTTAGATATTTTCTTATGAGACAATACATGCATAGTACTAGAGGCTGCAATTTTAGCCTTTCTGGGAGCCCCCATAGGAAACGAATACCCAAAATGTTGATAAACCTTTGTTTGAAGGTCTTAAGTACATCCTTACCGGAACTTCCACACTGGTCTCTGTAATTACACTACTCAGGTTCCCCAAATGTGTCTATAAGTAAAATGAGAATGAACACACTGCAGTATATTTAGATAATAGAATAGCTGTTAAGACATGAGAAGACATGAAGAAACCTGTGAAAGAACTAATCTGAAAAGCTACAAGTTCATGGTTTAAGCCCTATAGTTATAGATAAGAAAAAGTTATGGAGATAGGAAAATTGTCACAGTTGACAATTAATGAGGAAGACTGATAAATCAGATGATCACAGAGGATCCTTAAATTTCTCACAGTAATCTGAATAATATAATTATCACAGGTAGTTATAAGGTATACATTTATCCAAATCCATAGAACATATAATATAAAGATGGAACCCACATATGTACATAAAAATAACATTCTATACCCTGAACAAGTTTGTACTTATGAATTAAGGAATATGTATGTATGTATGTATGTATGTATGTATGTATGTATGTATGTATTAACAATTAATGAAAGGGTGGCATGAAGCAAGCAAGGAGAGTTATATGGGATAGTTTAGAACAAGGAAAGAGACAAGGAATGATCCAACTATAATCTCAAAACAAAGAAAATAAATTAAAAAAAAAACTGGATCCTCTGGTAAACTCAGTCTTTGGGGGCACTATGATTTGTCAGTGTATGTTGAGAGTTGTAACAAGTACCTCCTCCAAGCAGCAGGTGTGGAAATGAGTAAATTTGTCAGAGCAGAGAGTATGTGAAAATCTCTGTACCAAAATTGGACTTTTGCTGTAAACCTAAAGCTCATCTAAAAATGTAGGCTTAAATATGATAATAATAAAAGAAATGAAACAAAATAACTGTATTTTTATCCTGTAATGAGTATATGTATATTTGAGGTAGAGGAAGGAGTACAAACCAAGTATTTTTAAATTAAATTCACAATATTCCTGTTACAAACAACTGTGCTTCTCTTATATAAATTTTGCATACTTTCATCATTTCACAAAGAATACATTTGCGTGTCCTTTAATTTCGGAGCAGAATGTTTATCTATGATTATCTTATTTGGTCATGCAATTCTATTATATGGCCTGTGGATTCATGATTTGGGACTTCGTTCTGATAGTTATCATGCTCTTCCATGGACTTCGTCTGAGCTACTCAATTTATTCCTCTAATGCAATCTGTGAAAAATATAATATAGCATAAGGGAGGGGTGTGAGAAAGGCAGATGGCATGGATGAGGTCTCATTTTTCCGACAAAGATTATAACAAGGACGGAAAATGATGCACTGCGAATCCATTGTAGTGACAAAGATGGTAATGAGAATTGGTATGAATATAAGCGACTGTATTCTCATTACCCTCTACAGATTGTAATCGTCTCTCAGAGCTTTGCCAATCCTCCTCTCCCTGATAAGTCTTCCACATGATCTTCTTTAGTTTGCCTTAATAATACTAAACAGGTCATTAGTAAAACAAACTAATAAAAAATTCAGAATTGTTGGTCAAGCTTTAATTCCAGTGACTAGTCAAAAACTGATAATTTTTTTGCTAGGGTAAAATGATATCAGTTGCCATTCTAATAAATGAATGTGTTCCCATAAAAATATACCTCTTTACTTTGCAGATAGAGCTTTCTGATTCTAATGTCTGCAGCACAGGGCAAGGACATGAATTTTGATGAAGCAAGAAAGGAGAGGGTAAGGAACAAGAATTCAGTTGTTTTAAACTACATGGTGCTGGATACTTGATTATCATAGTAACATGTGGATACATAAAGTGAAAACCTGCACATTATAAGTGAGATTGTTAACTTGATATCATAATCTGAAAATTTGACATTGATATTAATATATGCCATTCACTAATTGTAGAATATATAGAAAATGTTCCAATGTTGGTTCCTATAAAATCACAGAAAATAATTGTTCTTTCCAAAATAGGAACATATTTTGAAATATACTGTACATAAATTTAAAGAACTAAGTAGTGATAATAAATATCTCATAATAAATTCACTAAATATGTTTTAAATTTATGATATGACCTGGTCAAGCAAAAAGATGGCATACTGACCAACAGTATTCCAGTTTTCTAAATTAATAGGATGAGAAAAGAAACCAGATAATGTGGTTGAAAGAAAAAAGGAACAAGGAATGCAGAGAAGAATGAGTATGGAGAATAGACCTTGATGGATCAGGAGGCAAGAGGAAAGAGGGCCTGAGGAAAAAAGAGAAACCATGGGAGGGCACATCTCTGTGACAAGTTGGAGACATAGGAATTCTGGGAGGATATGGGAATGACTCTAGCTGAGACTCTTAGAGTTGGAGTTGGAGACTGAAGAGGACACCCTCTAACTAGACAGGACTCCTAATGGACTCACCCACAAAACCTTCCACCACGATTTACTCAGCCTACAAGATGTGCAGGGTTAAAGATAAAGAGATTGAGGGAATGTCCAGCCAATGCCTCACCCACCTTGAGAGCCAGTCAATAGGAGAGCGCCAACCCCTGACACTATTTAATGATACTCTGCTATACTCACAGGCAGGAATCTAGCCTATCTACACTCTCAGAGGCTGTACCCAGAAATGGATCCAAATTGATGTGGAAACTCTTAGCCAAACATTGGCCAAAGCTTAGGAAGTATTGTGGAATTTGGGGGGGATAGACAAGAAGGACCTGAAGGTGACAGGAGCTCCACAAGAAGACCAAAAGAGCCAAATAACCAAGGCCTAGAGTGGCTTGCTGAGACTGAAGCACCAGCCAAGGACCATGCATAGACTGGACCTAAGCCCCTCTGCACTCATGTACCAGAGGACAGCTCAGGCTTCATGTGGGTCCCCTAGGAAGGGAAGAGGATCTGTCTTGTCTCAGTTGATTGCATTTTGATCACTCCCCACTGGTGGGGCTGCATCCCCAGGCCACAAGAGAAGAGAAGATGTTCAGTCCTGATGTGACTTGATGAATTGTGGTAGGGGATTCCCTCTTCTGAGGAGTAGGAGAGACGGTATTTGGAAAGGATCAGGGAGGGTAAGTTCTCAGAGGAGAGAACAGAGGGGGATACAATTGTGATGTAAAGTGAATAAATAAATTAATTAAAAATACTAACATATGATTTGGAACTAAAGCTTTGAAATATTGAAAATACTAATTGTGTGTTGTGTCCAAAGAGGAAACTTGTGGGAAACTCATAATTTGCTGTGGTCTTTTCTTTTGTGTAATTGACTGTATACAGATTAAGATGGACTCCAGATCAAGGGGTTTCAGGGTGGAAAAGGAAAGGGGGAAATGATGTAATTATATTATAATTTCTTTTTTAAATTTAATTTTATTAATTTATTCAGATTACAACTCAACTGTTATCCCATCACTTGTATCCTCCCATTCCTCTCTCCCTCCCTCCTGCTTTCACCCTATTCCACTCCCCTAGATCTAAGACCGAGGGGGACCTCATGCCCTATTATATGGCCATAGACTATCAAATCTCATCTTGATAGCCTGCTTATTCTTAAAATATTTTTTCACGATAAAAGAAACCAAAATGATGACTATCCAAAATATAGATGATATTATCTTCAAGGTAACATGTTTATTATAGCAAATCAAAAAAAATTAAGTAGAGGAGAGAAATTAGAATTATGACATTTTCCAACTGTAAATACAGTATCTTTCCACAAACTTTGTATTAAGAATCAAACATAATATAAATCAGTCATCTATAATAATATCAAGAAAACAAAATATCAGAAAAATGACAATCTATGTAAAATTATTTTAAGCTGTCAGTAGTGCAATGCAAGGCTCAAGTGAATAAATATACTGGAAACCCTAAAACATCATTTAATATTCAAAGACTAGAAGATATTTCAGAAGGCAGATAAATTTCTGAAGCCACCAGTATATATGTGTGTGTGTGTGTGTGTGTGTGTGTGTGTGTGTGTGTGTGTGTGAAGCTACACATAATTAACGTTACCTATTTATCTCTTATTTATGATTATTAGCTAGTACCCAAATAAATAAATGATTGAAAAGTGTAACCTAGTTCAGGTTGTACATATATGAATATATGTTTCAAAGTTTTGGAAATGTAACTGTTCAAGAGAATATTTTGATACATCATGATAAACACATAAAAATACAATGAAATATTTTCTTTCATGATAATATTAAAGTTTTAATATGTATATTCAGCCTAAATATAAGATCTAAAATGATAAAGTAGAATGTGGCTACTGAGGTTTGAACTTATAATCTTAGGCTTGCAAGCCTCATATCCACTGAGCTATCTACTCTATCCTGTCTTATTCTAAGTAGTATTCTTTTCTACCAAGTGGATTAGAGACTGCAACATAAAATTAGAAACACTAAAACTGTTAGAAGAAAAAGTAGGGAAGAGCCTGGGACTCATTGGCACAGGAGACAACTTCCTGAACAGAACTCCAAAAGCCCAGGCATTAAGGTCAACAATTAGTAAATGGGACCTCATGAGGCTGAGAAGCTTCTGTAGGGCAGAAGATACTGTCAACAGAGCAAAGCGACAGCCTACAGACTGGAAAAACCCTTCACCAATCCTACGTCTGACAAAGGTCTAATATCCAAAATATATAAAAAGCATAAGAAATTAAACACCAGCAAATCAAATAACCCAATCAAGAAATGGGGCTCAGATATAAGTGAGTATATACATTTGACTCTTTCTACTTCTGGATTAACTCACTCATTATGATCATTTCTAGATCAATCCATTTATCCACAAATTTCGGGAATTCCTTGTTTTTACTAGCTGAGTAGTATTCCATAGTGTATATGTAGCACAGTTTCTTTATCCACTCTTCTATTGAGGGACACTTAGGCTGTTTCCATGTTCTGGCGATTATGAATAAGGCTGCTATGAACATGGTTGAGCAAATTTTCTTGTTGTGTGCTGGAGGATCTTCTGGGTATATTCCAAGGAGTGGAATAGCTGGGTCTTGAGGAAGCCCTATTCCCATTTTTCTGAGATAGCACCAGATAGATTTCCAAAGTGGCTGTATCACTTATATCTGCATACTAGCCCAAGGGGCATGTCCCACAAAAGCCTTCACTTACCAGGAAACTGGGACAGAGGGGAGGACATACTATTGGGACTCTAGATGAGAGAAGCATGGGAGAATAGCAAAGTAGAAGGATCCAGAGGGTCCTAGAAACCTACAAGTAGAACATTATGATAGGCAGATTCGGGCCCAGGGGTCCCGCTCAAACTAAGGCACCAGCCAAGGACAATACAGGCGGTAAACTTTAAACCCCTACCCAGATCTAGCCAACGGACAGAACATTCTCCACAGTTGAGTGGAGAGTGGGATATGACTTTCTCACGTCCTTAGTCATCAGAGAAATGCAAATCAAAACAACTCTGAGATTCCACCTTACACCCATCAGAATGGCCAAGATCAAAAACTCAAGTGACAGAATATCCTGGCTAGGATGTGGAGAAAAGGGAACATGCCTTCATTGCTGATGGGAGAGCAAACTTGTACAACTATTTCGGAAATCAATCTGGTGCTTTCTCAGAAAACTGGGAATAGGGCTTCCTCAAGACCCAGCTATTCCACTCTTTGGAATATACCCAGAAAATGCTCCACCACACAACAGGGACATATGCTCAACCATGTTCATAGCAGCCTTATTCATAATATCCAGACTTGGAACCACCTAAATGTCCCTCAGTTGAAGAATGGATAAAGAAACAGTGGTACATTCACACTATGGAATACTACTCAGCTATTAAAAACAAGAAAATCCTGAAATTTGTGAGCAGATGGATGGAATTAGAAATGATCATATTGAGTAAGTTAAGCCAGACTCAGAAAGAATCACATGGTATATAGTCACTTATAATTGGACACTAGTCCAACAGGGATGTCCCCTGAAAGTCTTCACTTACCAGGAGTTTGGGATAGGTACCGGGACCTCCTATTGGCACTCTAGGTGAAAGAAGTACGGGAGAATAGGGAAATAGAAGGATCCAAAGAGTCCTAGAAACCTACAAGAAGAGCATCATGATGGGTGGATCTGGACCCAGGGGTTTCTGCTCAAGCTACTGCACCAACCAAAGACAATACATGCAGTAAATATTGAACACCTACTCAGCTCTAGCCAAGAAATAGGGCATTATTTACAGTCATGTGGAGAGTGGGGACTGACTCTGACATGAACTCTGGTACTCCATATTTCACCACTTCCCCTTGGTGAGGAGGCCTGGTAGCACTCAGAGAAAGAATAGAAAGGCTTCCAAGATGAGACTTGACAGGCTGTGACCATATGGTCAGGGAGGAGGTTCCCTTCTGTCACAGACTTAGGGGATGTGAATAGGGTAAAAGAGGGAGGGTTGGAGGAACGGTAAGTGACAAGCAAGGGGCTAAAAATTGACATGTAGTTTGAATAAATTAATAAAAAAGGAAAAAATCAGGCAGTAAATTGTCTCTGTCATTTTTTCATTTTGAAAGTTGCTAACCTGCACTACTGGTTCACTCAGGTATTTAAGTTTTATTCCTTCTCAGGTCTCTGAAAGCGTTGAAGATCAGACATTTTAGTTTTACAATTAAGCTGTAGGGGTTAAGATATTTTTGGGTCTAGATTAATGTTTTAAGTTAATATTGATGAGGTATGATAGATATTTATTTTCATTCAGAGCTTTGGACTTACCAAGATAGGGAAAATGTTTTCTTCAAGGTTGCCAAATAAAAAATAGCCAAATCACTATGAATGTAACATTTATATAATTCCTGATTGTTTTGTGATTCTTCCTGTTGTATGTACTTTATTTTATTTATGTGTAATAATATAAATGTAAAATAAATATAATGAAAAATAAAAAAATGCATGTACATAAACTATATAAGTGAAGCTGTGCATTAGTATTTTATGTAATTTGAATATTTTCATTTGAGCCATTATAAATAATGCTACTATGAACATTTATAACTTATAAATGGAATTTCAGACACATTTGGTAATTATACATCTCAGATTTTGTGGAACCACTTAATTCTTTTTGCAGTCTGCAATATGCATATTCCAACTAGCAACGTACAAAAGTGCAGCTATTTAAATTATCTTCCCATCTTCACTATGGCATTACTGAGCTGCATGCACAGCCTTTGTGCTTTGCCATAATTTATTATGTTTTGGGGTCCGGTCTTACCCTTGCATGCTAAGTTAACACAGAGGCTTTATATAATGCTGGGCTAGCTGGTCCTTTCACTTTCCATCACCTGATGGAAACAGCTGGCAACTTGCTCTTTGACTTCTCAGCTGTCATAATTCTCAGAAAGTAAAATTCTGTTCCTCCTAAATAATCTAGTTTTAACTATTCTGTTATACTAATACTAAACAGATTGAGAGAGTTACACACTTCACTTTAAATATAAAAGCTGATGGTAAATTAAAGCCGACTTGCCAGGACATGTTTATTCAGTTCTACCACACTACACAAGGCATCTATTCTTAGAGTTCATTTGAATTTTACAGCAAATGTCAACAAAAAGCTTTTGACTTTAAAGACGTTGGCCCCACTAGCTTTCCTAAGACTAAGAATACAGTTAGTGAGTTGCACTTAATAGAGTGGTTCTCACTCTTTCTACTGCTGCAGTCTCTTAATATAGTTCTTCATCTTGTGATGACCCCAACCATAAAAATTTTTTGCTGTTATTTCATAACCCTAATTATGCTACTGTTATAATTGAGTAAATGATAGTGTAAGCATGTGATATGTGGGTATCTGATATGTGACTCCTGTGAAAGGGTTATGTGACCTCCAAAGCCTTACAATCCACAGTTTGAGAACCACTCTAAGTTAACACATACTCCTCCCTGGAGGTGTGATCAGAAGTGTTCTGTTTTGTGTTTATATTTTCTGTTTGCATCTGTTTTGTCTTGCAGCAGGTACTGTACTGATAATTTTCAGTTATTCATTACCCTAATGTTCATTATATTGATAAAGGTTTATTTTTATTTCTATATATGCAGATTTTTTCTAATGCAAATTATATTTCCTAAGAATGCTCAGGAGTAATATTTAGAAATTTGAGTCTGAGAATGAACCTTACTTGTGCTCTTAATTTTGCATGCTTTTAAAACTGAGAAACACTACAACTTTTAAATTGGCTGGCAAAAAGATAACAACCAAGTATCCTATCCATATGAATGATTTAAAAAATATAGACTTACTTTATTTATTTATTTATCTGTGACATTTATTTATTTTGAGACATATATATATATATATATATATATATGTCTGCAGAGGGGAGAAGTGTGTTAGATATCCTGGAACTGTAGGTGGATTTGAAGTACTGGATGTGGGTGCTTGGAACTGAACCCAGATCTCCGAAAGAGCACCAATTGTGCTCATCCTCTTAGCCATCTTGCTAGCCCCAGACTCACTTCATATTTCTGACACCTGCAATAATGTATTACATTTTGACTATTTTTGTAGGTATTTTATTAATTAAAGATCATATGCACTTATGTATTATCAGGTAATCATACATATTGAAATTGATTACTTTCTCTATGCTTAGTAGCAATTTTATTTCCTTTTTCATAGTAGCAATTTTAAGAAAATATATGTAACCAAAAACATTTCAACCATTGTATGTGATATAATATCATAATTTTAATGAAAATACTATCATGGATTTTGTTTCTCCCAGAAGAGGTAGTTTTACTTCTCATAGTCACATTCATTATTGAAAAATGGAATGATTTCCAAATCTTATTGTTAAGTAGTGTACAGCATAATACATTTTGTACAGTATAATATATATTACATATAACTCATAAGTATTTTGACAATGGTAACCACTGTGAGTACGTTCACATTTTATATTTTACAACTCCTGCAACATACTACACAGTATTGTCTGCAATGTATTAAAGCTTCCTTTTGTTATTGTAATGAAATTTTTGATATATCATGTTCCCACAATGGCCACAGATAGCTGCTAAAGGTGACAGCTAACACAGTCACAGGCCTCCCTAAATCCTGGAAGATTAATCTTGGAATGAGATTGCCAGAATAGCTTTTCAGAGTTTTCATAAGTAATACAGATTAACTCAGTATGTAACAAGTTAGAGACTTGGGTGCTGATCATATTTTGGGGGAAGTTAAATATAACTTGAATCTCTATTAAAAATAAAGAAGAATGAGAGAGAAGCAAAAGAAAAGTGTATGCATGTGGTACGTATCTATTTCAGTATAATATAACAAATCATATACTTATACCTAGAAGTCCAAATATGCTCCACTTGTGGGTCTTAGTTTGTTTGACTTTCATTTGTTCAATTGGTGGTGGCTACATATTTAACACACAAGTCATAAAATGTTAGTTGGACCAATCGAATTCAGAACTGTGTAAACAATTTCATGAAACAATTTAATTATAGTTGCTTGTACTTTGTCAATTAGCTTTTATAGATCAATCAGATTGAAATAAGTCATTTTAATATTTCCTCATCAGTATTGTATAACATCTTCAATTTATGATAGAAAGCAGAAATAAAACTTTTTTTCTATTTATCACTCTTGAATAAACAAAGTTTATTTTATACAGCACCTCCTGAAGGAACCTGCAATAATATCACGTAGTCTACAGATGAGAACAGGTTCTTTGTGAGGTTTTCCTTGTTCCAGATGGAAGATTCATTGAACTTATATCAAGCAAGACATAAATATCAATACTGATACTCAATTCAGAAGAAAATATTCCAACCTGAAGATATGCTTTATAAGCCTTGCTTAGAGTTAGCACTGGGGTTTTAAAAACAGAGTCTTAAAAATTCCAGTTGTGACTTCATTTCTTGCCGCCTCTCAAACAAAATAACTTAGTCTCATTCTCCTGAGAGCTAGGCAGATGATTGGCTAAGTGGATGTCAGCTCTAGCCATATCAGTGGGAGACAAGGTAGGGAATTGATTCCACTTATTGGCAAAAAACAAAGCTGCTTTTGCATTAGTGGCAGACAAACATTTCCAGGAAATAGCCACAGCTTTAATCTCTGGGCTGCAGGTCTAGAACAGCAAGAGACCTGCTTGAAATCTTGTGTTTAGGCTTAAAGATAAAGAAACTAATTTGACCTCGTTAACATTTTTATTTAATGAGTCAACAGAGATCATTTTGGAGCTGTGATCAAATAAAAGGAAATTATTATTGATTTTTATTGCATTAGAGGCTGTAGATACCTTTCAAAAGACTGTAGTTTCTTATCCTACATGTGGCAACATCAACTACCTGAGCTTTGCTTGCTAATTAGGATCTTAATTTATTTTATTATGGAGGCTAAAACAGCCCACAGGAGTCTTTCATTTAAAAGCTGAGAATAGATTTCCCCATAGGTCTTTCTTACCCCTGAAGTAAATATGTACAGCTTGTATGAACAACTTTGTGTTGTCATTTAAAATGTACAGGTTTTAACTGGTGAACTTGTAATTTAAAAACTTTTAATATAAGCAACATGCACAAATTATTAATCAAAAAATGTCAAATTCTCCCTTCTACATTTTCATGTCCATTAACTTATACTATTTTTATACTCAAAAGCAATTTAAAATGATTATAATTTTATGAACTTGTTGAGGTCAACTCTATTGGTATGTTCTTGATGCTGTGTAAAACTTGTAAAGAACAGAGACCTCACAGTAAATAAACCATCTTCTTTGCCTATTGTATTATTTCGGCATTTTTAAGGTGTGTGGCAAAGATTCACGGAAACCGTAGGTGAAAGACATGAGTTTGTTGTTCATAATTTGAGATCCAGTATGTCTATCAGGCTAGATGGTATTGACTATTTTGTTGCAAGAATGCATAGTATAACTTTCGAAGAGCCTGAGTAAACTAAAATGTTAAATAGGAAATTCTAATATATAGCCACGTCCTACACTGTTACATGTTTAAGAAGCCTTCTCTAAAGCAAGTGACAGTTCCTTCATGTGATGCTTTGATTGAGAACGTGTTGCAACACATGGTCCCCCAGCTGGCCTATCTGTTTACGGAGGTTTAAGATGTGTGGACTCACTGGAGAAAATATGTCACTGGGCTTTGGGAGCTTAAAGCTCGAAGCTCTGCTCTACTGCCAGTTTTTTCTCTCCATTTCATATTTGCACTTTAAGAAGTGAGCTCTCAGCTGCTGCTCCAGCCACCACTTCTGGCTCACTGCCTTCTCTTCACCACCACTGTCTCCAACCCTCTTAAACCTTTTGCCCAAATAAAGTTTCTCTTTAATAAGTTGCCTTCCTTGTGGTGTTTTATCACAGTAACTGAAAATAACTAGTACAACTGAAGAATGGTCCACAAAACCCAGGTGGCATATGGATGTTTATGATAATTCCACTGATGGAAATATTACTGTAAAATGCATTTTGTGTGTCAGAGTTGCCTTTTGGTTTTCTCTTTGCTTTCAGTTCAGTTTGAACTGAACCCTACAAGTTTGAAAGCATCCTGTTTGTTCAGGTAGCCCAGGCACTAAGATGTGGGTTTGGTGGTAGATGATACAAGTTTGAAGGTGGATTCAATAATAATTTCTTGCCTATTACTTTGGGAAAATTAGAGGGCATCCCACTCATCACCTGTAAAACGTGAACTACAATTGAAATGCCCATGTAACAAAGTTTTAATTTTATTTATATTGTAAAACAAAACAATATAGTGCAAAGTGCCTGATCTGCTTGTCACTAGCAGAATTTTCAAAAAATAAACCTGACAGCATATTTTGGAAACCATACTCTTTTTTAAAAAACCATATTCAATTTTGGTTCTTTTGATAATTTTTAACATGTCTGTCTTATGTAGACAGATACATCCCTGACTTGCTTTTTGCTGTCCATTTGCATAGGATATATTTCTCCACTTCTTTATTGTATATATGCCTTCTTAAGACTAATCATAGTCTTCCACGCACAGCCTATTGTTGATCCATTTAATTTTTACACATTGAGCTAAGATCCTTGAGTTACAAGGGAAGCACTTTGTCTAGCCAGATTTTCATTGTATTTTTCTTTGCTTGACTAACTTGAATCTAGTCACATTTAAAGGAATTACTAATATGTTTCTTTACTCCATGTCAATTATCACTTTACTTGCTTTTAAAAAAGAAACCAAAAATATACATAAACAATTTTATATGGACTTACCATATTATACTTATTACTTGTTAAACATGTCATAACATTTAGCAGAAAAAGAGTCCATGAAGTCGAATGAGACCTGGGAGTGGTATATAGAAGTGTTTGGAGGGAGAAAAGGGAAGTGAGAAATATTATAATGATACTATAATCTTAATAATATAATTTTAAAAATGCACAGTATTTTACGTTGTAATTGTGTCACCTGTTTATAAAGTCAACAAGGAAGCCCTGTGTGCCCACTCTGTATAAATCTTCATGCTAAGTAGATTTCTCCAACAGAGAAAAGAATGAATTTGTTAACTGGTGGTCCTTGTAGAAAAGGAAGTAGTCAAGGAAGAAAATAAATAAACATTGCTTTAAATAAGAAGGGATAATTTAATATCAATTCATTTCAGATCATTTTTTGAGAAGGTTTTATTTGTAAAGTGAATTAATGGGAAATCTCAATTCTGCTTATATATAAAATGTAAAAAGACATGTTAACATATGAAGAAAGTTCTTGAGTAGCATAAACACTTTGCCTTGAGATAAATTGTTCTAATACAATTCAGGGTGCTATATCAAAACCTAATGTTAGAGGACAGTGGTATAATAAGAATTTAATAGTAAGGCCCGATTTACTATATGGGGAGAATTGTATATCACAGGAAGAGTGCAGTTGTTTTAGTTATAGATGAAGAAATTAAAAACCTTCACGAGGTGGGCACTCTGTGACTTTCTTCGCTACATGTTCGCAATATGCTACAGAAATAAACAAGAAGGAGGACCATGAAGCTACTCACTGTCTGGTAATGATTCTGATTGCTTACCTCAGGCAGGTGGCACAGGAAGTAGAGAAAACCAAGTAGATAAGAGGCATTATATAAATGCAGAATAGATAGCTCTTTATGGGTTGGTTGCAGGGTCTGAGATAAAGGACAGAATCAAAAAATGTCTTTAGGAAACTGTTTTTAACTGTGACCTTACTGAGTAGTGTTACTTTTGGAATTAGATGTTGACTTGACACTTCTTACCTACTAGAAAGTAGAAATGAACTTTCTTTACAAATGCCAAGTCACGGCTTGTAGTAGATGAACATCTATTTTAAGCTTGTATTGTTGTTTCAGAAATCTAAAGAGAATAGCTTCCTTCCTTTTGAAATATTCTTAAAGGACAAGTGAAAGGGCTCACCCAAACAACTAGGTGTTACCATACATAGTGTTACATTTTGTGACTGATGGTCACATTCTGGGGCCACATTATGGTCTTCAAGAATTTCTTGTTTGTTACAATGTTGCTAATAAAACAGTGGTAGGAAGAATGCCTGTCACAAATATGGTAGGTGCTTCTGATTAGGATTGTTTGAAGGACAATTATGACATCTCAGTGGTGTTTTTATAAATATTATGTACTCCATAACACTTATAAACCAGAAAAATTAAGAGAAAATGAGGCATCATTTTAGCAAAGTGCATGCAACCTCTCACAGTCTCCTTGTGACTTGAATAGCACTTGATGTACTCAAAATTACAGCTATTACAGAAGAGATCGCAAATTAAATATAGAGAAGCATATAAACTATGTTTGTCACCAGCACAGTGAGATGCATTTCCATGCCATTCTGATACCATAAGTAGCAGATCATGAGTAGATGTCATAGAATAATGCCCCATTTTGTATAATTTTTTTATTTTAAATGAAATATTTTATGACTATGCTTGTATTCCTTGTGTGTGTGCGCGTGTGTGTGTATGTGTGTGTGTGTGTGTGTGTGTGTGTGTGTGTGTGCTCAGAAATATAAGGTAAATATGTCTACATTGCTTATGGAAGCTAAAGGGCCACACTAAGAATCATTCCTCATAATGGTCCACATTGTTTGTTTTTAAGTCAGAGTCTCTGACCTAGCAGAGGTCAAGAAGCCCTTGTACACTTCCTTGTCACTGCTGTTTTATAAGCAGGTGTTATCATTCATATATATGTGTGTGTGTGTGTGTGTGTGTGTGTGTGTGTGTGTGCGTGTGCGTGTGTGTGCATATGTGTGTGTTTCATAGGAAATGAGCTTGCCTATGTACTTACAAGGAAAGCACTATATCATCTGAGCCATCCCAAACTATAACTCCAATATTTACCATGAATGTGGTTTTGTTCTTTCTCTGCATGAATAACTACTAAGAACTTGCTGGTTCTTATGAGAAGAATTTTCTGAACAAATATAAGACATTGCTCTGTCTCTGGTGATACAACTAGCAAAGTCACATTTACTAATATTTGTTTGAACACTTTTTTCCACAAAGTACATTTTACAATTATAAAAAAAATTTTTAATCTTCATTTGATAATCTTTAGTGTTAAAAAATAGGACACAGTGCATGTTTACATGAATATGGAGTTCATCTTTTCTTTCTCACTTCTGTAATAAAAGCTGAAGAAATGACAGCAACATGAATAAGCATAATCTAAAGCAAACCTTTAGAATTCTCAACTCTTTTCAAACAGGATTTAATTCTCCTTACCAGCAATTCAGTAGAGCTGTCAGAAAAGAATATAACTTTGTTGACTGACCTCCAATTTTATTTGAGAGGAAGGTAAACATTATCAGGAAAATTGTCCAAAGACAGGTACTTGAAGAGTGAAGAATAAATTGGCTTCATGATATATAAATTGGAAAATTGGTCTTGCCATCTCCGGGAACTCAGTGCAACTTGGGCAATTGTCATCAATAACAACCCTGCAAAAATATGTCTTCCCCCCAGGGCTAATAAACTGTAGAACATTTAATCTTGCTGCTTCTGTGAATCTAGACTTCTTTGTGTTTTCTCTCTCTCTCTCTCTCTCTCTCTCTCTCTCTCTCTCTCTTTTTTAATTCTTCAAATTTACATTTTATGGCAGCCTGGGGATTTCACTGGGCTGTACTCAAAAATGCAAAGGTCTATAATTGGCCAGCAGTGTATTCTTAGCAAGTAAATATACTCCACATAAAAATAAATATTTTTGGATGATACTTGTTACTCTGTAACTAATGCTTAATTTTTTAGCCAATTATTATAATTTTTAATATAATTGTATAGTTAGTTGAAATACCATTTTTTGAGACAGGGTTTCTCTGTGTAACAGTCCTGGTTATCCTGGATTTGCTTTTGTAGATCAAGCTGGCCTTGAACTAAAAGTGACCTGCCTGCCTCTGCCTCTGAGTGCTGAGACTAAAGGCATGTGCCACCATGCCTAGCTGAAATACCATTTCTATAATATGTTTTTTTTATTAATGTATTCTTGTTACATCTCAATGGTTATTTCATCCCTTGTATCCTCCCATTCTTCCCTCCCTCCCATTTTCCCCTTATTCCCCTCTCCTATGACTGTTCCTGAGGGGGATTTCCTCCCCCTGTATATGCTCATAGGGTATCAAGTCTCTTCTTGGTAACCTGCTATCCTTCCTCTGAGTGCCACCAGGTCTCCCCCTCCAGGGGACATGGTCAAATATGAGGCACCAGAGTTCGTGTGAAAGTCATACCCCACTCTCCACTCAACTGTGGAGAATGTTCTGTCCATTGGCTAGATCTGGGTAGGGGTTTAAAGTTTACTGCCTGTATTGTCCTTGGTTGGTGCCTTAGTTTGAGCGGAACCCCTGGGCCCAAATCTGCCTATCAAAATGTTCTACTTGTAGGTTTCTAGGACCCTCTGGATCCTTCTACTTTGCTATTCTCCCATGCTTCTCTCATCTAGAGTCCCAGTAGGATGTCCTCCCCTCTGTCCTAGTGTCCTGGTAAGTGAAGGCTTTCATTGGACATGCCCCTTGGGCTAGTATGCATATATAAGTGAGTATATACCATTTGAGTCTTTCTGCTTCTGGGTTAACTCACTCATTATGATCATTTCTAGCTCAATCCATTTGTACACAAATTTTGGGCTGGATCATTAATTTAAACTGTGCCATTGGTGATGGATAGGCTTATTATGGATTCTTAGATATTAGAGAACTTTGTGATTATTTAAGATTTTGTACAAGTGGTTTACCCTTGAAAGTTCATGTTTATTGGTTATTCTTCAGTTTTGTGACACAGGACTTAAAACTGTCTGTATGGTATGAGCAGTCATCAAAAGGTGTCACTGTCTCAACTGTTCCTCTGGTACTGGCATTACAGGCATACACAGTGGACTTGTTTAATTTTGAAGAAGATCAAAATTTATTTCTATCATGTATTAATTGTGTTACAAAATCAGTATATAATATAGAGTGCATATTACATTCCTAATTCTTAATGTATAAAAGATTCTGTGCATATCACACAAAAAAGGAAAAAATCCATGCGCCCTTTGGCAACATCTTATTGTGTAAAAGGAAGATTCAGAAGTATCTTTTTTTTTTTTAATTTTTTATTAATTTATTCTTTTTTTTTTAGAAGTATCGAAGTAGGTTTAAGTTTGTTGTTAGTTAATAAATGTGACAGGATATACATATACATTTATTATGTAGAAATGTAAAATAACATAGAAATCAATCAGAAAGCAAAATTTTAAGTGAACTTAAAATTTCCATTGACTGATTATTAATATTTAGAATAACTTACACTAACCAAGGGAAAAGATTTTCCTAGACTCATCTGTTTAACAGCATAATCAACCAAATTTAATTTTGTGTAAAAAACTGGGTCTAAGATATTAACATTTAGAAAACACTATGGTTCCTTAAAGGAAGTGTTAATTTATTTGTATATTTAAGCTATTATAAGAACACAGGTTTGCATTTTATATTGTTTGTATCAACATCTGAGTCCTAGCAATGTTTAATATTGGTCTGTTTTATGCTTGCATTTAAATTATAAGTTATATCTACCATGACCAGGCATTCTAATCAGTTTTCTACATAAAATAGAAAGAGATTATATTGAAATTATAGTGATAATGCAGAAGAGGAAGATTCAATTAAAAAAACAGAGAAGAAACCATTGAACATCAAACAGAAACACATATTGTTTAATAATTTGTACTTAGATTTGGATCTCAAGACTGGGAAATTGAATATGATCTTTAATATTAACTTATAGTGGTAGGTAATTGTATTGCTCTTTTCTTCACCAGCTATCAAATTCTTAATTTATCATTGGCTTTCAACTATTTTTATTAAGTTGATTTGAGGAAGGACATGGTAATGTAAAACTCCAAGTTATTACAAAGCCTTTGTAATTGGTTTCATACATGTTTTGTATTTTATGTTTTGATATTCAACTTATGAGTTTATTTAAAAGTTCCGAAATAGCTATGTAATAAGGATTGAAAATTTCTAATTTCCTTTTTGCACACTGTGATGAGCAATTTTGTGCTCCATATCTTTGAACTTACATCAATAAAACATTAATCAATAAATATGTTTCCTCCTCAAAACTTCCTTGCAGAAGTAAATTAGTACTGACAGATGAAAGGTTAAGGTTTCTTGCTGTTTTTGACTTACCAAGTTATAGCCAATGAACAGAATGAGAAGATTATAACTTGGTTTAAGTATCCAGAATTAAGATAATGTCATTTTCTATTATTTGAACTCCTTTATTTGAACAAAAATTTATGTGCTTTTAAAAAGTACCTTGAATAATAATAAATATTTGTTTCTACTAAAAACTTATCTTGTCAACTTGTTGACTATTCTTAAACTTAATATAGGCATAGCATTAATTTTTTTCCATTTATTGTTTTCTTTCATCTAGCTATTTAGCCATCATTTTGCAATATTCAGAGTTACATTTACCAACTGTTTATTTGTCTTTTCTAATTTAACTAATTTCTTTTTTCATGCATTACAGTGTATGCATAATCATGTGTATGAGGACTACTATTAATTGCCTGGAACCTGCTGAAGTATCTGTGGAATTGATAACTAGAGGTCCTACTCTGAAGACAGATTTGGGGAAATCTGTAAATATCTTTTATTTTTTGATAAAGTCCTACATAGACACTTTTTACACAAAAGCTATATTCATATTCTTTTCACTATATTCATAGGAACAGTATGACAATTGAATTACTAAGAACCTATTAATCAAACAATGAGGGGTTAACCATGGCAACTTTTAAGTTAGTGTAAGTATTTTCAAACTGTTCTAGAAATTATTGTATTCTTCATACTCACATCCTGTCAGAGAAATAATAAAGCTATTTTACTTAACTACATACAATCTTAAAGTAGTAAGATTACTGATTTTAATAAATATCAATTCTTAAATATGTGCTTATTATTCTACAAAATGACATGAGGAAACAAGAGTCTCTTATTTAAAAGCTGAAGTAGCTGTTACCCTTTTAATTAATGCTCAAGGAGCTACTAGTTGTTAATTTATTTACCATCAATAACTTCAGAACTACCTCAATTAATATCTTAAAATTATTTTACAACTAAATATTTCAATGACTACAGATTTTCTTCCGCAAGTGACTGTGGGAGGTAGCTGACTTGGCACCAGAATCTCTGGAGGTGAGGAGATGGGATTCCAGGTTGTTGTCAGGGTAGGCTGACTTACCACTCAGGACTGACATTGCTCTCTAGACTATGTAGACCAGGACTGGTGAGGTCTTGATGAATGGTCTTTGACCTGGTTTTGTTTATCTGAAGACTTCAGGTATGTTCTCTAGATGAGGGGAGAAAAAAGAGATAAAAGGAGAGAGTAAGAAGTTTGGGGAGAGAAAGGAAGAGGGTCCATGTAGCAGTAATTCAAACAGATGCTGAGAGTCACAGGCAAACACTGGACAAAGCATAGGGAGTCTAGTGGAAATGCATGTTGGTGCCGGAAGGCAAAAGAACCTAGAGGTGACAAGAACTCCACAAGAAGACCAAAAACGACAGCTACCTAGGGCCTCAGAAGACATTGTAATGGCAATACTAGTTGACTTCTATGTGGAAGGAGGATTTTACACTGCCCCTGCCCTAGATAAAGACCCACAATACGTCAGTGCCTACCTGGAGTCTGAAGCACCAACCAAGGACCGTGAGTTGACAGGACCCTAGGTAATCTACATAGATGTAGTTAATAGGCAGATCAGGCTTCACGTGAGTTCACTAGTATGGGGAACAGTGGTACTTTCACCTTGGGGGTAACAAAAGCTATCTAATTAGATTTCTGGCCCACTTAATAGGATGGAATTCAGGCCTGGTATCATAGTCAACGACCTATAACTGGAGAAGTCATAGAACTGAGAGGAGTACTGACTAATTATATTTTCCTAAACCAAAACATTTTAGCTGCATTGTAAATACCTATCCTAAATGCCTACATATATGGCTAAGTTCAGCTCTCATCTTTCTCATCTCAACTTTTTTTCCCACAAGGTGGAGAATATTGCAGAGATTCATAACTGTCAATGTGGTCCCAACTCACAAGTGATACATCGGCAATACAACTCCTACACCAAAGACATAGGAAAGTCCTGGAGGCTAAAAGTTGTAAGAGCCTGTTCTCCCTACTACCAGATGTCTGCAATTTATTAAAAAAAAAAACACCCGATATTGAAAACTGTACTCATGAACCCTCAACAATATGGTTGCCATAACAAGGATTCTACAGTGATGGTACCAGTTGACATTTGTATAGAAGGAGGATTCCACTTGGCTCTAGCCCGGAATGAAGAGACATAGTGCCTGGTGAAAGATGAAGAATTAGGTTTTTTTTTTTTTTTTTTTCCCATAGACAAGCTGAGGCATTCATTGTCCAATCTCAACTGGTAACACCTGGACATGTATACATATGAGCAACACAAAAGAGAATCAGGAAGTGGTGGCATACAGAAAGAGTTTGAGGACATGGGAGGCGTGGGATGAGGTAATTATACTGTTCATGTACAATCCACATAAAAGTTAAAAGAAAATCTGGGTAAGATGGTGTTCCCCTCCCTCCACTAGAAGTCCTGTCTGGCTAGGAGATGGCCTCTTCAGTCTCCACAATCCCTGCTACTAGGAGTCTGAGCTAGTGTCATCCTAAGGGCCTACATTGTCATAGGTCTCCAGCCTGTCTCAATGATGCCCTCACCCTCAGTTTCTCTTCTCTCTCTACCCTTGGCCTACCCACCCGTGCTCTCTGCACCACGGATCCCCAGCCTCATTTTTCCCGTGCATTTCCTCTCCGACCCTGTTCCCTCTCTTCACTGACTTCTGCTGTCTGTTCTATTTCTCCTTCTAACTTTGACAGAAAATTTTCTCTGCCTACAAGATGTGCGGGCATAAAGTTAGAATAGAGATTGAAGGCACGTCCAACTAATGCCTGACACAACCCTACATCCACTCCATGGGAGAGAGCCAACTCCTGACACTATTAATGATACTTTGCAACGCTTGCAGATGGAAACCTAGCATAATTGTTCCCTGAGAGGCTCCACCCAGCAGTAGATATAAACAGATATGAGACTCACAGCCAAACATTAGGATGAGCTTGAGGGGAATGTGGCAAATGGGGGGAAATATAGACAGACCTGGAGGGGACAGGAAGTCAACAAGAAGACTAACAGAGTCAACTAACCTGGTCCCAGAGAGGCTTGAACCACCAACCATGGACCATGCATGGACTGGACCTAGGCCCTTTTTACATCTGTAGCCAATGGGGAGCCTTGTAAGGAGAGCAAGAGCTTCTTTGACATGGACAGTACTATCTGCTTTTCAATCACTCTCCTCTGGTGGGGCTGTCTTGCCCAGTCTCAGTGGAAAAGAATGGGCTCAGTCCTGATGCAGCTTGATGTGTCTGAGTGGTATGTGGGGGGAATGCTCAATTTTTGGGGGTATGGGAAGGGGAGAAGGGGGAAGAGGGAGGGAGGGTGATACCAGGAGTTGAGGAGGGAGGAGGAAACAATAGGGATATAAAGTGAATAAATATATAAAACTTAAGAAGTTTCATAGAGTAGTAATAAAATTGAATAAATGACTAAAATAATTTATTTGTTCAATCGTTTGTTTACTTGTAATGACTCTGTGGGACGGGTTGTATTTCCTCCATTATAGTTTGTGTAAATCAATTATCTATAGCTGCCCTAGAACATACACTCAAGCAGTCTCCAGACCTTGTGTTCTTAAACACTGTCTTGTTCCCTCAACATCAAGCATTACACCTTTCTTTATGGTACTCAGTATCATTTTTACAAGCAGACTGAATGACTGGGATGCAATCCATGGTAGAGTGGTTAGTTAGTATGTACAAGGCCCCTAGGTTGGTGTTTAGGTCGGGTTCTGGAGGTAAATGAACTTGCTGCCAAACTTGATCAGTATTCCCAGAACCAGTGTAAAGGTGAAAGGAGGTAACCATCTCCATAATGTTTCCGTAAGCTCGACACACACATGGTGGCACACAAGCATATGTGCACATATAGCCAGTGGATAAGATATTGAAAGATGTATGTTAATATCAAAATAAGAATGTAAAACTTTCTAGTATCAATTAAATGTCTAATTATAATTTGATGATCTATTTCAGATATGCAATTATGTATGTTGGAATGATAATCCTGTATGATTTTTAAGAGTATTTGATTTTCACATAGATAGTGACATAGTATATTCTAGGGGGTACATAAGCTATTCATGATATACTTTAATATTTATAAGACTGAAATTGAATTGCTCAAATGGAGAAGCTTGATTAACTTTCTTTAAACTAATGGGACCACATAATCCTTAGCAGAGGTCAGTGCAACTTTTTACTACCTACAGAATTAATAATTTCAAAAACAAATGTAAAAACTACTATGACGAAACTGATTTTCATATTTTTCATTACAGACACTAAAATTTCCTAATGGGATTGCTGAACATTCATTAAATACTCATTTCTTGTTTAGATGTTATTTATATATTTATATCTAATGCAAATTATTATACTCTCTCAAACAATTGTGTCCTTACATATAGAATTAGATGCCATGTAAATGTCCTTGGAATTTTAGTATTTATTTAAATTTTAATATAAATATGAAATTTAAGAATAAAATACCTAAAGTATTCTATGCTGTGAGTATCCTGGCTATTGTTTGGCTGAAGACACAGAAAATGGTTCTATAATAAGCAGGAGAATCAAGTTGCTCCTTTAAATTACTAAGCCCCATATTTGATGACCTCCCCTTGGAGGGGAGCCCTGGTGGCACTCAAAGAAAGAATAGGCAACAATAGGCATACTACCAAGATAAGACTTGTTAGTGGGGGAGAAGATGCCCCCCACTCAGACATGGACCTAAGGGAGGGTAATAGGGTCGAGGTAAGAGAGTAGGAAGCACGGAAGCATAAAAGTGATGGGAGAACAATTGAGTTGTAATCTGAATAAATTAATAAAAAAATAAATTACTAAGTCTCAGGTCTGTAGAAATAGCCCAGTTGTTAGGAGCACCTGGTGCTCTTGCAGAGACCTGCAGTTCACTTCCCAGCATTCACACAACATCCCCTCACTTCAGTTCCAGGATCTGTAACTTCATCTTTTGCTTTTTGCCGGCTTACAGACATACAATCGGGCACACATTCAGAAGGAACGGTTTAATGGAAAATCTTTGAAATTTGAAAATGAAATCTTGGACTAGAGAGAGATTGAGATATTTGAGGAATGAGTATTGAAGTGGCTGATGACATTCTATTTCATTTGTTAGAAAAGCATGACGACTGCTGACTTAATATTTATATTTGCTACATTTCTACTACATATTGTTGTACTTCAAATGATCAGACTTGCAAAAAAATATACAAGTAACCTCATATAGAGAGATCACGTTGTATGTATATATTTAGGAGAAATCATGTAATTATATTATAATGTCAAAACTAAAAGAAATATTTTTAAAAGAAATATGATATTTAGAATTAACCTACACATTTAAAAAATAATTTCTATTTATTTTTCATGAAACTATTGATATTCAGAACATTTTAAAAAACTTTTTAACATTTCTAAGCAATATATAAATTCTTTCCTAAATCCTATTGTAGTGTATTTATGGCAACTAGCACTTCTGATAATAATTTATTTAGGTTCATATTTTGTTCTTTCCCTCCAGAGTTGATCCACATCATGTGTCTTCACTATTTCTACTAAAGATCCCTAAGCATAGCAAACACAAAGTGCACTTGAGAAGAGACTGCATGAGGGAGTGAACAGCGTTGATAGTTGCAGTGAAAAAGCAAATTGCTTTACATAAAACTCCTAAGACAGATGTATGTCATTACCTCCTCTGAACAATGAAAGGAAATTTTCCAGTGTTAAGACTGTATTCTGGGGAACCAGCTTTAGTCACAGCAGATTTATGCACTGCACTGAGTAATAAATCCTTTTTCAGTATTGATCCTGTTTAGAATAGTGAGTTCCTTTGGCCAATCTCAATGCTGTAAAGCAGAACATTTAGCAGTGACATGTCACAAAGGTCTGTGTTCTATTAGAAATAGCATCAGATTTATTCAATCCTCTTTATCCTGCTTATGCAGAAATGTTAGTTGCATTTTTTCCATATGTGACAATCTTCTATGTCTCCACCTTCTTCAGTTTACATCAACATAAGGTTGATATAAATGAAATACTAAAATAGGAAAATAATGAGCTATGGAAAACGAAATAATGAAAAGTAACTTCTGGAGCTAATTTTCAGATTTCTCGGAAATATCCTGATGAATGGTCAGAGCACCACAGTATTGCATTTATCTAACATTAATTGAAAAAGCCAGAGTCCCAAATTCTGCCGTGAGAGTGTGTCTTCTAGAAATGACTTGGAAGCTAGACACGTGATAGTATAGAAATATGGCTATATACTTAAGAGCCAATAAATAAATAAATAAATAATCAAGCAACATTAATAGACATACTAACATGTAAGAGGGAATTTCAGAGGCTCCACCCCTAGGAAAAGAACTCCTGACAACTAACTGCTGCTCTGAAGGGAGAATCAGTCTCCCATGGGGATAGGCCCCTCAGTGCTTATCCAATACCAAAAGATCTTGGTGGGAAGGCCTGTTGGCAGTCAGAGAAAGGATAAGCAGGCTACCAAGATGAGATCTGATAAGCTGTGACCATATAGTGGGGGAGGAGGTCCCCTTCTGTCACAGACCTAGGTGACAGGAAATAGGGTGAAAGAGGGAGGGAGCAACGAAAGGGAGGATACAAGTCAAGGGATAACAATTGAGATGTAATCTAAATAAATTAATAAAAAATAAAAATTAAAAAAAATCATCCCTGAAGTCTTACATATACAAGAAGCACAAAATGTACTTATATATGTACGTATGTATGTACATATATGTATATATGTATATGTATTTATATATGTATATAGTTTCCATATTATAGTTTCATATATGAGACTAAACTCAAACTGTATTGTCATTCCCATCAAATCTATGTGTATGGTCAAAATAAGAAAATACTATTAGAAGAAGGAGAGTTGACGTATATGAAAACAATAATAAACAGAATAGGATGTCTAAATTTGAGAGAAAGTGATGGGAGGACACAAAAGGGGTTGGAGAGAGGAAAAGGAAGAAGAGATGTGATGTACCTATTTTCTCTTACAGCCAATAAAGATTTGCTTATGATCTATGATCTTTTTTTTTTTTTTTGCACTATTTTTTCTGGCTCTAATTTTTTTTTTATTAAACATGCTTCCCAAACTCTTGGGGATAATAGTTATAAGTTAATGAGGTTTATTTCCTTGGTAACAAGACTTGGGGAGTACTCAGATGATTAAGAATGGCATTGTTTATAGTGATTTGGCAGCTCAAGCAAGGTAAGACTGTCTATAGATGGCATAAATTAGTTATGTATTTGATAAATACTTGTTATGTAACAGACAATTTTCTTAGGAACCGAGAGAACAAATATGATAACAACAGATACTGGTAAAATAATTGCATTCATTTGAAACTGTAAGACTATGTTGTAAAATCTTTTAATTAGTATTTTCAAGGCTACTCTAGTTTATAAAAAATTTAGACCTGAATCATCACAAAACAAAAAAGACATAACTTAGTGTTTCTTAATAGTTAAGAACATGTAGGGTCTGGGGTCAAAAAAGAACTAAGACACTAGCTAGTATTGTTACCTGGGAAATTTACTTTTGCATGTGTAAATTGACGATGATGAACTGAAACTATAATCTAGTTGACGCTGGATGGAATAATTCTGGTGTGTGAGTCACAAGTGGTAGCGGAGACTGTGGAAGTTACCACTTCATATCTCTTCTTAGAGAATCATAAAGCACATTGTAATCTGAGAAGCGTATCCTGCTTAAGGTCTCAACACCTAACGCAAACACATCTGACACTGTCTCAAGCTGTAATGTAGTGTTTACTCTTTACATACATAGCTATTACCTAAAAAACACAAAACAAAACAGGAAAAACCCACCGCACTTTCGAAAATCTTCTTCTAAAGATTTAAATGTCTAAAGGGAAAAACTGGAAACCGTGAGTGATAACAGAATGAAATGTGTGTGTATGTGTGTGTGTGTGTGTGTGTGTGTGTGTGTGTGTGTGTGTGTGTACTATATTAACATATGTAAATTATTCATTTTAATTTTTGGAAATGACTTTCAAAAATAATGAATTTGATGTTAACTCTGAACAGTAGTTGTGAAACTGGTGAACAGAACTCAAAACCTCTCAGCCTTACTGCACATCCTTTTAATGAATGAAATATTAATACTTTCATTAAATGTATACATAATTATGTACATATTTTTCTGTATGTGCCCATTCAAGCCAAACAACCTCCTTGGAAGAATCAGGATTGGACTGTGAAGCAGAATGCAGAATATCTATGATCTCATCAACTATTCTTTGTGCATTTGTGCAGATTTGATGTAAGGAAGTTGGTGACCTTTCCCCAGGATGATTTTTCTCAGCATGAAGCTAACATCTGCTGACTCTTATGATCTGAGACAACACTAAGAAGAGTCTACTTTCACTAAAAGAGCAGATCTCTAGAAATTTTCGCCTTCTATAATTACATTAACCAAATATCATCAGCTCTCAGACTAAATTTAAATCTTTTCTCCCTTCCCTTTAAAGCAGCCCTCAAGGAGTTTCTCTCTTAATGTTAATTATGGAAACGCTGCAGCATTAACATTACGGTCTTTCCTTTGCAAGGATGTTGCTACACAGTAAAACTAGATTCGTGTATGTCCATTTCACATTATCTTTTCCAGTTGTGTGGGTGATTTTGTGCTGAACTGGCGAGGATCTGGCTTAGTTCATTTCCTCTGTCAGCAAAAGCTAGTGGCTTATGGGAGTTAGGGGTAATGCATGGTCAGAAAACAAGAAAAAGCAAAGAGATATCATAGCCTTGATCACTGGACCCCTGGCACATTTCTCCAATGCTGCAGCTAGAGAAGATCATTTTAATAAACACTGCCAGCTGCCTGTAAATGAGGAGTCAGTGACACCTGCTCCCCTGCCCAGTGAATCGGTTCTTTCAATTGGCTACTGATTGAACATGTTTATGGAATCTTTTAGGAAATTAAGATGTTGGAAGTGATAAAGTCCCTTAGCATAAGAAAAGAGTGAGGGAAGTTACATGTTTTGTGGCTTTAAAAATACTGAGTTGAGCTGACTCAGATGGTTTCCTCAACCTAAGAAAATGTGTTTAAGCACTTTGGGAGCACGAGAATTTTTCATTAACTTGGTAAGTAGTGTACATTTATGCTCGTGCAAGAACAAAACAAAACAAGATGAAATAATATTGAGGTTTCTTGGCTCTGTTTTCAGCCTAGTAGAGTGAAGTCCAATACGCTGTTAATAAGGTAATTTTATCATGCAAATGTTATTCCCACACTGAGGTAGCATTTAAGTAAACATTTCTACAGAACAATTTTCCAAGTTCTGTTTTCTTTCTCACTGAACTTTAAGGGCATTTGTTATTTAAAAAAAAAAAAAAAAAAAAAAAAAAAAAAAAAGCCTTGTTGGATTGCATCATTTTCCAGGAAATATCTGGACTTCAATAGCTGTTTTAACATCTTGTTTTCAAGTTATTGCATTCTTTCATTCAAATGAAGGAACTTGGAGCCATTTACTCAGGACATTCATGTTCAGTCACTAAGTGACTAATATGAGGCAGATCTTTATTTTTATTTAAAAGTATTTGTCTTCTTTTAATAAAAAATTATAAAGCATTTTATCTTTGATTTAAAAAAATAACACATGCAGTAAGAAGAAATTGAAGAGCTGTGGAATAATAAGGCCGTTCAGAAGTCTGGTGTTGTTTACCAACTTAAATGACAGTTTTCTGTCCCCCTTCCATTTCCAAACATCAACTATGCCAATACGAAGATAAATATGAACACTATACATACTTTGATTGTGTAAGTTGTAGCACAGTAAGAAATATAAAGGTAGTGATACCAGCTAGTAAGTGGGATATTTTCCTCTCTCAATTAAGAATTAAAGATGAAAAGGGCTCACACTCCATCTCAACCACAGAAGTTATCTCTCGTTGATAACTGCTCACTAATAAAAAGTTAGTTTGGTCTAATAGAGTTCCACTGGGTCAGCACATGACTCTTAAGGTTAGGCCCCATGACCAGCAGTAGATGGCCAACACAAAATTGTCTCAACAGCATCTTAGGAAAAACAACAGCAACAAGCAAGCAAATGAACAGAAAAAAAAAAAAATGCCAAAATTTGTCAATCCTTAATTCTGCATTTTATACTGAGTAAATGAAGTAAGAATCACATCACAGAACAATGGAAGAGCCAAAGACTGAAGACACGAAGTTTGCATAAAATATGGTGGTAATGGACTTGGAAACAATGGTGTGAGGAAACCTGTTTACCATTCAGATGAAAGGAAACAGACTGGCATGCTTGTTGACTTCCATAGGGAAATAGTCCAACCATAGAAAATGCCAGGGTGTCAACAGGTCATTCATCACTGTCCATGGAGGATATGAGAGTTGTGTTTAAGGGGTATTGCCACTTGTGCATTGTTCTCAGGACTCAGCTGAAGTGAGTTCTAGGATCAGATTGGCTATGCTGAACTTTCACTTTTCAAGGCTGGAAACTATGTTCCTTACTTAACAGGAATAAACTGAAAGTAGATTAGAAAGTAATACTATTATTTTAACAGTGTTGGTTTTAATCCACATGAGAACTGAGGAACCACACCAAAGAACCAGGTGTTAAAGTATTGTGATAATACATAGGAAAAAGTGATGCTCAGGTAGAGTGTTTTACTTTGGTTACTATGAAAAATACATGACAAATCTACCTTAGATGAGAAAAAGATTAATTTTGGTACAGTGTCACAGGATTCATTCATTTTATGTCAGTTGATTGAATTTAGCAGAATACAATAATGGAAGAACACACTGAACATATAAAATCAGAAACAGATGAGGAAGCACCAAATGCTAAAGGAAGAAAATATCATTATTAATATAGAAAATAATCATATCTTCACCTACTGTGCCTGTGAGGATTTTTATAAGGAGCTGCATGGATAAACCTTTCATAAATTGAGATGTAAATCTTTAATGATGTACACAGCTATTATTTCCTGGCAAAAGCTAAAACATGCAGATAGGTTCTTGCCAGTGCTGGAAGAACAGGGTGGCCAAGGCAGTAATTATTTGCCTGCATTTAGTTGATGCTGTTTTCTGAAGACACTTGAGGTTTGTAAGTAGCTGGCACTTGTTTTCATTAGGTAGCTGAGAAATGACTCATGGAACATTCAAGAATCCTCCCTGGTCAAATATGGGGCATCAGAGTTCATGTGAAAGTCGGGAGGCCTGTTGGCACTCAGAGGAAGGATAGCAGGCTACCAAGAAGAAACTTGATACCCTATGAGCATATACAGGGGGAGGAGGTCCCCCTGTGTCACAGTCATAGGGGAGGGGAGTAAGGGGAAATAGGAGGGAGGGAGGAATGGGAGGATACAAGGAATGGGGTAACAATTGAGATGTAATATTAATAAATAAGTTAAAATATATATATATATGAATCCTCCTTGGTCACAGAAATTAGTACAAAACTGTGGTTAGAGGTACATTGCCCAATTGATAATCCAGTACCCCATTTTGATTTCTATTCCGTAAATATTACTCTAAAGTGTAAAGTAAGGACAGAAGTTGTAAAATGTCATTTGTTTTCAAACACAGAGGGAAAGAAATAAAATTGCATTGGCCTGGATCCATAAGTCTTTTCCAATCTCATACTCAAATCACAACAAGAGTAGGACTGGCACTTGCTCTTTCAGACATTCTTTAACATGCTGTCCACTGTACTTTTTTTTTTTTTTTTTTTTTTTTTTTTTTAGTAAGCAGGGTAAATCTTTAATTTTTGTTTTAATTTTTTTTCTTTTTTTTTTTTATTAATTTATTCTTGTTACATCTCAATGTTTATCCCATCCCTTGTATCCTCCCATTCCTCCCCCCCCCCATTTTCCCATTATTCCCCTCCCCTATGACAGTTCCTGAGGGGGATTATCTCCCCCTGTATATTCTCATAGGGTATCAAGTCTCTCCTTGGCTACCTGCTGTCCTTCCTCTGAGTGCCACCAGGTCTCCCCCTCCAGGGGACATGGTCAAATGTGAGGCACCATAGTACGTGAGAAAGTCATATCACACTCTCCACTCAACTGTGGAGAATATTCTGACCATTGGCTAGATCTGGGAAGGGGTTTAAAGTTTACCGCCTGTATTGTCCTTGGCTGGTGCCTTAGTTTGAGCGGGACCCCTGGGCCCAAATCTGCCTATCATAATGTTCTGCTTGTAGGTTTCTAGGACCCTCTGGATCCTTCTACTTTGCTATTCTCCCATGTGTCTCTCATTTAGAGTCCCAATAGGATGCCTTCCCCTCTGTCCCAGTTTCCTGGTAAGTGAAGGCTTTCGTGGGACATGCCCCTTGGGCTAGTATGCAGATATAAGTGAGTATATACCATTTGAGTCTTTCTGCTTCTGGGTTAACTCACTCATTATGATCATTTCTAGATCAATCCATTTATCCACAAATTTCGGGATTTTTTTTTAAGATTTATTTATTACATTTTACCTGCATGTACACGAGGAGAGGGTACCAGATCTCATTATAGATGGTTGTTAGCCACCGTGTGGTTGCTGGGAATTGAACTCAGGACCTCAGAGCAGTGTTCTTAACCTCTGAGCCATCTCTCCAGCCCTAGATCTTCATCTTTATCAGCACCACATTTGCTGGGATTATTCAAGGAATTTATCACATCTGGTTCACTTAATACCTCTAAATAGATTGAAAAATATTTCTTCATTTTTCACTCACAAAATTTACCCTATAAAGATTAAAGACATCATGAAAATTGTAAATTTGGGACATACATTTTTTGAGTGGTATTTTGCTTCACATTCCATTCTTTTTACTGATCTGAAACAATCATAAATATCATTATCAGACTAGCAAGTCTTAGTTCCTCCAGAAAAAGCTAAGTGATTTAAGATCTATATCTATATCTATATCTATATATCCCATTTAGAAAAGAAGAAAATAAAACCACCTGCATCTTTTCAGACCACCATGGATTACTAATGGAACTCAACAACAAAAGAAACAATCAAAAGGCTACAAACTCATGGAAACTGAATAAGTCCCTACTCAATGACATCTCGGTAAGAGATGAAATAAAAAGACAAATTAAAAACTTCCTAGACTTCAATGAAACTTAAGGCATAACATATCCAAAGTTATGAGACCCAAAAAATTCTATCAAAGATAGATAGCTGATTAAAAACCTTCATAAATATCGTTGTCCTGCATTCCCGGCATACTCAGGCAATTGTGTTTATTCCTTCTCAAGCCTCTGATGGAGTTGAAGACCAGGTAACTTAGTTTTACAATGAAGCTCAGTTGTTTGTGGGTTAAGACATTTTTAGGTCTAGATAGATGTTTTAAATTGATGAATTGATGATGACAATAAGTGATGGAGATTGATTTACATTCAGAATTTTAGATGCATCAAGATAGGAAAGATGTTTTCTTCAATGTTGTCAAATACAAATAGCCAAAACACTTAAGTATTTAACATTTATATAATTACTGATTGTTCTTCTTGCTATAGGTAGTTTATTGTATATATGTGTAATAATATAAATGTATATGTAAACAATAAAAATATTTAATTAAAAAGTAAATAAAATATCAAATGGGCTTCACGCTTGTGATAGCAAATTTTGGAATTGTATGAGCATTTGGACATCAATAGTCTCCCTAACTTCCATTTTGGTGTTCCTTTGAGTGTCATTTGTTTAGTTTGCAATTTGATTGTGTGAGGGTGATCTCCTCCAACAGTGACCCCAACCCATACTGGAAAGAGAAAAGCAATAATGCAAGGTAGAGGTTGATTTACAGAACACTTCTCAATTGCATTCTTTATTCCTGCTCTGACTGCCAGCACCTCCAACGTCTGTGGCTGTATATACTGTATCTGCGGTCCTTTGGATGTTAGTTTTAATGATCTAAGAAAGAATCAGTAAGTAACATAAACTTGTTACTAAAATAATGTAACTTGTATATTGCTAGAGAATCTATGATAGATAACAGAGCAGTGGAGTTAGAAACTCAGATGGGCTATTATTTTTAAATTATACTAAATCATTAAGTGTGCAAATTATGCAGAAATCCACAGAAGCTCCTAAAAGCTAAGTTGGAAAATATACTTGATGAACAAGTCACAATCTTAAAATGCTTCTATTTGTGGCCATCATGGCTTTTATTTCAAAGTTTCTAGTTCTTTATCCCAGAGGGCTTTATTCCAAAAGACCAATTCTCTCTTGCTGTTAAAGTCATTGCCTGGCAGACATGCAATGCTTAGCAGAGCACTGTTACTGACCCTTCCCCAATGGTCTAGTTCAGCAGTTAAGAGCCAGGCTATGGTGCCGGACTGACTGGATTTGAATGTCAACTCCACAGCTTAATAGCTGGGTGATATAGGGCAAATCATTTAAGTCCTTTTTAAATTTTAATTTTCTCTGTGAGAAAAATAGGAAAAATAGTTTCCTCTTAGAAGAGTATTGCTAGTGATTAAATGTGCAACTGTATGTAAAGCGTGATATCATACCACTTGTTTCACAATAAAATTCACACACATATATATTGGGTACATATGAATATTATTGCATTATCATCACCAAACCGTAATGGTCTTTAGTTTCATGCAACCTGTGGGAAGCAGTGAACAAAGCCTTGTCTCTTGTTTTTGAAATATCATGCTATGTCTTGGTGAATAGCAGTTCACCCTAGATCTACTGGAATGGCTCATCATCTATAAGGTGATTTTTAGCTATGTTTAAGTTTTCTAACTATATGATGGTGTGTTTTTTTAAATTTTATTAAAGATTATAGAGTCCCAGACTAATCACACTTTAAAATGCTGCTGTTTACAGTTGGTCCAAGCTTAGTCTTTCAATCTTTGCTCCAGATAAGATCCAGCATCACAAGGACATATGCTCTTTGTCTTGAAATTGTTTGCACAGTACCAGTACCTCCTTCTTATCATTATCCATCTGGAAAAAAAAGATCCAGCTTCTCCCTTCAACTTCCTTTAATCTGTATCAATCATTCTTTCATCTCAACAAAGTAATCTCCTTGTGACAGAATTGAAGAAGTTACTGGAAACTATCAATTCTTCTCCACCTGCCCCACTCTGTCTCGCTATTCATTCTTCTCCTATTTCTCTGTCTTTCTATTTCTATTCAATTACCCTAGTCAAAAACTTACTGTGAGCATATAACTCATAGACTTTATATTTCTTAAAGTAATAATTAACCATGACCTAAAATAAGAATTTATTTTGGGAACAAATTGAGGATGGAAAATTCCACTGCAGCGAAGGGATCTTTATAAGTATGTAGAAATACTCAATAGTTCTAATACGTTATGAGTAACTTATTACTCACAGTCATACATGTCATTCAATATGTTATATTAAAATAAAATATTGCCAGCTTGAGTGAAATAATCAGAATATATACCCCTTTGATAATACATTAGATAAGGAAGGCTATAAGATGAAAATACAATATAGCATAATTTAGTATCAATAATCCATATATTATTCATATTATCTTAAGCAAAAAATAATCTATAATTCTAAACTACAAATAATATAAATATATTTAAAAACAAAATTTCTGTATTTTTACTTTAAATTTTCCAGTAAATTACATTATTACATAGATTAAGACTGAAATATAATAAATGTACTTATTTTGCTAAGAAGAAACTGTCTCTCTATATTAAGTAGAGTGATATGTATTGTGAATATTTATAATTACTTTATGAGTTGATAGTAAGAATCAAAGGCAAATGTTTTCAACGGTTAATAAGTGCTGTTTGTATGGGTCATTGGAAATGTCTATGCTGGTAAGAATTTCAAATCCAAATCCTATAATTCTGAAACAATAAGTTAAATTTTGTTTACAAAGCATAATTGAGAAAATGATAATATGATTCATAGCAAATTTGTAGCCTGGGCACACTATAGGAAGAAACTTCCATCACCAGTATTTGGTGGATTATGCAAGTCCTCACCTGTTAAGTACAATTGGTCCTTTACTTATGCTAAAGCCATAATACTAAAAAGAGAGAATCTGCAGTTGACTTTCAAGTCCTCTCCCCTGTGCTTGTAGACCTGACCCAGTGGCAAGAGAGAGTGGATGCCTTCAAGGATTTCCCATTCTCAGAGGAAGTGAAACAGGAGAATTTTACATGTTCTTTCCGCTCACATTACTACAGTGATTTATTATCTTCACTGTGCCTTGGCTAATTTGCTCTGAATTACAGAACTTGCTTCTTTCACTGAGCTCATTTGCCTTTTAAACTAAGTACAGAAAATAGACAATAACCCTATGGTTCCATTAGTTCATGTGGCAGGTGGGCTTTAGCATTGAATCCAAATGATAATAAGGAATGTAATTGGAAAAGATCAGTAGAGGCACAAAGGCATATGAAAAGAGAGACACATTTCCCCTATTTAGAGGAATCTTGTTTTGACAAAGAAAAAAAGAAATGAGAAAATCTTCTACATAATAGTATTTATGAGTATAACAACAGAAAATTACTAAAAATATACATATTTCCTAAGACATAGAAAATGTATATATATATATTATAAGCATACACAAACCAGTCCTGTTTTCATAGAGTCATCTCACTAGTGACTAGAGGACAATATCATGGAGTTACTGCTGTAAGCATTAAAATTTGATTTTTGAAAGAACAAACAAGGAATTTTTATTTTATCTTTGCTTAGTGAGCACACTGGCTCCAGAGAGATGTAAAACTATTTTGGCATTGTGCCTGCACCTTATGTCACAGTTCCAAGGAACAAGGTGTCAGCCCTAATGGTGCTCACATTAGAGGCTCCAGAGCTCATTCATTTATGCCATGCTTCTTGCTCTCCCTGGGTTACATGGCTACAAGGGACAATGCACCCTTTGGACCATTTGTGGTTTATGAATTGTAAATCCAAAGGGAGAGGGAGACAGCTTGACTGAACCCAAATTATGTTGCAATGGATGGTAATGAATGTCCTGCTTTAGCAGGATAATAGAACCCCTGTTTATTGGCAGTCATTCAGGTTGTATCTCTCCCATCTATTTTCTCTCTTGGCCTTGACCCTAATCCAGCAATTGCACATCCCCAGCTGCTCTTTAAGCTGCCTCATTAGCAGCGCACCATTGGGCAGCTCCCATGACAGTCGTCCAATAGGATGAAAGTGACATGGGGCCAAAGACTGTAACTGATTGGCAAGCATAGCAATGAAATATGAGACATGGCTTTGTGAAGAAGAAGGCTTCTGAGAGTATTGGAATGGGCTAAGCAGATAAAGAATTTTAGGTACATGTTAATCTCAAAGTTCAGCCCTGTTTTTTCTAAATGTTTGACAAGAACCCCAAGATATTTTAACATTCCCTATTTGTGCTCCTTAAGGATATATTTTACCATTTTATATTTTTATTTTATCCATTAGTTAATTTATTTATTCATTTTACATCCTGATCACAGCTTCTATTCTCACCTCTCTATCCCCCAACACAACTTCCCCCCCATCCTTTCCTCTTCTCCACAGAGAAGGGGACAACCCTGCTGGGTACCAACCTGCCCTGTCACATTAAGTCCTCGCAGGGATAGGTATATCCTCTTTCACTGAGGCCAGGTAAGGCCACTCATCTAGGGTAATGGGATCTAGAGGCAGCCATTGGAGTCAGAGAGGGACCCTTTACAGTTGCTTGGGAACCCACATGATGACCAAGCTGTGCGTCTGCAAAATATATGCAGTGATACTAGGACAAGTCCATGTATGTGCTTTGGTCTGTTAGTCTCTGTGAGCTCCCATGGGCCTAGGTTAGTTTATTCCAAAGGTCTTTGTGTGGAGTCCTTGATCTCTCCAGCTCCCTCAGTCATTCCCCTAACTCTTCCATAGAGATCCCTGGGCTCTCTCAAATGTTTGGTTATGGGTCTCTGCATCTGTTTCCATCAGCTACTGGGTGAGGCAACTTATAGGAGTTATGCTAGGCTATGGTCCACCAGCATAGCAGAGTAGCATTAATAGTGTCAGGCACTGGTTCTCTCCCATGGGATGGGTCTCAAGTAGGGCCAGTCTTTGGTTGACCATCTCCTTAATCTTTGCTCCATCTTTGTCCCTGCACATCTTGTAGGCAGGACAAATTTTGAGCTGAATGTTTTGTGGGAGAGTTGGTGTCCTTATTCCTTCACTGGAAGTCTTGCCTGGCTACAAGTGCTGCCCAATTCAGGCTCTATATCCCCCACTGATAAGAGTCTCAGCTAGGGTGACTCACATTGATTTCCCAGTGCTGACCATCTGTATGCCAGGTTTTGGCAAGGCCTGTAGATGCCCCTCACCTTAGATCTCTGTTCTTTCACCCAGCCCTCTCTTCCTTGCTCTCACTATTCCTGATTCCCACCCATGCTCCCTTCCACATGCCCTCTCCTAACCAGTTTCCTCCCTCCCTTCACTTCCAAGGCCTATTTTATTTTCCCTTCTGAGTGAGAGTCAAGCATCCTCTTTGGGCCCTCCTTGTTACCTAGCTCCTTTTGGTCTGTGGATTATAGCATGGTAATCCTGTACTTTATGACTAATGTCTACTTACAAGGAAGTACATACCATATGTGTTTTTTTGGCCTGAGTTACCTCACTCGGGATAATATTTTCTAGGTTCATCCATTTACCTGCAAGTTTCAGGATGTCCTTGTTTTTTATAGCTGTGTAGTATTCTATTTCATATCTTAAAAATGTTAAAGTCTATAATTTTATTCAATATATAAAGGAACTTTTTTTTTGCCACAGAAACTCTTTAAATTCCACTGTTAATTTTATCTAACACTTAGAATAGGCTATAGCTGTTATTTCTAAATTCTTAGTTTTTTAAAAAAATGTTTAATAGAGGCAGTTGGTATCTGTACTATCCAAGAAAAGTAATAAACATATTACCTACTTTCAACCTTCCATAAATCGAGTTACCTAGTTTGATGTCTTATAGCAGAATGAAAATTGACAGAGATAATCATGTAGTTCACAATCACAACTCAAAACACCTTCTACACCATAAAAGCCCATATATATATATATATATATGTATATATATATATATATATGTATATTCTTTGTATATTCTTTCTTTAAATTTTAAATTTATTTTTTATTTATTCAGTTTATATCTCAATAACAGCTCCTTCCTTAATCACCTCCCAGGCTCACCCTCCCTCCCTCTTCTTACCTATCACCCTCCCCTAATTCTCAGAAAGGAAAATCCTTCCTCCCCTACCAACAGTCCTCAACCTATTAAGTCTCATCAGAACTACCTGCATCCTCTTGCTCTGTGACCTGGCAATATTCACTTACAAGAGTGAGGTGATCTAAGAGCAGTCAACAGAGTCCATGGCAAAGACAGCCCCTTCTCCCCTTACTAGAGGACCCACATGGAGACTGAGCTGCCTACTGGCTGCATCTGAGCTGTGAGCCTAGGTCCTCTTCATGCATGGTCTTTGGTTTGTGCATCAGTTTCCACAGGCCACCCTGAGACCCTATCTTAATGCAATACTTCTTTTAATAAACTGCAGAAAATGAATTTAGTAATCTCTATGTATGCTAGTTCTTCATTAATAACTTACTAAGTTAGAAAATTATCAATTATTTTTGCTATTGTTGAAATTCTTGCATTAAGTTAAGAGAGCTCTTGAGTGAAATCATAAGGAACTCCACAGAAGAGGATGCAGAAAGAGTGCAAAAACCATAGGGAATGGAGGACTTCCTCCAAAACAACTGAAAAAAAAGCTCATATAAACTCACACATGCTAAAGAAGCAAGAACAGTGCCTACCTGGGTCTGCACCATTTCCTCTGTGTACATATTATAGCTTTCAATTCGGAATTGAACAAGTGGGTCTCTGATTCTAGTGCCTTCTCTTCAGATCATTTTCTTCTGTTGGGTTGCCAAGCCCAACTTCCATGTGAGGGATTTTTACGTTTAATTCTTTTGTTTTTGTTGTTATTAGAAGCCTGCTCTGTTAAAAAAACAGAGACAAATATGAATAGATGAGGATAGGAGTGTAGAGTGGGAGAAACTTGGAGGAGTAAAGGAATGGGAAACTGTGTTCTGGGTATTTTATATATGACAAGAACCTATGCAGTAAAATGAGAAAAAATAATTCTTTTGCATATGTACTTAATTTATTCATAATAAACGGCATACATTTTTTTTTAACCTAAGTAGAAAAAAATGAAAAGAAAAGAGAAATAAATGTTGGCATGTCTCATAAGGCACTTCCAAGCTTTCAAGTGTTTGGATGATTTAAAGGCACTGACATTTTTATTTATGCCATTAGTGCTGAGAGACCACAATGAGCCAGGCTCTCTTCTGTAAGTGCCAACTATATAAAAGGAGTTCTATAGTATACTTGTTCTCCAAAGCTTACTGACTGGCAGAAAAAAGTATTTAGTGGTACATATAAAAGGTTATGATGGCTATTCTAGAATGAAAATGACTTGTAACCAGTAGAAGTCTCAAGGAATTTTAACTATGTTCAAGTGGTTAAAAAAAAGTCACCAGGAAAATGCACCTGTACTGAGTTCTACAGGACAAATAAGTACGATTTATCTAGATAACCTGTATGTAATATGGAGAGAGTAGAAATATTTCTGTTAAGGGAAGAACTACATGTTCTCAGCACTCTCCTGTGAATGCTTGGTACAGATTTAGCAAACGATGTGCTGCATAAAACATATAACACAGGTGGCTAAAGTAAAGGGTTCTATATGTGGATATACTAGGAAGGAACTGACATGCAAATTTATGAAATTCATAATAAAAATCCTCATATGGTCAGACCTAATTGATTGCAGAACAACAACCATCATACATGATCAGTTCCAGAGATCTAAGGAAAGAAACACGAAGAGTAAGCCAGATGTCTGCAATAGTGCAGTGCAGTTGTATGCCTTAGCCTTCTACCTGCCTAATTATTTACTTCACTCATAATTTAAGTCCCTCAAAGGAAGAAACAATATTGCTTCAGTAACAATAAAGCCCTTGTTGGAACTGTTCATCACTGTCCAAACCACAGATTGTTTTATTACCTTGGTATCAGTTACCTTTCCTTGTTCATGTAGACTTGTTATGGAGAGGTAAGAGACATGAGGAAGAAATGTTGGGTATCATTCAGGCTCTGACTGTGAAGACTTTAACTGGTAGCAGTTCTGTGGAAGAAACAGCATTCGCTTTTGGAAAGACTACTAACATGACAAACAAGTTGCTATTACAAAAAAAAAAAAAAAGAAAATAAATGCTGTGGATGAGTTATATTTTGTGTAGACTCAATGAAAATGGTTTAAATAGCAAAATGTTTAAGCAAATTTTAAATCAGTAAGTGCTAAAATTGTACTTTCTTGTATTAGAAAATATCCTACCACTCTGCTGCAAGGATAAATTATTCTTATGTCATGTATTTTAAATTAGTATTATATATCCATATGAAGGATGTCTTCTATATCTGGTTATTATTCTATTTAATCTCTCCTTGGATATTTTGTTAATTTTTATATTTTTAATAAATATTAATTTAGTTCTTTATTTCATATTACATCTCTATCCAGAACCAACAAATTTCAGTTTCCTAAGCAATTAGTTAATAACCAATTTCATTTTACTTTAACTGTTTGCAGTCAAATATAATCCAGCAACAAGAAATCTCAAGGATAAATGTTATGTTTAGATTTTATTCTATTTCCTTCATAATTCACTGAAATGTTTTTCATGTACTAATAGTTTAAAAGAGTACTTTATTAAAAGAATTGCATTCAGAATAAAGTTGAAAAATTTAAAACTGCCTTAATGCTTAGGCAAGACATTCAAATTATTTCTATGTTCATAGGATTTCATAAGTCATAAATAAAAAGTCATTTTCTATAGATGCATGTTTACATTATGTTTAAAGCATTTAACTCGAATTTTCTTAAATAGAATTCCCCTTGGAAGGGGACTGTTTTAAATGAAATAAGCTTATTTCCTAATGGCAGTCTTTTACTAGAAGTTTAGAACTATTAACAATCCCAAGATTTTTTTTCTACATCAAGAATGATTGCATTTGAGAATATTTCTATGGTGACCCAAGTTTCCCAGAAAATAACGAACTACTAATATTTATGTTTAAGTTAAAATAATTCTCTTCTTAGGGAAAACATTGCTTGTCTAGTGCAGAAATAATGGGAAAAATAGTAGCTACATTTGTTGATAAACTTTAAACACCTTCTCAGAGATAGCACTATGAGTGTACATCACAATGGCAATTATAATTTAAAATAAAAAGATGAACAAAACTTCTCAAAATCCAAGGAAATAAAGAAAATTCACTTAAGATATTTAAATTATACATATATATATATATATATAATGTATTAAAATATACTAAAAATCACTTGTTATTGCTGTAGTTTTTAAATAAATTAAATAACTTCAACATGCAAGTCGCCCAACAAATATGTTGCATACTGAAGCAACATAATCAACAGTGGGAAAAAATTGTAGTATTTATAATCTGTAATTTTAAGCTTAGTTGTCTTAAAGAAAAGATATGTTAAGTAAGTAGGTAAACCAAAGAGTTAAAGATTATACACACATATGTATTACTATTGAAGTATACTCTAGAAGAAATTATTTTTCTTTTTTTAATTTAATTTTATGAATTTATTCTTATTACATCTCAGTGGTTATCCCATCCCTTATATTCTCCCATTCCTCTCTCCCTCCCATTTTCCCCTTACTCCCCTCCCCTATGACTGTGACTGAGGGGGACTTCCTCCCCTTTTATATGCTCATAGGATATTTTTCTTATAAAGAAATAAAAGAAATAACTACAAAATATGCATTTTTCTAAGTCTTAAAGAGTAAATAGCATGAGTCCATATAGTCAAAAGGGTAGAGCAAAGATTCTCAGAGAGGTCTATAAACAAAGGCTCAGAGAGACAACGAAAACATCAGGATTATTTCCAGAGCAATGATCTTTCCAAATACTAGACTCTTGTGGAATTTCTTCATGTTGCCTGTATGTAGTCAGGAGCTTAGCTTAGAGATCTCCATATTTCAGAATATATTCAATGACGGATATTTCAGAGTATCACTGAAAACAATTACAAAGAAATATAAGTTTATGGACCATGAGTGTTGACACACTTATTAGTTCCCACTTTTTTCAGTTCCTCTAAATTTTACGTATTTGTTCAGTTTTATTATTCAGATACTGAGTAGTTAAGTTAATATCAGAGAATAATACATAGATTAGAGATATTGTTTACTAGTAATAAGTGAGAATAGGGGAAGTTACAAGTTCTTCTTGGCATAAAACTACTAAGCCTGCTAAGTGCTGCATATATACCTTGTAATTACATATGCTTTCTCTGTGGTTTTGATCTCTAGATATCCAGCTTTTGAAGGGTAAAGAGAATAACGCACTCAATGTCATGAATTTGCAGTGTATTCTGTAATTTTGTTCAGAGTTGAAGAACAATTCTAGTACCCACCCTTTTTATTATTGTTTTTCACTCTTAAATAGAATTTCCACTGAATGAAAAGAGACTCCATGCACCGAACAATGCAGGGCACAAAAAGGAGTCTTGTGCCTAACGATCTATACAGACATATAATCAAGTAGTAATTGTAAACCTAGCTGATATGTGACTGGCGTACAGTGTTAATGAAATTTCACAGCGGTTCTGGTAAGATGGTGATGGTTATTAAAGCTGACCCCCTTCAGCAAAGTAAATTGCCTTAGGTTTTAATTTTATTTTGACAGGATCCTTTATTACTTTTGCTCAAATCAATATTGACACAGGGAGAACACTGTAGAAAGAGCTAAACAATGCAATAGTCTCAGCAGTGAAATAGGAACAACAGGTGGTTTATATTTTTAGCCTATACATATATCACCCACTACGTAAAATTATACAGGACACATTGAGAATGCTTTGCAAGCATTAATGCTATTTGGTACATTTAATGTAGACTTCAATTGTTTTACAATAAATAGGAAAGACAGTGTGATTTGTCATTGCTTTTGAAGACTTTCTTTAAAAAGATGGTATAGAAAGGCTAGGTCATAGTTTAAAAAATATGTACTGATTTTTCTCCAAGTACAAGGGTAACTAGCAACATATAGCATAATTATGTTACAAAATATAATGAACAAATACTAAGAATAGAATACAAGTTAATCTATAAAGTAGAACATAAATTTGATCAACTCAAAGTTCATAGGTAGAAAATCTGGAATTTCTTAAGTGAATTAATGAGGGTTACATAGTAACAAAACAGGATCTAGTGTCTTGAATAACTATGATCTCAAAAAATGTCAACACTGTGATTTAAGATCAACCATTCAACCAGTAATACAACTGTACACTTTCAGCATATATTTAAATGTTAAAACAATAATTTTTAATATATATGTATATATGTACATATATATATATACACAAATGTGTATGTATTAAAATACATAATTTGTGCTGTTCCTATCATTCAGTGTCTATATTAGTTTAGATACATTGAATCAACAGAAAGGTGTGTGTGTGTGTGTGTGTGTGTAATTGTGTGTGTGTATATATATGAACATAGCTGATAAGTGAAGAAAATGATAAAGAGTAAATGATTAAGGAGAAAAAGGAGAGAGAATAAAAAAGAAAAAGGAGAGAGGAAAAAGGAAAGAAGTGTGCAGAGTAGGGTTATTTTGGTTGTAGAGAGTAAATTGAGTCTCAAGTAAGAATTCCAGGGGTCTCTTACCTTCAATGGAACATCAAGGAAGGCTAATGGTGGGCTTTCAGTCCCAGTAGAAAGACGGTTGTTAAGAAAGTTTTCAACTTGAGGAGGGGAGACTGAATTGCTTTATCATACTTTGTCTTTCTACCCACACTGAAGTGAACAATATGATTTACTCTATATGTGCATAAGAAATTAATCTAATCACAGACATGCTCATAACAATGTTTAACAATGTATCTGGACAACCTCTGGCATATCATATCAAAATAAAATTAAACAAAGCTAAGTCCAGTTCTTGTCAGCTTACTGTCCACACACTTTTCCTTATATTATATTTAATCTCTAAATAGAGACAATAACATTGTTACAAATACTTCTGTATAAATTCAGTCTATCCAAACAGCATAATAACTGTGTTAGGCAATAGTTACTAGACATATTCAAAGTGGCCAAGTGACAATCTTAACTTTCCTCAAGTCCCTTTTTACTAATTTCCAATTACTTTTTTTCAAGTCCTTGACTTAGAAATGCAGTTTTCTATTAGAAAAATCAAATATAGTCATGTATCATTTAGTGAAAATGATAAAATAGGAATAATACAGATGAGAACATCATCATAAGTGGTATTTATGGGAGGCAGGGTGGCTAGGGAATCACCATCATCACTGTGTGGTCGGTTATTGCCTAAATCTCAATTATAAGATAAATGTCCAACTATGGTTGGAGACAGAAAATATTTAGTACTTTCAGAGATATCTCAAAGGAAGCTACTACTTTTCTGAAGAAATATAAGGATAACACCATCTTATCAGACTGACTAAGTTATTTTCACTGGTCATATCCAGGATGCTTTCATCAGAGGTTGGCAGCATTCTTATACTGACAGAGAAAGTTTGATAAGCATTTAGATAAAATTTGTTCCTGGTTCATTCTTATCCCTACATAAAGGTCTCATTGGTGTCCAACTAATGATCTCACTTTAAATAGTGCTTAAATTTGTAATTTAGGTAATCAAATTATTTAACTGGTTATGTTATCCAGGCAGTTGTGGATTGAATTTATGTCTTTGATTTTTGAGGAAACTTAAAATCAAAGTCAAAAATAAGGTTTTCCTTTAGGCCCACATATAACTTTTCAATATGTTTATACCGTGTTCAGGATGGAAATTAGAAGTTTTAGGCGTGTTCTTTCCTTATACCATTATTTCTGGCAAGATCAGAATTAGCCAGCCACTTTCATTTATCTGATTATTTATTTTAAGCATTGTTTTTGAGACTATGATAAAATTACCTTCCTCCTTTCCCTATTCTCCCTCCAAACCCTCTCATACACCCCACTCTGCTTTCCTTCAAATTCATGGCACTGATTTTCACTGTTATTGTGTGCATACATATATATAAATATACAAATATTCCACATATAATCTATCTCATTTAATTTTGCACACACACGTGTGTGTGTGTGTGTGTGTGTGTGTGTGACCATTTGACACTAACAATTACTGGTGTGTTATTTCTGAAAATTAAGCACCTCTTTCCCCTCTCAGCTTTGCTCAGTCGCCTGTACTTCTTTGTACAAGATTGAGGCCTCATTAGCTTTTACACATTCATTTGGCATGTTTATTGCTGTCATTGTTGTTTAGCTCATATTTGGGTGGTTATTTTGGTAAGACTTCATGGGTATAGCTTCTGATAATCCTAGGAGACACATTCTCACAGAAAAGTGCCTAATTGTTGCTCCTCCTCCTGCGCTTCCAGCCTGTGGGTGAGGGCAGGGGTTTCAGGCCCAGGGAGTGAGCTGCTTGGAGTCACCACGTGGATAAGGTGAAGGGAGGCAGTAAGAACAGACTAAGGGCAAGTGGCTACAGACTCTTTTATCCAGGAAGAGCTCCAGGTTATATGGCCTTAAGCAGCCAATCCGGTTCTTTTACATAATCTCTGAGCCAGCCAATGGATGCTCATTTCTGGGCACACTCCCCCTACCTCTATTACACAAGCAGCTCAGGCCTTGAGTCCCAGAGCCCCTTTGACAGGAATGCCCACACCTAATTTTCTGGCTTTTCCAGTATTTATACAAACTCTTCCACACTGTCCCCTGAGCCTTAAGTGTGGGAAGGTTTTGTAGATATGCCTACTGGAACTGGGCTGCACAACTGTGGATGTTCTATTTTAACTTTTTAAAATTTATTCACATTACATCCTGATTGTAACTTCATGCCTCATCTCCTCCCATTACCACCATCCTTTCCTATTCCCTGTTCCCCCTTCCCTTCTCCCGTGAAAGGGAGAGTCTTCCTCCCCCACCATTTGACCCCAGTTTATCAGACCTCTTTAAGACATCCTGCATCCTCTCCCTCTGTGGCCTGCTTAGGGCACCCCAAGGTGGTATTTTGCAGGGGTAGTGATCAAATAACAGGCACCAGAGCCCATGTCAGAGAAAGCTCCTCCTCCCACTACTAGGAGGCCCACATGGAGACTGAGCTTCCCATCAGCTATATTTGAGCAGGGGATCTAAGTTCTCTCCAATAATTGCCTTTGGTTGGTACATCAGTCTCTGCAGCCCACCTAGGTCCAGATGTATTGGCTTGGTTGGTCTCCTTGTGTAGATTCTCCCCTCTCTGGGTCCTTCTATGACACCACTCTTCTATAGGACTCCCAGTGCTCTGCCCAAAATTTGGCTGTGAGTATTAGCACCTGCTCTGATATCCTGTTGGGTGGAGTCTTGTAGTTTTCTGTAGTCGTCTCTTTATGTTGCAAGACTATGTTTCCTTGATAAAGGGTAAAAAAAAAAAAAAAAAAAAAAACCAAAACACTTTCTGTCGGTATAAGGAAAATGTTTTATAGATTGTTTTCAGGGGCTATGCTGGTTTAGTAAAGTAGAGGTGGTAGATTCTTTTCCATTGACTAAGACATCATTAACACTAATATTTAAGTAGTTTTCCAGTATGAGTCTTGATTTTTCCTCTTGTGGCACAGGTTTTAAGTCCAGTAATAGAAGAACTGTGTGTTACCAACAAAGTGTGTATATCATTAAGTTTATGTGCCATGCTATTCATTCATGTGGTTCAGGGGCATCATAGCTGGATATAACCTTGGCTACCTCCTTTCTTTGGAACGGTGCCTTCTGGTACCATGAATGTTATTCAGGGTGAGGTCATTCAGTTCAGAGTAATCTCAGAGAACTTTGGGTTCTCTAGTAGATGTATACATGTTTTTGTTTTGCTCCCAAGTGTGGGATGTGAAACAGACTTGTGTGAGGGTGTGCAGGGTTTGTCCACTGGAAACAGGCTTGTGAGAGTACACCTGGTGTTTGTACACTAGAACAGGAACTTCCTCTTCTGGAGGCATGGTCATTGCCAATTGATAAACATCCTAGTACAGACTCTGAGAGGATGTGTAAAAACATACACAGATACACAAACAGGTACACACACACACACACACACACACACACACACACACACACAGAGAGAGAGGGGGGGGGGGCTTGGCTTTTTATACTTTTGCTTTTCATTGCTCCTCTTCACTACACTCCTAGAGAGAAATATTCCAGAGGATGCTTCAAAGTTCCAGGTTCTGGCTGCACCTCTGGATTCCAGATACTGTGATTGCAGTCACTTTTGCTGAATTGCTGGTTAGCTGTTTATCATGTCTGCCAGAATCCTGATGACAAAGAGTGGAATCACTCCAAGGAGCTGAGTCTAAAAAAAGTCTACTTGTACTGTCCCCATTAGCCTCTTTTCTTGACTATCTGTGATAATTGCATTGGAGGGGTGATACAGGCATTAAAAAATCCCAAATAAAGTAGGTTTGTAAAAGCTCAAAGACTCCCAAGGGTTCTGCTCCATCTATGGCACCAACCAAGGACAATATGTGTGTAGTCATCATCAAACCGCTACCCAGACCTAGCCAAGGGACAGAATATTTTCCACAGTTAAGTGGAGACTGGGGACTGACTTTCACATGAACTCTGGTGCCCCTTATTGGTCATGTCCCCTTGAAGGGGAGGTCCGAAGGCACTCCAAGGAAGGATAGCTGACTATCAAGAAGAGACTTGATAACCTAGCATCATATTCACAGGGAGGAGGTCCCCATCATTCACAGTCATAGGGAAGAGGAATGGGGTGAAAGCGGGAGGGAGGGAGAAATGGGAGGATGCACGGGATGGGATAGCAATAGAAATGTAATATGAATGATTTTATTTTTCAATAACCCCCCGCAAAAATGTTCAAAGCCTATAAGGTTCTGTTTCTAACTGCTTGGTACCAATTATATTTTGTTTGATGGTTTTCCAAAGTATGTCTTTTAACAGACATACAGAATTACATACACACACACACATTCATATGATTCCACACATAAATACATATGTACACATACAAATGTATGTGTGTGTGCCTCTGAAACAAATGGTATTAGAGAGTAAATGCTTACCTCATAATTAAAGAAAAAAATACTCATGAGATATTTGTTGCTTTGGAGTCATTCTAATATATATGGTCTGTGTCTGTAAGAAATAAACTAAACATGCATTCAGATTTACAACTCTATGTATTCATCTATGTATCTTTTTATCTCTTTTTGCAATTCTTTATATCGAACACAAGTCTTGCACATGCCAGACAAGTTATTTTATATTACATATTGTATGTATTATATCAAAATACATAATGTATTATATATCATAAACTATATTTATTACATATGTGTATTATACACATGGGCATTTTCAATTTACGTCATGTGGTTATACAATCCAGAAGTCTTATTATCTGAAGTGTAAAGGTGAAATTTCAGTATAACTGATAATAATTCTGTTGCTAAAGGCAAGATGTAAACAGCTAAACACAGGCGTCTCATCTTCAGTAAAATCAGAAGAACATAATGAACTTTAACTTACTTTACCATGCTTTTCTACATTGACATTCAATAGGCAGATGAGGTCCATTTATATTGGGTCTTAATGAATGTATTCAGTTTATGGCTAATATCATCTAGAAACTCCCTCACTGACATGACCAGAAAAATGTTCAGCTAGATATTTCGAGATATGATGGCCAATTCAAATCTACATGTAATTTAACTAAACATTATTAAAGTACAGAAGCTTTTTAATAAGCGGACAATGTTATTGAATTGTTTTTTAATCTGAGTGAATTGTGTTTTTATACAAGATAAAAGCTTTACTTGTCACTTTTTGCTCTTTGTTTCAAGGTTTTACTTATATCCTATTATCTCTACATTTCTTCCAGACACACATATACACGCACACACACATCCACACATGCACACACACATGCACACACATGTGCATGCCCATGTGCGCATGCACAATTTCACTTATTTTCCATGATCTCAACTAGTCTAAACTACACCGATATATAGCGCACTGCCCTTACACAGTTTGTCAAGAAGTTTTTCCATAATGAGATATCTGTATTGTGTTTCATTCTAAATCTTTACTGTGGTTTCAAAATTTATTCATGTATAGGAATCATGATCTCCATGATGGTTGTATTTGAGGGCTGTGGAACTTTAATACTAATGTCTAGTTTGAAGTCCCTGTATCAGGTAGTGTCATGCCACAGGAAGACATCTGAGCTGTGGTGACTCTTTGGCTCTTCATTTGTTGCCATGGCAATTGTGAATGAGGATTCTGCCCTTGACATATGTAATGTCATGATATGAAGCAACCATGTGTACTCACTGGAGTCTGTAATTTGAAATTTGGAATTTTTTAACCTCCCAAAACCTGAGCTAATTGTCTTTTTTCCTTGTTAGTATAGATTTCCACAGGTACCTTGTTATGTACATGAAAAGTTAACCAATACATCTTTTTAATGTTATATAGTGACCACCTTTGTTTTATGAGGGAGTTGTACTTATTAATGTCACATTCATTCTCTTCCTACTGACCCATATACATAGAAAAATTTTCATACGTTGATCTTTTATTTTAAGATTCTTTGTTTTTGTTTTTAAATGTCTTTTTATCATTGCAATGTCCTTCTTGTTCATTTTTGTTGAAATACTACATTCAAGAATATCTTGTTTTTCCCTCTATTAATACATAGCATATTTGCTTTCAGCATTTCACTGAAAAATATCCTAAATAACAATACTATAACTATGGCAAACAACTACCCAAGACTGCACTTTGGCTGGGATATATTTGCTAAAACTGCAAGTATTCAGTTCTCTCTTGTGATTGATCATGTGATTTCAATTAATGTAGCTTCTATATTAAAACATACTTCAGAAAAATAAGATTATACGAGAATATGGAAAATAAATTACCTTGTCAACAGCTAAATTGATTATCTTGGTTTTATGGCAGTAGGCAAATAGATAAATTAAGTGGTGAATTATATTCTTAAACATTACATAAAATTCTCCTTTATTTTGTGTAAACAGATGACAAAAAATCTTTAAAAGCTATGAAGCACTCCCATTATATTTATGCTCACTAAGCAGTATACTGTAATTATTTAACTATGGTTTCCATGTTTTCATGTATGCAGCAGTGCTGAGCCATTACAAACACAATATTAATGTGTTCTTTCTAAATTACCTGAGCATCCCCTGAGTCTAAGAGAAAGAACACGTTTTCAAAGATTGATCATTCTCTTTCTCAATTAAAAAAAGTTTGTGTACTCTTTCCACTATATGAACCATGTTTATTTAGTGACTTCAGATTTTTTATAATGTTGATTGTTAAATGTCTTTTTAATGCTTTGAACAGGCCAAAAGTCATTGTTTTTCTTCTAAAAGAATATTCAATTTGTTATATAAAATTAAGTTTACATGATATAATTATTTATCATTTTATCCAACACAATTTTCATTGAGAATAAAACTACAAATAAGTTGTTATTACAGCAGGTCTTGTTTAAATTAGAAAGAATTACAAATTTCTTACAGTAAATACTATGTAAACAGTAATTTTTTTTATATCCTCAGATAAGGGGATGGGGTGAGAGCCTTACTCAAGCTATAAGTATACAGGAATGACTTTCCCTGAGCTCAGAATATTTCTAACCAAAACTAAGCCTAGGCCTGAAAGCGTCTAGATTTTTTACAATCTAATCTTCTGCAAGGCCTGACTTTGAAGGCCTCAACTTCCAACCTTTGTTTGCTAACCTAAACCTGGAATGATATTAGCCTTTTCTGGTTCTTTCTGAACTTTGCCTGGTTAGTTCCATTCAGCTGTTCTGGCTCAAAACTCTTCTCCAAGGTGACTAATTCAAACTGGCTTCTCTCTGCTTCTCACTGAATTGCTCTGCTTGGAAACGCTGTCTCTGAGCACCATTAACTGAACTGCATGAACTCAACTATACTCAGCTGAACTGCACCAAAGTGTACAGTGCTCCTGAACTCGACTACACTGTTTTAATAATTCCATCCTCTTTCTTTGCACTGTCTTAAGGAGCTTCTCTTTCCTGTCTGTTCTCATGAGATTTGCGCTTACCTTATCTGACTCATTCTGACAAATCTTCCTCTGACTCATCACTTTATCTGCCCCTCAATTAGATAGATGTCATTGCTTGGGATTAAAGACATGTACTAAAAGCATGTCTGTATTCTATACAGAGGGATTAAGGGTGCATACTAAGGGCATGTCTGTATTCCAGCTGGATTACAGAGTCCAAGGTCTGTGGATGTGATCCTTTGCTAGAGTAGCCATGTTGCTGGATTAAAATTCCCCTACATCCTTAATTTCTTCCCACCTGATATGTCAAAGCAATGTCAAACATTGAAACTATAAATCACTATTAAGGCTAGTCTAATACCCAAATTCTTTCTGTTGTGTTGTATGAGTTGCCTCTCTCTGTCTTCCAAGAGATGGAATTATAAGTAGGCTTCTATCTCTATCTTACTTTTAATGTGGATCATGCTGTCCTGAACACTGAGCCTCAAAATGTTGTTGCAAGTGTTTTCACTGGCTTATTCCCTTCTTCAGCATACCACTTTAAATTTTATATCTGATAGTAACAAAATTTGTGAACCTTACTCATGGCTTCAAGCATATCATTGGCTGTCTGGAGGAAGAAATACGAAGAAGTTGACTCTCTATGGTAGATTCCATTTTAATAAAAAAAATACCATTTTAGGAAGAGGAAAAAAGCACATAATTTTAATTGCTCATATTATGATAACAGTAATAATAAAACCTAGAAATTTTATTCTCAATCCCAGTAATATGCAAAAATACTTAAAACAAAAGCAACAATATATTTATGTGGTTCTGCTATTTCTTATATATACTTTCGCTGTCATATGTCAGTAGTCTTTTCACTTTAAAATTTTAGGGCCTGTGTGATGATACAGTGGGGATTAGTTTACTTCTGACAATCCAAGCAATTTGAGTTTAATCCTGAATACCAAGAAAGTGGAAGAAGAGAACCACTACCTCCCTGCAAGCTGTCCTCTGACCTCCGTGTTTTTTTGGTACTTATGTTTACACACGCGCACACACACACACACACACACACACACACACACACACACACACACACAGGCAGACAGGCACACAAAGGTAAAAAATATTTTATAAGAGAACAGGATTATGTTTCATTTTGGTAATTCCAAACTAAATTTGTTTTTTTCTTTTTTTCTTTTTCTGGGCAATGTAGTGTCAAAGGTTGACCTTTCTTTGTAAGCATCCTTTATGTGGCATTGCATCCTTAGCAACAGAACTCTGGCTGAGTTGTGATTATGGTATATACAAGTGTTGATGTTTCTGATGCTATTGACTTAATAAACAGAAATTGCCATATGCTTGTTTTAGTGTGCCCCAGCTCTTCACTGATGATGCACTAATGATTAACATTCTATATTCTTGCCATAAAACTATCCTCCACTTTTTGCTGCCTGTTAGAAAGTGCCTCAAGTTATGGATGATTAACAGGATAACCAGAATTTATTCTTCCCTTTTCATAATGAGAAACTTTGATTTCCATTTTATAATGACGTTAGCTCTGTTACATGCTCCTGCTTTGATATTCTGTCTAACAAAGGCACAAAGAAAATGGCACCAACAGAATGTGGTCCAAAATCTCTGGAAGTGTCAATCAAAGTAAAACCATTCCTCTTCAATGTTGATTTTTTTTTTCTGATTGCTATAACACAGGGAGAGGACACCAGTATTGGACACCGGTCAATATTTTTATGCTGAAGCTATCAATAATATGCTTTCTGTTGTTTTAAAGTTTACTTAATTTAAAAATATTTCATTTTCAATTTTTAAAAAATACTATTTTTTATTATTTTTCTTTTTTACATTGACATTTATATTATTACACATATATACAATAAACTACCTGTAGCAAGATTAATCAAGAAACAATCAGGAATTCTATATATGGTATGTTTTTAGTGTTTTGGCAATGTTGAAAAGAACATTTTTCCTATCTTGGTGCATCTAAAATTCTGAATGGACATCAATATCTATTATATTTTATCATTATCAACTTAAAAAAATCTATCTACACCTGAAAACACCTTAACCCCTATACAACTAAACTTAATTGTAAAACTAAACTATCTGGTCTTCAACCCCATACCTAGTCAGGTTACCCTTACATTTAGATATAAAATTTCTATCTGTATCTTATATTTTTAACATTTTGAACTTCCAGTTAAAGTATAATTACAAATCAGTATTGTTGAAGTGACATGCTTTAAAATATTTTTTTAAAAAGACACTTAATAAGTTCTTTGAGAGCTTTATACGTGTTTCAAAGTGTTCACCATGCCTTCTACAACATTCCCCAGATACACCCTCACACATACCATTTACTACTCATCCAACCTTGTGTCTTGTTCTTCCCATCAAGACGAACTTAATATTAGTGTGTGAGTGTGTGTGTTATCTCTCTCTCTCTCTCTCTCTCTCTCTCTCTCTCTCTCTCTCTCTCTCTCTGTTTGTGTGTGTGTGTGTGTGTGTGTGTGTGTGTGTGTGTGTGTGTGGTATCTCAGAGTGTGTGTGTTATCTATCTCTCTCTCCTCTCTGTTTGTGTTTGTTTGTTTGTGTGTGTGTGTGTGTGTGATCCTTGGCAAATATGTAGTTGTCAGAAAATAACTTTGTGGAGTCTGTTCTCACCTACATTTACATGTGTTTTGGGAAAGGAACACAAGTCACCATACTTGCACTGCCAGCACCATGACATGCTGAGATGTTTGCCAGCCCCTCAGTCCACATATTTAAGCTCCAAGAGAAATTCTTTACTTATTTTCTATTTCACCATGAGTTGTACTTGAAAATAATTTTGGTATTCTGAACTGATGATATTTCAAACTACTTATATCCATTTGAATATTGTACCTTTTTGTAAATTACATATTATTTATTTTAAAGTTAAAAGTAATTTGAATTTTTAAATTAAAACATCCAATAAATCTTTGACTAACATACATATATATATATGAACATCTAAAAATCACTATGTAGGACTACATGTGAAAGTTAATCAATTTTAGGGAGTATATATTTTAACTTCTAATTATCTACAAAATTACTTTGTATTTTTCAAAGAAAAATTGGGAATATTAATGTACTTCATGCATATAATTTTAATTGCATTTTTAATCAGGTCAAGATTTATATTTTATAAACTTCTTAACAATATTTGATAAAACTGTTGATTGACAAAAAGAATGTGTAAGCTTGCATAGATAATGGCTCTTTAATCATCTTTCAGGTTTCTAATCATTAAGGTAATATGATCTGTTTAATAAATAAATCCCGCTGTTTCAGTAGCTTAAATAGAGGAGTTTACTTCTTTCATATTTGATATACAAGCATATTTCTTGTTCTGTATCTGGCTACTTTCTTAGTAGAAATTTGAACCATAATTCTTTCATATCTTGAACACTAGTTTATTCAGGACAATTGCTTCTGATCACACAGAAAGAAAAATATATTTTAAAAGACATTGCTTCACTTTTTATAAAAAATGCTACACAGTACTTCCATTACCCTCAATGATCAAATGTGGGCAGATGAATTTTCCAGATTCAAAGTGATGAGAGAAGGGAAAAGACCAAGTATATTGCTGTCAGTTGAGCTGCCCTATCATAATAAAAGTGTTCGGCATCAACATGAATCTAGTAGACATTCAGTCTTACTCAGAAACCAAGTTGATTTGTGGAGCCTTTAGAAAACATTTGTTCTTCTATATCCTGCTGCAGTATAATTAAGAACTATCAGAAATATCAAATAGCATTTCGTAACTTTGCAGTTGTTAACAGAAAATAAAATGATGTGCATTTTGAAACTAAAATACTCATACATTTGCTTCTGAGGATACTCATGTCAGTCATATATCAGATGTTATCTCCTATATCAATATGAGGCAGCAGGTGATAGGGAAAATAAAGAAGATTTTAGCAAACAAAAACTGCCTGTGGAAGATTATTAAGACACTTGAAAGTCTAGACAAATTTATCTTCCTTTAGCTGACTCAGAAAATGGCTTTGTCATTTGTATTGCATTTCAGATATTCAAAGGCAATATTGGCATGTATTTGTATAAAGAGCTCAAAATAGAATTGCTGAGTTTGCAGTGAAGATTCAAGCATTCTCTATACTTTTTCAATTGCCATGGGTTCTTGGGTTCTTTATAGTTAACTAGAAATTGTGTACATGAATAGAGAGCAAGGCCAAATACACAATGACAATGATATCACTATCAATATGATCTTAGTCAGTGTAATTGAGAGTCACCCCTAGACAATATGATTTATGATGATCATCTGAAAGTTAAAGCAGAGATAAAAATATAATTTTATAGCTTTTAATCAAATTCAAATAAATGACATCGTGGCATTTTAAGAAACAAAATTGTGTCAATGGTCAGGATATTCTCCACAGTCGAGTGGAGAGTGTGATACGACTTTCTCACGTACTCTGGTGCCTCACATTTGACCATGTCCCCTGGAGGGGGAGACCTGGTGGCACTCAGAGGAAGGACAGCAAGTAGCCAAGAAGAGACTTGATACCCTATGAGAATATATAGGGGGACGTAATCCCCCTCAGGAACAGTCATAGGGGAGGGGAATAATGGGAAAATGGGGGGGGGAGGAATGGGAGGATACAAGGGATGGGATAAACATTGAGATGTAACAAGAATAAATTAATAAAAAAAATAATGTAAAAAAAAAAAGAAACTATAAACTTCTACTTCAAGAAACAAACAAAAATAAATAAATAAATAAATAAATAAATAAATAAATAAAAGACAGAGTCTCTCCTGAAAAAAAACAAAACAAAACAAAACAAAATTGTGTAAGCCCATGCCTTTACTCTAGGCACAGCAATACAGGCATGCAAGTCTTTATTAAAGGAACTGGAATAAGATGTATCAGGAAAATTGTACCAGATTTCTTAACTAGGAATCAAGAATCACTTTTCTTAATCAAGTTTGTGTTATCCTTCTGACATGTTTTCATTCTGCTTCTAAATAATAGCATTAATAACCTGTCACACATATGTAAATGATGCAACATCTCTTCCCCCACACAATCGGAACAAAATCCAACAAGTTTCTGAGACAGGCAGGCAAACGTTTTAGGAATGAAAAGATTATCTTGTTTGATATCCTTTCACCTGGAGTAAATAAAAATATGCTCATAAATGTATACACTGCATTCCCAATATTCTGAGAAAGCACCAGATTAATTCCCAAATTAGTTGAGTGCTGCCACAAGACCCAGCTATACCACTCCTGGGGTGTAGCTTGAAACATGCTCCACCATGTAACAAGAACATTTGCTCAACTATGTTCATAGCAGCTTTATTCATAATAGCCACATTTTGGAAATAATCTAGATGTCCCTAAACCAAAGAATAGATGAAGAAACTGTGATACATTTATACAATGGAATACTACTCAGCTATTAAAGAGAAGGAAATATTTAAATTTGGAGGCAAATGGATACAACTGAAAAAGATAATCCTCTGTGAGGTAACCCAGACCCAGAAAGACATGTATGGTAATACTCACTTATGAGTGAATATTAGCTCAATGTAGATGTCCTCTGACAGACTCTACCCAGTGGGGAAATGGGATAGATGCCTGTTCTCTCTGCTGGACTCTGGGTGGAGCACTGAGAGCGGTAATAAAGAATGGGGGAATGGAAGTACCCAAATGATTTTAGAGCCCCACCAGAAGACCCTCAAGACCAGCAGATCAGGACCCAGGGATGGTGCTCCACAGACTGTTGCACCAACCAAGGGTAATACATGCAGTAAACATAGACCCCCTGTTCAGACACAGCCAATGAACAGACAGCTCATTCTCTATGGTTGCGGAGGGAGCTGCTTCAGACATGAACTCTGGTGGTGCCCGCGATCTGATCATTTCCACTTGGTGGGGAGGTCTGGCAGGCACACAGAAGAAAGAGAAGCAGGCTATCTAGATGAGACCTGGTAGGCTGTGGTCATATTGTGTAGGAGGGAGTCTCCTTAGACAGAAGTCTCGGGGAGGGAAATAAGGGGTAAGAAGAAAAGTGGGTGGGAACAGGAAGATACAAAGGAGGGGATAATAATTGGTATGTAATAATAAATTACAATAAAGTAAAATTAAAAAGAAAAATAATATTTATGTTGTATACCTAACTAGAGCACAAACATTTTAATTAGGGTAAATTCTTGCTTTATGGAAAAAACATATTACTTCAAACAATTTTATCATTACTCAGTTTTCTTATCCATGATATACAGGTCACATATATTTATATCAACCGTATGTGGCTAAGAAACATTATCAATCCAAAGCTCCAAAGTGAGATCACTCATGTTTGTAAGCATTTTCTTTTTCATTAATGACAGAAAGACAGAGCTCATACCCTCTCTACAAGACTCCATTAAAAATGGATATTTCACAAAGATGACTGTTGGTGATGTAATTTCAGCACCCTTCTAACAGCAGCTTCTCACCTTTTGATATTTGCCAGTTTGTGTAAATATTAAAAAGCCTTAGAATTTGGTTCTTTCCAACATGTATAAAAACTGAAAAAACAAAAGTAGAAGAACAAAACTATCTTAGTTATAAATATCATGGGGACCACACAAAGTTATTATACTAATGCAAACTTGAAATTTTAGGGAAATAGATTTCCACTATCTGTGGAGTAAATTACATTGTGAAGTTATTTCATGATAAATGAAAGATATTGAAAGTAGTTATTTCATCATTTTTCATCATTTTTCTCAAACATTACCACTATACTTTTTTTGAAGGTAACAGTAATACAGGGAAAATGTATAACAAAGAAAATGGGCAAGGCTTCTCTTTTTGTTTTTCATTTTTTATTCATTTTTTTTATTTTTTACATATACATCTATATTACTACACATATTTACAATAAACTACTTTTTATATTTATATTTATGTTACTACACATATATACAAAAAACTACTTTTATTTCTTCTTTCTAAAACTCTTGAATGATGAGATATGATAGATATTGATTTACATTCAGAAAGTTAGATGCACCAAGATAGGAAAGATGTTTTCTTCAAGACTGCCAAATACAAATAGCCAATATAATTCCTGATTGTTTCATGGTTCTTCTTGTTATAGGTAGTCTATTGTATCTATGTGTAATAATATAAATGTATATGTAGAAAATAAAAAATGTTTAATTAATTAAGAAAAGAAAGAAAAAGATCATTTTATAGACATTCATACGGGCAGTAGCCTTTTTTTTTCTCCTGCAAGCAAATGTGTTTTGCTTCTAAAAAGTTCCTCCACATGTATAACCTGGATATTATTCAATCTGAGACTATTGTTGCCTATAACTCACTCATATTTTCACTGAAAAGCTAAAATTACAACAATAATCCAAGAGGTCAGTTCATGAAGGATTATCTAAGGCAAAGCTGAGCATATAGAAGTCAAAGATCATGCAACTTCCCTGCTGAACCCTCTGTCAAAGAGTGCTTACTGTCATCATAAGTATGTACCACAAAAGAACACAGTAAAAGGAGAGTAGAATTGCCTGTCCAGGATAGGCTCTGAAACACCTGCTGTGTGCTCACAATAAACCAACTGGCCCATTCAGTGCTGCAATTTAACTGTAAGACCAGGGCATAAAGTGCATGGAGTTTGAACATCTATTTGTTTTAGCAAAATGCCCTTTCAGTTAAATATCTGAGTCCCCTTGCTATCTGTATGTTCCATTCCTTATCTTTATGATATTGCATTGAGAAACATACATTACAAAGCTCATAATCTATGTTTTATGAATGACAGAGGCATCAAAACAAAGGAATTCTGCTTGATCCATCTCAAAGTGAAAATGAATCGCATAAGAATAGCCAATCATGATAAATGCTCTTTTACTTGAGTTGTATCTAAACTTGGACAGAAATAAAAGTTTTTAAATGTTCCATTGTATACATGTTGTGTGTGTGTGTGTGTGTGTGTGTGTATGTGTGTGTGTGTGTATATATATATACATTTTTATATTTCTCTTCGTAAAAAGTCTATATATTTAGTGATATTATTAGTATAGCTTACCTCTACATTATAGATATTAAAAGACATAGAAATACTTAGATTATTTAAATTATTTTTATAGAGGAAATTTTTAATATGTTGGAAAATTCAACTTGCCTTTTAGTACATGCAATTAAAGCAGATACGTACATGAGTGTACATTTATATTCAATTAAATAAATTATATTAAAATAAAGACAAATGCATTAGGCTAATATTTTTAGTTGTATAAATTCATTTTACTAAAACCATCCCTATAATCTTGCAGCTAATTATATTATATATTTGAAGAACTATATGAAGTTGTCTACTGAACCTATCTACCACACACTAGTCTTTCAGTGAATTTCCATTTGTGGAGTAGATCTGCCACAGTTGGGGCTGGCAGTACCATTCCCAGTGGTAATATCAAATAATTCTATAAATAAAGACTAGATTGTTTCATTCATTGATTAACCCAGTGCTTGCTAAACTACTATAGTGATTTTTTTTCCTGGAAAAATATCTTTTGATACCAAAGAGACTAAACATTTGCTGGACTTTGTAGTGAAGTTACTAACATTCCTTGAGATAGTTTAAGACCATATTACAAGGAGGGGAATAGCTGGGTCTTGAGGAAGCCCTATCCCCATTTTCCTGAGAAAGCACCATATGGATTTCCAAAGTGGTTGTAGCAATTCACATTCCCACCAGAAATGAAGAAGTGTTCCTCTTTCTCCACATCCTCACCAGTATGTGGTGTAACTTGAATTTTTCATTTTAGCCATTCTGATGGGTGTAAGATGGAATCTCAGTGTCATTTTGATTTGCCAGAAAATGCTCCACCACAAAACAGGGACAGATGCTCAACCATGTTCATAGTGGCCTTATTCATAATAGCCAGAACATGGAAACAGCCTAAGTGTCCCTCAGTAGAAGAATGGATAAAGAAACTGTGGTACATTTACACTATGGAATACTACTCATCTTTTAAAAACAAGGAATTCCCGAAATTTGTGGACAAATGGATTGAGCTAGAAATGATCATAATGAGTGAGTTCATCCAGAAGCAGAAAGAGTCAAATGGTATATACTCACTTATATCTAGACACTAGCCCAAGGGGCACATCCCATGAAAGTCTTCACTTACCAGGAAAATGGGACAGAGGGCCAGACATCCTATTGGGAATCTATGTGAGAGAAGCATGGGAGTATGGGGAAATAGAAGGATCCAGAGCATCCTAGAAACCTTCAGGAAGAACATTATGAGAGGCGGATCTGGGTCCAGGGGTCCTGCTCAAACTATGGCACCAGCCAAAGACAATACATGCAGTAAACTTCAAACCCCTACCCAGATCTAGCCAATGGACAGGACATTCTCCAACATTGAGTGGAGAGTGGGGACTGACTTTCCATTTTTGACCACTTCCCCTGGATGGGGAGCCCTGATGGTACTCAGAGGAAGGATAGCAGGCTACCAAGAAGAGACTTGATACCCTATGAGCATATACAAGGGGAGGAGGTCCCCCTCAGTCACAGTCATAGGGGAGGAGAGTAGGGGGAAAGCGGGAGGGAGGGAGAAATGAGAGGATACAAGGGATGGGATAACAATTGAGATGTAATATGAATAAATTAATAGAATATTTTTAAAAAGACCATGTACTCAACCTGTTGTCCTACTGTGTACTCAGCCTGTTTAATGCTAATCTGCCTGTAAGGGAGCAGTACAATCTTAATATTGCTTGTCTTTTCCATGTAGTCTGTTTTTACAGCCTCAGCTAAATGCTTAGGTTTAATCTTAAATACCTTAAGTTCCTGTGGCCCTTTAAAAGACATTTGTAAAACTTAGTTCTGGATTGAAAGTTATTAATGAAGTTAGATTTGAAAAAAATGTCTTGGTTCCTTGTCCATTACATTGTGGGCAACAGAAAGGCTGAGAAATTCTTGTGGACTAACTCTCCTCCCTGGCAAACAGGGCCTGTATTCTCCTGAATTCTCTGATGATGTCATTACATAAGTTACTTTAAGTACGCCTGTACACGAACAGGACCATTAACTTTCCATCATTGAAGGGCTCCAGTGGCCCACCATTCGCCTGTGATTTATGGATATTTAAACATTTTTGGAGAAAGAAGAAGCCTTTTTTTTTTAAAAAGACAGCAATAGAACTGTACACCAATTGTCCATGACCCATAAGTATCTCTATTTCAATCCGTTGCTTCACGAAGGTAAAGTTCAGTGCAATCATTTGTTGTTTTGCCACTGTTGCCACGACTGAGTGGAAAGCACATTTTTATTCAGAAAAACTTCACACTACATAATACATTCTTCCATTATTTGAAAATCTATCATCCATATCTAGAAAGACAACTATATCTCCGTGGATATAAGAATGGAATGTGGCAGTTAAAACAACATTATCTTGTAAAGTGAAGGCTACCAAGACCTTGGTACAATCATCAGCATCCACAAAAAGGCTGGAAGACACAGCACAGGACTATCACATTAACACTGGGGGAGGCTGAGACAAGAATATCTCTAGGTCTTGTTTTCTTACCAGTTCAATTGGAGACCTTTTCTCAAAAAAGCTCCCAGGACAGCTTCGAATAAAGCTTCCAGTCCCAATTGGACTTGCATTTCAGACTGTCCTACACAGGACTCTAATTAAACCTGGAATATCTCAGCATTTAGAAACTGGACAACAAATGCTATTCTTAGCTTGTTTAACCATTTTCTCCAATTTTGTTTGGGCCCCAACAATGGTATTATCCATCCCAAATCAGCCAAATCGGTTTTGGTTGCTTTCTTGTGTGATAGATGTTTATTTTCATTGGGAGTTGGTTATAAATTACTGTTGGTCTTATTTAGAGAGAAAACAAGGTTGACTCAGGTATTATCTCTCCTTTGTTTTATCTTTCATTCTTGGATGTGGAGATAGGAGTTGAAAAGAAAGAAGGGGGAATGTAGAAATATATAGCAATGATAAGACAAAAGTAGATCAGTGAATCTACTTCTCAACTTAATGTCTTAATTGTTACTCAAAAGGTTATTTTTAATTCACTGGTATAGAATTTTGAATATAGATGCAAAATAAGTTTAATTTTGGATGCATTGGTATAGAATTCAAATGTAAAATTATTCTTCACACATCATTTATATTTCTACTCTAATATGAGGTATTGTCACCATACAGCTCAACTGTAATACAAAATTTACTTCCAATGCTATACAAGCTGTTTACGATAAGTAAATTATACAAGTTAGTTGTTAGTTGAACAAATCATGTTCATTTCAAATACTAGTCTATTTTTATGACAAGAATATACATCCTAGGTGTAACAGATATAATTATATAGAAAGGTAAGGTAAAATATTTAGATAAGGTCTTCAGAAACCTTAGAGATATACAGAATATGGCATTTAAAGATGTTTTTATTATTTCAAAGATACATTTACAATGAGACAGGTTAACTCCTGGCAACATCCAGCCTACCCCAAAGAAGATAATGAACATCAAAGAAACTCATGTGGAGATTACTTCAAATGTGGCAAACAAGTCACGAGGTAAAATGTTCTTGTTTCTATCACATATATAGTTCTGCCTAAACATAGGCAAGCTTGGATGAATGCAAAATCAATGGCCAAACTCTGCCAAGAGAAACATATCTTCAACATTTTCTGACTCACAAATATGTCTGTCAGACATATTTGGCCAGAAGGCTGAAGACTTGCTTTAATGTTATACAGAATTTTGAATGACAGTTCAGGTAACACTCTGCTTCTGTTGTGTTCTCATTTTGAAAGCTGCTAAGCTACACTTCTAGTCTACTCAGATAATTAATTATATTCCTTCTCAAGTCTCTGATGGGGTTGAAGACCCGATAGTTTAGTTTTACAATTATGCTTAGTTGTTTAGGGGTTAAGATGTTTTCAGGTGTAGATAGATGTTTTAAGTTGATAATGATGAGATATGATAGTTATTGATTTACATTCAGAATTTTAGACTCACCAAGATAGAAAAGATGTTTTCTTCAAGGTTGCCAAATACAAATAGCTAAAACACTATGAATGTAACATATATAGAATTCCTGATTGTTTCGTGATACTTCTTCCTGTCTGTAGTTTATTGTAAATATGTGTAATAATACAAATGTATATGTGTAAATATCTAATAAAAATTATAAAAAATAACGATAGAAAATAATAAACAAAGATTACATGCAAGCCCTTCTGAGGCTATTGTTTGATCTACACAAAATGAGAGTAAGGTCTAAGTGCTAAAGTCAATACATACATGACACACTGAACACAGAGACTCCAAGCTGGTGTCTACCTAGAGCCTTCTCCTGTACTGTCTAGTGTTCTTGGTGCTTGATGGTATTCTGCACACTGCCAACACAGATATGTAAACATGAATCCCCTTGCAAAGCCTTTGGTCTTCAACGATGATGGGCCTAAAAGAAGAAAGTGCTCCTGTCATAGTAGCACAAAGTTTGTGGGAGTAACTAATCCATATATGCTTGGTAATTTTTTCCTATATGGATATTGAATTTGCAGATTTTGGAGATGAAAGATTTGGGATAGTCTAAGATGTTGGAGTCCATTTGTTAAATTATGCTGAATGGAACCTTGCCTTAAGAGTATATATTAGCACGGTATTCCTGGGGAATCTGTGCTCATACAGCCTTAACTGGTCTGATGAAGCTACACCTGCTACATGAGAATTGCATTTCCTAAAATAATTCGAGGACAGCGTCTTTATGGCCTTGTCAAGATTATGCTGGCACTGGTAGAGTCAGAATATTGTACTGTAAGATCTTCAGTCATATAAGATACAAGTCTCACATGAAAGAGTCTTACAGACTAAGTTGAAAAGAATGCCTCCTGCCCCCAAATTTTAAGGGTTCTCAGAATTTTGTGTATCTGGTTTTATGTTGCAGATACACAATTGTAAATATGCAATACAGAGAATTGCGATTCTCAGAAATTACTCAGCAGTATTTTCCAAAGAGGTTTGGGCAGCCAAGCCTGAATGTGCTTATGACATATGTCCTTGGCATACCTGGATGAAGCTGTGAGATTTTATACCTGGGTGATGACGGTTGAGGTGAATGTTTTACTGAAGAACTTTATAAGACCTAGTTCTCAGGCCACAACACGTGATAATTAAACTGAACTATGCGGAGGTGAAACTCAGTTATCTGTAGTTTTTCAACCTTCTGAGAACATGTAATATTCAGCAAGGGGGGGGAAGCTGTCTTAAAGGTAATAGAAAGGGATTTCCTTGAATTCAAATTATACTCTCGAGGAGCTATGGGGGATATACTAGTGCCTGCTGATGCCACCAAACTATTTTAATCAGAATATCCAGTATGGCTCTCAGATATGTGAAATATCCAAGGACTATGAAAGTGTAATGGAAATTTATCATAACTCTACACTTCAAATGAAGTATCTCTGAGACAATCATAAAATTAGCACGAGTCACTTCAGCAAACGACTAGCACTCTAAGACTATTGTGGAAATAACTAATTTTTAAAAGTTATATTTCTCTGCAAATTTAAACTCTACACACGTTAACTTTTAAATACAAGCACCTGTGTGCAAAAAACTTATTAGCCATAAATTAACATTTCAGATATCATTATCATTATACTTTTATGCAAAACACCCTTATTTGATTAGAAATGTCTAATGCTGAGAACATATGACATATTTAGTGCTATATTCTTGAAAGACCTAAAATAGAAAGCCCCTAAAAATCAATTCAGCCAAGAGGATTTTATTTCTTCAATGCTTATTACATACTTCCTCATTGTCACAAAAGTCAAGGCATGTGAGTAACACTGTACAAGAATGCTCAGAGAGGAAATTGATGCATAAATAATTAATACTTTGAAAGGTTAGATTTAATTTGAAAGTAGGTAATTTTCTCCTGCTAGGGCTACAGACACTGAAGGTGAGTAGACTGATAGACTTGCCTGTAGAAAGGACCACATAATTCTAATGGGCCACTTTTTGTCTTTTATATTGATTTGACAATATAATTTATTTCTAATAATTAGTTACTAGAAGTCAAAAGGAATGATGATGAGTTTTCATTTTACATGGTGTTAAATATATGTATTTATTTTTATTTAATTCTCTTTTTACATAATATACAATTACAGAAAAATATAGAATTTTTACGGTTATCGTGTTGTGCTTTGATATATTACCGTAAGATAACAAAATCTATCTCTTTAAACCAACTTTTTTATGTTGAGTACTTTATAATAATCTTGTCTATGCTTTTGAAATATATAGTGGGTGGATGTTATTTGTGCTCACCTGAATTGTCAATGGCATGCTGAAAGTTCCTGTCTAACTACAACTCAATAGATGTTGACTTATGTTTCCACATCTACCCCCTATCCCTATGTCTCCCAGGCTCTGGGAATCAGCATTTTACTCTCAACTCCTATGAGATCAACTTTTTGTATCATGTGTGTGAGAGAGGCATTTCTCTTTCTGTGCCTGGATCATTTCATATTATAAAATCGTTTTGACTTCTATACATGTGATCAATAATGGCAAGAATTTGTATTATGCCTATAGTTGTAAATGGGGAAATCTTTTCTTATTTAAGTAATTTATTAAGATTGCAGTCCAATTGTTATCCCCTCACATGTGTCTTCCTGTTCCCCCTCACTTCCTCTTTCACCCTATTTCCCTCCCCTAGGCCTGTGACAGAAGAGAACCTCCTTCCCTACCATATGATCACACCATATCAGGTCTCATGCTGGTAGCCTGCTTCCCTTCTTGTGAGTGTCACCAGGTCTCCCCGCCAAGTGGAAATGGTCAAATAGTGGGCACCAGAGTTCATGTCAGAGCCAGTCCCTGCTCTCTACACAACTACAGACAATGTCCTGTCCACTTGCTAGATCTGTGGAAGGGGTCTAGGTTTACTGTATGCATTGTCCTTGGTCGGTACGAAAATTTGTGCAGGTCTACTGGGTCTAGGTCTGCCATCCTTGAAGGTCTTCTTGTAGGATTCCAGGATTCTCTGGGTCATTCTCTCTCCCCATTATCCCATACTTCTCTCAACTGGAGCACAAAAAGCCAGTCCCAGTTTTGCCCCAATTCCATGCTCAGTGAAGACTCTCAGAGGACATACATATCAAGCTAGTATCCAATTTTAAGTGAATATATACCATATGTATCTTTCTGGGTTGGGTTAACTCACTCAGGATGATAATTTCTAGTTCCATCCACTTGCCTGCAAATTTCCTTGTTTTTAATAGCTGAGTAGTATCCCATAGTGTAAATGTACAATGGTTTCCTTACCCATTCTTTGACTGAAGGACATCTAGTTGTTTCCACATTATGGCTATTATGAATAAGGCTGTTATGAACATAGTTGAACAAATGTCCTTGTTGTGTGGTAGAGCATATTTCAGGTATATTCCAAGAAGTGGGATAGCTGTGTCTTGAGGTAGTCAGGCCTATTCCCATTTTTCTGAGAAAACTGCAGATTGATTTCCAAAGTGGTTGCACAAGTTAGCATCCCTATCAGCAATTAAGGAGTGCTGCCATTTCTCCACAACGTTGCCAGCATATGCTGTCACTTGAGTTTTTATCTTAGCAATTCTGATGGGTGTAAGATAGATTCTCAGAGTCATTTTGATTTGCATTTCTTTGATGACTAAGAATGTTGAGCATTTATTTAAGTGTTTATCCACACAGCATGGACACTTGATTTTTGACAAAGAAGCGAAAATCTATTCAATGTAAAATATATAGCATCTTCAACAAATGGTGGTGGTCTAACTGGATGGCTACTTGTAGAAAAATGCAAGTAAATCCATATTTATCACCATGCACAAAACTCAAATCCAAGTGGAATAGAGACCACAACATAAAATCAGAGACACTAAATCTGTTAGAAGAAAAAGTGGAGAAGAGACTTGAACTCATTGGCACAGGAGACAACTTTATGAACAGCCCAGGTTCTAAGGCCAACAATTAATAGATGGGATCTCATGAGGCTGAGAAGCTTCTGTGAGGCAGAAGACACTGTCAACAGAACAAAGGTACAGCCTACAGACTGGGGAAAAATCTTCACCAGCCCTACATCTGACAAGGTCCAAAATGCAAAATATATAAAGAACTCAAGAAATTAAACACCACTAAACCAAATACCCAATTAAAAAATGGGGTTCTAAGCTAAACAGAGAATTCTCAACAGAGGAATATCGAATGACTGAATGGAGAAGTCTTATGGCACTCTTATTTTTAAAATTTTGAGGGACTCCCTAAGAAATTTCTGTTACATTTCCACTAACAGTGTGATTAGACAGTTTCCCTTTTTCTTCACATCCTGGCCAGTCAAGGTTATCTTAGTCTTTTTTGTTGCCACTCTTGGTGTATTGAAATGATTTAAAGTTGTTTTTATTCATATTATTTGGTGATTACTGATGTGGAAATTTTTCTTTAATGAGATGTTACTGACTTCTTGTACACACAGAGAAACTAGGTTAAGTTTCTAGGATCCACATAATGTTCACAACCATTTGTAATTCTGAATCCTACTTGACCTTTAAAGGCACAGATATGGTCCACATACATACATACACATATACATGCATTCAAACCACTCAGATACATAAAATAGAACTAAGTAACCATTAATTTGTATTTATTAATGTTGATTAACTATTATAACCTTAGATTGTATACTATATTGTATTACAATAATTTATATTTTTGTCATCTTTTTTACACATAAATACAATCCACTACATACAATAAAGAAGAACCACAAGACAATCAGGAATTACATAAATATTACATTTCTAGTGTTTTGGTTATTTATATTTGGCAGCCTTGAAGGAAACATCTTTCCTATCTTGGTGAGTCTAAAATTCTGAATGTAAATCAATATCTATCATAAGTATCTCTATCAACTTATAACATCTATCTAGACCTAAAAATAACTTATCCCCTAGACAACTAAGCTTAACTGTAAGAATAAACTATCTTGTTTTCAATTCCATCAGAGATTTGAGAAGGAATAAAACTTAGTTACCTTAGGATGCCCTATGTAGGGAGAACGCATGCCATAAGTTGTATGTGGAGGTCTGTCTGTTCTCTCATTCGATTATTTGAAGTCCAGGACTCAAAATCAGATCCTCGGGTCTTGTAGAAAGTACTCTTCCACACTGAGCCATCTTGCGAATCCCTGTTCTGCATAAATTGCTATGTATAAACACTGATGCACACAAAAATGTCATTACATGGAGCTCTGTAAAGTGCCTCATAAATTTGCATTGACTTTTTCACCATGAAGGAAATGTGCTCTTCTCATAATCCCAACTTTTTTCAACATAACTTAATTTTCAAACAAAAATAATATCTACTGTTTTAATTTTTAATTAAAATTAATGAATTATTAATTTATTGAAAATTATCAATTTTCCTTTTAGTTATACATAGGTAACAATCAAACAACAAATCCAAAACCAAAAAACAAAGAACAAAATCATAGTGTATCAAATACAAAGACGCTTGCATAGATTACTCTCCATAGAAAAATGTTACATTTAAAATTCAGAGTATTGTACATACTTGAGAGTGTGAGGAATTGGAGTAGAGGAAATGAACCTCAAGGGTCTTTCAGAGTGATCACTTGGAATGCTGAAACAAATAAAACATTGGAATTCCCTTTTCCCATTTTGCTAAACTATAACTCATAGTGACTTTTAGAAATACAAATGATGGGAGAGCTGTTTCAGAAAAGAATCTGACAATAAACTATCCAGCAAGTATGAACTTTATCTGTATAGAGGATCCTATGAAAATGGACCAATGAGCTTGCCTTGAAGTATCAAAAACTACAAAGGAGAAGTACATCATATCAGAGATAGCAGGATGAACCTCAAAGGATAGAGAGACTTCACTTTAAACTCTAGATATAAGTTCATTAAGATGGAGAACTTAACCTAAGAGAAAAATAAATAACTATTGTGAAAAAGGAGATAGGCAACGTCTTTGGAAATCCCCTGAGCATAGGAAATTAGCTGACTTTTATATTCTCTCTTGGGGATAAAGGGACAGACTAAATTGACTGAGAACATGGAGGATCCAAACACTGTGCAGAACTATAAAGTAAGAAATATAAAGCCATGGCACAGTACTGACCTGTCAGAGATATAGAAGAGAGTGTCCTGATAGTTTCACAAGTGGGACCTAGTGTGACCAGTGTCTTACAGGGGAAATAGGAAGTGGGTGAGAGCATAATGGAACATTTTCTTCTACAAGAAATCTATGCATTTTTCCCTATTATCTAGAGTTAACGCAACACCATTAATTTTTTCGTTTTATTTTACTGCAATAAACAGTAAATGGAGCTCATCATTAAGACTTATTTTATTTCCATATGAAATTATGTAAGGAAAGTTCACTTATTTCCTTTCATTCACATATGAACTATAGTGAGCACAGGCATTTCAATGGATTCCACTTTGTAATCTCTTCTAAGGTCATTGTGCAAGGGCATGATAGAATGCCTGAACACATAACCCAACTATTCACTAGTAATAGCTTGAAAGCTATGAAAACTGAGTAATTACCTGAGGAAATGCTTTGGGAGCCATGACCTAAGTCCCTTGTCATCTCCATAGATACCAGCAAGACAGAAGAAATTCTATTGGTTTTGTATTGCTAAATAAATATTGGTAGATATTATAAACATAAAGGATAAGCATAATAAAAATATATTGATAATGTTTTTCTAACCTTTACCTATAAATCATTGGTTCTTCATTATTTAATTAGTTGGTGATTATCTTGACTATATACAAATGAAAATAGTTTTATTTAAGAAAATAGTTTAAAAATGTTTTTAAAGGCTGGGCTGGTGGCGCACGCCTTTCGTCCCAGCACTTGGGAGGCAGAGGCAGGCGGATCACTGTGAGTTCAAGGCCAGCCTGGTCTACAAAGCAAGTGCAGGACAGCCAGGGATACACAGAGAAACCCTGTCTCAAAATAAATAAATAAAATGTTTTCAAAAATAAAGGAACCTATCTTTGGAGCAGGAATTCATTGTATGGCAATCATGTCAGAGTTATTTATCCAGAGTTCTTTCTCACTTCCATTTCTTTCTTTCACATATTTTAAGCCAAGAGAACTGATTTCATGTGCTAGTACATGGATTTTATATGAGTCTATGGAATGAAAGAAAGTTTATTAAATTTCTTCCTATGTGTAGCATCTTTTTAAAAAACTTTATCCCAGTGGTTCTCAACCTTCCCAATGCTGTGGACTTTTAATATAGCTCCTCTTTTGTAGTGACTCCCTATTATAAAATTATGTTAGTTGCTTCTTTATAACCGTAACTTTGCTAATATTATGAATTGTAATATATATATTCTTAACTAGAGGCTCACCAAAGGGGCTCAATGCACAAGCTGAGACACACTGATTTAGCAAGATAAGGAAGATGTTTAAATATGGGGCACCAGAGTTCATGTGAAAGCCAGACCCCACTCTCCACTCAACGGTGGAGAATGTCCTGTCCATTGGCTAGATCTGGGGAGGGGTTTGAAGTTTACTGCATATATTGTCCTTGGCTGGTGCTATAGTTTGAGCAGGACCCCTGGGCCCAGATCTGTCCTTCATAATGCTCTTCTTGTAGGTTTCTAGGACACTCTGGATCTTTGTATTTCCCCATTCTCCCATGCTTCTCTTACCTAGAGTCCCAATAAGATGTCCTTCCCTCTGTCCCACTTTCCTGGTAAGTGAAGACATTCATGGGACATGCCCTTTGGGCTAGTTTCCAGATACAAGTGAGTATGGACTAGTGGCATTCAGAGGAAGGATAGCAGGCTACCAAGAAGAGACTTGATACCCTATGAGCATATACAGGGGGAGGAGGTCCCCCTCAGTCACAGTCATAGGGAAGGGAAGTAAGGGGAAAATGGAAGGGAGAGAGGAATGGGTGGATACAAAGGATGGGATAACCATTGAGATGTAATATGAATAAATTAATAAAATATATTTTGAAAAGAAGGATGTTTAAGAGATATTTACAACATTTATTGTTTAAATTTTTATCAATACCACTGAGTTCTGTTTTAGGTAACTTGTTTTGTCATACTCTGAAGAGATACCATGTGTGAAAAACTCTATGATTACATGAAAACTGTGACTAAACACTTACTCTGGAGCTAGATATAGTGTAGAAAGTGCAACTTACATGTGCAGATACCTGCTTCTTAATAGAATCATTAATTATGAGGAGAAAATAACACTAAGAATACTTTTGCATTATAAAAGTTTTGACAGCGTTAACATTAGATTATTAAGACATTTTAATTTTTAGCACAGGTATTCATAATGAGAAAATTGGTTATTAATCTCCCTTAAAGTTATTGATGATGTGAGTCAGTGTTTATAAACTTTGGATATGGAAGAAAGAAAGCTTTGCCTACCTATATGATCGAAATGATTGTCACCACAAAGAAAATAATACCTGTGCAATTATTGATTCTGTTCATTATTTTTCCCAGCATATTTAGTGCTCACAGTTCCTCCTACATTTAGGCAAGTAATAGAATCAAACTTTCATTTTTCCTTATTTCCTGGGACTTGTGGCTACACAAAGCAAGGAAACCAATTTCTCATTGTTCTCCAATAATATCATTCAAAAATCAGATTCAGTTTATTTAAGAATATATTAAGAATTCACTAAGCATAAACATTTTCTATACAAAATATGTTTAGAATAGTATCACATAACTGTTAATGACATTAGGTTGTATTATTCTAGATTTATTCATAATTTTTTTCAAGTGCAAGAAAATGTCCCAAATGTATTTATTAGGTAAAATTTGACCCCAATCATTGATTTTTCATTAGAGGGTTTTCATCTAAATAAACAGTTAACTCTGATAGAAGGAAAATATGGCACTGCAATATTTTAATATTATCAATAGTTTTATAAAAATAACCTTGCATTTTGAAATTAAGTCACTTTAATGCCTTTGCAAGAAATGAGTAATAAGAAAATAAGTTATTTTCAAATATCTATTCAAGTATGTAGAAAATCTTTGAATACATGGAAACCCATGGGTGAAGAACCTACTAAAATTAAACTTCAGTGGTCTGAGCTTTATATACATTTAAGACACATTAAATTGACTCAGCAGGTTTTATATATATATATATATATATATATATATATATATATATATATATATATATATAATGAATATACATATATGTGCATATATAAATATATGTGTTATATAAACACAACATATGTTATATATAAACATATAATATATATAATATAATTACAAATAAAAAACCATCATTTTGGAAGGAACTGAGGCCGAACCAGAAACAGTTGGAAGGAAGAAGGAGATAAAGTAATGTTATTATAATTTAATTTAAAGTTAATTTTACTTCATTAAACAAAATCGTTACCATTACCAGTTTAAGAAAGGTGGTAAAATAGCTTTCCTATTTCTGGTGAAATGTTTTAAATGATATACAAATAATGTATAACCTTTGATGAAATATTACAATTCCTTTGCCAGTAGTAGAATATTTTGGAAAAGTTGAAAATTTAGTATCAACTTTATAACTCATATCTAGTCTGGACATTTAAAGCACTGTTCTTATATTGGTCACCCCTAACGGTTTTTATTTAGATGTATATGGTGGAGATATAACATTTATACTTTTCCACATGGGCAGAAGCTAAATTATGGGAATTTATGAGAGGATAGAGAAATAGGAAATTAAGAAGAGGAGGAAGTAAATAATTATGCCATTGAGTACATCAAAAATTAACAATTTGTTTAAAATGTGAAACTAACAACTTCCGTGTTTGAGGAATTGAAATAAAATTCAGATAGAATTAGGGAGATATTAAAATTCTCTGATTATTTTTCTTTTTATTACAAATAATTTAAATTATAGTATAATTATATTACTCTCACCATCCCGGTCATCCCTCTAACCATTCATATGGCCCTTTATCATTTCTCAAACAAATGGTCTACTTTTGATTATAATTATTTGGTGTAGCTAAATACATAAATGTATAAACACAACTTGTCAAGGATAGATTTTATGGCTAGGGTGCTTATAATTTCTAGGCTGTCTTCTTGGTGTTGAATAAACCACTATGAGAGCAACCCCAGAAAGGTTAATTTTTCTTCTCTCAACAGTTATTAGTTGCCTGTGGTTCTTTGTCTAGGGTTGGGACTGTGTTGTCTAGTTTTGTCAACTTTGCCCGAGATAGAGTCATCTGAGAGGAGGAAACCTTAATTAAGAAATTACTTCCGTAACATAGAGCTACAGGCAGGACAGTAGGGAAATTTGTTTAGTTTTTTGATTCTTTGAAACAGGGTTTCTCTGCGTAATCCTGGCTGTCTTAGACTCTTTGCATACCAGGCTGGCCTCAAACTCACATTACCTCCTGAGTTCTGGGATTAAAGGCATGTGCCATCATGCCTGGGTGTATGGAATTATTTTTATTTTTATTTATTATAATTTATTCAGATTACATCCCGATTGTTATCCTCTTGCTTGTATCATCTTGTCCCCCTTCCTTTCACCCTATTCCCCTCCCCTAGTCCTCTGACAGAGGGATCTCCTCCCCTACCATATGACCATAGCCTACCATGTTTCATCCAGATAGTCTGTTTCCCTCTTCCTCTGTGTGTGCTGCGGGCCTCCCCACCAAGGGGAAGTGATTAAATTTGGGGTACCAGAGTTCATGTCAGAGGCAGTTCCAGTAGAGTCCAGCCTATTGTATTTGGCACCACCCTCGTCTAGTGGTCCTGAGTTCTTTAAGAAATAAGGTTGAGTAAACCACTAATGAGAATCAATAAGGAACACTCATCCATTTCCTCTGCATCAGCTTTTGCCTTCAGGTTTTCACCCTGTTTTAGTTTCTTCCCTGGCTGCTTTCCATGGAGGTCTGTGGTATGGAAGTCAAAACATAATAAGCCCTTTCTTCCCCAAGCTGTTTTTGGTCAAGGTGTTTCATCACCATATCAATCCACCTAAGACAAAAATCTCGTGAGATCTTCCTCTTCTAAGTTACATGTCTACTATCCTTGGTTGGGTCTTGGTTAGGCAGCCATTTTCTTGAGTTATTATGAGAGAAGTGTCACTATTATTTCTACAAGGCACATGAAGTAAATGAACTATAACAATCACTAACATGGCAAAATATTCCTATAGGTTTAGTGGGTATAATATCTTGGTGGTGATCAACGGCTGTCTGACTGGATTTAAATTCCTCTCAAGGTCAGAGAAATTCCTGCTACTAGAAGTCTATCCAAGTTCCCAGGACTGTTGAGATCCTTACTCTTAAAAGAGCAAACACTATCTCCCTTTACAAGGCCATCATAATTCCAAATGCATTTAAAGCCTTATTATTATGCCAAGAGGTAACTGTAGTTCTCAATCTGTATCAAAGGGAGAAGTTGGAAGGAAGAGAGGAATGAAGAAAATTATGTAATGATATTTTAATTAAAAAATTAAAAGGATAGATTATCACAGTTTAATCTAAGATATAAGTGCCTATTAAGTTAAGTACTGGCCATTAAATTTTACAACAAAGGTAATTCTATTGAACTTTTGCCTAGGAGGCAAGCATATTCAACAGTGGATAAGTACTCTGGATTATGGTGTCCTTCACAGAGTAGAGAGAGTCCTAGAAACCTACAAGAAGAACATTATGATGGGCGGATCTGGGCCCAGGGGTCCAGCTCAAACTATGGCACCAGCCAAGGACAATACATGCAGTAAACTTCGAGCCCCTACCCAGATCTAGCCAATGGACAGGACATTCTCCACAGATGAGTGGAGAGTGGGGTCTGACTTTCACACAAACTCTGGTGCCCCATTTTTAAAATATATTTTATTTATTCATTTTACATCTCAATTGTTATCCCATCCCTTCTATTCTCCCATTCTTCACTCCCATTTTCCCTTTACTCCCTTCCCCTATGACTGTGACTGAGGGAGACCTCCTCCACCTGTATATGCTCATAGGGTATCAAATCTCTTCTTGGTAGCCTGCTATCCTTCCTCTGAGTGCCACCAGGCCTCCCCATCCAGGGGATATGGTCAAATATGGGGCACCAGAGTTTGTGTGAAAGTCAGACCTCACTCTCCACTCATCTGTGAAGAATGTCCTGTCCATTGGCTAGATCTGGGTAAGGACTCGAAGTTTACTGCATGTAGACAAAACCAACCAGCCTAACACAAAAACAAACATGACATATGGAAAGTACCCAAGAGCTCCTTATGATCCCATTGTAAAGGAAACAAATAGTACTCCTGATAATGTACTCCTCAGTTAATTCTTTTATTTTTACTTTATTTATTTACTTATTTATAATTAGTTTATTCAGATTACATCTCAATTGTTATCCCTTCCCTTGTATCGTCCCATTCCTCCTCCCCTCCCACTTCTGCCCTATTCTCCTCCTGTATTTCTGTGACCGAGGGGGACTTCCTCCCCACTATATGGTCATAGGCTCTTCTTGGTAGCCTGCTTATCCTTTCTCTCAATGCTACCAGGCTTCCCCACCAAGGGGAATTGGTCAAATATTTGCCACCAGAGTTGGTGTACAAGTCAGTCCCTGCTCACCACACAAATGTGAAGAATGTCCTGCCCATTGGCTAGATCTTAGTAGGGGTTCAATGTTTACTGCATATATTGTCCTTGGTTGGTGCATTAGTTGGAGCTGGACCCCTGGGCCCAGATCCGCCCATCCTGACGCTTTTTTTGTAGGTTTCAGGACTGTCTGGATCCTTCTATTTCCCCATCCCCTCATACTTCTCTCACCTAGAGTTCTATTAGGATGCTGTCACATGTATCTCAATCTCTGGTAACTGAAGACTTTCATGAGACATGCCTTTTGGGCTAGTGTCCAATTACAAGTGAGTATACACCATGTGAGTCTTTCTGCTTCTGGGTTAACTCATTCAGTATGATCATTTCTAGTTAATTCTTTTCTATGGCATAATGACAAATGGTGTCCAATTCAGATGTAAGCTTCAACATAAGAAGTTTTTTAGGATGGGACATGGGGTGAAAAGCAGTACAGCAGTCTAACATGGTAGGAAGTTATTTAAGTCATCAATGTTTACATTAAGAAAGCATTTAAAATATTAGAGATTCCATAGCTTGTGGACACGTTTTGCTTGTTTACTCACAATCTGTGAACATATATTGCTCACAATTGTGAACCAATCCATAGACTACTTCTCAATCCAAAAAATATAACAGTATATATTATAATTTACATCTACTAAAATTCTTTTGTCTCCAACCTACCACAACCCTTTAATGTTTTAATAGATACATCAGTTACTTGGCAGCCCTGCAGTACCATATATTATATATAAAATATATTGCAGACATTTCTAATATTAAACATACACAATTTCCTAAAACAGTATTATTTTCTGTTTCCTCATTGAAAATTATGAAAACGGATAAGCCTTGAAAATTTTAAGAGATTTATTCTTATATCAAAAAATTGCTGAGGATTATGTGAAGGTCTCTAACACAGACCTCGTATTTCAGAATGTGAAGCCAGACCTGTTCGTAATAACAGCTTTGCTAAGAATAGACTCCCAGGATGCATCCCTGGAAATAGGATTCCATGGGAACAGACACATGTGTTTTCTTTCCAGGATATTGCCAAGGGTAACTACTTAGAAAATGTTCACGGATTTTTCTACATTCTGTGTGCTCTTCTGACGTATTTGAATAGAATATTTTTTTAAAAGGCTTTGAATGAATGCACAACAGAAATCCTTAGTTTGGCTTTATTGATTAAAGTGATATGCGGGGAAATTAGAATGAAAAAAATGGTAGGATGCATGATATCCATAGTGGAAAATGAAGGAATCAGTATTTCCACTGTGTTAGCTTTCATCTCACTTTGGAGAGCTGAGGAATCCTTATTGAAAGAAGCAGCTAAGTTAAAGGGTTACAATGTAAATCTGAAAAAATTATGTGTTCATTAAGTTTTTTTTTTTTTTGTGGATTTTTTTTCCTTTTTCTTTTTTTTTTTTTATTAATTTATTCTTGTTACATCTCAATGTTTATCCCATCCCTTGTATCCTCCCATTCCTCCCCCCGCCATTTTCCCATTATTCCCCTCCCCTATGACTGTTCCTGAGGGGGATTACCTCCCCCTGTATATTCTCATAGGGTATCAAGTCTCTTCTTGGCTACCTGCTGTCCTTCCTCTGAGTGCCACCAGGTCGCCCCCTCCAGGGGACATGGTCAAATGTGAGGCACCAGAGTACATGAGAAAGTCATATCTCACTCTCCACTCAACTGTGGAGAATGTTCTGACCATTGGCTAGATCTGGGAAGGGGTTTAAAGTTTACCTCCTGTATTGTCCTTGGCTGGTGCCTTAGTTTGAGCGGGACCCCTGGGCCCAAATCTGCCTATCATGATGTTCTGCTTGTAGATTTCTAGGACCCTCTGTATCCTTTTATTTTGCTATTCTCCCATGCGTCTCTCATTTAGAGTCCCAATAGGATGCCCTCCCCTCTGTCCCAGTTTCCTGGTAAGTGAAGGCTTTCGTGGGGCATGCCCCTTGGGCTAGTATGCAGATATAAGTGAGTATATACCATTTGATTCTTTCTGCTTCTGGGTTAACTCACTCATTATGATCATTTCTAGCTCAATCCATTTATCCACAAATTTCGGGTATTCCTTGTTTTTAATAGCTGAGTAGTATTCCATAGTGTATATGTACCACAGTTTCTTTATCCACTCTTCTACTGAGAGACACTTAGGCTGTTTCCATGTTCTGGCTATTATGAATAAGGCTGCTATGAACATGGTTGAACAAATTTTTTTGTTGTGTGCTGGAGCATCTTCTGGGTATATTTCAAGGAGTGGAATAGTTGGGTCTTGAGGAAGCCCTATTCCCATTTTTCTGAGATAGCACCAGATAGATTTCCAAAGTGGCTGTACTAGTTTGCATTCCCACCAGCAATGAAGGAGTGTTCCTCTCTCCCTACATCCTCGCCAGCATGTGGTGTCGCTTGAGTTTTTGATCGTAGCCATTCTGATGGGTGTAAGATGGAATCTCAGAGTTGTTTTGATTTGCATTTCCCTAAGTTTTTTTTATTAATTTTACATTTTAATATTTTTATTACACTCAAACTATTATTGTTTCTTCAGTAATTCTAAAATCCTACAGCCTTGAAAGAAGAAGTCAAATATTTCATCTGAACTTTTAGGGATTTATAATTCTACACAGTATTTAAAATTTATCATTATTATAAGTACTCAAATTATGACTGAGGGTATTTAAATTTTCTTCTATTTTCAAATTTCTCCATTCTGTTAGCTAAAGACGTGTGAGTGTGACAGTCATAGGGGAGGGGAAGAAGGGGAAAATGGGAGGGAGGGAAGAATGGGAGGATACAAGGGATGGGATAACCATTGAGATATAAAAAATAAATTATTAAAAAATGAAAAAAAAAGACATGTGAATATCTGTGTGTGTGTGTGTGTGTGTGTGCGCGCGCGCGCATAAAATGAAACTATACTTTATCTTCTGTCTGTCTGTCTGTCTGTCTGCATACTGCCTGCTTGCCTACTTGCAATGTTTGGAGCAAGAGATTTTGACAATCCACAAATATAAGTATAGAATCCAGGAATTTTCTTTAATTCCCTTACTAGGAGCTAAATTTGGTATCCAAAGGGGGCTAGTTTCTTCCCTCAGCTAAGCTAAGTTTTTACTTCACCTTTGAAAAATTAATTGGTGAAAATGAAAATATTGATACCAACAAAGTGGGTTCCAGTGTCATTCTGCATATCTGGTTCCTTCTCTCCTCCTGCCATTGCCTTGCAGCTGCCTTGCTAATTGTTTTCTCCTCAGGGCACAATGGACCACTTCAGGATACATTGGAGGGGTTTGTTCTTTCTGTATAGGACACATCAACAAATGATAGTGCATTACTCTTAGCATGTATAATTCACAGGGAAGAAAGATTTGTATTAAATTTTATACCTTACTAGAGTCTTTGATATAAGTAAAACTTCAAAATATATTTAGTCTTGCAAAAACCAGAGGAAGAAACATACTTCTAATTTTGCCATTGTCTTATCCTTGGGCTAAAGAGACTTCAAAGGAAAATAGTATTTTCTTCTTGACTAGAGATAGAGGCAGATGGTATCAAGTACACTGAGAACCTCCAGCAACACAGTTTTCTATAGTGTTAGCAGTAAATCTACCATTTGCAATCTATTGTCTATTTAAATCTATTTAATTTACATTTAACGAGACACCTCTTATTCTTATGAGTTAATTAAAGAGTTAGTGACTATTAAAAGGATACTAATTGAAATGTAATAAATAAGATAACCGAGTTGGTGTGTAATTAGCTAAATTTACATAAGTAATAAACACCCTATTACAGTCTTCTAGAATGGAGTTGAACTAATGCTGATAGTCCAATCTCATGCAAGAACAAGTGTTTAGGCATTTAATTAGCATAAAACAAAAAGCCCTGACAAATTAATTGTATATAATTTTTAAAGTAACTGCCAAACCAATAATATAAGTGTAGTTTTTTTTTAACATTATAGTAATTCTTATTAAGATTTTGATCCATTGGTTTTGGAAGAAGAGTGACTCAAACAGGATAAAAAGGACAGCTCTTTTATTGGTGTAGGACTTTCTCTATAGCTTTCACATTTAATGACTCTTTTGTGTCATCAGTTTACCTAATTTCCCATAATATGAGACTTCTCTATGTCATGGCTGATGATTTGAGAATGTGACCATAGGACTCTAACAGAATAACTTAACTTGGGCCCCTCTCCCCATTTTTCTCATATTTATTATGCATTTCTCTCTATATATATGATGAAAAAATAAAATATACAGATCACAATTTTAGTGCCTCAAGAATCAGCTCTCTTTTTCAGTAAGTAGATTGAGTTTAGAGAATACAATAAAACATCATACATACCCCAAATTTTATTTTGTTTTATTTTAGGAAAATAGCATTGCTGCTACACAGTAACAGTTATAAGACAGTCTGTAATGAGTACAGACAGAAGAACAGTGGGAAGTCAACAGTATATACAGTAATTTGGTGTTTACTATACTGGAATGAAAATTACCTTTCTGCTGATATTTGTAATTGTGCTTGTCTCTTCTTAAAATAGTGCATTTTTTCTTATAAATATTGTTTCTTTTTGTAGAATGAATTCTGATCAGTTTCACCTCCTTTATCACTTTACAGGGCTGACCCACTCACCCTCCCTTCCCAGCTTCACAGGCTGAGAAACAAAGAGATAAAAAAAAAAAATAAAGGAAAGAGACAAATAAAGAGAAAAAGAGAAAATGCACAGAAAGCACAAGAAATGTATACAGGAGACACACACACACACACACACACACACACACACACACACACACACACACACACACACCATAAATACACAAAATTAGAAACTATAACAAAAAATCAAAAACCCATTAAGGGAGAAAACAAAGAATATCAAAAACAAATCAGTATAAGAAAAACAAAACAAAACAAAACAACAACAACAAAAACACCTCCCAAAATGCCATTGTATTAGTTTTATGTTGGCCATCTGCTATTGCATTGGGCTCTATCCTTAACAATATGTACCCAGTGATACTCCATTGGGGAAACTAATTTTCCTTGTGTGCAGTTGCCAATTAGAGATAGCTTCTTCCTTAGGCTGGGAGCTCATGTCCTCTTTCCTCTTTCAGAGTAGGAATCCCACCTGATTTGGGCCTATGAAGGTCCTGTGCATGTTGCCAAAGACTCTGTGATTTCGTACATACCTCAGTCCTGTTGTGTCTAGAAGACACTATTTCTTTGTAATCCACCCTCTCTAGCTCTTACAGCCTTTCTTGTCTCCTCCTCAAAAGTTCTTTGAGGCCTGAAAGGAGGGATTAGATGAAGATATCCTGTTTATGACTGAGTGGATCAAGGTCTCCTACTCTCCTACACATTCTCCACTTGAGAGTCTCTGTATTTGTTCTCATCTCCAGCAGGAGGAAGCTTATCTGATGATGGATGGTAATAACAGAGGATGGCAGACTGTTGTTGCAAGTTGTTTTATTGCTATGTTCTTTTAGCATGTCAGTAGCATTTGACTTTCTCCTAGGGTCTTGGCTTATGGAGTCTCAGGTTCATGGCCACAAAACAGTGGATTACATCTTGGAGTAGGTCTTAACTGTAATCAGTTAATGGTTTGGTACTTCTCAGATGTTTGTGCTGCTATTGCAGAGTGCATTTTTTTTTTTTTATCACAAGACTTGTAGCTGAGTTTGTGTTTACTCTTCCCTTCCGGTAGTGTGCAGAATGCCTTCTAGAACCATGAAAACTGGTCAGTCGGGATGCAGGCTTTAGTGAGAATCCAACTTGATTTCTCTATGCTCAATAAAATATATGTGCTGTCTTCAGCAATAAGGCCTCACCATTTTTTTTTTTTTTTAGTGAAAACCAACCAATACCCTGAGGGTGCTTTATGGGGGTGGATGTGTTTCCTTAGGCCAACAACTTAATTAGATGTAACCCAGAGAGAGAGAGAGAGAGAGACAGAGAGAGAGAGAGAGAGAGAGAGAGAGAGAGAGAGAGAGAGAGAGAGAGAGACAGAGAGACAGAGAGACAGAGAGACAGAGAGACACAGAGAGAGAGAGACAGAGAGAGAGAGAGACAGAGACAGAGACACAGAGAGAGATAGAGACAGAGACAGAGACACAGAGAGAGATAGAGATAGATGGAGACAGAGATAGATGGAGACAGAGAGAGAGAGACAGAGACATTGACATAGAGACAGAGAGAGAAGGAACTGGAGACACACAGAGAGAACTTGTCTATGGCAGCTACCTTGTTCCTACTCTGAGGACAGTTTCCAATAAGAGATGAAGTTGTGAAGTCTGGAGTAGGTACAGCTTGCAATGCACTGACAAGTGCCTTGGCCCTAGAGGAACGTGCTAGTGTGACACATGAAAGCATTCAGCTTCTGTGGATTGGAACTGAGGCGGGAAAGTTCTGCTCTTACCAATAACCATTTGTAGTAACACTATTTCCATGTAAGTCCCAGCAATAATTTCAGTCACTAAAAGAATAAATATAAAGATGTCTTTAAGATTGTTTAATAATTTGAAATCAATGTGTACACATGCACGTAAATAAAGTGATATATGAAACTCTTCATATAAAATTAATGTTTGATGTTTTGACAAATTCTTTTTCTTAAGATTTATTTATTTATAACGTATATAGTGTTTTGCCTGCATGTAGTCCTGCACACCAAAAGAAGGCACCAGACCACATTATAGTTGTGAGCCACCATGTGGATGCTGGGAATTGAACTCAGGACCTTTGGACGTGTAGCCAGTGCTCTTAACCTCTGCGATATCTCTCTAGTCCCTTGAGAGAAATTTTTAACTTTATATTGTTGTGAATAATCAGTCAGATAATATCAGGTCATATGTAAAACATTTGATTTATTCTAAGCTGAGGTGATTTCAGTTGTCAGAGATTTTCCATATTATCTAAGAAGTTTTTAAAAATATTTTTTATTAATCATCTAAGTTTTGGAATATAAGTACAATGTAGTGAAAGAAAATCTTAAATGTTTGCCTATCAATTTATTTAACAATAAATAAATGTATTTAATCAGTAGAAAGAAATTTCTTCATGAGAAATATCAAAGTGCACACTAGACAGGGCTAATCAGTATTATCATAGGATATACATGGTAAATATACTGCTAGGGATTTTATTTTCTTTATTATTCAATATTATAATATGATTACCAATTTTTCCCATTCCTTCTTTCCTTCCACATAAATCTCCTTGCTCTCTTTAAATTCATGATCGCCTTTTCTACTTTTTGTTACATACATTTATAGAATTACATAAGTTAAATAAGGTAGGTTTTTAAATTATAATTATCAGCAAATATATTGCTTTAAGAATTAAGTTAAAACTTAAAAACATATGTGTTCTTTTTCAGTGCTGTTGCTTTATATTCAATGATTCTTATGATATGACCACATGTCATTTTGAACATGACTATTGGACTATTTCACAGTTAGTTTTCTCTTCCTGCATCTCTTTACTCAAAATGAAGAATTGAACATTCCTTTATTTTACTTGCTTTTAAGTGTTTATTAACACACAGACTCTTAGTGAATTAAAACATTTATATGTAAATTGCTAAAATGAATCCATAGTCAATAATTCTTTTATTCACCCCCAAAATTCATTATTGGTTATTAAGTACATAAGCTCTTGGCCTCAGACTGCAAATTGATTAATTGTGAACCAATAATTTTAATTTTCTTTATTGAGTATTATAGTTATATTTTATTATATAGAAAGTATAGAAATGCAATAATTTGATTATATGATGCATTTTTCCAAATATCATTTAATGCCAGTTAATTTGTAACATTATATTAGTTTATAAAAGCATTCTATCTCACAAAATATGGATAAGTAAATAAAGTGTTATACTAAGTTTTAGAGGCATCTCACTTTTACCTCTGTGGTAGACAAAGGCCAATGTATAAATTAAATTCCAGAAAACTGGTGAGAAATGCATTATTTTTTGCCAAAAGAGCAAAGTTATCAAAGTCCTGGGCTGTTCATTGTAATAGCCAGTTGAAATTAGTCCAGCTCCAGACTTCCCCAGTCATTTAGGAATGGGAGTATGGTCATTGCCTTGTTGGATGTTGAACTCCATCTCCTGTGAGTACCAGCTGTTAAGTCAGATCTTATTGTTACATTTACTGTATGGTGAGAATGTAATCTTAGTAGTTAAAAGATTTTATATGATTGAACAATTTAAACATACAACAATCATTCATCTTTTAACTTTGAGAAAAGTAAAAGCTGGCATCACATATTTAAAATGTCTTCAATAGGGAAAGTTTCACTTGCCGAATTATGTAAATCTCCTGTGGATGCTGTGACTGCCTGCTTCATCTTCTAGATAAACTCACAATCAGTTTACTGTTTTTCTTATCCTTGGGCCTTCAAAGAACAATGTAAATCTATTCAGTATAGGATACCTTTATTAAGAATAACTGATAAATGTTCAGTGAACAAAATGGCCATCGATAAAAATAAATTGTGTAAGAAAATATTTTTCTAAATATATTATTTACTAAGAAATGTTTACAAATGAGTAAATAAATTAAAAGGTAATAATCAAAATTGTATATTCATGTTTTACTTGTTCAATATTCAGTAGCTGAGTATTGTGCAATATAATATCACATTTACACTAAGGTTTTATATTTATGAATATATAATATAGGTTATTTATTATGATATAAATATATTCACAGAATATGTAAAATACTGATAACATTATTTTTTCCAATTTTTATTATTTTTTTACATATATAAAACAAACTACATACACCAAGAAGAACCACAGAGCAATCAGAAATTATATTCATGTTACGTTTATAGTGTTTTGGCTGTTTGTATTTGGCAACATTGAAGAGAACATTTTCCTATCTCAGTGAGTCTAAAATTCTGAATGTAACTCAATGTCTACCATATCTCATCTCTATCAACTTAAAACATTTACCTAGATCTAAAAACATCTTAATTCCTAAACAACTAAGCTTAATTGTGAAACTAAACTATCTGGTCTTCAACCCTATCAGAGACTTGAGAAGGAGTAAAATTAATTACCTGAGTAAACAGAAAGTTCATGTTAGCAGCTTCCAAAATGAAAAAGTGACAAAGACAGTTTGCTGCCTGAACAGTCATCCAAAACTTCCTATAACATTGGAGCATCATCTTCAGTCTTCTGGTCCAGTATATCTGACAGACATATTTGTGAGGCAGGAACTATTGAGATATGATTTCCTTGTCTTGGCAGAGTTTTGCCAACAACTCTGCCTGCATCCAGAGCTTGCCAAATTTTAGGCAGAATTCTGTAAGTGGTCTAATTGAGGACATTTTGCCGAGTGGCTTGTTCACCATATTTGAAGCCATCTGCATAAGGAAATTAATTGATGCTCATCATCATCTTTGAGGTAGGCTGGGTATTGTTGAGAGTTAACCTGTCTTGTTGTCAAGGAATCATTAAAACAATATAAACATCTTTCAATGCCATATTCTATAGGACCCTGAGGTTTTTGAAGACCCGATCTAACTATTTTACCTTACTATATATAGAATCATAAATGTCTGTTACATCTAGGATGTATATTCTTGTGATACAAATAGATCAGTAATTGAAATGACCGCAATTTGATCAGTTGACAATTAACTTGTCTAACTTACTTATCTTAAACAGCCTGTAGTAGGATTTTCAAAGAATTGGAGGTAAACCTTGCATTCTACTTGAGGGGTATGGGTACAATACCTCACATTAGAGTAGAAATATATATAATGTGTGTGTGAAAAAAATCTTAAATATAAATTATGTATCAAATTTAAAGTTGATTTGCATCAACATACAAACATCTATACCAATAAATTAAATATAACCTCATGAGCTCATTTAAGGCTTTAAATTGAGGAGGTGACTCGATAATCTACTTTTTGTCCTATCATCCATATATATTTCTATATTCCTCCTTCTTTCTTTTCAGCCTCTGTCCTCTAACCTAAGAAAGAAAGATGAAGGAAAAGAGAGACATCCCTGAGTCCAATCTTGTTTTATCTTGGATAAGGCCAATAGTAACTTGTACTCAACCTCTAATGAAATAAACATCTAAAGCCCAAGAAAGCAACCAAAAACATACCCACTCCCCTTAAGAGAAATGATGTGTCATTCATTCTCTTGGGGTTCCTTCCAGCTGATTTGGGACAAAGAAATACCTTTTAGGGGCACAAATAAAATTGGGGAAATGGTTAAACAAGATAGGAATATCATTTGTGGTCCATTATCTAAATGTTGCAAACTTCCAGGGTTAATAAAACTTCTGTGTGATACAGTCTGAAATGCTATACTGATTGGGACCAGAAGATTCCTTTGAAACTGTTCTGGGAGCTGTCCTATTCTGATAGAGAACAGCAGCTGAAGCACTTTGTGCTAGAACACGAACGATGTAGGATGTAAGTGTCCAGCATGCTGAGAGAAATGAATCCTGTCTGGTCTGGTCCAGCTTCAAAGTACATTTGTTGTTATTGTTGTTGTTGTTCTGAAAATATATAATTTCTCTCAAGCATTATATCATCCTGAAATACAGGTGTATGAGGTGTGCAAGGTGCGTATAGCAGTGAGGCTGCTCTTCGCATGAGCAGAAGAAAGACATCTGTAAATATTCATCATTCCATACAAAGAATGACATCTAGTCCTAAGTCACATGTATTCTATAACCAATAAGAAGCATTGACTATGCATAGACATTCATGTCTCAGCCTGTCTCAGAGCTACTCTTATGTAGTGGGATTAGGAATATAAATTATCTGCTTGTTCTGCAGACTTAATTTATTTTTTACATACCTATTGTAGTCTCCTCTGTCATCACCTTCTGATCCCACCCTCCCTACCTCATCCCCTCTCCATTTCTCCTTCAGCCCCTCTCCCTTCCTCCCCTGGCCCCTAGGAAAGGGGGGCCCTCCTTCCCTAATATCAGATTTCAGCTCATCAAGTCTCATCTGTACTACCTGTATCCTCCTCCTCTGTGTTCTGGAAAGTCCACCCAGCCCAGGGGAAGTGATTCACAATCGGGGGCGGGGGGGTAGGGTCCATGTTAAAACTAGTCCCTACTCCCTATATTATGGGACTCATGAGGAGACTGTGCTGCCTACGTCCTACAGCTGAGCTGATTGTCTAGGTCCTCACCATGTGTTGTTCTAGGTTGGTGCCATCAGTTTCTGCAGCAACCCTCTCCTCCATCCAGAAGCTTTAAGTGTATATTTTGTTTATTATAATTTATTCACTTTACCTCCTGATTGTTATCCCCTCCCTCTTATCTTCTCATTGCCTCCATTCTTTCCTCTTCTTCTTATTCCTCTCTCCTAGACCTCTGGGAGCAGCCTATCATCAGGGCAGCCTGCATCCCTTTCCACTATGTGCCCATTAGGTCATCATGCCAAGGAGCACTGGTCAAGTAGTGACCAGTGAAAAAAGGGTCTTGGTTCTTTTCATGCATTGTCCTTGACTGGACCATCAGTTTTGTGGAGAACCCCTGTGCCTCGATCGATCCATAGGCCTTGATGGAGCTGTGGAGCTCATACTCAGCACCAGACCTACCATTCCCCCACTCTTACCTACAATTCTCAGCACTCTGCCCAGTGGGCAGCTTCGAGTCTCAGTAACTGTACCTATGCCCTGCTGGGTGAAGTATCTCAGAGGACATCTAAGTTGGCCTAAAATCCACTTATAAGTGAATATATACTGTGGGTGTCTTTTTGGGTCTGGGTGATTATACTTAGGATGATCATTTCTAGTTCCATTCATTTGCTTGCAAATCTCAAATTTTCCTTGTTTTTAATAGCTGAGTAGTGTTCCATTGTGTAGATATACCAGTTTCTTTATCTGTTCTTGGGTTGAGGTACATCTAGGTTGTTTTCAGAATCTGGCTATTATGAATAAAGCTGCTATAAACAGAGTTGAGTAAATGTTCTTGTACGGTGGAGCATCTTTTGGATATGTGCCTAGTAATGATATAGCTGGATCTTGGTGTAGAACTATTCCCAATTTTCTGAGAAAGCACCAGATTGATTACCAAGGTGCTTGTACAAATTTGCACTCCCACCAGCAGTGTAGGAGTGTTCCTCTTTCTCCACATCCTTGCCAGCATGTGTTGTCACTTGAGTTATTGATCTGCATCATTTGGATAGATGTAAGATGGAATCTCAAAGTCATTTTGATTTACATTTCCCTAATGACTAGGGATGTTTAGCATTTCTTTAAGTGTTTCTCAGCCATTTACTGTTCCTACGTTGAAAATTTTCTGTTTAGCTCTGTACCACAGTTTAACTGGATTATTTGGTTTAGTGGTGCTTAATTCTCTGAGTTCTTTACATATTTTAGATATTACCCTTTTGTTGGATGTAGGGTTGATAAAGGTCTTTTACCCATCTGTAGGCTGTTCCTTTGTTCTGTTGACAGTGTCTTTTGCCTTACAGAAGCTTTTCAGTTTCATGTAGTCCCATTTATTAATTGTTGATATTAGAGCCTGAGCTGTTGGTGTTCTGTTCAGGAAGTTGTGTCCTGTGCCAGTGAGTTCTATGTTCTCTCCCACTTTTTCTTCTAAAAGATTGTGTCTGGTTTTATGTTGAGGTCTTTGATCCATTTGGACTTTAATTTTGTACAAAAGGATAATTATGGATCTATTTGCATGTTTTTACAAGTAGACATTTAGTTAAACCAGCACCATTTGTTGAATATGCTATCTTTTTTCTGTTGTATGGTTTTGGTTTCTTTGTCAAAAAATCAAATGACCATAGGTATGTGGATTTATTTCTTGGTCTTCATTTCTATCCCATTGGTCAATTGGTCTATTTCTATGCCAGTACCATGCTGTTATTATTACTATTGCCCTATAGACAATTTGAGGTCAGGGATGGAGATTCCTCCAAAAGATCTTTCATTGTACGGGATTATTTTAGCTATTCTGGGTTTTTTTTTTTGTTTGTTTGTTTGTCCATATGAAGTTGATAATCGATCTTTCCAGTTCTGTTAAATATTGTGTTGGCATTTTAATAGGGAGAGCATTGAATCTGTAGATTGTGTTCGGTAAGATGGCCATTTTTACGATGTTGATTCTCCCAGTCCATGAGCATGGGAGATATTTTCATTTTCTGATCTTCAGTTTTCTTCTACAGAGACTTGAAGATTTTTTCATATAAGGCTTTCACTTGTTTGGTTAGAGTTACACCAAGATACTTTATATTATTTGTGGCTATTGTGAAGGATGTGGTTTCCCTAATTTAGTGATAAAATTCTTACAGAATAAAACTGTAACATGGGCCTCATATTCCACACAAACAGTATGCTATGTGTGCATAGGAACACACTAATATTGTAGTCTGTTTCAGTTAGACAAACATTTAGTCAATGGTTTTCCAAGTTTTAGGCTCAATTGAAATGTTTAATACATATGTAAATTAGACCCATGTCCTTTTCAGTTTAGTTCTGTTAATCTGATTAAAAGTTCTGTAAATTAAAGCTTTCGACTTACCAGGAAACTGGGACAGAGGGGAAGGCATCCTATTGGGACTCTAAATGAGAGACGCATGGGAGAACAGCAAAATAAAAGGATCCAGAGGGTCCTAGAAATCTACAAGTAGAACAATATGATAGGCAGATTTGGGCCCAGGGGTCCCGCTCAAACTAAGGCACCAGCCAAGGACAATACAGGAGGTAAACTTTAAACCCCTTCCCAGATCTAGCCAATGGTCAGAATATTCTCCACAGTTGAGTGGAGAGTGTGATACGACTTTCTCACATACTCTGGTGCCTCACATTTGACCATGTCCCCTGGAGGGGGAGACCTGGTGGCACTCAGAGGAAGGACAGCAAGTAGCCAAGAAGAGACTTGATACCCTATGAGAATATATAGGGGGACGTAATCCCCATCAGGAACAGTCATAGGGGAGGGGAATAATGGGAAAATGGGGGGGGGGAGGAATGGGAGGATACAAGGGATGGGATAAACATTGAGATGTAACAAAAATAAATTAAAAAAAAAAAAAAAAAAAAAAAAAAAAAAAAAAAAGTTCTGTAAATTAGGTTGTTAGCCAAGTCTTTCAGCATGAAAAGATTAAATACATCCTCACACACAGAAAAACTTAAAAACTACAAAAATTATACAGTGCACACATCCAAGAAACTTTAAACCAGTCACAAGTTTGTCTCAGGAACATGTTTAGTATGTTCAGTCTATAATACAAGATTTAGATGCTTTTCAGAGATGTAATAAAAGATGACAGGTTAATTAAATACTGGAGAGGTGCCAAAGCACAGATACCTCCTCATCATGGAGTTCAGCCGGTGCTTTCATCCTGAGTGTTATAGCTCAGCTGTAGGTAAGTTCACAAACTAATTAGGATCATCCTGGATGATTGGTTATTAGCTTTCTTGAGTAATTTGGTATTTGGTGTTTAGTAAAATTAGCATAAGCTAATAGTGATGCAGAATGCAAATATTTATGGATGAAGTTATTATTAAACCACACAAGCACAGTACTTGCTTGTCTCTTCCTAAGTTTTGCTTGTATTGAGAAGTAGAAGATAGGAGAAGCAGAAATACAGAACTCTACCTTATAAACTTTTCAAAAGGAATCTGAGAGGGCCATGAGGAAGTAGATAACTCAATAACTTGGTTAAAGGTCTCAAGTGGTCTTTAGTTAACATCAGAGTGGTGCTAGTTCACTGGTGGATTCTTCTCTTACATTTTTTGTATGGTTCTTTGGATTGAATTTAGAACCCCACACATAACCCCACACATGATTCACAGATCCTGCCACTGCTTGCCCCCAAACCTCCTATTGAATGCTCCCATTGATAGGCTGAATAATCTGAATTATAATCATGCCTGGAATTGAGTATGAAGACTCTAGAAATAGCATTTTAAATTTTCCATTATAATTGTAAATTTTGTAATATAAAGCTTTTGTACCTTTTCAGTTCAACATCAGCCAATTCCACAATTGATCAACAAGATTTGAAATATTATTTGTGCTGAACACAAAGATTTTTGTCTTGGTATTCTCTAAATAATATAGTGTAACAACTACTCATAAATGATTTACATTGGTAGAGAAAACATACTATATTTTTTACAGGATTCTATATACAAATGATATATAAATGCTGTACCATTTTATCATATATATACATATATACATACATGTATGTATATACATATATATATTTACAAATATGTATACACACTGGTATCTGGAGGAATCCTTGTGCACACCAGCATGATGAATGACTGTTTTCCTTTTTCTTTCATCTGCTTCCACACTCATATTTCAGTAAGATTTATATCATGTGGAATTATTCTTCACAGAATCTAAGTATGGTCAAGTAGACAGAAGTATGTAAATAATTTAAAAATTAATTATATATACATATATATTATATACATATACATACATGTAAATTTTTATTTTATTTTGATATATAAGAAATAATTTTATAAATTCAATTTTAAGAGCCATAATTTAATTCTCATTCTAGTCTGAGCACCTGAAGGGATCTGAAATGTGATAATAGAGGGATGATAACTCTGTCTGAATACATGTGATTAGACACATATACCACTCTGTGGACCAGACTGATGAAATGCTTTTAAATTAATCTAAGTGAGATAATAAATTGGAATAACCTATGGGATATAAATTGGAGTAATCTGTACTTTGTTTCATTTCTACATTTCTTCACACATTAATAACTTTTTGGAGCAAAGGCTGTTACAAATAAGAATAAAATGAAATAATATCAGTAGATGATAGACAATATGTGCACACAATACAATCAGAGAATGTGCCATAGCTACACAATAATGAAAGCTGCTTTTCCTAGACACATATAGTGCATGAAAATATGGACAGATATACAGATTGATAAATAGTCCTAAACTCAAGATAAAGCTATTTCTATAATGTCATTTCAAATTGTGAATATCATGAAAAGAAAGATGAGTTAAAGTCATCCATACTACAAAGTATTACAGTTTCTCGTCAGCACACTGGAAGATTAGCTGGGTAACACGTAACACTGCAATCATTTGGATGAGTAGAAAACAGAAGTCTCTCATCCCACTGATGCCGACTTTCATGTGGTTTTCTCCAAGCAATAGCAGTAAAACAAATAAGTATTCATTGCATGTTCGTTAGGATTACTGGATGTTGTAAATGGTAACAGATCTGTGTAACTGTGCTGCATAACATTGCTATTTAACCAATGTTGGCAGTTTAATATGTATCCAAAGAAGTTAGTATCATGATTTAAATAAGCATATACTAACTGTGTCATGAAGCAGACACAGCAAAAGTCCTACTTGATAAAATTACTAAGAAGATAAAATGTACTAATTCAAGGAAAGCTTTTGGGAAAATGCCTACCAACCAGTTATTACTGAAAAGGTTTTGAATTATAGTTACTCAGATAAAGCAAGTTAAAAAATTAGGTCTTAACTCGCCATCAGCTCCATAGGTATAGGGCCTAGGTCCAGTCCATACATGCACTTAGGTTGGTGTTTTAGTCTCTGTGAGCCCCTATGGTCCTAGGTTAGTTGACTTTATTAGTCTTCTTGTTGAGTTCTTCTACCCTTTGGGTCCCTCTATTCTTTCCCCAACTCTTTCACATAATTCCTATATCTCCATCTACTGTATGGCTGTGGGTCTCAGCATCAATTTTGATCCACTGCTGGCTGAAGCTTCTCAGTGAGCTTGGCTCATGTCTGCAACCATAGCAAAGTATAATTAATATTAATGGGGCTTAGGGTCTTTCCCATGGAATGGGGCTCAAATTAGCCAGTAATTGGTTGGCATTCCCTAAAAAACTACATCTTTGTCTTTGTCCACCTTGCTGTCTTCATGTGGGTCCCTTAGTAACTACAGCAGGGGCACTGACATGAATGCAGTTGACTGTTCATGGATCATTTTCCCCTAGCTGGGCAGCCTTGTCCTAATCAATATGAACTGGGGGGTGAGTGGAAGGGATGACACGAATTTGTGTGTGGAGGGTCCCTTGTTTAAGAAGGGGGGAGCAAATGGATGAAGAGGGTGGGAGGGTGAGACTCAGAGGTGAGGAGGAAGGAGTCTGTGATTGGTATGTAAAGTGGATTAATTAAAGAAAAAAAAGATTAGGTTTGACAGGGCAAGGTGGAACACACCTATAATCCCAGCACCCAAGGAGACAAAAGGCAGGATGATCTCTGTGAGTTGACAAAGAAAGTCCAAGACAGCCAGAGCTGCTACACAGAGAAACCCTCTCTTGGCAAACCAAACCAAACCAAACCAACAAACAAACACCATCAACAAAAAACCAAAACAACAATAACAACAATGAAAAGATTAGTACTGTTCACAATTTTTCTATATAAAAGTCAAAGAGATCGCACATCAAGCTGCCTTAGTTTATTAGAGACTATTTGGTATCATGAAAGAAAGTAGTTGGAATTAGTTTGAGAGCCATTTTTTTTTTTTATGTAGAGTAGAATTATTTTAAAACATGTATCCTTAATCTTTGCCAAGATATGATATCTGTCAGAAAACTAAGCATTTCTAGTTCTTAAACTGTGGCTTTGTTTTTGTTCATAGTTGTCAATGACTGGCAATCTTCAGATCCCACAGAGAACACACAGTTTCCTTACCATTTCAAAGATCGTAATGCAGTTTACCCACCCACCTTTGGCTGCAGCACTTGGGAGAGCCTGCCATGAACTTCATCTGGGAATCACAGTAGACCTGCTGTTACATTATAAATGTATCGGTTCAATCTGAGATGCTAAATAAAGACACAGAGTCTGAAGAGTACTTTAGAGCTGCTAGCACAACGCTCCAGGCGGAAACTATACTAATACAAACCTATTCCTAAATTATGATAAACAAACTACTCTAAACTGATATATAATACTTATACCCCAAGCACTTATCACTATAATGATCAACAGGCCATTAACTTCTCTTAGTCCACCTCCTCAGTCAACCATCTCTCCCCAACTGCCAAACTTGCTCTTCCTCCTCCAGCAAGCCATGTCTTCCACTTCCTGTCCTTCTGCCCAGCTGATTGGCTAAACAGTGCTTTATTGATGGTTGATACATCCACTCAGCATTCCTCCACAATGAGCCAGCCTAGAGGGCATGAATACCGGAGAGTCACTAGCCAACTATCTACTATGAGAGATACCCTTCTTCCCCTTCATCCATGCCCAACTATAGCAGGCAGGAGTACTCTTCCAGGAGTTATGAGGGCAGCCATGCTGAATCTGCACTAAGGAGAGTTGGCCATGCACACTGCCTTGGCAGCACAGTATATCTGGCCCTGGTTGCAAAAGAAAGGTCAGCCCACTCCTAAGGTCATGAGACTTGGAGAGCTGACCCAGTCCCTTGCCTGTTGTGACATTGGTTGGTGGTATGGGTACAGGAGAGTTGGCAGGCTAAGCAACTCAGCTTCCTCCAAGGCCCAGATAAGGGGCTTTGAGTTAGCTCCCCCCACATCTATGAACTGCTGGAGCACATGAAAGGGCTAAGTAGCTGATTCAAAGTTTCATGATCTCCATGGCACAGGATATCAAAGAGGAGTCGAGGTGAGGATCCAGTATTGATAGTGTAGCAGAACTGAGAGACTTCAAACCAGACGTTGCTCATTGCAGGAAACATTTGCAAGTAAAGGTGTGTTGACAGAAGGTTACACTGTGGGACACACTGTGACATAGTACAGCTTTCACAATTAGATGGATTTTGTTGTTATGGTTGTTGTTGTGGGTTTGTTTTGTTTTCTCTTTTCTTTTTTAAAATATATTTTATTAATTTATTCATATTACATCTAAATTTTTATCCTATCCCTTGTATCTTCCCATTCCTCCCTCCCTCCCATTTTCCCCTTACTCCCTTTGCCTATGACTGTGACTGAGGGGGACCTCTTCCCCCTGTATATGCTCATAGAGTATCAATCTGGGCCCAGGGGTCTTGCTCAAACTATGGCACCAGCCAAGGACAATACATGCAGTAAACTTCAAAACCCCTACCCAGATCTACCCAATGGACAGGACATTCTCCACAGTTGAGTGGAGAGTGGGGTCTGACTTTCACATGAACTCTGGTGCCCCATATTTGACCACGTCCCCTGGATGGGGGGGCCTGGTGACACTCAGAGGAAGGCTAGCAGGCTACCAAGAAGAGACTTGTTTTGTTTTCTCTTTAAGAGGAAGAGGTTGCAAGGGCAAAGGAAAAATATGAAGGGATGAGGAGATTAGTGGTATTGAGGTGCATGACATGAAAATTTCAACGAATCAGCGAAAAGTTAATAGAAATATTGATTAATAATTACACCAAACTAAGAAAAAAATCTCAAGTGTAAAATAATTCTGATATCTGTACATATGGGTAAAATTATACATATATTTTTCTGTAATTCATCATTAGAATTGTATCTTCAAATAAAAGTGTTAAACTATTCATTATAGGTATTTTCTGTTTCAAGAGGTCCCACTTTTTAATTGCTGGTTTTAGAGCCTGGGCTGGTGGTGTTCTAGCTGGAACTTCAAATACTCTATTGGGGAGATTTAGATAGAGTGGGCAACCTTGTATTATACCTGACTATTTTAGAATTGTTTTGTATTTCTTTTGAGCTTGCCCGGTTCCATTACTCACTGTACAAACAAAAAACTTATAGAAAAATAAAAAATATGCAAAGGCAGCTTATTGATCAATGGAATTGAATCAAAGACCAAGAAATAAACCCAGACACCTATGGACACTTAATTTTTTAACAAAGAAGCCAAATATATACAATGGAAAAAAGGTAACATCTTCAACAAATGGTGCTGGTCTAACTGGATGTCTACTTGTAGAAAATTTCAAATAGACAAGTATTTATCACCCTGTACAAAATTAAAGTCTAAGTGGACTAAAGACCTCTACATAACACCAGACACGCTCAATCTATTAGAAGAAAAAGTAGGGAAGAGGCTTGAAGACATTGGCACAGGAAGCGACTTCCTGAGCAGAACACCAATAGCTCAGGCTCTTAGATCAACAATTAATAAATGGGATCTTAGAAAACTGAAAAGCTTTTATAAGGCAAAGGACACTGGCAACAGAACAAAATGACAGCCTACAGACTGGAAGAAGCTCTTCACCAACCCTACGTCCAACAAAGGGCTAATATCCAAATAAATAAAGATCCTAAGGAACTAAACATCACCAAATCAAATAATCCAATTAAAAGATGGGGTACAGAGCTAAAAAGAGAATTCACAACAGTAGAACATGGAGTGGGCGAGAAACACTTAAAAAAAAATGCTCATCATCCTCAATTATCAGGGAAATGCAAACCAAAAGGACTCTGAGATTTCATTTTACACTTACCAGAATGGATAAGATAAAAAATTAAAGTGACAGCACATGCTGTCGAGGGTGCTGAGAAAGAGGAATACTCCTCCATTGGTGGTGGGAGTGCAAAATTATATAACAACTATGGAAATCATCTAATTGGGAATAGTGCTACCTCAAGACCCAGCTATAACACTCCAGGACATATAAACTAAAGATGTTCCACAATACAACAAAGGCATTTGTTAAAGTATGTTTATATCAGCTTTATTAGTAATAGCTAGAATCTGGAAATTACCTAGATGTCCCTCAGTTGAAGAAAGGATAAAGAAAGTGCGATAAATTTACACAAAGGAATACTATTCAGCTATCAAAAACAAGTAAATCTTGAAAATTTCAGGCAAAGAGATGAAACTAGAAAAGATCATCCTGAGTGAGGTAACCCAGACCCAGAAAAACACGCATATACTCACTTAAAAGTGTACATTAGCCCAATGTAGATGTCCTCTGAGACACCTCCCTAGTGGGGAAATAGGACAGATACCAGGACTCACAGCTGGACTCTGGGCAGACACTGGGAGTAGTGTGGAAGAGGGGGAGATTGAGGGACTCAGAGGGTTCAGGAGCCCCACAGGGAGACCTTCAAGGCCAGCAGGGAACTGGACCCAAGGGGGCCTGCACAAACTGATACACCAACCAAGGATAATGCATACAGACAACTTAGACCCCCTCTTCATACATAGCCAGTGTGCACCTGGCTCTCCAAGGTTGTGGGTTGAGCAGAGACTGCCTCTGACATAAACTCTGTTGCCTGGAATTTGATCACTTCCCCTTGGTGGGGAGGCCAGGAGAGCACACAGATGAAAGAGATGGAGGGTATTCAGATGAGACCTGATATGTTGTGGTCATATGGTGGGGGAAGAGAGCTCCTTGTCTAAGGGAGAATAATAGGGCCAAAGAGGGAGGAAGGGGGAGAGAGAAAGTGAGGGGATAAAATTGAGATGTAAGATTAATAAATTATAAAAAATAAAAACATTAAATTAAAAATATTTAAAAAACACATCAGTTTCTTGTTTAAACCTCATTTTGGTGCGAATATGCAGAACCAGTAAACACATTTTGAAATACACTCATTCTTCTTAGCAAGAATAAAAGCTTATGAGCAGATACAGGGGGAGGTAATCCTCCTCAGGAACAGTCATAGGGGAGGGGAATAAGGGGAAAATGAGAGGGAGGGAAGATGGGAGGATACAAGGGATGGGATAACCATTGAGATGTAACAAGAATAACTTAATAAAAAAAAAAGAATAAAAGCTGAGAGTCCCATTTACAATCTAATTCTAAACCATTTGATTTGACACTTTAACTGTGAGTGCATAAATAGCACAGCCAAAGGGGAAAAAACCCTCACTTAGGGAGCAGGCTGTTTCCTGTCATGCAGTTAATATGTCAAGGGAGGGATCTGTGTAACTTCCAAGTAAGAATAATGTATGGCGACTCATTCATTTTAATTACCATGCAAAGGTTTGAAGAAGCACTGTTCATACCCACTTTGCTCTTTGACAAATATACCTGCTATAAAAAATACTGCATTATATTTAAGTATCCAACTCAGGTAGTGGAATAAATCACGCTGTGACAAGTTTCTGAGTTCAGGAAGTGCTAAATAAACTGTCTCTGATAACACAAATTTCTTTCTGGGCACTGACTCATTCAACTTTTCTGAAGAGTTGCTAACCTGTCTTGAACATTCTTTTTCTGAAGAAAACTACAAATTGGTATTAGATTATTTCCTACTGGACATAACAAAAACCAACTAATATTCCAGAGGGATAACTGGATGACAATAATTAAATCCACAAAAAGAGTCTCCTCGTTTTAACTAATCATTTTCAGAACTGTTGTTATTTCCATGGCTGAGTATAGAAGAAGCCACAGTAATGGTCACTTATTTTGGATATTCTTGAAGATTAGATACAATAATGCCTTTATATGCTTCGAATTAAGTGAATTCCCCAAATTGAGAACAAGCAATTCCAAGGACAAGCATTATAGAAAATATTTGTCTTTAGTATAGAGTTTGCTGAGTGTGTACCCATACTCCCAAGGTGAGATTGAAAACATTGTTTTAGTGTAAATATTGTAGTATTCCACACTGTTCTTGATCCTTTAAGGTATAAACATTAATTTTCCTCAGTGCTTCTCACATTTCCAGATCTCATTTTCAATGATTTCACAAACTAAACAAGAAAAGGTGTCATTATTTAAAACAGAATTTGTTTTTATTACCTAACATGAACATAAGATTTGACAAAATTTGAGCCTCATTTGTATCTGTGTTGTGATTTCTTCCAACAGTACCATCACATACAGTGTTGGTAACAACTGCTCCAGTTTGCACACATGGTCTTAACAGATAGTATTCTCTGTAGAGTTTGAGAAACTGCTAGTGGAAAATAACTCCTTATCATACATAGGAATTCTGTCTGTTTAGTAGTAAGGACTGAATTTAAGACAGCTCATCAAGAGGTACTCAGGGTGCCAGAAAGTTATATTAATGTAGCTGGTACCAACGAAAGGGCAGCAAAATAGAGAAAGGCCTTCAAAGGTATGTACAAATATCAGATATGCCAATTAATGAGAAAAGGTATATAACATGAGAATAGAATAAGAATACTAATATCTTGTGCATATTTCAAAATAAAAAATATTTCTCGTGGTTTTTGGTAGAAATTAGTGTTAGAGCAGGTGAGCACTAATGTAATTAACAGAGCAGATGAGTAGCCAAGTAATTTGAAGATTCGTATTGGCTCTACTTGTGTGTGTGTGTATGTTCATCAAAAGTTTCAAGATATGCTTATGAAAGCTAGGTTATAGAAAAGAGGTCAAAATTCCTTTATTCCATGGTCAAAAAAAACCTTACATTAAAAGTAAAAGAAGAAAGAGTAAATGTTTCATCACATTTAAAACACTCTTTTCTTATTTTAACAGTGCCTTCTGTTGTACATCTATCTTGTTATCTTGGCTCTGTCTTGCCAGGTGGTATTAAGACTACTCTTTGGAAGCAGATCTGCCTTCCACCTAAAAATGTACTTTCACATAATACTTTAAATATTTAGTCTTGAGAAGATGTCCCGCCATCACTCATGGCTTCTTCATGCTCCTTTCTCATATATTCATCTCACATTTGCTGCTTTATTGGGTTTCATTTTGCCAGATGAGAGGACAAAAAGGATGCCTATGATGTTGCCTACTCATTTAGGCTAATGTGTGTGTGTGTGTGTGTGTGTGTGTGTGTGTGTGTGTGTGTACATATATATATATACATACATATGTATGCTGATTAGGTTCAGAGGCCTATCCTTGTTTCTTTAACATCTTTTGAGGTACAAGAAATAATACATCTCAATTTCTCCCTTAGCATTAACATGACACAAGTTGTGTATTTGTTTATTCTATAGTGAAATGCATAAAAGACCATATGTGCTGACTCAAAGATAAAATAATTACCTTTTTCTGTGTTCAGGCAATCGAAAATATTTGTAACTTGGTTATGTAATGATCAAATACAGACACATATAACAAATATATATGCGCACATACACACATATGTATAACATACACATATAGACATACATATACACACAGACATATATACTCATTGCTGTCATATTAGCAACACAGGCTTAAATAAGTATGGGGCATTATAGTTGCCTCAGTCTCAATTAAGGAATAGTAAAAGCCACTGAATCAAATGCTTGTGGGTTTGCTGCTGAGATGTGACTGTAGGGCAGCAAGGATTGAAATAGGGTGACCATAAAGAAAACTACATAACTCAAGATGAGCGATGAGTGGTTTAGACCATGCTATCAGTGAAGATAAAACTGTATTTTAAATAAAATAATATTTTATTTGGCAAGCTTTGAGTACTCTACGCTGATTTCTAGGTATAGAGAACACTAAATGGTATTGATAAAGCTATATAGAGCATAAATAACTCTCTTAAGTTAGCTTTCTCTCCAGAATTAAGTTGGATACAAAACTAAAAACCATCCAAAATGCAAAAACTCACTGAACTAAACAGTGCACTACTGGATGACTATTGACTCAAGGAAAAAAATCAAGAAAGAAGTTAAAAGATTCCTAGAATTGAATGGAAATGAAAATACAACATATAAAAACTTACGGGATGCAATGATGGTGTTCCTTACATAAGTGTTTTTTTAAATTTCTTCAGATGACGGGATGAAATGAGAACTCTACCCAAGGCTTAGAAAATACATGGTTTGGGCTGAGCCCAGAGCAATTCTATCTAACTATCCCTAGGCCTAGGCCTAGAAGCTTCTAACTGTCCTACAATCTAATCTTGTTTAAGCTCAGACCTTGAAGGCTTCAGCTTCCTGCTAACCTTGGCCTAGAATATTTTCAGCCTCTTAGTCTTACTGCTGAATAAGCTCACCCTTTCTAGCTCTTTCTGAATTCTGGATGCCTGGTTCAACTCAGCCTCTCTGGTTCAAACTCCTCTCAGCTGGCTCCTCTCAGCTTCTGACTGAATGGCTCGGCTCGGAAAAACTGTCTCTACCCTTTCTGAGCTAATCCTATACTTTGGAAAGGAAACAAGGGGCACATTATAATGTGTCAGTATGAATAAAATTATATAAACTCTATGAAAACAGTTAGTGGAGCAATGGAAAAACTGAGTAAGAAAAGGAATACAACAATATTGAAAGTAGAGATGGAAATTTACCTTTAAAGGTGTCAACAGAGAAAGAAGAAAGAAATTCAGAGTGAACTGCATTTAAAAGCTCCTTAAAATATATACCAGGCTTCCTATGTGGATAGTATTACTAATAGTCTGAATTTTCATTTGAAACAGTATACAATCTGACGCCATTTTAGAGAGGGGTGGGTACATATATAGATTACATCTTTCTTGGTACATAAAATCTAGTTTTCATAGTCATATTTGCTGAACTTAAACTAAAAAAAAGTAGCTACATTCTTTTTGCCCACACTTCTGTCACTCTTTCTTGAAGCTTGGGGACAATTTCATTAGAGTTTTTTTTTTTTTAAAAAAAAAAAGGACTTCGTGACAGGTAAGCAGTAAATCTCCAAACCTGCCCACAGGAAGAGGAAAAGCCTTTCTGCTTGATATACAGGCATAGGGGGCTGCCAAATGGCTTCAAGAAACCATATAGCAGGTGTTGGGAGAGAAAAGTAAGGAATTGTAAAGTATCAGAAAAAAAAATGTATATTTAGATTCTGGCCAGCATCTGAAAGATATGCAAAAGTATAGACAAAAAGTTGCTAAGAATGGTGGGCAAACTGAATGGCTCTCATGGAAATCTCAGGGAAGCTTGTAAGGACAACGCTAGAAGGGGAATTCTGGAAAAGAAAAGTGTAGTATCCCATTAAAGGACTATTTGTTCTTCTTTTATCTTTAGCAAGGCTTAAGGTGAACCGACAATCTTCTAGCAAGGTGATTGACCTGACCCAACTGGTAGGTTATATGTCAACACAGATCAGATTCGATTCTCTCTTTTTAAAAACTTTTTATTGATTTTTCACATCATGCACCCCAGGCTCGCTCATTTCCTAACCCCCTCTTATCCACCCTTCACAATTGCAGCCTACCCCCCCTCAAATAAACAATACATAAACAAACACAAAACAAAACAAAACTCAAAGCTTAAAAAAACATCTCATCATGGAAGGTGTAGTATGTTACACCTTGTCCCATGCTCTTTCCATCTGTCCACACATCTTACCTTGCAAGTGCTGATTGCAATGAGTCATTGGTCTGGTTTGAAGATTCTGCTTTCTGGTTCCATCAATATTGGATCCTTACAGGGAGTCCTCTTGGGTATCCAGCTGTTGCCCTGTGTCATGGAGGTACTGCTGTTTTGGATCACCAGGACTAGCCCTTTCAGGCATCCCAAGCATTATTTGCAGATTTTGAGGTAGGCCAATTCAGAAGCCTGGATCTGCGCCTGGGTGGTCACTGAATGGTCAGTATTTTGGTTCTCCCTTATCTACACAGCCAAGGTGAGGTCTCAAGCATTGCTCCAGCGAGGTCATCTCAGAAGGCAGGATCGACTCTCCTCTCCTGCCCTTATATCCTCTGAATGACTCTCCCACACCCATGTGTACAGAGCCAGCACCATACAAGGCCTTTGTGCTGCAGTCAGTAAATGGCTTAGACAGCTATCCTGCTCTCACACCTTTGGGGCTGGCTCACCTGTGCCTTCACCATAAGGGCCAGCTCCATTGTGTTGACCAGGTGAGGTTTAGTACCTACTCTCCCAAGTTCTACAGCCAGTAAAGGGGGAGGGACAGCTTTCCTGCTCTCATGCCCTCTGGAACAGCTCTCTTGACTACTGAAGAAGAAGAAGGCATCATCCCTGCATACTAGCCACCTCACAGGGACCAGCTTTCCTACACCTTCTTCCTAAGTTCATTTGTGCCCCATCCACCAGAGCCATCTCTACTGTGCTGCCCAGGCTGGGAGCAGAGTTTGCTCTCTTAAGGGGCTGGAGAAGGCCAGGGATAGGTCTCCTGCTCATGACTCCGTGAGCATCTTTCTCTGTGGCAAAGGGGCATATAACCTCTGCATTCATGCCACCCAACAGCAGCGAAGTGGTGGGGTCAGCCCTCACACACCCATGCCCTCGATGCTGACTCACCCACACCCCTGCCACCATGGCCAGTTCCACTGAGTACTGTAGACCATGAGGGGCAGGGACAGGTCTGCACAGCCACTGAACATTTTTGTGGTCCCCTGACCATGGACATTCATTCCCTCGTTGTCTAATGGTAATATGTGCCACAGACATCATACATCCATACCAGTACCTGCCTCTGCGTAGCCAAGAGCCCAGACATGGCACTCAGCCACTGAAACTGCGACCTCAGCATGGCTTCAGCTGGTAGGACCTGACACTCATAACAGGCTACTCCTTTCCACCCTTAAGTCTCCCTTCATAATGCTCAGGCTACTCCAATTCTGTTTCTCTCCCATCTGTCCACCACATACTCCCACAGTGTGGTGGCTCCTAATGTAGGCTGACCATGGGGGTGACCTCCTTTGTTCATTGCAAGGGTTGGCAGCGAGTCTACCTGTACTATAGGTGTCAGGGCAGTTCTGTGCATTGCATGGCAGTCTGAAGGCCTCTGTCTATTTTGTTCCTCCTAATCTGCACTGCATGATGGTTGGCAGGGCCCTAATGTAGCTATTCCATGCCTGTGCAGTGGGTGGGGGAAGGCATGTAAGGCATGATATTTCTTTGCCTTGCTCCTCCAGAACTAAGAAGAAGAGATTGTTGTCTGCTTTGTCCCTGGTTGATTGAAGAACACCACCACCAACAAGGTGTTTCTTTGCACATTGCAGGGGGCGGGGAGGGGATATTCTATTCTCTTGACCAGAGGTTTTCATAGAAATTGATACTCTAAAGTTGTCCCCTTCTGAAGATGTAAACTTCAAATCAATTAAGAGCTAGACTTGGGACCATAGCACTGTTGACATCATGGACATCTGGAAATGTCATGGCTGTTGAGAGGGATCAATGATATTCCTGGCTTTCAGCCAGAAAAGAACTAGTTATTAATCTTTGGACTTCTCTAATTTCTACCTTCTGTTCTTATGATTCCCCTTGTGAAGAAGTAACAGTAGCTACCATTATGGACTTGTGGCAGGGGAGGGCAAGGTAAGGAATAGGAAATCACAGATCTGAATGAGACTTTGAGTATGGCAGTCTGAGTACCAGGCTATTGCTCTTATTTAAAAGACTCACAAACTACATTTGGGGTTCGATGCGTATTACAACCATGTGTAGGGTAGAAAGGAAATCCTTGACTAGTGCCTAAATAAATTTTGAGAGAAAATAAAAGGCTAAAATTATTAGGATTATAAACCATAGGCAGCATACCAGTCAGAAACCAAAAGACATTTTTTAAATGTTCAAATCAAAGGCAATTAGAATCTTTTGATAGTTCTACAAAAGCATACAATCCTCCATCCTGTTCCTCATATTTCCTTTGGCCTCCCCTGATGGAATTTAGAATACATCCAATTTTAGGTACTTTGGGAGCTGACAATGTGGCTAGTATCACAGTGTGAAGTTTCTCCTAAGTGGCAGAGGGGGGTGCAGGGGAATAAGAAATTTAACCATCATTCACATGTTAGGTTGAAACCACAGTAACTTGTGAATTGTGGAGAAGTACTGCAGTGTTGGAATTGAGTGAATATTATGATGGCCTATATCTAAGAAGAATTTTTGTCATCAAGAGGAAAATTATTAGAGATAAAATAGTGCCTAAATAAGGTTTCATATGGATTCAAATGTGTGCTGGAAATATGATCCTTTAAACTGGAAAAAACACTTTTAATTTTGTATTATATTTTTACTTTAGGTATTTAGTAAAAAGTTAGTGACCAAAATTAATGTTTTTTTTCTTTTCTTTACTTTTTTTTTCAAGCCCAGAGGAGGATCTGAGATGGCTAAATTCTCTTAATGAAATATTGTATCTGTAAAATATCATGAAACACCATGCAAAATTTAATTTCAAAATTTTTAATTACTTCACATGCAGTTATCATAAACAGTAAAGTAATATTCATTTAAGTATGAAGGGATAAATGTCAGATTAGGTGGGTAGAATTTTTATTTTTTTCTATTAAAAATGTAACATTGAATGAAATTATCAGCTTCTGCATACTTTAATTCCTTAAGAGTCCACGTAAGGATATTTTGAATGTTAGGGTTATGCATGTAAAATTGAATTATAAACCTAACATGTAGAATGGGCTTTGATAATGACTTTTCATCATTTAGGTTATCATATAACTTCATGTGTAATAAAGTAATAACTTTCATCTTTAATAAACTAAACTTTGAAAATGTTTACCAGAAGACCTGGTAAATAAAACTCTTGAAAATTTCCACATCAACTATGGCATTACCTAATGTTTCCAAACATTTCTAGATATTAAACATAACATGATCCTAGTATTTCTATTCTTATTTGCAATATCAGCACAGGTTGTTCAAGCACAATCCATAGTAAAGCTACTTTTAAAAATTCTGTGGATTTCCTGCATTGTTAGGATAAAGCCAAGTTAGTAAGGTTGGTAGTCTTTTTGATACATATTTGTATTCTGTTTGCAAGTTCTTAATGTAATATCTATCTATCTATCTATCTATCTACCTACCTATCTATCATCTATCTATCTATGCCTACCTTAAATAGGTTTATGTTTAACATAATATATTACAAATAAAATTTGGGGTTTATGTTTTTAAAATTTAGATTTATGTAACGAGTGTGAATGTTTTTCCTATATACATGCTTGTGTACCCTGTGTGTGCCTTATGCAGCCTGGAGGCCAGAATATCTCATTACTTGCAACTAAGTTAAAGTGTGTTTGTAGACACTATGTGGGTGCTGGAAACCAAGCCAAGGACCTCTGCATGAGTGAAAGGTCCTCTTAACCCCTGACCAATTTCTCCAGCCTTACATTTCATTTTATTAAGTAAGTGTTTTAACATCCTCCATGTTTGGGAATAGAGTAGAGATGCAAAGAAAGAGAATGTGACAGTACACATTCAAAATGATGGGTATTAGCATTGAGAGAGATGATAGATAGATAGATAGATAGAGAGAGAGAGAGAGAGATAGTGCTAAAGAACAGGTTACTATCATTAGAAAAAGATGGTAGTGAATTCTCAAGTAGCCAAGAAACCAGACTTGTTTGTATCTTAGAATTTTTGGCTGCTAATCTTTTTTTTAAATTTTTTATTAATTTATTCTTGTTACATCTCAAAGGTTATCCCATCCCTTGTATCCTCCCATTCTTCCCTCCCTCCCATTTTCCCCTTACTCCCCTCCCCTATGACTATGCCTGAGGGGGGATTTCTAATCTTTATTATACATTTCTACCTACAAGTAGTTCTGTTGACTACTTTTGCTTTTATTCATTTTCATTATTCATTTTCATTTCATTATTTGGGGCCTCCAAAGCTGTAGTGCATGTAAGAACTGTTCCCTAAAGTTTTGAAGTCTATTTAAGTGGTGAGAGATGCATATGCCATTAAGGCAAAGTAGACTTGGTGGAATTTCTTTAGAAATTTACAGAAGATGAGTTAACAAAATATCAAGGAAAAATAATTGTTATAAGGATAAAATGTAAGTGCCCACAGGTGACGGTAAGTCACAGAAAATGAGCAATATACTTAGGAATTACAGGAAGAGTTACATATTTAACAGAAGCCTAGCCTTCACGGCCACAAAGAAGTACAATATAGTTTCTTTACCTGAACAGCTCCATGTTAACATTTCACAAGTTTTGATACAGACCTGTTTTATCAGGAGTCTCACTGATAGGGGTGGAGGCTATACATCGTCTTAGAATTACCAGATGTACCTATTTTCAAAAGGAACGGGGCATAAGATGTAAAATCTCTCTCTATTTAAAAGTTGAACCTACTTATTTAAAATATGTCCCATAAAAAAATAAATAAATAAAATAAAATAAAATAAAATATGTCCCATTTGAGATCTCTATGCTGACTAAATGCAGAGACAATAAAGCAATTTTCAACTGTTTTTGAAATAATCTATTATTTGTACGTAAATAATTAGAATGAAATTTTACCTCCATGGCAATACTTTCTAAAAGTCTATGATTGATTAAGGTATACCATTAACGAAAGAGAAACAAAGAGCATCCAGGGTAACACATTTATCTAACTTCCTTCCTTGAAAACCTCTTTCTTGTAATGGCACTTAGGGAAGGGCAGTTAATGGGATGGACAATCCTGGAGATGTAAAAATAGATGATGTTAAATTTGTGCTCCAAAGTCTACTATAGTTTATGTCCAAAAATGACATAAGCTACACAATAAGTTTATAAATCAGTTTTCATGTCATTGGCTCAAAGAAGAATTTAATAGTCTATCAGCTATAAAGTTTTGTAGTGTCACTAATGGTGATAAAATATTTTTCTTCTAAAGCATGGTTCTAATCTCAAGTTCTACCACTGAAGTGCACTGACTACTTTCTTCATAGTTTTCTTTCCATAAGTCTTTGATTATAACCTCATGAGTAAGTAAATGTCAGCCTTCCAGTAACTCACAGGGTCTTTAACAATAAATAGTTTTGGGTTTTCTATTCATAGTCTCATTTTACACACTCTACTTGACAGTGTAAAATATTTAAATAAATTAAAGATATCAGATTTTTGTGTCTCAAAGATTTGAAATAAACGAAGCCACCATTTTGAAGTGCGTGCCTAAGAATATAAAATTAACAGAAGGGAAGTTCTCTTTTCATACACTGTCTTTTCTCAGGCAGTATTCTCCTATGAATTGTCATTCTTTGAAATCATTTTCCAAGGAAGAGCTTTCATGTGAGCATCACCACAATTCTCTTTCCACATGATTTTCCTTCTTTTTTTAATATATTTTATTAATTTATTCGTATTACATCTCAAACATCATATGACTGATGAAATTTTATGGACGGCCTTACCCAATTTTCTTGACTTTCCATCTGCTAGAAATTATGTTCCCTTCTTTTCTTTTTCTTTTTATTGTTTCTTCGACCTCTCTCTTCTTTATACTGTTCCTTCCTCTTCCCTTTTCGGGAGCTCAGTGCCCCAGAACTTAATAGAGTCCTTGGACAAGGCTCTTTCTTACTCCAAGCTCTCTTGGGATCGTAGTTCATGTCAGACTCCTATTAGCTTATTTTGATGTTTTTATCTTTCAGCGATTGGGAACTAGTTCATACAGTCAAAACAGACAAATTTCAAGGGCACTAAGTGGATTTTCAGATGTCTTGTAAGGGGAGTAGTCTTCAATAAAACATTAGGGCCCCAACCAAAGCCAATGGACTTGAATGTTATAACATCTTAGTGGTTCCTGCCTCTTCCTGTAAGTTTACACTTCCGTGCACATGAAGTCGGCCTGGTGCTAGTGCTTTAAGTGAAGGCTTGCACGCAAATATGTCCTCCTTGAAAAATACCTCGGGCGAAAGTACTTCCATCACCCACTGAATTAAGAGTCACACTCAGTCTCTGGTGGCGTACTTGGCCTCAGATTCAGTCGCAGCTCATGTATAATTAATATGCTGAGATTGTCCTTTATTTTCAGCCTTCCACAGCAGGTGAGCTTGTCATATTCACTAAGAGAGAACGAGAGAAGATTGCTAACCACTTTTGTGAATTGTTTCTACAGTTCTTAATTTCTGTTGAGAGGCACGCAATATAAACAAAGTTTTACTTAACTGCCAGAACATTTGTCAAGGGTTTGATACAGCAAACCTCTCCTTCTGTGCTCTGTGAAAACATGCTGTGTGCCTCTGGTAACCCCGCGTGTGCGGGGCAGAATCAAGAATTAAGGTTTTTCAATACCTCCACTGACTTCAGCTAATGGAAAAGAAATGTCACCTCCCTGAGCATTAGGTGGGTGGGCTGGGAATGTTAACAATTGTAGTCAGAAGTAACTCTCATAGGTTTTACACTCCTCAGCGTGTTTTCACATATAGGCTAGGTTTTAAAACATAAAAGAGTCAAATCCTTTACATTTTAGTAAGCACTTAAACCATTTAAATTTCTACAATATACTAATAAAAAATCTTTAAAACATTACCCTATTTTCATCCCCCACTGTGCCACTAAACACAACAAATACTTTCTTGCTAATTAACAGAAATTAAATTTAATTTGTTCAACAATTATGAGGAAGATGCTTTTGACACTAATTTTCTATTAAGATAATCATTCCTTTTTATCCGTTATTTGTTGAACTGATGATTGTTTTTCTTGAATTTGACAAAATCTCTTATTAGAAAGAGTTCAAATAATCAGTACTGAATTCACAAATGCCTTGCTGATAAAATACTGAGAGTGTATATTCATATTTTCTAATTTTCATATATTGGGAGAAGATGAGAACATTTATATTTTTGTGCCATTGATACCTTTTTTTTTAATCTTTTCAGTATGTAATCAACTATGTGCAAATAAACATGTATATGTAAATGCAGTCACTGCAGAGAGTGATGCTCTTTGATTTTTAAATTAAGGCAAATGCTACAAAGAGACAAGTTAGAAAATGCTGTGTCTAATTTTCAACCCACTGTTTAAATCACATAAGAGAAAAACAATGAACTTAATACCTAAGAAATTCCTAGTCTTGAAAAATGGTAAGTACAGACCTATCAAAACATCCTACAGTCGATGATTTCTTAATCAATTATATATGCTCAATATTTTGTCCAAACTTGTAGTTTTAGAACCTGTATCCACGGAATTCCCCGTACTGTACTATCATTTATTTACAGATAATCGGACTTCTAGAATAAATAAGTCAGTGTTTTCTAAGAGCTGAACATAATAGCTGATACATTACAGATGTGGACTTGTCTGATGACTGCCAAGATTCATCTTGTCTTTAAGATCAAGAATCGTATTTAAAATAGTTATATTTGGAACAGTACCACTTTAACTAAAATAATGTTTGCACCCGAGAAAATAGCAACACTGCAATTACAGAATTAAGAATGATTTTACAGGTTTTTCTAATCAGTCTTTCACAATCCATTTCATTTATATGTGAATAAAATTGGTTTTTATTTCTCTTAGGATTTGAGAGTCAATTTGCAAATATACTCTACAGCAAAATAGGATATTCAATCTTATACTTTGAAGATATTAAATAGGCAGGTAGGACTGCAAAGCTTCAATAACTTGTGAGGAATGATATCCATGGAAGGGAGGAGATGTCATATCCTGAATTGCCCAACAGATTATTCATTGATAATTACTTAAACTCAGTTTGAGGATTTCTAAGTCTAAGTCTTATATGATTAAGGATGGCAGGAAGCTTCCTCAGAAAGATCACCTGTATCAAACCAAGACGGGCTTGTTAATCACCTGCACAGGACCAAAGCTCTCAGGAAAAGCTTTTCCTCTTAGCAACTTTAGAGACAGTAGAAAGATTACATCAATGTAGATCAGCACAACCAAATTCTCAAGTCATTCTCTGCCTTCAAGCGTCAAATATACTAGTGTTTGCTCTGTCGTCTATGTCATATGCTTTCTTATCTGAATTCTTTCAAAGGAGATCACAGAGACTGGGAGCCAAAGAGACACCATTGAGAAATATTGGTGAAAAATGAACAACTGTATTTACACTTCCTGAAGGCCATGCCTCAAATATCTCCATTCTCTGAGCTTAAAGGCACTAATCAAGATAAATTTTAGCCAGTCAGTTTACTCTTTTTCAGCATCATCATCAACTGATACAGTTACGGAAAGGATAATGTGTTCTGGGATCATTAATTTAGACTTAATCCCTGCCCTCTCTCCCACTATGTAAAGAAGTTTGGGTAATAACTTAAACTAAATTTTCCTCTAGCTCTGATACATGGAGAGAATAACAATTCTAACATAAAACTGCATAGATTAAATAGTCAGTGTACTTATGGTGAGGCATGCTGACAAGTTGTGGTAGTCCTTTGTTTTAGGCAGAATTGTAAAGAAGTTCCAGCAGAATTTCTGTCCCCTACTTACTAATTTGTACACTAATATAGGACTGAATATTAAAATATCCTTAAAATTAATGACATTAATATGGATAACTTTCCCTTAACTATAAGAAAAGGTCTGATCTCAGATTTTAGGGCATTAAAAGGAGGGAAAACGCTCTACTTGGAATTAGAGAAATGAACTGATGATGAGGCCCGAGCATAAATGAGGGCAATAGTGAAGTAGGAGATTCAGGTGTGTCAACTAGATGTTCTATTTCACAGGATTAGGGTAAGCATACAGCATGAAGAGGCACTTGGGAGAACTCTAAAAGCAAAGCTCACTGTTTGCTGATAGTAAAGAGTCAAACAGGCACATCTGATGGAGCAGCAAGAAACGTATTTAACTAGTATCGTCAGTGAATGTGGCAACACACTCACCTCAAGTGTTTCCAGCAGGAGAAGGAAGAAGAGAAGGAGGAGGAGGAGGAAAAGGAGGAGGAGGAAGAGGAGGAGGAGGAGGAGGAGGAGGAGGAGGAGGAGGAGGAGGAGGAGGAGGAGGAGGAGGAAAAGAAGAAGAAGAAGAAGAAGAAGAAGAAGAAGAAGAAGAAGAAGAAGAAGAAGAAGAAGAAGAAGAAGAAGAAGAAGAAGAAGAAAAGAGAAACTCCGGGTTGAGTTTGTTGAGACTTTGGGCAACCAGCCCAGTTTCACCTTGATTTCCTGGATTTCTGACTCCCCAAAACAGAAGATAATGAATTAGTACTGTTAGTAGCGACTGAGTTTGTGGAGACTGAGTTTGTGGTAATTTATGGCAGAACAATAGAGCTTAATACGTACTTATTTGCTGAGCTAGATTAATGGTAATTATGCCTTCAAGGCATTCAAGGATGTCTCCACCAACTGACAGAGTTTAATACACATATTGAAAAGGTTACAGTTTTATAACATGGAAAACAATAAACAACCTTCCAAGAGAGAAAACCAATTCCTTATGCTTTGTGAGTCCACAGTGGTCATACAAACAAGAGGTGGGAGGCAGAGGAAAGCATTGCAAATTTTGTCACTGGGGGGTACTTTGTCAATGCCCTCTCAAACTTCATGTGCTGAAACTTAATTGCCAATGAGCTAATGTTAAGAGGTGAGAAATTTAAGAATTAGTATTCATAAAGGAGAGTGTATTCCAATGGAATGCTCAGTACCTCTTATAACAGTTTAGCAGCACTTCAAACAGTGAAGTGCTTGTCCAGTCCCCTGAGCTAGAGAAGACTCAGTGAGAACAGCTCTTGGATGTGGGGGCTGGTGTATGAGGCTCTTGCAGGCAGACAACTCAGTAAACGTCTAGCAAGAAGTCATGGATCATGATGCCCTGCAGGGCTTTTTCATTTTTTCCCTTTTAATTTAGTCTGTGTTTCTAAACCCTATGAGAATGTTACACAGCACAAAGTTTCCCCTTGTTTAATTCTTCCTGAAAACGCCTTCCTAGACCCATCCAAAAGTGGGACTCATTTATCAACCAGTCAAATTTCCAGTAAGCAAGTCTCTTCTGGTTCTGCCCATTGCTTTCTCTATGTGACTATCATTCTCCATCCCATCCAGAGAGCAGCATTCCATGCCCCTCTTTAAAACAGAAACCCGTGCTACCCCGACTGTCATCTCCTTAGTCTTCCTACTCTCCATATTTTTGAAATTTTATTATCTATTTATTATGAATTTCCATTGTAACATATTCTACTATGATAGAAAATTTGGAAAATAAGCAACCAGATGGATGCTATTAGAAACCTAGTGCCCTGAAGTCCTGGTAAGAGAAAAACCAAATTCAGGGAAGTAAATGGAGTGTAAATAATAGACAGGCTGATAATTGTGGCTCCCTTGAATAAAGCTTTTGGGAAAGTAATAACTCAGGAAAGAATTCTACCAAACACCACTAACAGTAAAAGTCTAGTCAATTTTTACTATATAAAAGTGAACTTAAGAATATTATATACTATTCAATTCATTCTTCATATCTATAAAAGTATAAACTACCTGGACAGCCCTTCTCTATGCAATCTTTCTTCTCCTCATAAATGTACAAAAAAACCTTTGATTTCTTCACTATCTCTCTTATCACATGAAGAGAGCCTCAAAACTAAAGTATGTTTGTGTACTTACTCTCCTCAGCGTTTGGAATAGAAGCTGCTCACTCGTTTCTGTCCAAGTAAATAAAGGTGAAGTCATGTATTCAATTCCTGTTCAGAGCATTCTTCTTTATGCCCGTAAAATACCTCTCTCTGTAATTGCTCTTTAAGCTGTCAAATGATACATAGGACAAAGGACTTTGAATATATATCAAAACTAGGTTCCATTTAAAAAACATTTCTCTGTTCATGTTCTTTTAGGAGTACCGGCAGTTGACAAGCTTGTACTACAGCTCAACCCACCGGTGGAGGAAAGAGGAAGGTCATGCTGATCAGTCCCTCCCTTCCTTGTTACTTCAGTCCAGTTTTCCTTGTTGTCTCCTGGTACATAGCCTGAGTAGCTGGTTCATGCACTTCTGAGTATTTCTTTTCTCTGCTTGTTTCCCCAGAGGAGTGCTGGGATTTCAGGCATGTTTGGATTTCATATGAACTCTGAGGATTTAAACAGATAAACCTAATGCTTGCATGCAAATGTTCTGCTCACCAAGGCATCTCTCTAGTCATTCAGTTAACTTCAGAGAAATTGTCCACAATAATTCAAAATATTATTGAGGAATAACAGTTCCATCATCCTTTTAGTCTTGGCAGTTTTGACCATCCATTTGCACTAGAGAATTCTCTACTTGCTTTGCCCAATGTATGTTCTCTTCCAAGAAAATGTTTTTAATTCTGTCAGATTTTATTAATGCCTCCATTTCTTCATTTCCCTCATCAGCACCATTTTCAATATGTTTATGCATTCTTATCTTACTCAAATTTTAATTCCACTGATCTAAGTGGTAGCAGTGGATCCACACTTTCATTTAAGAAGAATGCATTTGGAACAATGGTCTTCAAAGAGATGGTCAGTGCTGTGTGGTCATACGCCTTATTGGTCAGCTAAGGACAACACTGAGGCAGTCACATTTTCTGAATCATAGATACCGCAGGTTCTTATGGACAGAGTCCAATTTTGTTAAGTAGCATTGTTCATGGGAAGCATTTTATTTTTTTCTTATTGTTACAATATGGGCCAAACAGCTTCAGCACCAGAGGAAAGGCAAGATTGGAAGCCGATGTGTCTTGGTTCTGCAATGCATGTTCCTGCCTTCATTTTGAGCCTTAACCGTCTGTGTTTTCTCCAATTTCACATTTTCTGTGAAATACAAGGTTGAAAGACAAAAGGGATGTGTGTGTATGTGTGCATGCATGAGTGTGTGTGTAAGACAAATTGTACTGTGCCACCCCACTCCATAAACAATGCGCGCAGTTCAATATGCAAGGTATCAGTTCACATTGGAAACTGACTACAGCGTAACATAGAGTGAAATCTGCTCTTACTATTTATTTTCTTAGAATGTGTTTGAAGTTATTTCAGTCGAGATACTATTTTAGGCTCTCTCCTACAAGGCAACAATTATTGACACTATTTTCAGCTAACTGCAGCATTCTGACTGAGGAATGATTCCACCTCCACATTCCTCACGTGGTAGGAATAAAAGGCTAAAATGTTCAGCAAAGCACATTGAATGTGTAAAAACAATCCAAAGGCAGTAAATTCAGTTACTTGGAAACATTATAAGGAAATGTCACACTGTAACATTTACCTGCTATATTTTATTTTTAACCCTCTAGCACTTTTGTTGTTTCCTGAGCTGATATTAGTAACTTAAAAGGCTTTTATTAAACATGCACGGTCTAAATGAAGCACTCACCCAACTGTAAATTTACTCAATTAGACTTCCTTGCAAATGACAAATGGAGTGCGAATGTGCGATAAACCTTTGAATACCAGTGATTTAGGGCTACACAGGACTAGAGACTTTCCAGCAATAGACTGAATGCAACTGATTGTGTGGTAGAAAAACTGTGGAGGTTCCCTGTTTTGCCCTTTCATTTTCTTAAATCAGGAAAGAATACTTACAATGCAGAATTTATATTACCCTGCTTTTAGCAGTAACCTGGGGCTTAGAAAAGACACCAGAATCTACAGATTAACAATTACAAAACTTCCAGACCTTAACTCCTTCAGGGAAAGGTGGCAGTTGCGCACAGATAATAAAATGGCCCCAGAGAGTTTTGTTTGCATGGGTACCGTTTATACTGTCTTATTTTTTTTAATTGACTTCCTTCCGACTTTCTTTCAGGAGGTTAGTGTGTGTAATAGAATTACTTTGATCCACATTACAGTTTTAAAGTTTAATGGTGATAGCTAAACCTGTCTGCATAAATATGATATTTGGCATTATGTTTATTATCTTTAATACTGTATTAACCTAATGGGAGAATTGTTAGGCCTTGTTGGATTTACAGATTAATGAGATTGTCATGAAATGTAAACAGTATTTTCATTTTTAATAAAAGGAATGCAACAAAGACTTTAAAATTGTTATATTTTATGTAGGAAACATCTATTAAACTAATACAGTACTGAAAGTCAAATCATTGGGCACTTACATGTCAAATGTGAGCTTAGTTTCTCTTTCATGCTTCACGTCCATTCCTAGACAACATGTGAACCTACTAACATGATCAATCTTGAACAAAGATGACTGAGTGGCCACCATTGTTAAACAGTTGATCACTCTACCAAAGAAAGGTGAAACAGAACTTTGACCCTAGATGTTGGTTTCCACCCTGAAAATATTATGGATTGAGGCTGTAAAATGGGGTGCATGGGAAACCAATTAAGGGGAAAATCTACAATGGCTCCTGTTTTTAGCCTGTCCTACCTGAGCTTTAGAGTATATAACATTAAAAGAAATATGTAAATTACTATAACATAGATTAAATCCTTTAATGGCACAAACCTTGTACCATCGTAGTAAAAATTATCAATATTGTATGAGTAACAGAATGGTGATGACAATTAAAAATGAATAAACAATTTTATTTAAAGACCAAAAAAAAAAAAAGAAAGAAAAGAAAGGTGAGAGCTAGAGACGCTCAGTCCCAAAGTAATGTATGTTTTTGTCAGCCACAATTGTGAGTCACTCTTAATTGTCACCTGAATAGTCACATAAGTCAGCAGAGTCCAAGAAGAAACAGCCAAAAGAAGTCATTCTTGTTGTTTATTAGGAATTTCATGTATCAGTACTGTATTTACATTATTTTTCTTTCATCCTCCTCTATTCAACACCCCATCTCCCTGCCCATTCTTTATATATATTTGCTTATTTATACATAAAATATATTAGTTTATTTTTATATTATATAATATATAAATATATATAACAATAACAAATAAAATTTACACATATGAATACATTGTGTACATATATATGAATATGTATGCAACCTGATGTATTCTTTGGTATTGTTCAACTGTTCATATATAAGTGTATGTATATATGTATATATATATATGTAATATATATGTGTGTGTACAGATACATATGCATCTAACAATATATCATTGTATATAATATGTGTAATTTACTTATATGTATTTGTATATATATATATACACGTGTAACATACACATATATGGTATATACATGTGTGTATATATGTGTATATACACACATATGCAGAAACACATATATTATAATATACACATATATTACATATATATGTGTTTTATAACATGTATATGCATGTCATAGATGTATATGATATATATACATTCTCCTGTGTTCAGAAACACACATGTATGACATGTATACACATATAATGCCCACATATATGTTGTACATACATTTATACATATGTACATAACATATACATATATGTGTTTATATTGCCATATATGTGTGTTTATATATAAATATGTAATCATAAAACATGTATATGAATATATGCGTCCTGTTGAGTTCATTTGTTATTGCTCACATTGTTATGTGTTTGTGGTTAAACACTTGGGATTGGATCATCTCATCTATTGGGACATTGCTTGTCCCCATAGAAGACTGATTCTCCTTTCAGCAGCCATTACTTGCCTGGGTTTTCATCTCTGGTTGGTATCTTGTGATATTTCTCCCATTGTTGATGTCCTGTCAATTGGTGCTTCTCATGTTGCAGGTCTTTCTTAGGCAGGCAGTCATATTGCTCAGGTTTCATGACTGCAGCTTTCCTGTTATACACAGATGATAATAGCTCACAGAAGTTGAGCTGGTGGACTGGTCCTTGATATCTTTTGCCCCTTTTCATGAGGTTCCCTAACCCTTCACTGCAGATGGATCTTTTGGTGTTGGGCACCCATAGTATACTGTTCTCTTAATTTTTGACTCGTTGTCTCTTTCTGTAATGGCTTCATTCTGTCACAGAAAGGAACTTCTTTGATGGGTATGGGTGAGAAGTATTTTAGAATTCTTTTAGAAATTACAATGGTGTAGAAGAGTGGCAGAAGCATATTTCCTGCTGTTTTCCCTTACCAGTCTTGGATAGTAGGGTAGCGTTAACATTTAGGCAGAAATTCTCTCCTCTTAAAGAGTTCTGAAGTATTATCAGATGATGGGCGACCCTCGGAATATAAGTGCAACTATTGTACATTTCTGAATATCTTGTCTTTTTGGTAATGTGCTTTATATTTTATAGTAACTATACCTGGGCAAGACTATTAATTAATTTTCCTTCTTGGCCACTGGGCTAACACCTTTCTATACTATGAGAGTTAATTCTCAAGGAATAATCATTTCAGGTGGGTCCACCTCAACTTTTGAAATATATAGAACAAGAAAATACTGTACTGTAACATTATACCCAGACACATTATCTCTCTTAGTTGTGGTTCCTAGCACTAAACTTTTAGAGTTGTGTATAACCTAAAGTAACCACAGGTTTCAGTAATGTAAAAGAAGACAGGTGATCTGCACTTATTTCTTCTAGTAGTGCATGTACCCCAGGTATTCTAGGTAGTACTTAGTACTACCTCCATTTTGGAACTCTCAGAACTAAGCACCATCACACTGAAGATGGAGTCTCCGAGAAATAAAAATTAAAAGGGCATATTCAAATTATGTTCAAACTACAATGAATAGATTAATAGTCATTACATATGTATATAGCACTAAATTGATTAGTTACTATACACACATTCCCACATACATGTTTTATGAATAAGTAGGAAGATCACACATGGATTGATAAATTATGGCATAACAGCAAATACTGGTGTGCTACACGTGTTCTATGTCACAGGATATAAGAGGAATTTGTATGTTTATATTTTTGAAGAAAATTAAAATTAAAATTCAATTTTAGAACAAATAAAATCTTTGTAATTTCATAATGCCTATGTAGCACTTTATTAAAATAAGTGCCATCAGGCTGGTGCTTACATTTTCTTTAGCTGCTTAAGTAGTATGGGAATGGGTTTACCCAATGGCCAGTTGGTAGGGATGTTTAACCTAAAGAAGAATACAGTAGCTCTCTCTGAAGGCCTGCTTTCTAGCCTACATGCAAAAACTTATTCCTTATATTCTGTGAAGCAGGATATTTCCAGATCTTGGGGCAGAGGCTGTCGGGTACAAAGGCACATACACTTCTATTACTCCTTCATTGGCTCCACAGAATACATACACACATACACACACACACACACACACACACACATACACACACACACACATGCATGCACAGAGAGAGACAGAGAGAGACACGGGGGGGGGGGGAGAGCGGAATCTCTAGCTTCTGAGAAGAAAAATTTTGTTTGACTGAAGTTGTCTGGTAGGGCTGTCTACATAATTCATAATTTTTTCTGCCACTGGGGCTAAGTGATATACTATTCTCTAAGAGCAGTGGAATAAAAGGCAACGAGGTGACCATTTCTGTAGTGTGATCATCTTCCAGAATACACACATAGAAATCATTAAGGCAACACAAACATGGAAATAAATCTAGCTAACTAAAATTTGATCAGTAGCAATTTTATACTCCCAATATTCTGGAACATGTACAATTATTTGAATACTTAGTGGACATATTACATGTCTTTTCTGGTTTCAGGTTAGGCGTTATGACTTCTTTAGTGTGAGTGAACAAGATTAATTATGAACACATTGGCTACCTTAAATAAGAGCTATAACCAATGATAGGATGAAGTCAGCGTTTGAAACTACAAATAGTCAATAATAAGATATATCATGTTTCTGACACACATAAGTATGTTATAGTTTCAGAGCATCAGTGTTAGTTTTAGTGCAATATTGCACACCTATGACCAGTAGTTTTATTTCTCAAAATTATTCTGGTTTTTGAGAAAGATAATAAGGTTACTTCAGTCTAAAACCAACTCTTCACTCTAGCACCTTGCAAGTAGGTCAGCAAACTGAGTGTGAAAAGCCATCTAAACCTGCCGCCCTTCCTTTTGTCTCTGATCAAAATTTTTAAAAAGTGAATTCTAGAAATAAAATCTGCCTTTCTCTGGATTCATACCTTTCGTTTCCTCTTTGAGAAGTGAAAAAAAAATCTTGACACACAGATCTAAGCTGTCATTGAGAAAATGATTTTTGAGTTATCTAACATATTAAAACTTAACTTCCATCTTTCCATTCTTCTAGTTCTGCGTAATTCTATGTTTGTGAAATTGAACTTTCATACAGACTTGCGTGAGTGTGTGTTGGCATTGGGAAGTGTGTTGTACATGGTAGCTGAGCCTAGGGAAACATCTCTCTAGACAGATGGTTTTCCAGCACATCGAAGGCTCTGTCCTCTTGGACATTCTCTTTTTTTTTTTTTTTTTTTTCTTTTTTAAAATTAATTTATTCTTGTTACATCTCAATGTTTATCCCATCCCTTGTATCCTCCCATTCCTACCCCCCCCCCTATTTTTCCATTATTCCCCTCCCCTATGACTGTTCCTGAGGGGGATTACCTCCCCCTATATATTCTCATAGGGTATCAAGTCTCTTCTTGGCTACCTGCTGTCCTTCCTCTGAGTGCCACCAGGTCTCCCCCTCCAGGGGACATGGTCAAATGTGAGGCACCAGAGTACGTGAGAAAGTCATATCACACTCTCCACTCAACTGTGGAGAATATTCTGACCATTGGCTAGATCTGGGAAGGGGTTTAAAGTTTACCTCCTGTATTGTCCTTGGCTGGTGCCTTAGTTTGAGCGGGACCCCTGGGCCCAAATATGCCTATCATATTGTTCTACTTGTAGATTTCTAGGACCCTCTGTATCCTTTTATTTTGCTATTCTCCCATGCATCTCTCATTTAGAGTCTCAATAGGATGCCTTCCCCTCTGTCCCAGTTTCCTGGTAAGTGAAGGCTTTCGTGGGACATGCCCCTTGGGCTAGTATGCAGATATAAGTGAGTATATACCATTTGATTCTTTCTGCTTCCGGGTTAACTCACTCATTATGATCATTTCTAGCTCAATCCATTTATCCACAAATTTCGGGAATTCCTTGTTTTTAATAGCTGAGTAGTATTCCATAGTGTATATGTACCACAGTTTCTCTATCCACTCTTCTACTGAGGGACACTTAGGCTGTTTCCATGTTCTGGCTATTATTAATAAGGCTGCTATGAACATGGTTGAGCAAATTTTCTTGTTGTGTGCTGGAGCATCTTCTGGGTATATTCCAAGGAGTGGGACATTCTCTTTTCATTCATTCTTGCTATGTTATTTAAAGTTTTATGCATAATGTATTCTCAGCAACAAGAAAAGAATAGGTTGATTTTTCAAGTTGCCTGTAATGTGCATGAGTAAATAATTCATTGCTCTACAGAAAAAGAAAATTGAAATATAAATAAAAATCTGAAATAATTTAGTCATAAACAAATATTGTTAATTGGTTATACAGAAAACTGTATTTGTTTATTACTTTTAGTAATAGAAGATAAGGCCTGGGGCCCTTCATCTAAAACGTTTAATTATTCTTCTGTTTCCCATAGATGCACAAAATACTTCAAGTTAGTTAATATGTATAGATTAGAGCCCTATTTAGTTCACACTTTTTAATTAAATATTTTTTTTTTTACTTTTTACATATACATTTATATTATTACACACACACATATATAATAAACTACCTCTATCAAGAAGAACAATGACACAGTCAGGAATTATATAAATGTTATGTTCTCGGTGTTTTGGCTATTTGTATTTGGCAGCCTTGAAGAAAACATCTTTCCTATCTTGGTGCATCTAAAATTTTGAATGTAAATCAATATCTATCATATCTCATCATTATCAACTTAAAACATTTATCTAGACCTATAAACGTCTTAACCCCTAAACAACTAAGCTTCATTGTAAAACTAAACTATCTGGTCTTCAACCCCATCAGGGACTTGAGAAGGAATAAACTTGATTATCTGAGTATGCTGGGAGTACAGGTTAGTAGCTTCCCAAATGAGAAGATGACAGTTTGTTTCCTGAACAGTCACCCAAAACTCTTTATAACATTGGAGCATCATCTTCAGTCTTCTGGCCCAATAAATCTAACAGGCACATTTGTGAGGTAGGAGCTATTGAGGACTTACTTACCGTGTCTTGTCAGAGTTCGGCCATTGACTCTGCCTGCATCCAAACTTGCTCTTTTTCAGGTAGAATTCTGTCTGTGGTATAAATGAGGACATTTTGCCCATTGGCTTGTTTTCCACATTTGAATTAGTTCACACTTTTTAATGCTGAAAAACTAAGCACAATCAGCCCATTGACTTTGTCTCAGGTGAGGGTCTTATAGTCAACATATCAAGATCAGAGGAGTGATCACATGAGAGAACAGGAAGTAGATGTTGTCTCTCTCTGGGTAACTAAGTGGTGTTCTACAATGATTATCATTTCTCCCAACGATATTGACCTCAATGGCCTACCGACCTTGTTCTAAGTCTCTTCTCTTAAATCTCTTACAGTACCCTAACATTGTTTTACCAATGATCATGTCTCTAAAACATAAGCTTCAAACTATAGCCATATGTCAGTAGTCTTCAAGTTTAAAGTTTGTAATAAATGTAAAAATTGAACAAGCTTACTTTTTGTTGAATGAAATGTTAGTGTGTTGATTTTTTTCTGACTCCAAATCTAAGCCTAGTAAGACTCTGATACCCAATTATATGCACTAATTAACTGACTGATTATCTGACATAGTGTAGCAATAAGTAGTTTTAGAAAACAAATTTCAGCTTAACACTTACTTTATTAGAATATAGTAACTAATAAATCTGTTCATATATATCTAACTACTTAAAAATGAATAATAAATAAGGCCTATAAAATGAGCCCATAAAATAATGGAACAAACACATGAAAATGCTGACAGATGATTTTTTCTTTAAATAAGCCACAAGAATTAAATCAAGATTATTAAGTAAGTGGATATTGCATAAAGAAAATCAGGTTCAAATACTTATCAAAAAATTTTAATGCTATGCATCATATTGAAAATGAGAGACATAATGTTTGATAATAAACACAAATCTGAGTGTATAATTCTGTAAATTAAATATTCTCAGACTCTAGATCATTTGTCACCTCTTCAAACATTATGTGACGTTTCAACAACACTTTTGTCCAAATTCAATGCTAAGGTTGATATAAGAAAGAACTTACAATCTTTCTTTCATTTGGTAAAGAAATTTATGGCTTTGACTTTATTTTGACTTTTCCTTATATTCAAAATATTTTCTGGTATTTTCTTAAGTGTATTATGTATGTATCCAAAAAGCACAATGTAAGTACCTTTAAGACACATTTAAATGTATGCAAATGAAGTCATTTGATTAAATTCTATTGAAGTTAAAAAAAATGAAAGTCAAAAATTAACTAAAGAGTATCATCTTTTGAATTATTTATTTAATTACCACTCTGCGTTAAAGGAACACATGACCCTGAGGTTCTTATTGTTGGAAAAATCTAAACCTTGGATCTTGTGCTAAAACTACTGTTGAGCAGAATAAAGAAAATCATTATGGTTATAGGCTAAGATCTAAAGATATGTACTAGAATTCTTTTAAAAAGTATCCGTTTCTAAATGACATTTATATTTTTCTAGCCAGTGGAAATCTAGTCTATAGTATTTTATATTTTATACCCTTAAACACAATGTATGGTTTGTTTATTATTTATGGTTTTCTAGAGGAACTGAACTGAGAAAATGCATATATATTAAGAGGGAGACTCATTAGAGCAGCGTTTTGTGTCTGTAGTCCAACGATGGCTGACTTCACAATGCAGAGACAAAGAATCTAGGACCTTCTCAGTACATGAGACCAGATGCCTCAGGAGACCCCTCTGGCACTATGGTCTTACAGATTTCTGAGCACCACTGGCATTCAGTGTATACTAAATACACACACACACACACACACACACACATATATACACATATATATATATATATACATATGTATATGTATATATATATATTCTGATGAATCATGGCTCTGTAAGCAGAGGATGACAGAAGCAAAAACGACTATGACATTGGCAGCAACCAGTGGATGGACAAATGAACAAGCCAGAATGACAATCCAGCCAAGAGCAAAACTTTTCCCTCTGTCTCCCTTAATCTGGGCCACATGCTTCCCATCATCAGGGCAAATCTATCTATTCTAGTGAACACAATCCAGAAAATTCCTCTGGACACTCACTGAGATAAACTTACCTTAGGTGAACTCTTCTGTATCTTAACTTGCCCTGTTAACTTGACAATCACTGTTAATCATCACAATTAGGAAAAATGCATTGAGTTCAAGATGGAAACAAGTGCTTACTGGGTACAGATGCAAATAAGACTGCGTAGGCAATCATAAACAGCATTCATCAACACTCACATTCTTCCTGACAAAGTTTAGCAGTTGTTTCTGTTTAAATCTGAAACTGTAACTGTCATGACAAAGAATGGATGGGTTTACATCCAGTGTACCCTATTTAATAACACAAATGTAAAGTGCTTCATATATATGGCTATTTTAATTTGTCCTCACATTATTTTATCTCATTGCCTCAAACAGGTAGGTCTCAAATGAGACAATGATCATAAAATGTTCTACATATATGAGAAAAGCAATGAGTTTTCCTAGACTAGCTTTTATCAAAATTTCCATTTTCTTGAATTTGTGGTATAGCATATGAGTTATTTTTCTCATCGAAGTGATAAAATGTCTCATTATAAGTACCTGGTGGAAGGAAAGATTAATAATTTTTGTTCAGGCTTTGAGGTAGCATGAGAGGCAAGGTAGAAAGCGTGACTTGAGTGCTGTACCTGGCTGGTGTGAGGCTGCACTCTCACATCTCCACAGACCAGAAACAGGGGGGTTAGGAGTAAATTCACTGTAGACCTCGAACTCTACTATACAGAACTCATTTCATTTAGTATAACCTCTTCTCCCAAAGGTTCCACAATCTCACAAAGTCGTGAAATTGGCTTGGCAACAAGCATTACAACTCAATAGCTTGTGAGGGATATTTAAAATATTTATTCTTGGGAAACTGGGAGGGAGCGAGGAATGGGGGGATACAAGGGATGGGATAACAATTGAGATGTAATATGAATAAATTAATAAAATATATTAAAAAAAGATTATAAAACAATGACATGATTTTCCCCTTACATATTTTCCATCCAAAATCTCCCTATTACCACATCCTATTCTTTTCCAAATCATGCCCACTGTGTTTTACTAGTTATTATTGCAAATATTTGTATGTGTATGTAATATATGTTCCTAAATACATAGATACAAGAGGAAAACATGGTCTTTTCTAGGGAAGAGCACACCAGTTTGTTATCCAATATCCAATGTGGGGACAATTTTTTTATTGAAACATAATTTTCTCATAGTTTCATAGATATTTCATCATGCAAATGTGGGAAATCTAATATCAAAAGCCTCTAGAATTTCAGAAATTTTTAACACAGTTAAAAGTTTTTAACAATTTTTAACAAAGTTACCACAGAAATTCAAGATAAACTCTTCACTGTGAACCACTGTGTAATAAAACAAATAAACAAAAATCAATTCATATACTTCTGATATACAGTAGCATAATATAAGTATTCCTTTTCTAATTGGAGGTACAGAGATAACAAGGCAAGATCACATCAAAGTAATACCTAAAACCAACAGGAAAAATACAAAATCTTATGGCAATATATATAGGGTCTGAGGGGTCATAATGATGTTACATATGCTTGCATGGTCTTTGAGAACCCTAACTTTCTAGCTCCTTTGTCTTTGTTTCATGTAGCATTTACACTCAATGCCTGCAGCTTTCTTCAGTGAATGGGTTATGTATCTCCAATATGGCATCTCCAATACCATTTGGTCTCTGCCACAGTGGAAGTTTTACTTTAATGGCATTAGTTACAGATCACTCCTGAGCTTGAAAGAAACTTGATTGTGGCGTGTAGTACCTGGTCACAGAAACATTTTTCAGCCTCAGTCCAAGCTTCTCTGGCCGTCTCAGACTTGAATGCTATAAATGCATAAAAAGCAACATCACATGGAGGATGCCAAACTCTGTTGCTAGCTTGAGATATAGCCTGGACCTCATGGGACACAATTGCTACTCTCTGTCTCTGTTTCTGTCTTTGTCTCTGTCTGTCTCTGTCTCTCTATCTCTCTTTGTCTCTCTTCTCTCTGTCTCTCTGTCTGTCTCTGTCTCTCTGTCTCTGTCTGTCTGTCTGTCTGTCTGTCTGTCTCTCTCTCTCTCTGTATGTATGTATGTATGTATGTATGTATGTATGTATGTATGTATCTGTTTGTCTATCTGTCTGTGCAGCTGTATATGAGGTGCACCATGTTAGCCATGATGGGCACAATGTGGCTGGTGGACATATTCCAGTAGCTTCTATATTTCCATCTGTGGGTTCTGATCATCAGGCTCAGACCATCAGGCTTAGTGGTAAGTACCTTTACCAATCTCTCTGACCTTCAAGTACCATTTCAACTAAAATATAAGACAGTGAGTAACATTAACTTTTTCTAAAACAAACATAATTTATGATAATGAAACAGTAACTAATCATATTAATCATATTTTACTAATTATTATGCATAGGTTATATTTCCTCTAGGTGAAAATTTTGTAATATATGATATTAACTTCAATACTTAATATGCATTATGTTCAACTTGAAAGCAAAAATGGAAGAAGTGAAACATCTTTTCATAACAAAATTTTTCTTTTATATTTATGACTGAGTCTATGTTATGATAATTCCTTTAGACAAAGTCAATAGAGAAAAAAGTAAATGCATAATGGTTGCTTCACAGATGCGTACAGTTTACAAAGAACTAAGAATGTGTGAGAGACACACTGAAAATTGCCCTGAGTTCTGTTGCTTTTGCTAGTCTACTAAAATAAACAAAAATCTGCCAAGAATCATTGAATTGGCACAAAATTCTAAATCTCACAATGTAGCAGCTGAACTTAAATATTGCACTGTACCACTGAGGGTTCCTATTGTTTATAAACAGAAGACTGACAAATGCCTCTTATTTCTAAGCAGAAGCATTTTGTTTCTTCAATATTACATCTGTTATATCTTTAATCCAAAAACTCTTTATAGTAGAGACCACAGGTATTTTCTAAATGAAAATAATTCTGTTGCTTACATTATAACAACCTAAAAAAGTACACCATATAAATGCATATTTTTAAAAGTGCAGCTTTTCTTTGGGAGAGGTTAATACAATGAAAGCTTTACTCAATCAACACAGACATAATTGGCCAATGTGCTGACAAGTGAGTGACTGAATGTTCAGTCATAGATGAAACATATATACCCAACTATTCCAGCCAAGGTTCAAGGAAAATTTTAGAAGAGGCAGTAGAATGTACAAGGTGCATGATGGGGAGGAGGCATGTGAAAAATGCTGCCTTCCAGACGTTGCATAGCTGTTGGACAAAGAGCAGCTATGGCTGTCTGCATGATTACCACATCAAGCTTTTTAAATTTTCAGGGTGCATGGGAGAGAAGCCCTGAGGGCCCCATAGCAGCCTAAGGGCTGTTTGCAGTGGTGGCTGCTGAGAATGTGAGAGTGGCTCTTCATTGTGGGTCTGGACACTGGTCAGTTGTCCATGTTCACTGGGTGTCTATAATCCTATTCAACCAGCAATTACTGGACTTAGAATATTATATTGAAAATAAGAAAGGACATGATGTTAGAAGGAAGAAATGTGTGTGTGCAGGTGTGTGTGTGTGCATAGTTGGAGGGGAAGAGTAAGGGATTGATTGATTACATATGCTGTATGTATAAAATTAACAAATAACCATTTTAAAAGAAGAATCAAACTCAGAAAGCTAAAATGCAAAAAATATCAACTGAACCTTAATCTTTACTCAATTATTTTCTGTTCTTTAGACCAGCTCTTACCTGATACTTCCAATATTGGAATTCCAATCTTATCTGAGAGTATTTTTTAAATAAGCTATCTTTTAAAGTATTTACATTTTCTTGTATGGTATTAGTTCACATAGTAAGATGCTTTTATTTTGTGTCTTGCTTTCCACATGTGAATCTTGTAAATATTGAGTCCATAAAAGTATTGCCAAATCAAAGGTGACAGTGAATATCTTAAGGGTAAGTTATTTGATCTTGATTTTGTTGCTTTGTCTTTCTTTCTGTAGTTCTTTTTTATTTTAGATACTTAAAAAAAAATGTGTATATACCTGTGCAGAGAAGGGTTTGCGAGAATGCATGTAGATATCCATGGACTCCAGAACAGGATAACAGATACCTTGAAGCTGGAGATACAGGTCAGTATATACTTCTGATTGGCCCTAGGAAAAAAATTGGGGTTTCTGAACTATCAAGTGATCTTAAGCACCGAGTCATTTGTATAGCAACTTGTACTTAATTTTGTAACATTAATATAATTATTAATTATTCTTATTCTACAGAAAAAAAGAAATAGAAATAGCAAAAATAATTTCACTCCACCGCACACATACACACATAGGCACACCATTGCTGAAAAATAATTTTTGTGCTTCTGCTTACTCGGTCTAAAGTCACTTGGAGTAATGCTGTTCCATGCATGTGTGACTGCACTATCTCAAAGGATGATTAGATTTGTTGGTTTCTATTTCTTTTTGGTTTGTGGGTGCTTGAAATGTGAAATATTTTTCAAAGCAAATCTTTGTAGCAAAGATTTTGAGAGATGAGTTATTGCACAAATTCTAGCATCCAAATACCCCTCTCCTCATTTGTAATTGCTTTAATAAAAGGATTTGGACTTTTTCTATTCTCTTAATTATATCATACTTATTTTGTTTTATTGTTTGGAAAGCAACTTAGTCTTAGACTGCCGCGACCCTTCCAACCAGCGGAAAATAAGGACACGACCCTAGCGTTCTTCTCCAAGCGGTTTATTCAGGAATTTCCAGCAAGCTTCTTCTCTGCACCCCAGCGCCCCTCTTATATCCTCTGCCTCACCTAATCAGCAGCTCTTATGTCGGTAGCTCCAATTGGTTCCCAACAAGGTGGGATGCATACGTCAGAGCAAAGCGCGGCCCACAACCCACATAAGGACTTGTTTACCAGGAGCAGAATTGCAAGTCATTTTGCCTGGCAGGTTGCCAGGCGCCATCTTAGCGAGGGCAATAGCTTCAGGAGAAAGACAAAGATTTAATATTCTTCTTCATCCTCTTTTTGCTTCTTGGTCATTTTCCTATCTTGGACTCCTGTCCTTTTTTTTTTTTTTTTAATTATCTTTCTTTTATTTATATTTTTTCCATTTTAATATTTTATTCACATTACATCTCGATTGTTAGCCCTTCCTCTGTTTCCTCCGATTCTTCCCTCCCTCCCACTTCCCCCCTTCTCCCCTCCCCTATGTCTGTGATTGAGGGAGACCTCCTCCCCCTATATATGCTCTTAGAATATCAAGTCTCTTTTTGGTAACTTGCTATCCTTCCTCTGAGTGCCGCCAGGCCTCCCCATCCAGGGGACGTGGTCAGAAAAGGGGCACCAGAGTTCCTGTGAGAGTTAGATCTCACTCTCCACTCAACGGTGGAGAATATCATGTTCATCGGCTAGGTCTTGGTAGGGGTTCGAAGTTTAATGCCTATATTCTCCTTGGCTGGTGCCTTAGTTTGAGGAGGACCCCAGGACCAGATCTGCCTGTCATAAAGTTCTTCTTATAGGTTTCCAGGATCCTGTGGGCCTTACTATTTCCCCATTCTTCCATGCTACTCTCGCCTAAAGTCTCAATAGGATGTCCTCTCCTCTGACCCACTTTCTTGGTAAGTAAAGTTTTTCATGGTATGTATCCCTTGGACTAGTGTTTTGATATAAGTGAGTATATACTGTTTGTCTCTTTTTGCTTCTGGGTGAACTCACTCATTATGATAATTTCTAGATCAATCTATTTGTCCACAAATTTCGGGAATTCCTTGTTTTTAATAGCTGAGTAATATTCCATAGTGTAAATGTACCACAGTTTCTTAGTCCATTCTTCTACTGAGGGACACTTAGGCTGTTTCCATGTTCTGGCTATCATGTATAAAGCAGCTATGAACGTGGTTGAGCATATGTCCCTGTTGTGTGGTAGGGCATTTTCTGGGTATATTCCAAGGAGTGGAATAGCTGGGTCTTGAGGAAGCACTATTCCCATTTTTCTGAGAAAGCACCAGATAGATTTCCAAAATGGTTGTACTAGTTTGCATTCCCACCAGCAATGAAGGAGTGTTCCTCTCTCTCCACATCCTCGCCAACACGTGGTGTCATTTGAGTTTTTGATCTTAGCCATTCTGATGGGTGTAAGATGGAATCTCAGTGTCATTTTGATTTGCATTTCTCTGATGACTAACGAGGATGAGCATTTCTTTAAGTGTTTCTTGGTCATTTGATGTTCCTCTGTTGAGAATTCTCTGTTAAGTTCCAAGCCCCATTTCGCAATTGCGTTGTTTGGTTTTGTGGTGTTTAATTTCTTGAGTTCTTTATATATTTAGGATATTAAACCTTTGTCAGATGAAGGGTTGGTGAAGATCTTTTCCCATTCTGTAGGCTGTCGCTTTGTTCTCTTGACAGTGTCTCCTGCCTTACAGAAGCTTCTCAGCCTCATGAGATCCCATGTATTAATTGTTGACGTTAAGGCCTGAGTTGTTGGTGTACGGTTCAGGAAGTTGTTTCCTGTGCCTATGTGTCCCAGGCTCTTCCCCACTTTTTCCTCTAACTGAATTAATGTCTCTGGTTTTAAGTTGAGGTCTTTAATCCACTTGGAGTTGAGTTTTGTGCATGGTGACGAATAAGGGTCTAATTGCATTTTTCTACATGTAGACATCCAGTTAGACCAGCACCATTTGTTGAAGATGCTATCCTTTTTCCATTGAATAGATTTGGCTTCTTTGTCAAAAATCAAGTGAGCAAATGTGTGTGGATTCATCTCTGGGTCTTCAATTCGATTCCATTGATCCACCAGCCTATTGCTTTGCCAGTACCATGCTGTTTTAATTACTGTTGCTCTGCAGTACAGCTTGAGATCAGGTTTGGAGATTCCTCCGGAGGATCTTTTATTGTATAGGATTGTTTTTGCTATTCTGGGTTTTTCATTTCTCCATATGAATTTGAGAATTGATCTTTCAATATCTTCAAAATATTTTGTGGGTATTTTGATAGGGATTGCGTTAAATCTGTAAATTGCTTTTGGTAAGACGGCCATTTTTACTGTGTTGATTCTACCGATCCACGAACAAGGTAAATTCCTTATTTATATTTTTATATCATATATATATGATATATATATATATATATATGTTATAACATATATATATGTTATAACATATATATATGTTTACATCCACTACATACTATATTAGAAAGTTCTCTCTATTTCTTTATTCTGAATAAATAAGAAAGGAAACCTTGACATGTATTTTGGATGTATGATATCGTTTAAAATGTTTTTGTTATTATTTTTATATCCAGACAGAAGTTTCCCTTCCCTCTTCTCTAGGTGAGTACCTACCAACCACCTTCCCTCTGCTCCTATCCACTCCACCACCATTTCTTTTCAGAAAAGGAGAGACTTTCAATTGATTTCACCAAACATGGCATATCAAGTTTCTGTAAGACTAGGCACTTCCTCTCTTAATAAGGCTGGATGAGGCCAGGCAACCCAGTAGTAGGAAAGGGGCCCATGTGCTGGAAAAGATCAGAGGCAAACCCTGCTCCCTGTATTCAGAGCTCCACAAGAACACCAAGCTATAAAGCTGTAATATATATTCAAAGGGCCTAGGTAAGTCCAATGCAGGCTCTCTTGTTTTCTGTTCAGTCTTTGTGAGCCACTCTGTGCCCAGGTTAGCTCCTCCTACAAAAAATCTCTTGTGGCATCCTTTACCACTCTGGTTCCTTTGATCCTTCTTTTCGTTCTTCTTCAGGATTCCTGGAACTCTTCCTAATGTTTGACTATGAGTATCTGCATCTGTTTCCATCAGTTTCTGGGTGAAATCTCTCTGCTGACAATTGGGCTAGGCACCATCTATGAGTATAGCAGAATATCATTTAATTGATTTTTCTTTTCTTTTTTTTTTTTTTTTTTTTTTTTGCCAGTAGTGTTTGGTTCTATTGTTGGTCTCAGGGTTTTCCAGCCTTTAGTTTCTGGTCCTCCTGGAAGGGTAAGGGCTGGGTTCCCTTTTGGGGCATGGTTCTCAAGCTGGACCCATCATTGGTGGGCTAATCCTACAATTTCTACACCACCTTTATCTCGTCATATCTTGTAGAGAGGATAAATTGTGGGATAAAAATTTTGTGGCTGGGTTGGTGTCACAATCCCTCCAACTTAAGTCTTGCCTGGTTACAGGAGTTGGCCAGTTCAGGCTCTGTGTTTCTCATTGCTAGGAGTCTTAGCTAGGGTCACACTCACAGATTCCTGGGAGTTTCCATTGCCCTAGTTTTCTAGCTCATTCCAGACATGCCCCTAAATTCCAGTTGTCTCTCCAACTACTCTGTCCTCCATCCTCCTGTTGCAGGATTTTTGATCACCCTGTGAACTCCCTAAGAATGTGTTGTTTATGTGAAAATCCTGTTTCTAGTTGTAATGTGTCTAATCCCTAACACACACCTTTAATCTAAGAGCATTCTTTCTGCTCGAGTATTTTAAACAAGGTTAAACAAAGTTGACCCTAGGTCAAGAGGCAGAGCAAGGAAGGAGTTGACAGGAAATGAACATAGGAAAAAAACATAAAGAATAAGAAGTCAGGAGGACAGATAGAGACTCACATTAAATAGGAGGGAGGAACATTCAGATTTGAGGGTTTTTTTGAGACTGTGTGGGGAAGGAGGTTTTCTTTTTCTTTTAGAACTTCAGCTGTAGATGGTCAGCTGGGACCTTTCTCTGCCTCTCTGAGCTAGCAGGCTTTCACTCAAGCATCTTGCTCTCAAATCTTCATTGGTAAAATAAAAAGATTGAGATTTGTTACAATAACATCCTCCCCGGACTTGATTCCCTATTCTCAACCTCCCTACCTGACACTCTCCACCCAAGATGACTGTTCAATTTCCCTTTCCCAAGGAGAGTCATGCCTCCCTCTCGAGGTCTCCTTGTTTCTTAGCTTCTCTGGGTCTGTGCATTGTAGTATGCTTATCCTTTTCTTTATAGCTAATATCCACGTGAGTAAATACTGCCGGGCGTGGTGGCACACGCCTTTAATCCCAGCACTCGGGAGGCAGAGGCAGGCGGATCGCTGTGAGTTCGAGGCCAGCCTAGTCTACAAAGTAAATCCAGGATGGCCAAGGCTACACAGAGAAACCCCGTCTTGAAAAAACAAACAAACAAACAAACAAAAAAATGAGTAAATACCATGTTTGAGTTTCTGCCTCTGGGTTTTCACATGATGTCAGAAAGCACGCTGTGCTTGTTATTATTTTTTTTTTCTACTTGGCAAAACTGAAGATTGAGTTGGAGACTACATAAAATTTTTCAATTGTTGAATTTCATCATTCTCCAGATAAAATGAAATTGTAAATTTTTTGAGGTAAAATATATCAAGAAAGACAAAGGATTGTGAGTGAATTACATAGTTAAATGATCCCTTAACTAATCATGTGAGGAAAACCTTCTCTTTCTTTTCATTATTGTTCATGCTTTTCCCTTCATATTCAATTCCTTTCAGTGCATCTGAATTCCCTCAAAGAATCACATAAATACAGGGACCATGTCCAATGTGTGCTTAGTTCTAGCCCTAGAAATGAACACAAGTATAGCTACTAATAATTAATTCAAGCTACTCCCCACTAAAGTTCAAATGATTCTTTGAGAGCATACAGGTGTTTATTACATAGTCCTGATGAAGAACATACAGACTTATGTAGCCTTACCATGAACAAAATTATCTGGGAAACTCCAGCATTGTATTTTAAGGATATATATAAATCCTTATATATTGCCTAAATCATGGTATTTGTTATAATTAGTATAATTAGTATATATTTAGTTTATTTTTCTTATAGAAATCCATGCTTTTATCAGGTTTTGAGATTTTTCATCAACTACATATTACCCAATAGCTGGAACCACATAAATTCCTACCTGTATTTTTTTTTTTCTTCTTCTGTTGATAATAGATCTATTCCATGGTTTTCCTCTACACTCATTCATGTCTACTTATAACACTGATTTAATTTAGATGTCATTTCCGAAGCCTAACCAGTTGTGACAAACCCCCTTGCCATTTCCCTATAGCTAATTTGCCCTTTCCTGCCTTTCATAATGAAGCTTACATTTCTATGTAAACATATTTCAGCTTCGGTTAGAAAAATGTCAGGGCATTTTTAGCACGTGAGATTATATTTAACATCTTTAACTCATTTGATCAAACTGTTTAAATATTTGTTCAGAGCCACAAGGCTCAACTGTTGTCTCTTTTGTGGTCTTTTTTCCCAAGCTTTGTTGATCTCTATCTTTTTATTTTTTTTATTTTTTTATTTTATTTTATTTTTATTTTATTTTATTTTTATTTATTTATTTATTTATTTATTTATTTTTTTTTTTGATCTCTATCAATTTCCTATATAGTATGTGGTATTACATGGCTCTATGCCTTTAAGGACTTTCCCCATTGTGTTTAGGAAGTGCTATCTTGTTCCTCCGCTGAAAGATATCTGCTTATCTTTGGGCTTACAGATAAACTATCACATTCCTCCTTGATAATGTCAGATTCTGCAGAGAATTAGTTGCTTCATTTTCTGTAACAATGATATCAAGGAGTGTAATCGCAGACTTTTATATGCCATGGAGCTTCCACTGTGATTTAAGTCCTTTTTCTGAATACCATTTCTTCAGGTGCTAAAAGTGAAGTCTAGTTAAAAAAAAAAAAAAAAAAAAAAAGGGCTGTAGCTAGACCCTTAAAGAAAGGTGAGTCTTTCCCCATCCCCACCTCTGCCAGTAGCTTTCTAATGTATATTGTGGAACGACTTTCTAATGTATATTGTGGAACAACTTTTAGGAGTTCTTTTCAATTGTTTCCTGTCTAGGCTGTACTTTTTGGAGGTGGGGGTTGTCATAGAAGCCTTCTATGTTTGCAGTCATTGATACCACTGCAGAAGAAGCCTCCAATCCTTTACAGTCAGACAGAGTGTGGATCATGGACTTCCATACGTTATCTGTTGGAAGCATGGGTATCTAGGGGCAGTATAGACCAAAGATACCAATAGGGTCTTTGGTGGAAGTCCAACCCATAGATGTCAACATGGATTAAGGAGGCAGTACTGACTACAGACTACAGATATCTTCAGGGTCTTGAGAGAAACACAGTCCAGAGGGATCACCATGGCCCTCAACATGGTCTCTGGTGGCAGTATAGACCACTGACATAAACATAAGTCTCTACTGCAACTTGGGCCCTTCATAGCCTTGGTGTCAGCACAAGCCACAGACATCTGCATAGCCTTCAGTGGTAACAAGGGCTACAATGCAAAACTGTGTGTATATATATATATGTTTTGTTCACACAGCTCTATGTCACTATAAGCTACCAGGCTGACCCAAGGCCCCTGGTCTCCAAAGCAGCATAAATTACTGGACAGTCACCATGTACTCCCTGATCACAGAAATGCCTCAGGTCCCCATGCTTGGTGGTGATGACATGCTCCCAGATCTGGCCTCACTGCACCAGCTCCTCCCTGCAGTCCAGCAGCATGCAGATGGAGTAGGTGTTCCAGTTGAGCAAATGGAAGCATTGGCTGCGGGCCTGGATTTAATCAGGCCATGGCAGGGGAATATTCTGAAATTTGTTGGGGGGAAATAATCAATTTAGTCTGATAGTAAAATAATTATATATAACACTCTTTCTCATATGTTATTACTATAGATGTAGTCATATGACCGCATCTAACTACAAGAGACATTTTCAAAAATTGTTAGTAGATCAAGTATCAAATGATAAAATGTTATAAAAATTAACAGATGAGTTTCCTCCATTATCATCCTCATTACTAAGGATTTGAGGTCATTTTCCTGTATTTCCATTGTATTTGAGTTCTCTGGGTTGTTTTCTTTGGGCAATCTACAGATTCAATGCAATCCCTATCAAAATACCTACACAATTTTTTAAAGACATTGAAAGTTTAATTCTGAACTTCATATGGAAAAACAAAAAGCCCAGAAGAGCTAAAACAAGCTTGTACAATAAAAGGTGCTCCAGAGGAATCTCCATACCTGATCTCAAACTGTACTATAAAGCAATAGTAATTAAAACAGCATGGTACTGGCACAGCAACAGGCTGGTTGATCAGTGGAATCGAATCAAAGACCCAGATATGAATGCACACACATATGGTCACTTGATTTTTGACAAAGAAGCCAAATCCATTCAATGGAAAAATGATAGCATCTTCAACAAATGGTGCTGGTCTAACTGGAGGTCTATGTGTAAAAAAAATGAAACTGGACCCATATTTGTCACCTTGCACAAAACTCAAATCCAAGTGGATTAAAGACCTCAATATAAAACCAGAGACACTTAGCCACTTAGAGGAAAAAGTGGGAAAGAGCCTGGAACATATTGACATAGGAGACAACTTCCTGAACAGAACACCAACGGCCCAGGCCTTAATGTCAACCATTAATAAATGGGACCTCATGAGGCTGAGAAGCTTCTGTAAGGCAGGAGACACTGTCAAGAGAACAAAGCGACAGCCTACAGACTGGGAAAAAATCTTCACCAACCCTACATCTGACAACGGTCTAATATCCAAAATATATAAAGAACTCAAGAAATTAAACACCACCAAACCGAATAACCCAATAGAGAAATGGGGCTTGGAACTAAACAGAGAATTCGCAACAGAGGAGTTTCAAATGGCTGAGAAACACTTAAAGAAATGCTCAACCTCCTTAGTCATCAGGGAAATGCAAATCAAAACAACTCTGAGATTCCATCTTACACCCATCAGAATGGCTAAGATCAAAAACTCAAGCAACACCACATGCTGGCGAGGATGTGGGGAGAGAGGAACACTTCTTCATTGCTGGGAGGAATGCAAACTAGTACAGCCACTTTGGAAATCTATCTGGTGCTATCTCAGAAAAATGGGAATAGGGCTTCCTCAAGACCCAGCTATTCCACTCTTTGGAATATACCCAGAAGATGCTCCAGCACACAACAAGAAAATTTGCTCAACCATGTTCATAGCAGCCTTATTCATAATAGCCAGAACATGGAAACAGACTAAGTGTCCCTCAATAGAAGAGTGGATAAAGAAACTGTGGTACATATACACTATGGAATACTACTCAGCTATTAAAAACAAGGAATTCCCGAAATTTGTGGATAAATGGATTGAGCTAGAAATGATCATAATGAGTGAGTTAACCCAGAAGCAGAAAGACTCAAATGGTATATACTCACTTATATCTGCATACTAGCCCAAGGGGCATGTCCCACGAAAGCCTTTGCTTACCAGGAAACTGGGACAGAAGGAAAAGCATCCTGTTGGGACTCTAAATGAGAGACGCATGGGAAAATAGCAAAATAAAAGGATACAGAGGGTTCTAGAAATCTACAAGTAGAACAATATGATAGGCAGATTTGGGCCCAGGGGTCCCGCTCAAACTAAGGCACCAGCCAAGGACAATACAGGAGGTAAACTTTAAACCCCTTCCCAGATCTAGCCAATGGTCAGAATATTCTCCACAGTTGAGTGGAGAGTGAGATATGACTTTCTCAAGTACTCTGGTGCCTCACATTTGACCATGTCCCCTGGAGGGGGAGACCTGGTGGCACTCAGAGGAAGAACAGCAGGTAGCCAAGAAGAGACTTGATACCCTATGAGAATATACAGGGGGAGGTAATCCCCCCCAGGAACACTCATAGGGGAGGGGAATAATGGGAAAATGGGGGTGGGGAGGAATGGAAGGATACAAGGGATGGGATAAACATTGAGATGTAACAAGAATAAATTAATAAAAAAAATTAACAGATGATCATTTACACTGTACTCATCAACTATTAAATATTCTGCAGCCTTGCTATTTTAACCTATAGCCAACTAGCCAATATGTTTTGAAGAAGTGAAATTGTTTTATTTTTAGCCAAAGGCATTTTTTATGCAGAAAGTTCTATAGAATCCTCAACCTATAAAAATCAGTAAGAAATTTTACCAAAGCTTCAGGATGCAAATTACATTTCAGTAAGCAATTAGAAAAAATATACTTCAATATGTTAAAATAGCATACAAATATGTACTTTGAATTAGTCTTATAAAAATAAAACCCAAGACTTCTCTAGAAAAGTTGAAACCATTATTAAAATAAATGAAACTGTAATAAATAGACCAAAGGCTACTTTTAGGGGAGATATATAGCTGGTAACATTTTTATTACTCTTACAGTGATGTGAAGATTCAAAGCAACTTTAATCATGCTCATCAGCTCTTTTATTGTTATGATAACATATTTAGCACAAACTTTGTACAAATAAACAAATGAATCATATATTATTATTATTAAAATGACAAAGACGAAGGTCTCAAAATATCTGGTCTAAAGGCTTTTTATAATAGCTAGAACATGGAAACACCCTAAGTGTCCCTCAGTAGAAGAATGGATAAAGAAACTGTGGTACATATACACTATGGAATACTACTCAGCTATTAAAAACAAGGAATTCCCGAAATTTGCGGACAAATGGGTTGAGCTAGAAATGATCATAATGAGTGAGTTCACCCAGAAGCAGAAAGACTCAAATGGTATATGCTCACTTGTATCTACATACTAGCCCAAGGGGCATGTCCCATGAAAGCTTTCACTTACCAGGAAACTGGGACAGAGGGGAGGACATCCTATTGGGACTCTACATGAGAGAAACATGGGAGAATAGCAAAGTAGAAGGATCCAGAGGGTCCTAGAAACCTACAAGTAGAACATTATAATAGGCAGATTTGGGTCCAGGGGTCCCGCTCAAACTATGGCACCAGCCAAGGACAATACAGGTGGTAAACTTCAAACCCTTACCCAGATCTAGCCAATGGACAGGATATTCTCCATTGTTGAGTGGAGAGTGGGGGTCTGACTTTCACACTGGTGCCTCATATATGACCATGTCCCCTGGAGGGGGGGACCTGGTGGCGCTCAGAGGAAGGACAGCAGGTTACCAAGAAGAGACTTGATACCCTATGAGCATATACAGGGGGAGGAAATCCCTCTCAGGAACAGTCATAGGGGAGGGGAATAAGGGGAAAATGGGAGGGAGGGAAGAATGGGAGGACACAAGGGATGAGATAACCATTGAGATGTAACAAGAATAAATTAATAAAAAAATTTTAAAAAACAGGAAAAAGGTGTTATTAAAGATTAAATGCAATATGGAGAGCTGTTAGGATATTAGTGGCACGAGCCATTTGGAGATGATTCTTCAGATAAGAAGTACATCCAGACGAGAGGGGAAATGAATGGTTGAAGTACATATTAAGAGGTAGAAGCAGTGATACCTGATGGTTGTAGGTGAAGAGAGAGAAATAGCACAATCAAGTGGTATTTTAGCTTAAGCAACTAGGCAGAGGAACTGTGAATTATTCAGAGAACAGTGACTGAGTATTACTTGGAGTAAAAAAAAGAGCCAAGTTTGTTTTACATACATTAAGTTTAGATATATGTACGGTGAAGTGTACATCAGCTAGGTGAATACATAGGTGTATATTCTGGGAAAAGGTAATGATTTGCGACTCACAATAATTTCCACATCTGGAACCGAAATTCTGAGATTCAGTTTATATATGCAAGCGAAGACTGAACTTTGGATATGGTCTTAATGAATGTCAATTTTTTTATATCAAAATATAATTTGTGTAATTGCACACATAAGCTGTGAGTCACTTTTAAGGCTTTGCTGTGTATTTTAAGAGTTGTGTGCATGGTAACCAGTGACACTTCTCTCCATCTAATGAGTTTTCCTTTATCAAAACCCCATAATAATGAGACTATTAAGAAAACAAATGAATATGTTCAGTACAGACAGTAGGAGAAACGATACAGTGATTACCATTCCAGAAGACAAAAACAAAACAAAAACAAAAACAAAAACAAACCAAATTGGTAATATCTTCACAGTAAATAATCATGACCAGCACTAGGATCTTCCATATTTTACATTCTCTGTGGTTTTCAGCCACATAAGTTGTTTTATTAATGTACATATTTTCCTGTACTTGATTCTCTTCATCTCATGTATAATAAACATAGCTTAAATTTATCCTGATTGCGAGTGCTAATGCAATTGAACTTATTGTATCTGTAAGTATATACCCCACAGAATAGGGTGGGGAAAAAATCTCAAAACTTTATCTGTATTTGAAACCTTTGGAAGATCCCTTAAAAAGTGTACAATAATATTGATAGTACACTTAAAGGATTGCCAATAATTTATTCATAATAAGATATATATTGTTCTTTATTGACCCCCAAACCCTGCCTATGAAAACACTTGAATCAATAAAACACTGTGTCTCATAGCTTCATAACAGAATATTAGTTAAATATGCCAATAAAAATGTCAAAGCACAATAAATTTTAAATAAATGTTCAATATAGCCTGACGTAGACTGATATTTTAAAATATGTATTTCATTATACCTTTAATCTGAGGCACTCTCCAACTTTAAATTACTGCTTAAATTGACAAGTGTGGATTTATTAACTACCATCTAGTCCTTTTCAATTACTCTACATTACCTTTTTAACCTTGAAGCCCACTGTGAGAAACCGATGTATACATTTTATATTTTGTAGCTTTCTCCTGGCATTCGTTTCTAAATTGGAATTTCTGCAATAAAACTAACCTTTTGATACTCCGTCCCTGTGCATTAAAGTTGCTAATTTTTTTAATCCTCACATATCCCTGCGAGTTCAATATAGTAATATAGTGATTTAAAATATTATGAAGTTAAACTTACTAAGGATAAGACAGTGTGTAATTTTACACTGAATATGTGCATACATGAAACTGTACAATCTAAGCCTCAACTGTGATCCTTTTTCTTAAGGATTATTACTAAGGTAGCTCAAATTTATGATGATGACTCTATGGAAATAATTTCATGTTTCTCTTAAAAGTATGCCACAGTGCTACTTAGAAATAATTTTATAGGTAGTAGCAAGGGAGTTAAGGACATAGCAATATGGAGTAAACTTGGAATAAATACAAGGATGTAGAAGCATGAAAATTTCCTGACGTAAACCATTTTTCCACACACTAACAAAAATGTGTTGTTAAGACTTTCTGTTGTCAAATCTAATTTTAAAATGTAATGTTTTGTGTTGGGAATTTTTTGGGTTTAACATATTCTTTGACCCATGTATGCATTTCCTCAATTGTATCTGTCTTCCATTTTCTATATTCTGTAGGTGATGGTTGCTTTTTTAGTTTCTGTTCACCTACCTGGATTTTCTATTCACAAAATTCCCTCAGTTTGTGTTTTCTTTATTACCTCTATTTCCATTTTCATGTGTTAAACATTTTTATTTATTTCCTTCAATTGTTTGTATAGATTTTTTTGACCTTCTTGAAGAAATTTCCTCATTTCCTCAATTTTTTTTGCTCATCGTTTCCTTGAATTGTATTAAGAAATTTATTCACTTCATTTTTAAGAATCTTCATCAATTGTGTTGTCTGCCCTTGATATAAGGGTTTGTACCAAGTCTTATTTTAACTTTCTGTGCTCAATCAGCTGTTATTACTGGGAGGCTTGCTCTTTTCTGAAGGGAAATAGAGGGATAAGTCTGAGGAAAAGAGGAAGTGGCACAAACCATGGAGGAAGAAAGGAAAGAGAGGCTGTGGTTGGGATGTATTGATGAGAGAAAAACCAAAAATAATAATTTCAATTCAACATAGATATATTACGCTTTCTTCATTTCTGTAAGATAATAAAAATATAAACATATACAAATATGTGTGTATTTTATATACAAGTATAATGTTTGTATTTGTAGAGAAAAATTATTCATTTAAATTCAACATAATAGGCACAGTACTTATATAGAATAATTTTTACAATGATAATAATAAATTATCTTATTTAAAGTAAAATGAAAGCTCACTCCATATGTTATTCTTTGTGTGGAAATTATAGGACCCCATGTCTTAATGATCAGGTATTTGGTATACTAAATTTCCGGAGTAAAGATTGGCTGATTGAGTATCAAAATTCTTTTGATAGTGGTCATCGAATCCCACCTCATTCTGACAATTCTCTTTTTTAAAAATCCTCCTCCTTCTCCTCCTCATCAAAGTGTATATAAGTGAATATGGACACTTTCTGTACTTATGTGGGTCAAGGACCAATTTTGGCTTTAGTGGCATTGAGCTTACTTACTTGCAGCATTTCACCAGATTTTTTCCTGTTCCTTTCATATGCTATAGTAACTTGTCCTAAGGAGTGAAATATAAAAATTGATATGGTTAAAAGCTCTACTTATGGACTACACATGTTATAATCTTATTTTGTTAATATTTAGATTTACCAATTAAAAGGTAATCATTACTGAGTTACAGTTGCTAATTTAAGAAGGTACCACTTCATTTCCAAAATCAATTGTATGATTTTTGTGAAAGAAGATAACATATAATTGAGCATCAGCCTCAAACCTAGTCATAACTCCATGGTATCATTATTAAATGTAAAAGAGAAAAAGTTCTGAAAGTTATTTTGATTTATCTAAAAATCCTGGTTTTCAATGCCCACTGTACTCAGTAATCTAACTAAAGTGAAAATATACAGTGCTAGTCCCAGAAATTATATTCAGATACTCTCTGAAGCCTTAAATATTCTGTGCATCACACACACCTTATATATTTTTAGTTTTAGGACTGTATACTTCATGTGAGAAATATGTTTTGAGAACAAAAGAACCAGACACTGATTCTGGATCAGACCTAACAGAATGCATTCTTCTCAGCATGCTGGACACTGACATCTGCATCCTTCATGTTCCAGCAGAAAGTACTTCAGTTGCTATGCCTCATCAGAACAGGAAAGCTCCCAGGACGTCTTCAAATTAAACTTTCAATGTCAGTTGGTCCAGTATTTCAGGCTGTCCTACACAGGACTCTAATTAAACCTGGAATTTCTCAATATTTAGTAACTGGACCACAAATGATATTGCTAGCTTGTTTAACCATTTCCTCAATTTTATTTGACCACTAAAAAGGTATTATTTGTCCTAAATAAGCTGGAAGAAACCTTAAGAGAATGATGCCCATTTCCTCTAAGGGGGTTGGGTATGTTTTTGGTTGCTCTCTTGGGCTATAGAAAGTTATTATCAGTGGGAGTTGGTTACAAGTTCTTATTGGTCTTATATATAGAGAAAACAAGGTTCAACTCAGGGTTGTCTCTCCTTTCCTCTGTCTTTCATTCTTATTTTTGGAGATAGGGGTTGAAAAGAAAAAGGTGGGAATATAGAAATATATAGGGATGGTAGGACAAAAAGTAGATTATTGAATCTACTCTTCAACTTAATGCCTTAATTGTTACTTAGAAGGTTATTTTAAATCACTGGTATAGAATTTTCTACATAGTTGCAAAATAAGTTTAATTTTTAAAAAAATATTTTGAAAGTGCTATTTTAGGCTATTTAAGATAAGTAAGTAATACAAGCTAATTGTCATATGATCAAATAATGGTCATGTCAATTACTAGTCTATTTTTATCACAATATGCATCCTAAGTGTAACAGATAGATATGATTCTAAGAAAGATTAGGTAAAATGTCTCAGAGACATACAGAATATGGCACTTAAATATGTTTTATTATTTTATTTTACATTATATTATGTTTATTTTTAAAATTTATTACTCTGATAAGTGGATTGCATTATTTTACAATAGGAATAAGTTTCACTTATGTTAACAAGAGAATATATTGTATTGAGGTAGTTATTAAATCAAATTAGCTGAGAAGATACTCCTGTTTTTGATTTTTAATTTTTTTCATTAAATATTATTATATATACATTCACATTATTACACGTGTATACAATAAACTACCTACAGCAATAAGAACCATGAATTATTATAACATAATTCCTGATTGGTTCATAGTTTTTATTATTTTAAAGATGCATTTACAATGAGACAGGTTAACTCTTGGCAACACCCAACCTACCTCAAAAAAATGATGAGCATCAAAGAACCTCCTTACAGAGATGGCTTCAAATCTGGCAGACTAGTCACAGAGCAAAATATTCCTGTTTCTAACACAGATAAAATTCTGCCTAAGAACTGGCAAGCTTGGATGCAGGCAGAACTGAAAGACAAACTCTTCCAAAACAGGGTAAGCAAGGTCTGAATAGTTCCTGCCTCACAAATATTTCTGTCCGATATATTGGACCAGAATGCTGAAGATGATACTCCAACATTAGAGAGAGGTTTGGGTGATTGTTCAGGTACCAAACTGTCTCTGTCTTCTTCTCATTTGGGAAGCTGCTAACCTGCACTCCCATCTATACTCAGGTAATCAAGTTTATTCCTTCTCAAGTCTCTGATGGGGTTGAAGACCAGACAGTTTAGTTTTGCTATTAAAATATTATACCCAGATTGGAAATGCTTCATTGAACTACTTATTACGGAAAAAAAAAAAGTTTAAAAATAAGTCCTCCCTCGATTTCTTTCTATAACATAAGGTATATTTACACTTTAATAGCTACTTGTTATTTATTCTAAAAGTTATATGTTCTGATCATTAGAAGATATGTGTTTAAGAAAACAATAGAATGTTAATATTCTCAATTAATCTAATTTTTATTGTATTTCCAAACAGCAAAAGGGGATCGATGCAAAATGACCACTTGCAAATTTCATGCTGTGCCATTATCCAGCCCTGAGATTTCCAGACAGCTTCTTTCTTTCAACCCTTTGTATAATTTCCCCCTATAATTTGTTTTTTATGGCTTGAACTTTATATTAAAAGAAAGAAGGTGAAAGAGAAAAGAATAAATGTGTTTACTGAATATTGCTAAACCAGAATATGTTTTAATAAAATGTTAACACAATAGATTTTTAATTAATGGAAACAAACAAAAAAAAACCTGAGAATATCAATCCAGCAAATATAACACAAAATGATAAATGATATGGATTACCCAACATTTTTAGTTATGGATTTCTTGTTACTTGTTTGCTTGTATTGTTGTTTTCACTAGACCAAAATATTGTGTCTAGGCCATAGAAAACATAGGTTAATTTATTTCATGTTCTGACAGCTCAGAGTCTCAAATCCTGTGACTCATCATCCTACTTTTGCGCAGGACCCCTTGGCTGCATCATGGCCTGCTATAAAGATATAGAAGGAGAGAATAGGAGCACCAGAAAGATTTTAATGGTAAATGCCTTGTTTACTTCTGCATTGGATCTTCTGCATGCTAGACAGCAATTTTTTTTTAGCTATGTCTAACCTCTCAACAATATACCAAGCAACACAATGCTCATGTTAGAAGAATGTATGATAAGCTCACAAAATAATTATTATAAAACTGTCATTAATTTTGTGTCAGTTTATGATTTTCTGTTGGGTAATGTTCATAGCTCTTCTAGAGTTCACACAGCACTTACATTGACATTTACCAAGTTGGACAGAAATTTGTTTGTTTGTTTGTTTGTTTGTTTATTTTCATGCTTAGATTTTTTCCATTTTATTATGTTTCTTTTTAAAGCATATACATTTATATTATTACACATATATAAAACAAGCTACATACAGCAGGAAGAACCATGAAACAATCAGGTATAATGTAAATGCTGCATTCACAGTGATTTGGCTATTTGCAAACTTGAAGTAAAAATCTTTCCTATCTTGTTGAGTTTAAAATTCTGAATGAAAATCAATATATCATATAACATGTATATTAACATAAAACATCTATCTAAATCTAAACCAGCTTAACTCCTAACCAACTAAGCTTAATTATAAGACTAAACTGTCTGGTCTTCAACCTTATCAGAGACTTGGGAAGGAACAAAATTTAATTACTTGAGTGAACCAGATGTGCAGGTTAGCAGCAATGAAAAAATGACAGAGAAAGTTCACTACCTGAACAGTCACCCAAAACTCAATATAACATTGGAGCATCATCTTCAGCCTTCTAGACCAATATATTTGGCAGACATATTTGTGAGGCAGGAATTATAGAGGACTTGCTTACCCCGTCTTGACACAGTTTAGCTATTGGCTTTGCCTGCATCCAGCTTGATTGTTTTTCAAGAAGAATTCTGTCTGTGGTAGAAATGAGGACATTTTGCACAGTGATTTTTTTTTTTTTTTTTTTTGCACCTCCATAAGGAGGTTTTTTGATGTTCAGCATCCTCTTTGAGGTAGGCTGAGCGTTGCCATGAGTTAACTTGTCTCATTGTCAACGAATCTTTAAAATATTAAAAACATTTTAAATGCAATATTCTATATGTCTCTGAAGTGTTTAAAGATCTTATTTAAGTATTTTACCTTATCTTTCTATAGAATTATATCTATCTATTGTACCTAAGATGTATATTCCTGTGGTAAAAAGAGACTAGTAATTGATATGACCAGAATTTGATCAACTAACAATTAACTTTTATAACTTATTTATCCTAAACAGCCTATTGCTGGTGAGGGTAGAACCTTGTACATCTGTTTTGGAAATCAATTTGGTGCTTACTCAGGAAACTGGGAATAATTCTACCTCAAGACCAAGCCATACTACTCCTGGGAAAATACCAGAAAGATGATCCACCATACCACAAGGACATTTGCTCAGTTATGTTCACAGCAGCTTTGTTTGTAATAGGCATAATCTGGAAACAACCTAGATTTGCCTTTATATTTCTATATCTCCCTTTCTTTAATTTCATCTCCTATCTTCTTACCTATGAGAGAAAGATAAAGGAAAAGAGAAACATCTCAGAGTCCAACCTAGTTTTCTCTCGGTATATAAGATCAATGATAACTTAGAACCAACTCCCGATGAAAATAAGGATATGTAGCCCAAATTACCAAACAAAAACCTATCCAACCTCTGTTGGAGAAAATGGGACATTGTTCTCTTAAGGTTTCTTCAGGGAGATTTAGGGCAAATAATATCTTTGAAAGGGCCTACATAAAATTGAGGAAATAGTTAAAGAAACCAGGGATAGCATTTGTGGTCCATTTTCTAAATGTTGAGAAACTCCTGGCTTAATAGGAGTCCTGTGTGGGACAGTCCGAAACACTGGACCAATTGGGATCAGAAGCTTTCTACAGTGCTGTCTTGGAAGCTGTTGTGTTGTGATGGGTGACAACAACTGAAGTGTTGGGGCTGGAACATAAAGGACGTAGGATGTCAGTGTCCAGCATGCTGAGAGAAATGAATCCTGTCATGTCTGATCCAGTGTCAGTATCTGGTTCTTTTTTTCTGGAAATATAATTTCTCACAGGCATTGTACAGTTCTAAAATATAATCGTATGAGGTGTGAGGGCTGCAAAGAACAATTAAGGCTGGTTCTCTGCTCTTTGTGTGAGCAGAAGTAAGACATCTGCAAATCTTCATTCATGCTATACAAAGAATGCCATCTAATAATAAATCACAGGGAATCTGTGACCAACACCATGCTTTGGCTATGCATAGACACTAGTATCTCAGCTAATGTAGTGGGATTAGAAATCTAAGTTACTTTCTTGTTCTGCAGTTTGTACTCTTTACATCCTGATTATAGCCCCTTCCCTCATCACCTCTGGATCTCACTCCTTTCTTCATCCCTTTGTCTTCCTATCCTAGTCATTAGAAAGGGAACCTTCCTTCCCTAACATCTGACTTCAGCTTATCCAGTGTCATCTGTACTACATATAACCTCTTCCTCAGTGGCCTGGCAAGTCTACCCTGCCAAGGGGGAGCGATCAACATTTGGTGGTCCTAGACCATGTCAGAATTAGTCCCTACTCCCCACATTGGGGCACCTACAAAGGGACTATGCTGCCTATCTTCTACATCTGAGCAGAGGGTCTAGGTCCACATCCTACACTAGTCTCTGTATTGTAATGTGGCAATCCTGATTTAAGTGGATAACATCTGCTTATGAGCGAGTATATGTGATGTGTGTCTTTCTGGGTCTGAGTTACCTCACTCAGGATGATTGTCTCTAGTTCCATTTATTTGCCTGTTAATTTAAAGATTTCTTTGTTGTTGACAGCTGAATTGAATTCTATTGTGTACATGAACCATAGTTTCTTTATCTATTCTTCAGTGGCTAAAAGTTCACATTGTATCTGAGGCTCACTTCATACAATCTACCCTTTTGATCTTTGGAATTCCAGATTTCAGAGAGGTTCTACCACATCACTTCCTAAATTTGTATTCCTTTTTTTTTAATATACATATATATTTTTCCACTCTGTCCATTAAATGCTGACCAAAATATATGAAGATGTAGAGCCTTTCCACACATTTGAAGAAAACGGACTCTCCCTCTCTTTCAGCAGCCATTAAAAACCTACTCTCTCACCTATGCAGGAATATTGCTTGCCTTGATTTTGTGCAGGTATTGTATAGGCAAATCCACGCACTACGAGTTTATGGGTTCCATGGCCTATCATGTACAAAAGGACACCATTTTGCTACAGTCTTCCTCTTCACCCTGTGTCTTTTGGGATTAATTTGGAGATACCATGTATTCAAATATTAATTGAGTGAAGTGCAAGATCTTTATGAGTAAATTCTCCTTTATCCAAAACGACAAGGTGTAAACCTTGCCTCAGAAATTATCCCTCATTAGCAAATAAAGTTGATTACATTTGGCCTGGGAAGAAGAGAGGTAGTTGAGGCCAATAGTCTCAGACTTTGGGGGCAGGGAGAGCCCACAAGGATGAGAGGAGGAAGGGACAGGTTGCCAGGGGTTAACATGAACTAGAATTACATGGCTAAGAAGAGCTTGCTGTGAGGATTGGCATGATGGAAAGGATCAGCCTGAATGGGACACATGAGCAAGTATTTATGAGGGGTTTGCCTGGGAAATAGACAAGGTCATTTAGTGGGTTAATATCTGCCCAGCCTCAGTGCATTAAGGCTTATTAAAAATCTAAAAGGTTTTTATGTCTTTTATTTATAAAATAACAGGTTAGGGACTAACTCCTATCTTATTAATCATATTAATCAATGTAAATAATAATGATCATTCAATATATGTCTCATAAAATATTTCTGTCTCCATTTTATTTTTTGGTTGGGAGCCTAGCCTTTAATGGGTGAGCCATCTCTCCAGCCCTCTGTCTCCATTTTATGGTGTCACCATCACACATCTTCTGAGAAACCACAATTAGCAGTCACATTTCTAGACTGTAATTTGCCATGTTTCATTTTTTATCTTTTGTATTACCATGAATATGGGGCTTAGTATCTTATGTGTTTGTGTCTTGTTTGTAATATTAAGAATAGAATGAGTATGCCTGCCTCCCAGGAATGACGGGAAATTTAAAGAAAGAGCAATGCCTGAAATTGAAAATAATATATCTCTTAAGCCATTTAAAAATCTAGTTATTGCTATTATTTCTTAATAGAAGCCAACTATTATTAAACATAAATGTCATCCATATATTTAGTAGAAATATCATTGGTTTCTCTCTGAGATGGGAAATATAAAGGAAAAACAATCACGCATATACTAGAATTAATGTACCACTGGTGAGTTGAATTAAAGCAACGGCCTAGGACATATGCGTTTCTACCTGTTAAAATGTGGGGTAAATGGGAATATTTTTATATCATACAGTTGTTTATAACTAAAGAGTATAAACATGTATATTTACAAATGAGAACAAAGTCACTTGAAAAAGCATACCTAAAATTCTGGAAGATTCAGAAAATATAAACTGTAGCCTCAAAATCATAACATCTCAAGAGAGCTTATGTGTGTGTGCAGAAAAGTAATCCATTCTACTCTAGGATTTGCCACTTATCTTTGTAGAATATATGAGCCTTTCATCCCTTCTAGGAATAAAATGGTGGATATTATTTTCCAATCATTTTTTATGACAGTTAATTTAAAAAAAAATGGACTAATAATAACGTAGATAACAAATAGTCCTAGAAAGAGTTGTGTTTCTATATTATGACGATAATTTAATGTAAGGAAAATTGTACCTTATTTATTGAATTGTGAGGTAACCAAAAGGACACTGAAATACAGAAACAAAATTTTAAAAGGAAGGATCAATATAGTATTCTTTGCTCTACAAATATTAAACTTCTGAATATATACACATACAAACATATACATATAAATATATGTCTTTATACATTTTATCTCTTGCTAGTTGAAGATGTGCCACAGACCTTTAATGTACTTAAATGTATCATGACTATTTCATCTTAACCTCTTGGCAAGATTAAGTGTCATGTACTGTCTCTATGGAGAGCAGATACTAAAAGCCAAGAAATAGATCACTATTTAATAAGCCTTTAACATCTTATAACCAAACTGATAGTAACTGATATTATGCTGCATTGGATTATTTATGAATGATCCCTTATTAAGTAAAGATCTACAAAGCATTAGGTATGATGAATCTTAATCATTTCTGAGCATGCCAGATGGTTATCATAAGCCATTTTATTCCTGCTTCTTATTTCTTTATTACTATCATGTAGCTTTTTCTGGGAAGATGTAAACAGTGTGTTTTACTTAAGGTAGAATTAAAATGACTGAACAAAAAAGTATTATCCCTAGTTTTAGTTTAATGATTCAGCTAGCTCATTGAAGTTACTTTGTGGAGAATACATATAGGTTTACTTGCAGAAGCATGGATGACTCAAAACTAGCTGCGTCACTAAGAATTCTATCCAGGCATTTGTGGTGACTCAAAAAAACACTACCACTGCATCTTCATGTCTACCCTAAAATTAGTTCCACAGGAATGTCTTCTCTCCATGAGAAATTTCTTACTGCTTATAGAACCCCCGGGGAGGGGCCTTGTGCATCTTGTAACTTCCAAGAGCTTCCTGAATCTTATGTTTCCTTAGTCTCCTAGATCGTATGAAACACTATTTCTAATTCCGTGAGGGAATGATTTAATTTGAAGAAAATAGCTACACAACACTATTACTATTTTTCCAGTTCTCCTTTTTGATGCTCCCTGAGCTGCAGAGAGGAGAGTACAATGCTTAAGGAGTTTCTTCTAGTTATGGCTGAGCATTATAACACTGTATCAGAGAAACAGTACTTTATCCTTTCAGTAGATTCACATCTTAAATCTTTATAGTAACTGCAGAAAGTCTACTGCCAAAGCCAGTTTCCCTATGCCATCTAATCCAGGCTGATAGAAACAGCATTCTAAGAACATAAGGACATAAATGTAACTGTTTGGAAGGCAATATAATAGGCATATCATATTCATTTAATGTAATAATAGCAGCTATTTCCTCACTGGTACCTATTATCACCAAACCAATGGCTTTTTAGGCAGCACACAATATCACATGGGAGGTCACTTCTGTAGAACAGACCTTAAAAAGAATCAGAAAGCTATTGTTTGCTCCCATAAAAGTTGCCACATTCTTGCATCAGTGAAAATATTTTCCTGGATATTTTGTTACTGTAGTCTATGAGGTCTATCACTGAGCAGAATTACAAATGACAGTCTCACCCAGTAGCCTGTGAAGGACCTCTGGCACTTCAAAATTTATCCTACAAGGAACAAGCTTCTGATACACTTCTAGTTTTATTACCTGTATCTTAAAGCCAAGGTTCACCTTCCTTAGCCATGGGGTCTTATCACCTAGTTCTGGTATGTAAACAACAGCAGTGGGAACTGATAGCTTTTCGACTACATAGACCCTTAGGAGTCTTTAGGATCAGATGTCAAAGGGATATGGTGTAAACACTTTTATTTCCTCAGATGATGAGGAGAAAGAAAAGTCATACCCAAACTTTACCAATACATGGCTTTGTCTGAGCCCAGAGCTTTTCCGTGTAACTATTATTAGGCCTAAAATCTTCTAGCCTCCATCTGCTAACCTAGGCCTAGAATGTTTTCAGCCCCTAGAACTACTGCTGATTAAGCTTACCATTTCCAGACTTTCCTAGTCTCCCTTTATAGACCAGGCTGGCCTAGAACTCACAGAGATCTGCCTACCTCTGACTCTTCTAGTACTGGGATTACAGTGCAGGACCATGCCTGGCTCTTTCTGAACTCTTGATGGCTGGCTCAATTTAGCTTTTCTGGCTGAAACTCCTTTCCAAGCTGATTGATTAAAACTGGCTTCCCTATGCATCTCATTGGATTGTTCTGCTTGGAAAAACTGCCTCTGAACTCCACAAACTGAGCTGCATTCAACTGAATTGCACCAAACTGCACTGAACTGCACTGTACTCTTGAACTCTACCATCTCCATGAACTCTCTTGTGCTCTCTCTACTATAGGGAAAAAAATAAAAAAACTTTCAAGCAAAAATCAAGCAAAGATAAAACAAAATTCTAAGTTTTGGGTCAGTTGGGCCATCTCAGGCTACAGTAGTGGAGCCCTGCCTACCGTTTTTTGGAATCTAGCATTGTTTTTTGTTAGTTAGTTAGTTTGTTTGTTTTGTTTTTCGAGACAGCATTTCTCTGTGTAGCCTTGGCTGCGCTGGACTCATTTTGTAGACCAGGCTGGCCTCACCTCACAGAGATCTGCCTGCTTCTGCCTCCCAAGTGCTAGTATTAAAGTCATGCGCATGGTATAATCATGCATTGTTAACATGTTTTTGGTGGGGCTTTCCCTGAAAATCTTTTTTTTACCTAATTAATTTATTCAGATTACAACTCAATTGTTATCCCATCACTTGTATCCTCCCAATCCTCCCTCCCTCCTGCTTTCACCCTATTTCCCTCCCCTAGGTCTATGACTGAGGGGGACCTCCTTCCCCATTATATGGTCATAGGCTATCAAGTCTCATCTTGGTAGCCTGCTTATTCTTTCTTTGAGTGCCACCAGGCCTCCCCAAGATGGAGAAGTGGTCAAATATGGGGCACCAGAGTTCAGTCAGTCTGTCTCCACTCTCTACATAACTGGAGAATGTCCTGTCCTTTAGGTAGATCATAGTAGGGGTTCAATGTTTACTACCTTGAAAAACATCTTGTTTTGAGTTCTGGCTCCCATTAACTCCTCTTCCATTTTTATTGCCTGTAACTTAGCCTTGCATCTTTTGTTTTTTGTTTTTTTTTTCTCTACTTTCTCCCTGAAGTTTCTTAAAGAAAGCGTGGTCACCATTAGACACATTGTCACCAAGTCTATGACAACAACAGCCAAAAAAAAAAAAAAAAAAAGCCAGAAAAGATTCAAGTACTCTCTGCCATGGCACTTTCCATAATAGCTGCAGCTCTAAGCCAAGCTCTGTCTATACAGCTGCCTGCTTCCAAGTTTTGCCTCTCCAACCTAGTCAGTGTCCACAGCCACCACTCCTCAGTGAGAGTTGAGCCTCAAGTAGCAGCTGAGAGCAGCCCCTGTGAAACACTCTGGCCCCCTGACGCACGTATGTTAAGGTAGTGTGAATGTATACCATGCAAGGTTTGGGGAAAGAAATAAAACCCCACTGTTGCTGAGAGGCCCCTTGTCCTCTATGCCTTTCCAATAGATATAGTTTGGAAAATGGCTTGTGTTTCCAAGGCAGGTGTGGCAGGATCAGTTTGGACAGTTAGATCTCTTTGTCTCTTGTCTCCCCACAGCAAGTTCTAAGCTTGGGTTGTCTCTCCAGGAGCTATTCCCCCCACTAAAGTATAATAAAGTATGATTTAAAAGGGTGTGGATACATTAATTTAGTTGGATGCTAATATGTTGTATGTGGGAAGGATTGTAAGCTTTGTCACAGGTGAAAACAGTCTTGGCGGGCTTTGCCCTTGGACACACCATGGATACTCCCTGAGATTAACCTTGAGATAGACAGGGTGGAGCCATCCTGGGCCTGGTATTCAGGAAGCAGACAAGGGGCCAGGGAGGGATGGGAACTGGACTTGGATTATTGTATTTCTAATTGACCCTCCATGGTAGAAGGAGACCAGCCCTTGCACAGGAGAGACAGATAGGCAGCATGTTGGGACTGAGCTCGAAAGCACGTGGATCAGGAAAAGGAGCAGGGAACAGGCAGGACCAGCACACAGGCCAGAGACACCTAGTGACCTGTCCCATGAAACTGATACTGGAAGGTTCACTCTTGTTTCCCATTAATTTTTTTTCCCTCTTGTGTAAGATAGTTAGGTTGTATAATAAAGTTTAATTGTTAAGAAACAGTGGCAACATTTGTGGTAGTTTTAAAGGGATGTTCTAATAAATATTTATTATTAGTCCTATAATTATTACAGCAGTATTTTCTAACCCACTATCAATCAATAAAAACACAGATAGGTACCTGTTATATTTTAAAATAGCTGTGCTTTACTTGGGGCACAGAGGATATTAATCCCCTACCTTCCATATCTCCCTGCCTCTATCTCATGACATCTGCTTCTAATAATTTCTATTGGACTACCTGCCATCTACAATCCCAAATACTTGGTAATGTTCTTCATTTGGGCTAAATCCTCCATCCATGCTGGCCATGTGCGTCTTTCTCCACCCAATCCATGTCCCATGTCTGCAGATGCCTTCCTTCTCTTCCTCTCTTCCCCTTCTCAAGATCCTTTTCCTCCTCAAGCCCTGGAACCTTTGCCACACCTACCCCATTAGACACGCCCAGGTGTGTTGGCTTTTTGTGGGCCAAAGAGGGAGCGTAGGTTACACAGGGTTTAGGTAGCAAGCACACCATGGGATCCAGTAATTAGCATCAAAATATACTAGACCAACCACCAGAAGAAGGAGACTATTCATCAACAGTTTTATCCAGCTGAAAGCCCTGTGAACTACAATAATGACTATCTTGACAGGATATACACCCTCAAGAAAAAGTCGCAAAGGCATTACAGGAGTATGCCCCATTCCATGAGATGTGACCCACACCTTTCTGTCGTCTCAATAATATTATAGCACTTAGCACTTACAGTTGGAAACATAGAAACATATGAATACATATTTCAAAATATGTAAGTAAATTACTGAAAGGATAAGATAACCCATGTCGTCACCTTGTAATAATGAAAGTGCTCAAGCATGCATGCTTTAAAAAATAGATCTAACTTTTGCTCATCTTTTCTGTTTCTGAACAAATTCATAAGTAGTACAGTCCTAGGAGTAGATGCTTGCATGGAATGCTTAAAGCTTTAAGTTAAAACCCTATTGCTGCACCATCAAAAGCAAAAGGAAAAAAAGCAAAGAAACAATAAGAAGTGTTTAAAAAAAGAAAGAAATATTAACTTTCAGTAGTAGGTTATTGCTGAAGGGCTTGATTATTCTTTTATTTTTTTTTTCTATTTGGTTTTCTCCCTTATATGTTCTTGATGCCCCTCACTATCCCTTTTGGTTAATGTTTATATAATTTTAGTATGTCTTTATAAACAAATATGTGACTTGGAGGACTTTTTGGAGTGAAGATACTGGGAGTGAAGATCCATGTGTTGCCATTCTTCATCAAAAGAATAAATTCACTGCATTGTTTTCCAACAATAGGTAATTTAAAAGTTTGTTTTGAGTATTCTCCTTGTGAGAAAGGATTAAATTTTCTTGATTAAATTATATAGCCTAGTCGTGATGTGATAGTGATAGAATAAAAATATTTTATACTATAACACGGCACTTTGAAATTTACATGAATGATGACAACATGAAAAGATATAAAGTGATCTTCTCACAACTGCAAAATACTAATATTGGATGTATCAAAAAATAGATTTTCAATAACTACATGCAGGAAAAGTAGATGAAAATATTGTAGTCTATTTTTAAAGAGGAATGAATGATTAAGTTCACTGAACCTGGACAGATTAATGTCTACATCAACAACTTCTCTTGCTTACCCTTCAATTTAATATCATATTGACCCTGTCTCTGGTCTGATAAACAGAGTATTGAACTGGAAGTTGTATATATATATTTTAATGTATTTATTAGCTCTCTCAGGGAAGAGTATTGCATAGGTTGAAAAATCAGGCTTTGTCTCTGGGATTCACTGGAAGTCTTTGATTCTATAAAGATTTATGAAATATAGGTTATAATTTGTCCTCAATTTTTCCATGAAACAGCAACAGCCTGGGTAAAAAAGTGTTTTGGCTCCCCACCAATGAAAAATAAAATACAATTTCAGTGTGAACTTTGACCTAATGTTCCAGAGTCCCTCTGATCAAGAGTTCATGTATGCAGTCACTTGTATGGCATAAGTATTAAATAGAGTTAAGATTATATTTATCACATAACTTTGAGTGGTCAACAAGGTTAAGAATTTTATACTGGACTGGATAGGACCACCTGTGACATTACTAACTATAAAATCAAGGAAAACCTTCTCTGAGAAGCCAAATCCCAGTCAGAAGTGACTACAAATCACATTGATCAGAGAGGCAGCAGTACTGTTCTCCAAACTGTAGATGCTCAACAGAAAATTATAATCTTTACTAACTTTTTTTCTGATTGGAGGTTCATCATATATTTTATGAATATATATAATAAATTCTCTCTCTCTCTCTCTCTCTCTCTCTCTCTCTCTCTCTCTCTCTTTCTCTCTCTCCCTGTGTGTGTCTGTGTGTGTCTGTGTGGGTGTTTCTCCAAATGTCTTCGCATGTTTGAGAGCTTTGGGGTCTGATATATAGGACTGGCAATTGAGGCTGATCATGGAGCAGTGAGGGCAACCAGTGGACTAGGCTGTTGTTCTCAACTGCTGCTCCAGAGGCAGTAAAGCTGAGAAGGATATCATGGAAGGTTTTAATGTTATAAAATTGCTTGAAGGAAGCTGATCATAATATGGCATGCTGTATGGGCAGAAAGCAGGTGGTGGCTGGCACTGACCCTTGCTATAGCAAAGAACTTTTTCTGTACCCTTCAGGGTGGATCTTGCAGTCAGGACACAATCCTGTGTTGAAACATTTCTTCAACATTTGGAACGATGTTTATAATTACTATACGCGATAACTCATGAACGTAAATGCGTGATTGGAGGGATAAAAGAATTAAAAGGAGTTTTTCTGCTACTTGAGGAAAAGTTTAGGACTATTTTTTGTACTTTTTGTTGTATCTGCAGCTGTAGTTTTTCATTACTTAATCACAGCCATACTAATTATAAATAATGGTCACAACTCAGAACTGAGAAGTAATTTGGCATTTTTTGTATCTCTACAAAGGAAAGATCCCCAATTCTTGTAGTATTATCAAAGCTGAAGTCAGATTAGATTGAACTGGGAGCATTTCAAATGTTTGTTTGTTTATTTATTTATTTTACTCTCTCTCTCTCTCTCTCTCTCTCTCTCTCTCTCTCTCTCTCTCTCTCTCTGTGTGTGTGTGTGTGTGTGTGTGTGTTTATACATGTATGGAACTCAGAATATAACCACATATAGTTATGGTTTTGACTTTGGATGCTTTGTTTGGTTAAACCTTGGGTCAGTATCTTAGATTGCCCAAGATGGCCTTAACTTAGTACAGCTCATAAGCCAGCATGGAAATATTGATCCTCCTGCCTTGATGTTCCAAGGCTTACATCACAATCTTACACTCTCTTTATTTTTTATAATGGATCTAGCGTTGAGATGTTCATGAATGAGTACTTTTATGTACACAACTCCTGATTATCTCTTATGCTTCAATGCCTCCTGTGCTGCCATTCAGTTATTTCTTCTTCAGCTACTATATACACTTAAATACACAGAGACACACAGGCACACACACACACACACACACACACACACACAGAGACACACACACACAACACACACACACACACACACAGACAGAGAGAGATAGAGAGAGAATATTGAACTTGTTATCACTGCTAAATATACATGTCCAGTATGTATCTAAAATTAATGACTTTGTAATGAATAACCAATGAAGTATTTCATCCCTGGAAAAAACTGAATCTCTGTCTGTTTGAACCCATTGACTCTCTGTAGCTCTTCATCTAGGTGCTAGACTTTGTAGACTTTCCCCTGTTCATATTGGTATGTCATCTAATGCTGTTGTGCAGTCTTGATTAGAGAACAGCCAATGTCTCATAGGTGTAGTACCATGTCAAGTACAAAGGACAGGATCTAGGAACAACCATTGGCTCAAACAGCATTCCTCTCCACTTCCCTTTAATTTCCCCTGAGTCTTAGATCTAGAGTTTGTTATATATGTATCAACTGAGAATGGGCACACTGGACTGACTAATTTTCTGCATTTTGACCAATCATGGGTTTCTAAAATAGCTCTTTGAATGAAAGGTGATAGCTGCACTTATCTGTAGATATAAGCACAAACATTTAGATGGGCATTAAAAATGTAATTGTTTAGGGAAATGGCATTAGTGAGTTGTCCTCTGGAGTCTATGATTACTCCAGCCATGAATAATTGTCTAAGTGCACAGTGTCAGCATGAGTTCCCTCCCGTTAATCAGGCCTTAAGGCCAATTACACAGTTGTTGGTTCTCCTAGATAAAGCTACCAAGATTGGATCATTAAGAATACTGTTTCAGACTTGTCATTGTTTAAGGCTATGTAAGTGGGCAGGACTACCACTTGTTTCCTCTCCTAAGCAGTTTGCATAGCCTGTTGTAAAACAATGGGAACCATGCTTCAAGTAGGAAACTTCCTGTCATTTGAATATAGATTCCTCCAAGCCCAAAGTCTGCACTGGGTGGTAAAGTCATCATTGGGATCTTGTATTTAACAGTAATAACAGTAGTCACTAATGTTTTTAGAGTATATTATATTTCTTTGACTAACAAATTAAGGGGAGTTTTCTATGACTGGCATGATTTTTATGAAAGTGGATGTGCCGGAATTTATTTTTCTGTGTATAATTTTAATGTCTTCTTATTTAATATTTCCCTATCAGAATGAGGTGCTTTTTAAAAATCTCTGCTGATTAATTTTAATTGAAAGACTAATTTTTTTATATATTGGATAGCAACACTTGCTTGGAATAGTTTTGTTTTCTTGGGCTTCATTCAGTTTCTTCCTATCCTATTGAAATCACTGAGGTATTTAAATCACATCTTTAAATATCTTAAATCTTTGGATGAAGTTTTTGTTGTTATTTTAAATTATTTTTTCCAGAGGTAAATCTAAATAACTCTCATTGAAAAACATTTGTATAAGACTAGATTTTGTTGTTGAGTTTTGTTTTTGTTTTTGATTTTTTTTTTTTGAAAGTGGTGATGTTGTATTGGACTTCCATACTGATTGTATTTTTGTGATTGCATCCAGACACGTGGAGTTTCATTGATTATATATGATGTGAGATCCTATGCTGTTCAATTGATTTGAAACTTGGTTTTGGTTTTGCTGCTGATCAAGCTTCATTGATTTTCGGCCAGTTATTTGGAGTTGGTAGGTCAATTCTTCAGATTCTCAGTGCTGATTTGGGATAGAACTAATGTGGCAGATTCCAGTTAGGTAGTAAATAATGAACCATAGACTGAGATGAACAGTTCTGTCTCCATCAGTTGATATGCAAGCTGTGCTGACAGTTGTGCTTGGGGGTGTGAGGACAGAATTGGTGAGCTTGGGTCTTGGGCATTCACCAGGTCAGGCCAGTTCACAGACTGTTTGACAGAACAACCTTGGAGGTTTCAGAAAATAGAGGGAAACTAGGTTCAGGAAATTCACCAAGTTGGGCTGATACACAAGCTAAGAGATCAAAGTTAAGTCTGGGCATTGAGAATTGCTGTATATGGATTTTTGAAGAAGAACATGACTTATGAATGCTTTACTTGCTTCTATTTCAATGATGTCATTTATAAATGTTATAAATTTTAAAAAGAATAAAAAGATTTTATTATAAAGTCATAAAACATATTGTTTTATGAATGAAATTAAGTGTATTTGTAAGCAAACTACTGATTGTTATAATGTTAAGTAAAGCATTATGATGCTTAATTATAAACTCATATCTCCATATTGTTATACAAATATTATTTTAAAAAGTAACATATGGTTAATATGAGTAGTTGCCATCACAACAAAAACATATAAAAATGAACAGCACATTACTTTAATTATGTCTATACACCTTTTTATATTTACTTCAGTAGTCTAATGACGAAATGAGAAAAATTCAACTGAGAGAAATACAAGTAAAACCTTGTAGTTAAAATTTGTATTATCAACAAGTTATTAACGTTATTTTAAGAAATGTTTGAATAACATTTTGCCTACAGAGACATTTATAATAAGAAAATATTTCAAAATCATTAACATTTTAGAAGTAAATGTGACTAGAATGTGGGAGATTGGTATTTATTCAGTAAGACAAAGATTGGCAGCATGCATCTAAAACAGTCACTGTTTCTATCAAAATCAGCAAACAAACTTACATTTCTCATAAGGAAGTTAATGCCTTATATAATTAGATATTCTCACATATGCATACATACTAAATATAGCAGAAACCATACAGCAAATTAAATGAAACAATTAAATCAAAGATGTTTCACTGCATAAACACTAGTATTTAAATTTAGAATTATCTCTTTGTTATAAAATTATACCCTTAAGTGGATAAATAAACAAAATTTTGATTTTCTAGATTATTTCTTTTATAAATATGTAAGTCTTTCCAGAAAGAAACTCATAATTCATGTGTAGCAAAATAAAGTTATGTAATACAGAGATGTAGTTAATGAACTACCTACCCAGGAAACTAAGCCACGCCTTTGTTTTAGGTGACTATGGAAAATAATCCATACTGAAGCATAATTGTACTATCAATTTCTACGCTAACTTAAATGATTATCAAAGGCAGATGCTCATAGATTTTACTTGGTTATTGACTCTCAGATTTTAAGTATAATAATCTGGTTGTCTGTTAGATGGTTTTAAGAGACTTTTGTTGTTGTTGTTTTGCTTTGTTTTTTGTTTGTTTGGTTGTCTGTTTTGGTTTTTGGCATTTCAACTATCAGCCCAAACAAACTCAATTCAAAACCTTTAATGTACTGCAGGTTATAGGAAACTGTCACATTTGTGGTGTGTGTTTGTGTGTGTGTGGTTGTGTGTGTGTGTGACATTTTGTGTTGGAAGTTTAGGTAGATATTTTGCACTCTGAAAAGATAAATGTGTTTTCCTGAAAATCTCTGCCCTCTTCCTTTTCCCATAACATGTTGCATGTGCAAATTCTTCATACAGTTTCTAAAGTTTTAAGACAAGAAAACATTAGGTTAGAGACATGTTCATGATTCATGGTTGATGAACTATTTTCTTGATAAAGAACAATTTCTAACATGGACTAAAAATAAAGAATTTTTGTTTATTATCCACATTTTGGCCTGAGTTCATTCTGCATGTGTCTAAAGTTTCAAAAGCTTCAATTTCATTTGAACACTGCAATTAATTTTAAAGGTATATCTGAAATATCCTAGTTTCATTTTTAACATTCTTAATATTCATGACCAATATTTAGTTACACATAATTTCTTTCTTACTTAAATTGTATTTTCTAGCAATAATAATTGTAAACATATTTTGCCAAAATTAACCCCATAATTAGTGTGTGAAACACTGCACTTATGTATTATAAAGTATATGATTCTGTGCAGTGATACTAATTTTGCATGTGATATTCTAATTTCTTTCTTAGTATATTATATATTCTTATGCTATATGAACAGAACACATAGTTTTAGAATAAACAAGGAGCTATGAAAGCATAAATTTGCCTTATTTTATTGAAAGAACTAATTGTTAAAGTATTTTCAAACTTTTCATAAATAGCGGTGTTAGTTTTACATGCATCATAACTACTTCCAAATTCCAAATTTTTTGGCTGATGTCCTCTGAGAATTTTTATTACATGTAATTAATTAAAAGATACCATATTGAATATTTGGATTGAAAACAAATAAAATTATATTTTACTGAAATTTTCTCCCTAAAGCCCTGTATTGAAGGACATGACAGAGAATTGTGTCTACTATCTGAAATCCCTATACTCTTGAAACTGAGGAAAGAAGTTTGCAAACTGAAGGGCATCGTTGCCACACCAGAAGTTAATTCCAGCCTGAGCACCATAGAGATATTTTTAAGATGTAATGAGGAGTTCTCAGTAAGTGATCCCATTAGTGTTTTTGCCTATTCTTAAATAGTACGTTATAAACATGTTTAAACTTCAAATTTTAAATTGTGTTGAAATATACTATTTTTGTATTGACAATTCTTCAAACAATATCTCTCTCAACAAAAATACTTTGACATTTTGACCATTGTTACAATACAAGAAAATTTTCAGTCAAAATGTTTTACAGAAATGCAAACACTAAAACAAATCATTGCAAATCAAAGCACAAACGCAGTGTGCCTGCTTTCTAGCATTACAGGACATGTTGCCACAGGAAGCACTGAAACAGTACGAGATGGGCAGTACCGTCTTGTCTGAGATTAATGGATTTCTAGCATTTCCCAGTTATTCTCAAGGACTACAACAAGGAAAAGCCAGGGCACATGCTGGTAATCTGAGACACTAGGAGATCTGATGGCTACCGTTCATTTGGAGTCACAGCTGTAGGAAATAATTTTCTGTACAGAGGTCTTAAAGTATTAAAATAATTTAATTTAATGCCCAAACAGCTAAGTTAATTCTTCCTTTTAATATTACTACATACATGGACTTCAGGCAGTCTCAATCTGCAGCTGCAATTGCAACAGACATTACTGAAGTCAACATCATAATTCTGTGCACTCAGAATTTTGGTCCCTTCATGTTTTTATGAAAGTTAAAAGAATTAGAATGATAATGGAGTTTTGTAAATATATTGAATAAATATTAATTTATGTGATGCACTTTAAGACTTCTGCTTTCTTTTCTCCTGATAATACCTTAAATGTAGTAGACATTTTTTGTAAAAAGAGACAACTCTATATGTAGTGCACAGTGATGATTTCAGACAGATAGTTAGATAAGTTTCTCTCCTCAAGTCTCCATTCTTCAACTCTACCAGAGCAGCAAGGAAAACATAAGTATTGTTTCCTCTTCAGAATAATGAATGTGTCTTAGCAGTGTCCTGCTTACTCTAGGACCTATAATTGCAGTGGAGAAAATTGGTCTAGTTTGGATTCATTGTAATGCTGTGAATCAAGCTAATTGGTATTTTCAATACAAGCTTCACGAAGCTAATAAGAGAAGTGAAACAACTATTTATTCATTCAACGTGTGTTTGCTGACCATTAACATTCTGGAATAAAAGAAAGTGGCCAAGGAAATTGAAATGGTCTGTGTTGGGACAGACTCTTCAGGAATCTAAGTTATTGGTTGTGGTTGCCCTGTAACTTCCTTAGGTCCTCTAAGGAGAATTCCAAGTATGTAGGTTGCTTCGGGTACAGTATAGTTGACAGTCATCGGAGCAACAAGAAAAAGTACAAAGGATGACAATTATGAGCTTAAATCACCTTGACACATAACATCTTAGATTGTTTTAAAGGAAAAAAACATTAAAGGGCATAATTACAAAAAAAGCATTCTATTAAAAATGATGGTAGTTTAAAATATTTGGAAGTGCTCATATAATGGTCACCAGTGTGTTACAGAATTGTCTTCTTAGCCAACAGTTTTCCAGGAGGGTTTTGTCGTCTTATGTGTTTAAGTTGCAGTTTTAAAAGATAGAGAGTAGTTGGTACCAATCTCACGAACAGATCATGGCTGCTTCGTTACGGTTTCTCTTCTTCTTGCGAACAGAGTAACACTATGAAAATGTATTGTTAGAAGGTAAGAGCACACAGAATGTTGTTCTTTTCAATACAGTGCATTACAGAAACTTCTCAGCCTCATGAGGTCCCATTTATTAATGGTTGACATTAAGGCCTGGGCCGTTGGTGTTCTGTTCAGGAAGTTGTCTCCTGTGCCAATATGTTCCAGGCTCTTCCCCACTTTTTCTTCTAAGTGACTTAGTGTCTATGGTTTTATGTTGAGGTCTTTAATCCACTTGGATTTGAGTTTTGTGCAAGGTGACAAATATGGGTCCAGTTGTGACCTGACCCATGGGCCTAGTTATTCGGGGGGCACGAGGAGGGTGACAACCTGTGAAATAAAGAACGGGCGAGAGAGATGACAGGGCTCAAGAAAACATTGCTTGTCAAGAGCCGTTTACTACAAGTGGGTGTTCAAATTTAAAGCAAGCCTCAAGGAGGGTGGGGGCAGGAAGGAGTGCAGTGAGAAGTTACAAAGTCTTCTGGGGCAGGCCCCAAGGGCAGCAGATGGGGAGGGGGTGTTTACTCAGAAGTCGTGGTACACTGAATGTTTTCTTTCTTAGGGCCAGGCTGGATCTTCTGTGGTTGCCAGGCAGGATGTTTATCTCAAGCTTGCAGCCAGCTGGGGCTCTCAGCAAGCAGGGCTTTTAGCTAGCTGGGACAGGTCAGGCAGGGGTCTTATGGCTCCCAACACAGTTGCATTTTTTTACAGGTAGACCTCCAGTTAGACCAGCACCATTTGTTGAAGATGCTATCCTTTTTCCATTGAATGGATTTGGCTTCTTTGTCAAAAATCAGGTGACCATATGTGTGTGGGTTCATATCTGGGTCTTCAATTCGATTCCACTGATCAACCAGCCTGTTGCTGTGCCAGTACCATGTTGTTTTAATTACTATTGCTTTATAGTACAGTTTGAGATCAGGTATGGAGACTCCTCCAGAGCACCTTTTATTGTACAAGATTATTTTAGCTATTCTGGGTTTTTTGTTTTTCCATATGACGTTGAGAATTAAACTATCAATGTCTTTAAAAAATTGTGTAGGTATTTTGATAGGGATTGCACTGAATCTGTAGATTGCGTTTGGTAGGATGGCCATTTTTACTATGTTAATTCTCCCAATCCATGAGCAAGGAAGATCATTCCATCTTTTCAGGTCATCTTCATTCTCTTTCTTCAGAGTTTTGAAATTTTTTTCATACAAGTCCTTCACTTGCTTAGTTAGAGTAACTCCTAGATATTTTATATTGCTTGTGCAATACAGTGCAACTATACTTTTACTTTTCAACCATATTACAATCATACCCTGTTGAATCACTAACAGGATTATCATCATGAGGTTTGGATTGCCCAGACACAAGAACAGTGAGCCAAGTAAAATTTGCTCTGCGTTACCCAGCACCAAACTCAGTATAGCAATATCAAATGGCCTGGCTGGTTCTCTTTTCATCACCTGTTGTTCTGGATACTTCTTTCCCCCTGCTATAGCAACTTTGGTTATAAACTCAGCTGGTTTCAAACTCTTTGCCTTTAAGCAATGTCTTCAAGCTCTGTGACCTTTTCTTATTGGAGATATCACATCACCATGAGATTTCTCAGTTCATGATGATTTGATTACCAGGATCACTAGCATTTCTCTGCCACTGCTTCCATCTATTTTTTATTAATTTTATGTTTAATATCAGTAATTCATCCTTTGAGTTCCAAGTCAGCTTCTTCTTTGAAAAAACTTTGTTCAGTTCTCAAAATGAAAGTTAATGATTTTCATATTTCACATACCTAAATTTGTGTTCTATATAGTTTTAAATATCTGCAGTATTAATAACCATATGGAAATGAAAATAAGGAAATTGGGGAATGTGCATACTTCTGCTTTTGGCTCTAGAACCCCATCTGGTGCAGATATGTGCAGGTCATCCCTTTTAGGGCTGAGTGTTCCAAGGTCTCTCACTCTGTATAATGTCTGGCTGTAGCACTCTCTATTTGTTCCCATCCTCTACAGGCAGAATCCTTCTCAGATGATGGTTGAGAAAGGCACTAATCTATCAGGTTAGTAGAATATCAATAGGGGTCTTTTTTTAGACCATTAGTATTGGTTTTACCCTGGGTCCCTAGGCTATCTAATCTCTGGTTCTTGGTCACTCAGTGTTGGAGAGGGAGTCCATCTCATAGAATAGACCAGAAAATCGTCTAACTAATAACCACTTGCAAATGAAAATTTAGTTTTATTCTAAGGAGTCTCACTGGGAAACAAACTAGTTTTAAGTCTAGGCCACAACTTCAGCAGTAGATTTCCAACACAATACGAACTCAGCACCCCCTCTGGAGGTTCCTTGTTTCATAATGCCATGTCAATGCTTTAAAAAAATTCATCTCATTTTTCATTTTTATACATGATTTTTCTTCTCTTTTTAATCTATAGATCCTTATGAGTATATTATATCTTCCTATTTAGCATTTTTATGTGGTTCTTGTGTGTGTGAACAGGTGAGCCTTCACTTCTATATCTGTTTCTTGTGCCTTTTGCAGGGGACTCTCTTCCTTTAGTTTGTTTGTTTTGTTCTATTCCACTGACTTAGGTTTTCTTTTATCTCTTTTTATTTTATTATTTTCTTAATATTCCTCAGACTACTGTTTTCTAAAGAGTGAAAGATAAGGGATGGATGTAGATGGAATAAGATGCGAGGAGAAACTGGGAAGAGTAGAGAAAGGGGAAACCATAATCAGAATATATTATGTGAGAAACATATCTATTTTCACTTAGAGGAAGAAAAAACCCCCAAAATGCATAAATACATACACATAAAAAAGGAAAGTGGTAACTAGCCCACATTAATTTAAAAATTATATTGAGAAATACTCTTTTATATGATGATGGAATCATGATACTGTGTTGAGATGTAGCACTCAAATCAGGATTGCCTTTTTGGAGTATGACTGTGAATCATTTTATATATTTATACAATGTGATACACACACTTACACATATACACACACAGACACACGCACACAAATATTTCAGTTGAGCTTTTCAACATATTTATTACTTTGTACATTTTTATATGGTAAGAACATTTATGATCTGTTCTATTGGTTAATTTAAACTGTTAAACAGTATTAATAAGAATTTTATATTAATTTATTTAGTTTATATCTATATATAAATTAGATATTTATAGAAGAAATGTATACCACTTGATTCAAATACCTAAATTTTTCCACATCCTTAGCATCAAACATTTTTCCATTCCTGAGATCAACATTTTAGATTAGACATATAAGTGGAATTACACAGTATTGGTCTTTCAGCATATTACTTAGTTCATATAATATGCCATTCTCAAGGCTCTTCCATACTTATGAAAATGGCAGGATATTCTTTTTCATAAGCTCAATAATATTTCATTTTCAGGGTCAGTGTGTATGTCACCACTTCTTGTGGTGAACAATTAAATTAAATTGTTTATTGATTTTATTTTATTATAATTTATTCACATTCCCTCACTCATATCTTTCTGTGCTCACCCTTCCTCCCTCTACTGCTCTGTTTGTGTCCCCTAGACTTCTGACAGGTGGGGTCCTCCTCTTCCACCTTCTGCCCAGAACCTATAAGGTCTCATCTGGATAGCCTGCATTACCTTCCTCTGTGTTCCAACAAGGCCTCTTCTCCAAGGGCAGTGATCAAATCTCTGGCATCAGAGTTCCAGTCAGAAGCAGTCTCCTGCTTCCCTATGTGGAGAATGAGCTGTCCATGTGGTCTAGGTTCTTTGCTTGCAATGTCTTTGGTTGGTGCATCATTTGGTGCAGGCCCACATGGATCCAGATCTGCCAGCCTTGAATGTCTCCTTGTGGAGCTCCTGACCCCTATCAGTCCTCCCATGCCCCCAACTCTTCCATACCATCCAACTTGCATCATTTCACCCAGATTCAAGCTGCAAGTCCCAGTGTCTGGGGGAGTCTCTCAGAGGACATCTTTTTTGGGCTAATATTCATTTATAAGTTAGTATATATCATGCATATCTTTCTGGGTCTGAATTACTTAACTCAGTGTGATTGTTTCTAGTTCCATCGATTTGCCTGCAAATGTCAAGATTTCCTTGTTTTTGATAGCTGAATAGTATTCCATTAGGACATTTGCTCAACTATGTTCATAGCACCTTTATTCATAATAAGCAGAACCTGGAACCAACCTAGATGACCCTCAACTGAAGAATGGATAAAGAAACTGTGGTTCTAGCAAATTATTTTTTTAGAATTATGGTGCAATGGGCAGTGGAGCTCAGAATCTCCTCTAAAACCAGTTTGATTTCACATATGCATATGTAGTGAGTAAACTACCAGATTATATGGCCCTTCTAATTTTAGCAGTTCAAAACTTCTCAACTATTTTCCTTGATGAACTTAACAACTTTAAAGTACCATCACCAATGAAGACTGTAAGGGTATTCATCTTTTTTGCTTTTCTTTAATTTGGGAGAGAGTTTCTAGAATTTGTTTTGATTTTCATTCAAAGTCCTTGGAACTTTCAGTATTGTACCACAGAGAATCCTTTCTCCAATAATCCTACATCCAGTGGAAAGACTGTTCTCTAGTACATTCAGCACAGGTGGGTGGGGTTATTTTTTTTCAAGATTTCCGATGTGACCTGAAGGGAATTGGAGCTTTGATGCTTACAGCTCCTGGTGTAGAAGTGTAGACAAAATAAACCTTTTGCTCTTGGTCAGTGTTTCACCACAGCAACAAAAAACCCTAAGACAGATATTGGTAAGGGGTGCATGGATTATGTGCTATGGCAGACCTGACCCTGTTTTGAGGGAGGGTTATTGAATAACTTTGGAACTTCCAGTAAGAAAATCTATTGAGTGGGTTTTCTAAAAATGGGCTGGCAGGTACAAATGTTGAGAGTAATGAAAATAATCAAGGGGATCATCCTGGGGGAAAATTGAGTTGCCAGCTCTGTAATCATTGGTTGACTGTCTATAGGTTTTCATTCAAAGACAGATACTTGTGTAATCTTTTTGTCCCTATTAGCATGTTGATCAGTGTTATGTAGGTATTGCTTAGGAAACCCTATTGTAATATCAAGAGTGAAGAATCCCTGTCATGTTTAGGAAACACGTTTTCACAGCAAGTGTCCTGGTCTTCTGGCTCTTAAAGCCTTTGTGTTCTCTCTTAAACAATTTTCACTGATAGGAGAGAATAGAAATTGCATTGTATATGTTCCAAATAGGAGAAAGCACCTTGAGTCATTTATTCTCTCTCTTTTGACTAGGGATGAATCTCCTTAATATTCTCCACTTGCTTCAAAGAGAGCTTTTTTACAGTTCTTTTTATACTTAAACATTTATATGATTACACATAAATAAAATAAACTACATATAGGAAGAACCATGAAACAATCAGAAATTCTATATATGCTGTATTCACAGTGTTTAACTGTTTGTATTTGGCAACCTTGAAGAAAACACCTTCCCTATCTTGGTGAGTCTAAAATCCTGAAGGTAAATCAATCTCCATCAAATCTTGTCATTATCAACTTAAAATATCTATCTATACCTAAAAACATCTTAACCCCTAAAGAACTAAGCTTAATTGTAAGACTAAACTATCTGGTCTTCAAGCCTTGAGAAAGAATAAATTAATTACCCGAGTATACAGGGAGTGCAGGTGAGCAGCTGCCAAAATGGAAAAATGACAGAAACTGCTGCTTGAACAGTCACAAAAAACTCTTTATAACGTTGGAGCATCATCTTTAGTCTTTGGGCCCAATATATCAGAGAGACATATCTGTGAGGTAGGAACTATTGAGGACTTGGTTATGATGTCTTGGCAGAGTTTGTCTTTTGACTCTGCCTGTCAAGCAGAGTCAAAGCTTTCCCACTTATAGGGAGAATTATTTCTGTGGCAGAAATAAGAACATTATGCCCAGTGGCTGGTTTGCTGTATTTGAAGTGTCTCCGTAAGGAAGTTTGTTAATGCTCATCATGTTCTTTGAGGTAGGCTGGGCATTGCCAAGGTATTATTTGCAGCAAATCACCCAAAAGGAACCTTAAGAGAATGACGACCCATTTCCACTAAGGGGAGATGGGTAGGTTTTTGTTTGCTCTCTTGGGCTACAGATGCTTACTTTTATTGGGAGTTGGTTATAAGTTATTATTGGTCTTATTCAGAAAGAAAATGAGGTTGGACTCAGGGATGTCTCTTTTTTCTTTATATTTCTTATAAAGGTATGGAGATAGGGGTTGAAAAGAAAGAAGGGGAATATAGAAATATATAGAGATGATAGGACAAAAAGTTGATTATTGAATCTACTCCCCAACTTAAGGCCTTAATTGTTACTTATAAATTAGGCTATTTTAAACTAATTGGTATAGGATTATATGTTTAATTTTGATACATTGGAATAGAATTCAAATTTAAGATTATCCTTCACAAACATTATATATATTTCTACTTTAATATGAGATATTGTACCCACTTCTGCCATCCTGGATCCTTTCTGTTCCCCTTCCCACTCTTTCTCTTACCCAGTTCCCTCCCTCCCTTTACCCCAGATATCCATTTTATTTCCCCTTCTCAGTGAGATTCAAGCACCCTTCCTTGTGCCTGCAAATTTCAAGATGTCCTTGGTTTTAATAACTGAGTTATATTCCATTGTGTAAATGTACCATATTTTCTTTCTTTTTAAAAATTTTTTATTATTAATTTATTCTTGTTACATCTCAATGGCTATCCCATCCCTTGTGTCCTCCCATTCTTCCCTCCCTCTCCTTTTCCCCTTATTCTCCTCCCCTATGACTGTTCCTGAGGGGGATTACCTCCTCCTGTATATGCTCATAGGGTATCAAGTCTCTTCTCGGTAACCTGCTGTCCTTCCTCTGAGTGCCACCAGGTCTCCCCCTCCAAGGAACATGGTCAAATGTGAGGCACCAGAGCACATGAGAAAGTCATATCCCACTCTCCACTCAAGTGTGGAGACTTCTGACCATTGGCTAGATCTGGGTAGGGGTTTAAAGTTTACCGCCTGTATTGTATTTTCTTTATTAAGTCTTAAGTTGAGGAACATTTAGGTTGTTTCCAATTTCAGGCTATTACAAATAAAGCTGTTATGAGCATAATTCAGGATGTGTCCTTCTGTTATGGTGTATCATGTTTTGTATATATGCCTAGGAGCGGTATAGTTAGGTCACAAGATAGAACTATTCCCAATTTTCTGAGGAACCACCAGATTGTTATTCATAGTGGTTGTACAAGTTTGCACTCCCAACCGCAATGGAGGAGTGTTCTCCTCTCTCTGCATCCTCACCAGCATGTGCTACCACTTGAGTTTTTTTTTATCTTAATCATTCTGAAGGGTGTAAGTTAGAATCACAAAGTCATTTTGATTTGCGTTTCCCTGGTGATTAAGAGTGTTGAACATTTCATTAAGTGCTTCTCAGCCATTAAACATTCCTCTGTTGAGAATTCTCTGTTTAGCTCTGTACCCCATTTTCAATTGGGTTGTTTGGTTTCTTTGTGGTTAATTTCTTTTTTATTTTTTTAATTTCTTATTTTTTATTAATTTATTCTTGTTACATCTCAATGTTTATCCCATCCTTTGTATCCTCCCATTCTCCCCCACCCCATTTTCCCATTATTCCCCTCCCCTATGACTGTTCCTGAGGGGGATTACCTCCCCCTGTATATGCTCATAGGGTATCAAGTCTCTACTTGGCAACCTGCTGTCCTCCCTCTGAGTGCCACCAGGTCTCCCCCTCCAGGGGAGTTCTCTATATATTTTATACAGTAGCCCTCTGTCAGATGTAGGGTTAAGGAAGATCTTTCCCCACTCTGTAGGTTGACATTTTGTTGTTTTGATGCTGTCCTTTGCTTTATAAAGCCTTTGAGTTTCATGAAGTTCCATTTTTGGTTGTCTGATGTTTTGGTGGTTTTTTTTTTTTTTTTTTTTCATGAAATTGTCTCCTGTTCCACTGTGTTCAAGGCTACTTTTTCTTCTATCAGATTTAGTGTAGCCAGCTTTATGTTGAGGTCTTTGATCCCCTTGAGTTTAAGTTTTGTGCAGACCGATAGATAAGAATCTACTTGCATTCTTCTATATGCAGACATCCAATTGATGTCCAGTGTTTTCTTTCTTCCATTGTACAGCTTTGGTTTCTTTGCCAAAAATCCAGTGTCCATAGGTGTTTGGGTACATTCTGGGTCTTCAATCAGATGCAACTGCAATCTGGGTTGTTAAAATGAAAATATCATGCAGTTTTTATTACTCCTGCTCTTTAGTGCAGCAACTTCATGAATTCTTCTATAAATGTCTTTTCGTTTTTTCCTTATTCATACTCTTCCTTAGCTAACAAGATTTACAGATGAATAAAATTCTGTCGTTCTTCCTCCTTCTCCTCAAATTTGCTTCTCTTGGCTCATTTCTTTTCTATTTTCTTTTCTCCTCTTCTTTCCTTTGTCCTATTTCACATATTTTCCCTGAGATCTACCAGTTCAGATTTCACTATTTTCAATTAATCCTATAGCTATTCATTGCACATATGTGTTTCTATTTCTATTGTTTTTTTTCTGTTTTATTATGATGACTATAACATCAGTTTGTTCTCTTTAAACCCATCCTTGGTTACTCATAATAAGCTAATTCCTCAAATGTTCCAAGAATGAGCCTCATTAATTTCTTTCTTTGCCTTTAGGTTTATATTAATTTCATCAAATATTTATACATTCTCAACTAACAACTTAATTTGTCTTTCATATAATCAGGTCTTAGTCATCTGGGTCACTTTATAGATGAAACCAAAAGATTTTTGATTTATCTACTGTTTCAGACAAATATATAATATTTAATAAAAGTTATAATGATTCCTATATAGTCTGAGATAATCATGTAATACTTTAAATTTAGCCACCTTAAAAGGTAAGATTTACAGAACATAATTCATACATTTCCAGTATTGTCTTCAATTTATTTGGCTCATACATCTTGAGGGAATGCAGATTACAGCATATGTGATTCCTTCTTATAAATCCATATTATCTGTTTCAAGGCATTGTTGTTATAAAAGGCATTTTATTGAAAACTTGGAAAAGACAATAAATTGCATAATCTTGTTCAATTTATCATTGTGATGACTTTCTCATCCCAAGAGAAAATATATTGTAATTGTAAATATTAAAGTGTAAACACATAAAAATAATTGTGAGTATTTTTTCACATCATTTAATTGTATTTTAATTTATTAGACTAAGCTAATGTTGAATTCTATGTTATTATGGAAGTTCATGATCACTTAAATGCTAGACAGCATTATTGATGATCATTTAATTTTGCATCAAAAATACTTCTCAGGAGCCGGGCGTGGTGGCGCAAGCCTTTAATCCTAGCACTCGGGAGGCAGAGTCTTGTGGATCGCTGTGAGTTCGAAGCCAGCCTGGTCTACAAATTGAGTCTAGGACAGCCAAGGCTACACAGAGAGACCCTGTCTCAAGAAACAAACAAACAAAAAAATACTTCTCAGAAGAGAAATCTGTTAAGGATATTGTTCTCTCTGTAGATATTTGCTTTATATTAAAAGATACAGTAATTGAATACTTGAAGGTGTAATTGTATTTTTCTTAAAACAAGAGATTTTAAAGAACCCAGCTTTACTTCGTTGACAAGAATATGCAATTAATACTGTATGCTTTGTAAAAAGTCATCAATAAGCCCAACTTTCATAAGCTGTAAACTTCATTGAATATAACATAAATTATTCTTTATTAATTGATAATTGTCTTCCTTCAGGAGATTGTATTCCATGTTGTGTCTAGTCATATGCTTATATTTAACTTTAAGGGAATAGAGCTTCCTGTCACCTCACATTTTGAAATCCTTGGGTGAATATTTTCTCCTGTAGCCACACACTTGTATCCAGCTTAATCTCATGTATCAAAGTTGTTACACCAACATCAAAGATACTACATTTGTGCTCACTATCTTCTTTTTAAATTCTAGTAATGACTTTCCACATGCTTAAACTTATTTCTTAAATACACCAATACATTTTAGGTCTCATATTTTTGCATTAAATATTTTATATATTTTACCATAATATTTCCTATTTTCATGGGACAGCTGAATAAGTATGTAATTATTTTCCTGAAGTAACACTACAGGAAAAATTACCTACATTTTTAACTAGACAAATAATACCCTCAGTCTAGCTCTAAACAGCATGAACAATTTCTAGAAAATGTCACAAAGACAGTGAGAAAGAAACATCTAAAGAAGATGAATGTGATTTGCTAAAAGATATTTCTATGATGAAAATGTTTAATGTTTGTAATTAACATATTTGTGTTACACAGACACAGATGACACACAAAGACACATACAGACTAGAGCCAAAGTTTGAGCCCAACTCATCACTGATGTAAGACATGTTCTATCATTGAGCTATATCTCTAGGCATGTAATATTTAATATTTAGCTTTTAAATAAAAAAATCACAAGTCCTTAACTTCAGAAGCTCTCGATAACAAATATATGCCATAAAAATATTGGTTTTCCTGGGAAACGTGCTTTGTGCCTAACTATTTCAAAGACTAAAAATATTTTTGAGCGAAAATCAGATTATAAAATACAATTGGGAATAAGTATTTGTTTACTAGAATACATTTATTAAAGTCAACTTGTTATATGAGTGGTTGATAAACACTTATAATTACATTTTTGATGTTCTAAGACTAAGGACATTAATCTAGCAATTAGTTAATTTATTAATTAACAATCTCTGAAAATTTGTTCTTGAAACAGACTTCTAGGAAAGTTCCATATTTATCTCAGGGAAACAGCATTCCATGGGGCATAGAGTCAGTCTAAATACCAGAGCAGAATGTCACTGCAGACACCACAAAGCCCTCAGTGCTGCATGGATTGCCTGACTTACCCTATAATGATCAATGGTATCTGCCAGGTCCCAAATGCTATATTGTTTTTTGATTTTTTTATTATGCTCTGCTGATCTGGTAGTGACAAATTTTGTGTAATGTCTTATGTTCTTTATTAGGAAAACAGCATGAAATATTCAAAAGAACGGTATCAAGGTCCCTAATATAAAAGATTAAATAGACCAGCCAGCCAGGCTCTTTTCTCCAGAAGAAAACATGATATTCAGACAGACAGAATAAAAAGAACAGCATCATACATCCAGGTACATATTCTGATCAAAATGTCATATTTTTTGTGTTATTCAGAGATTCTTTTTTTCTGTCATTCTAAAGCAGAGTGAAAGATAAGTTCAGTGAAATTTTCTGAGAAATATATATATATATATATATATTTAATGTAAAAAAGTGCATCACAAAGTATATGAAACATAAACTTTACTAGAAATGAGAAATGGGCAATTACTTAGGACCTGATGAAAAACAGCTATATTTGGTAACTAAATCTTGCAATATTACATATAAAAATTAATTTTGAATGCTACAGTAAAAGTTATGAAATATGACACAATGAAAAGTTAGATAACTAAAACTGCTGAGTCTCTGGGTCTGTGAAAGTCATATTAACAGATGTTAAACATTTTATTAGGGGCTTTTGCTTCTTTAGCTTAGAAATTTTAGCCTCATATTTCTCTTTTGTGCTTCTTAGTGTGTAATGTCTATATTGGGCACAGGCATACCATATCAGAATGCATTTGACCATTCAGACAGTAATTTGTCATGGTCCTGGGAGGCTGTCTCTTTTCACTGCTGGCGATAAAGCAAGAGTGTCCTACTAAGCATTGTTATGAGTTTGTAGTGTCCTTCAGAGGCGCATGTTTTAAATACTATATAGACAGATTATGGTGCAATTATGAAGGTTCAGGAACCTGTAAGAGGGAACATCTGGCTGGCAGACATAAGTTTCTAAGAGGATGAATTCAGTATATTGTCAAGTCCCTCAAGAAATTCCTTTTCACAAGGTAAGACATTTAGACAAAAGCCTGCATCAATTTAAGGGCTTGAAGAAAGGTTCTGGCTGCTAAAAAGGGTTATTCTCCTTATCTGGCCTAAAGGGACATACAGTTCTTCCACTAATATATGACCATAGTGCTTATTAGCATTTCAAGGTCTTTCTTAGCTTCTAGGTTCTCTCCTTTTCTTTCTTTCTTTTTTTTTTTTTTAACATTTTTTGTTTAAATCATTTGTTCAGATTACATATAGATTGTTGTCCCCTTACTTGTATCTTCCCATTCCCCTCTCCCTCACTCTTTCACCCTATTCCCCTCCCCTAGGCCTGTGACAGAAGGGCCCTTTTCCCCCACCATATGATCACAGTCTATCAGATTTCATCCTGGTAGCCTGCTTACTCTTCCTCTGTGTGCCACTAAGCCTCCCCAACTAGGGAAAGTGGTCAATTAGGGGCCACCAGAGTTTATATCAGAGTCAGTCTCAGCTCTCCACACAACTGTGGAAATGTGCTGTCCATTGGCTAGATCTGAATAGGGGGTCTAGGTTCATGATGTGTCCCGGCCCGTGAGACAAATCGAACCAGGATTCATCTGAAAGAGGGAGTGGGGATTGAAAGTGGGGGACAGAGACGCAAGAGATATTGAGTAAAATCTGGAAATTTCCAATCAAGACTCTCTTTAATGAGGAACAGTAAGAGTATATACAGAGCAAGGTCAATAGGCTCTATTCTGATCCCACTATCCCTAGTCCCCAGGCAAGAATACAATGGCCTGAATAGCTCCCTATAAGAACTTCCTACTTCCCTGAGTCCCTCCTTCTAAGAATTTCCTTGATCCTCTGAGTGGTTCCCAGTAGGGACAACAAAAGGAGATCAAGGGGATCCAAATGGGAAAGGAGGAAGTCAGATTATCCCTATCTGCAGATGATATGATAGTGTACATAAGTGACCCCCAAAACTCCACCAGAGAACTCCTATAGCTGATAAACACCTTCAGCAAATTGGCTGGATACAAAATTAACTCAAAAAAGTCAGTAGCCTTCCTATATACAAATGACAATCATGCAGAGGAAGAAATTAGGAAAACTATGCCCTTCATGTTAGCCACAGAAATATAAAATATCTAGGAGTTACTCTAACCCTACTTCTTTCTAAGGTAAATAGTCCGAGGATAGCCTAGAACACAAGACCTCCTCCGGCAAAGGTGAGCAACTGGAAGGTCACAGTGTGCAGCCTAAGCACAAGATTTCTAACGTGGCAGAATTTGGCACGGTTCCACACAGGTTCACTGCATGCATTGTCCTTGGTTGGTACAGTAGCTTCTGTATAATCTGGTTCTCTCATTTTGTGCTCACAGGTGTCCTCCCTATCTCACAGGCAGCCTTCCTTTCAAGTATACACTCCCATATAAAGCAGAAGTGTCCACACCCACCCCTTTCTCTGCTTTCCTGGGAGATAGCCTTGGAGATTTAGAATAAACATTTTCATTTTTCAAACATGGAACAGTTATTTTGGTTTTTTTGTGTTTTTGTTTTTTGTTTTTGTTTTTTTGTTTTGTTTTTGTTTTTGTTTTGTTTTGTTTTGTTTGTGTTTAGTTGTTTTTTGTTTTTGTTTTTCGAGACAGGGTTTCTCTGTGTAGCCCCGGCTGTCCTTGACTCACTTTGTAGACCAGACTGTCCTCGAACTCAGTGATCCGCCTGTTTCTGCCTCCCGAGTGCTGGGATTAAAGGCATGCACCACCATGCCCGGCATATTTTGGTTTCTTTACTGCACCAATATGTCATTCAGTTATACCTACCCAGGTTCTAACTACTTCTTAGGTCTCAATGAAATCTAGGACAAATCTTATTCAGTACCTATGACTCCTTCCAGAACTTTCACACTGTTCCCTACCCTAAACCTCTTCATTACCAAAAAAAAAAAAAAAAAAAAAAAAAAAAAAAAAAAGACCATATTCTCAGGTCAAATCACAAAATAAAAATCAATATCCAAAACAGCTTGTATCCAAGCAAGCCCTCTCTTCCTATAACAACTAATTAGAAGACTGTCAGTATACACAATTTAAAAAAAAAATAATAAACACTGTCAAAAATTTGAAGAATGTAAAGGGAGCATCAAAAACAGCCCAGTAAACTCCAGGATTATAACAATAACTACTTGAGTGATACCCAAGAAAATACATATACAAAGCAAAATGAAATAATAAAGATAATTCAGCATTTGAAAACTGAATTCAATAAAAGGAAAGAAACATGGAAGAGAGACAAGCTAAACTGCATATGAAATTGAAAAACAATATTAGATGCTTTCTTCAAATTTATTTGATGTAATATATGATGGATGCCCAAAGATAATATGTCAAAGGTAATAACTATAACTATGTCTCCTAAGTAGGTATATGTGTAGTCAGGTTTAAGTAGAGCTTAGAGGATAATATATGAAGAAACAAACATTGTGTTGGGTAAGTGAGATTAGGCTCGTGTAATGCACTGAGTTTTGGATTCAGAATCACTGGTCCTTAGTAACAATGCCACACTCAGTCACGTTACAAACTAGCTTTATATTTTAAATAACTTTATAGAGAGCTTAGGAAGACTGCAAATGATCACAGTCTCAAACCTGTAGTGAATTCCACAGTGCTCTGACCATATTATAACTTAATAATTTATTGGCTAATTGGCACATGGAAATTTGAAATGAAAATTATAAACTTACAGCCAATAAGATGTCCCAGCATCCTTGATGTTCTCTCAGCAGATGTTTGCTTTTGAAGAGTTGTGATAGATCTAATCTGGCACATTGGCACAAAAAGGAGTTTTCTACTCCAGGTGGCATCCTCTTGAAGTAATTAAAAGTGACTGTTTCCCAGCAACAACAGGGAGTTCCTCTTGCTGCATAGTTTCCAGAATTTCCTAAACAAAACAAAACAAAATAAAACAACAACAACAAAAGATGATAAAAGTTCTAATGTTGGAAGTCAACCTGAATGTTGCACTTATCATTTTTATACACAGCACTTCCTAAGAGTGTATCATCACTTCATAGACATGGATGGAAATGTATCTCAAGAAGACTGTCAAAAGAAAAAGTGTCATGAAATATAACTATACATACCTTTGAGAGACAATGAAAAGAATTGAAATTTCAGCTGAGACCAGAGAAATGAAGAAATTATCCGGTGTTAGACTCAATGATTCTAACATATAATAATTATGTAAATTTCTGCTAAAGAATTTTTGAAATTCTATTATTTACAAATAAGAAAATTTTCTTCCTATTCATTTTCTGTATAACTATACAACGTTTAAAACATAGCATATTTTTGTAACATATGTTAAAATTAGTAAGTTATTTTTGAAACTGACCAATTTATGGGTATTCAACAGAGAGAAATACCTGATCATCATAGAAAGTATTCAGTTAACTCACAACTAAATAGGATCATCAGGCAGGTAGATGTCCTTAGCTGAATTCAGTGCTTGAAATCACAGGTTCTAGAGCCACACCACCAGATTTTTATCTCAGATATTGCTATTATGACAAGACTTCTAAATATTAGTTTTATTTTTTAATTTGTTATTTAATTAATTCATGCAGATTACATCTCAAGTGTTATCCCAGGCATTGTATCCTCCTGTTTCTCCCTCTCTCCCTCCCGCTTTCACCCTATACCCCTCCCCTATGTTTGTGATGAAGTGGACCTCCCTCGTCTTTGTAGCCTGCTTTTTTTTTTTTTTTTTGTGTGTGCCACTAGGCCTCTCAACCATGGGGAAGTGGTCAAATATGGGGCACCAGAGTTCACTTCAGAGGCAGTCCCTGCTCTCCACTCAACTGTGGTGAGTTTCTCATTAGTAAATGGCCATGATGAAATTGATGAATCTATTTAGATACTCAGGTTTTCAATTAATGAGTATGTATAAGTTGGTTAGAATAACATCTCCATATAAATACTTTTAGGATATCCCTCATTCCAACTTCTACACATAGTTACAGAGACTTACAAATTAGTTTTTGATTCAATAAATCTAAATAATTAAATGGGACCTCATGAAACTGAAACGTTTCTTTAAGGCAAATGACACTGTCAATTGGACAAAGAGGCAGTCTACAGAATGGGATTTTTTTTTTTTTTTTTACCAAATCCATATGCGATAAAGGACTAATATCTGAAATACAAAGCAACTCAATAAACTGGATATTAAAAATAATCTTATTAAAAAGAGGGATATGACTCTATTTTTTTTGTTGCATTTTTTTCTTTATTTATTTATTTATTTATTTTATTAATTTATTCTTGTTACATCTCAATGTTTATCCCATCCCTTGTATCCTCCCATTCCTCCCCCCCTCATTTTCCCATTATTCCCCTCCCCTATGACTGTTCCTGAGGGGGATTACGTCCCCCTATATATTCTCATAGGGTATCAAGTCTCTTCTTGGCTACTTGCTGTCCTTCCTCTGAGTGCTACCAGGTCTCCCCCTCCAGGGGACATGGTCAAATGTGAGGCACCAGAGTACGTGAGAAAGTCGTATCACACTCTCCACTCAACTGTGGAGAATATTCTGACCATTGGCTAGATCTGGGAAGGGGTTTAAAGTTTACCTCCTGATTGTCCTTGGCTGATGCCTTAGTTTGAGCGGGACCCCTGGGCCCAAATCTGCCTATCATATTGTTCTACTTGTAGATTTCTAGGACCATCTGTATCCTTTTATTTTGCTATTCTCCCATGTGTCTCTCATTTAGAGTTCCAAGAGGATGCCTTCCCCTCTGTTCCAGTTTCCTGGTAAGTGAAGGCTTTCGTGGGACATGCCCCTTGGGCTAGTATGCAGATATAAGTGAGTATATACCATTTGATTCTTTCTGCTTCTGGGTTAACTCACTCATTATGATCATTTCTAGCTCAATCCATTTATCCACAAATTTCGGGAATTCCTTGTTTTTAATAGCTGAATAGTATTCCATAGTGTATATGTACCACAGTTTCTTTATCCACTCTTCTACTGAGGGACACTTAGGAATGCTCAACCTCCTTAGTCATCAGGGAAATGCAAATCAAAACAACTCTGAGATTCCATCTTACACCCATCAGAATGGCTAAGATCAAAAATTCAAGCGACACCACATGCTGGCGAGGATGTGGGGAGAGAGGAATACTCCTTCCATTGCTGGTGGGAATGCAAACTAGTACAGCCACTTTGGAAATCTATCTGGTGCTATCTCAGAAAAATGGGAATAGGGCTTCCTCAAGACCCAGCTATTCCACTCCTTGGAATATACCCAGAAGATGCTCCAGCACACAACAAGAAAATTTGCTCAACCATGTTCATAGCAGCCTTATTCATAATAGCCAGAACATGGAAACAGCCTAAGTGTCCCTCAGTAGAAGAGTGGATAAAGAAACTGTGGTACATATACACTATGGAATACTACTCAGCTATTAAAAACAAGGAATTCCCGAAATTTGTGGATAAATGGATTGCGCTAGAAATGATCATAATGAGTGAGTTAACCCAGAAGCAGAAAGAATCAAATGGTATATACTCACTTATATCTGCATACTAGCCCAAGGGGCATGTCCCACAAAAGCCTTCACTTACCAGGAAACTGGGACAGAGGGGAAGGCATCCTATTGGGACTCTAAAGGGATATGACTCTAAACAGAGAAATCTCTACAGGGGAATCTCAAATGGCTGAGAAACACTTAAAGAGATGCTCAACATTCTTAGCATCAAGGAAATGCAAATCAAAACTACTTTGAGATTCCACCTTACACCTGTTAGAGTGGCTTGAATCAATAACATATGTGACAGCTCATGCTGGCTAGGTTGTGGAGCAAGGGGAACACTCCTCCATTTGGGGGAGAATTGCAAACTTGTACAGTCATTACGGAAATCAGTGTGGCAGTCCATCTGGAAATTGGGAATCAATCTACCTCAAGACCCAGCTGTACCACTCTTGGGCATAAAAGGAAACTACATCCTGTCACAAGGACAGTTGCTCAACTATGTGCAATGCAGTTTTATTCAATTAGACAAAAACTGGAAACAACTTAGATGTCCCTCAGATGAAGAATGGGTTTTTTAAATGTGGTATATTTATACAATGCAATATTAATCAGCTGTTAAAAACAATGACATCATAAAAATTGCAGGCACAGAGGTGGAACTGGAAAGTAGCATCCTGAATGAGTTAACCCAGACTCAGGAAGAAAAATATGCCATGTATTCACTTATAAGTGAATATTAGGCATTAAGTAAATAATAACCAAGCTACAATCTATAGATGCAGAGAGGTCAAGTAGAGAGGAGGGTCTAAGGGGAGTTCATACATCTCCTGGGAAGGTAAAATAAGAGAGATTTTATCAGTTAACAGGGAGCAGATGGGAAGGGAAAAGGAGAGATCAGGTATGTGTGGGATAGACATAATAGAGGCAGAGAATATAGGGAGAGAAGGCTGCAACTGAGGACATTTTGAGAGTGCTGTGGAAACCTAATGCAGTTTCTTGGAATGTGATCCTAATAAGGACTCCAAGTAATGAGGAATATAGAGTCTCAGTTTTCCTTCTTCTGTAGCCTGGGAAGGCTTCCATGGAGTTACTGGGTTGCATTCAGTTGGTTGACATGTGGGTCCCTTGGAAATGCTTAAACGACTTACTCTGATGCTAAGACAAAGGGCTACTTTGCACACTGATTGGTGAGGGTGGGTGGATTACCAAGGGCCACATCTGCACAACTCCTTTAACATGGAGAAGTCAAGCTGATGCCTATATGGAGCATTCACACCTATGTTCTAGTCTCTTTGGTATGGGAAGGTACTCTGTGGGTTACTGAAAGAGAAGTATGGTCACAACACAAACAGACACAAAACTTTTGATCTACAGTCTGTCCCTTGTGGAAGATATATTAGGGGTATTGGTGACACAGATCCAATGTCTATTTTAACTTAAGGCACACTCTATGAAAAGGAACCCATAACAGACACTGCTTGGGTAATAAGGAAGTCAAGACTAGATAGCCAAGAGACCTAGGTTAAAACCAAATACAACTAGTCAAAAATTAATAAAATGATTCCTAATAATATCCTGCTACACTCATAGATCAATCCATTATCCAGTCATAATCATAGAGGTTTCCTATGAGAGCACATGATAACAGAGGTACAGACCCACAGGCAGACCTTATACAGGGTGTGTGCATGTGTTTTGTGTGTGTTTGTGTGTGTGTGTGTGTGTGTGTGTGTGTGTGTGTGTGTGTGTGTGTGTGTGTAAATGTGAGGTCTTTATCATATTCTTCCCCTTAAACCTAGGAAACCCTGCTGAAGGGCAGGCAAAAAGATTTTAAGAGTCAGAAGGGATGCAGGACACCAGAAGAACAAGGCCCTTTGAATATAATCAATGAGCATAGGAGTGTACAGAGAGTGAAGCAGCAAGCATGGGGCCTAGTGGGTCTATACCAGGTCCTTTGCATATATTTATAGCTTTTAGCTTAGTATTTACATGGGGTTCCTGATGATGAGAATGAGTGGGTTTCTGAATCTTCTGCCTGCTCTTAGAACTCTTTTCCTCCTGTTGGATTGCTATTTCCAACATCAGTATGAAAGATTTTGTTTCATTTTATTACATTACATTTTGTCGTGTTTGTTTCTTTGTCTCTCAGAAGTCTGTTCTTTTCTAATGAGAGAAAAAGGGAGTAGATCCAAAAAAAAAAGAGGGAAGGTAGCAAGGACTTGAGTGGAGTTGGGAGGCAGTGGCGGACAATAATTAGGATATACTATACCAGAAAATAATCTATTTTCAATTTTAAATTCCTTGAAATTTTCTATTATTGGAAGTACAGGCTACCTTCCAATCTAGGTCTTATTTAAGAGTTGATGTGTAAGATTTAACGATAAATGCACAGGTATTATTTATGTTATATTTTACCCTGTGTTTGATAATAAAACATTATATATCATTTGCAGCAAGGGAAACGATTTTAACGATTTAATCCATGAAGCTTAGAAAAGATCATGATTTTTGTACCTCATCAAATGCAAATTGTGTTGCAGAGAATAACTTTTTAAGAGACCATAATGGAGATATAGAAACCATAGCTTCAAGAACACAGAAGCAGGCATTCTGCTTGTGAATTGAACAACTATGGATGAATCAGTGATGTGGAAAATAAAAACGGAGTTTACATCCTAAGGGGATAGTTGCCCTCTGTGTTCTTCTGTGAGGAGATACCCTATTCACCTCACAGTGCTCTGGGATTAGGTCACGCTTATTGAAATAGAAAGGACTTTTCTCTCCTCTTATTGTGGTAAATTGACTGAAGACTTCTGAAATCAACACTAACTACTGGACAATGCAAAGTTTTCCACCTGGAAGGATGGACACACTTGGCAAAGGAGTGACCTGGACTGGCTGTCTGTACAGAGCTAACTGAAGCTTCCTTCTCCAGAGGAGATTTTGCTAGTTTAGGTGGGTGCTAAAATTTTGGACGTTTTTAAAAACTGTTGTCATTTATTTTTGTGAGTTCATGGGCTATGAAAGGAAGTAAGATAGCAAAAATTAAGAGTTTTTGGATAGGCTGCTTGTGTGCAGAAATTGATATGCCAATCAGAAAACAAAAAAACAAAAACAAAAAACAAAAAAAAAAATCAAGACTTACCCCCTCTGTTGTGGGAGACTTGTAAGCTTTGGTGGCAACTTATTAATATCATTTGACCACACAGTTATATAAATTAGAAATCAAATTAAATATACTTACCTTATGGCATGTCTATTTTCCTCTCGTGGTTTATACCAAAGTTTTGGGAGCGATCAAAACATGAAGAGTAATTTAATATTTCTCACACTGCTTTACAGTGAAGTGACTATAAGAAAACCACAGAACCTCCAAAATAAAATGTCATTTAGTCTGATGCCTGAGAGGGAGAAGTATGTCCCTTGAGAACAATGAACTTTGCAAACTACAGAGTGCATAAGTAGTATGGAGTTGAGATTGACTCAACAAATATTAATTCATCAGTCCTATTTTCATATTTGGACTTCAATGTAGTCTTACAGAAAACACAAATTGAATAACTGTCATGTGTATTTTAAACATTGATATAAAAGCCAAACAAAAGCAATAAAATAAGGCTTAAGGTGATATGTTTTAATATCTTCTGGTAATATGCATATATTACAGTTTCATTTCCTAGGTGCAGTGTGTGATCCGTGTCTTGGATTTTTTTTGTAAGTGTGTTCCATATCAGATTTGATGAGGCTCTGTAAAAGAAGAAAGCCTAATTCATGGTGTAATTTACTGGATAGACAGACTAGTTTATGTAGCTTGTTTTGGTCTTTTCATTCAATCTCAAAGAAAGAAGGACATCCTTTTTATGTACTGAACTCACAGCTAATATAAGAATAATAAGGAATTAGAGATTCTTGTTTTAATCAATCCATTATAAAAGAAGGAATTGTTTATCTACCCTTATTAAGAAAATTCCAACTGGAATGAATATTTAGTACATTGCTCAAATTATAACCTATAAAATTAATTACTTTTTCAGTTGATGTGACAAAATGCATGGAAAAAAAAAGTAGCTTAAGGAAGGAAGTGTTTATTTTGGTTCATATTTCTTATGTGGTTCATAGAAAAATTGTGGCATTGGAAGCCTGAGCAAGGTGATCTATTTGTACACACTGACAGGATGCAAAGGGAGTCGATAACTGTTCTGTTGGAACCTAACTAAAATATCCTTTGTGATAAAATACAGCAAGCATATCATGACTACAGCTCAGTTTCCATATATTGGAACTCTCAGAGTTGTTACAAATAGAAGATGGACCAATATGAACACTCTTAACAACAACTCTTTGGTAAAATATTATTCACTGTCAGTTTTGCAGTGCTAATGGAATTTCAGGTATAATTTATCTCATTTTTCCTGTGATCAAAACTGTGAAGTGTCTATTATTCTCATCGTCGTCAATTCCTAAATGCAAATGAAATTAGTAAACACATTGCTTGGGACTCATTTAACTATTATATAATAGAGACATGCCTCTGGCTTGAAGCTGGTACTTTCTGTTATAGGCATATGTTTCCAACATTAAATCATTGGCACTAATGTGCCGGGTGAAAGCCATGTCTTGAATTTGGCAGTTGTGAGTGATTTTTGGATGCAAAACATATCCTAGACATCTCTTATCTGAAACAATACCTGAAGGCTGTCCATAGTCATGTTTATAGCCTTTGATATCATTTGAATAAATATTTTATATAAAAGAATATAGCATCTTTGATATAAATGTTATTCCCCATGTGCATCTCAAATTCTATCTATTTTTCAACAAATGATGGAATTTCATGTTTAATGTCTCAATAATGTGCTTGTGTGTGTGTGTGTGTGTGTGTGTGTGTGTGTGTGTGTGTGTGAGAGAGAGAGAGAGAGAGAGAGAGAGAGAGAGAGAGAGAGAGAGAGAGAGAGAGAGAGAGAGAGACATTTTATTTTATTGTCCATTTATGCTATGGTACATTGTATGAAGATGTGTCTCTGTATATTCAATTGTTAATTATGCTATCTACAAGCAGGGAACTATGGACTATCACTGATGTCATATGTTGTAAATATTTGCTCTTTTCTCACTTTCCTAAGGCAATCTAGAATTGTATGTAGCTGGCTTTAATAAATCTGATGGCCAATGACTGGGCAGGAAGTGGAAGGTGGGTTTTCTAGGCAGAGAGGGGGACTTGAAGAAGATATCAGAGGCAGGAGATTCACCAATGACACAGGAAGCAACAGATGTATGGGGCTGAGCAGACAGGTGAAGAACTAGCCACAAAGTGGGACTGCAGGCTAGAATTGTCAGGTTACCTTAGACAAGTAGCTGAAGGTCTGCCCACCTAATATGCCTAAGCTTTAAAATACTAATAAGCCTCTGTGTCATTATTTTTACTACTTGTGGGTCTGAGAAGTCCTATTATATACTTACATGGTTTTGGAGCTTGCATGCTGTTGGGATAGTAGCACAATATTCATGGTAGATAGATATATTTATCTTGTGCTGCCTTTGATTTCTTTGGATATATCTCTGGAGTGTTCTAACTGGACCAGATGTTTGTTTATATTTATATACATCTGAAGAACCTCTATGCTGATTTTTGCAGCCACTAAACTAATTTACATTTCATTTTTTAATGTACACAGGTTCATTTTTACATCCATCCTGACTACCAGAGTTCATGTCAGATTCAGTCCCCACTCTCCACACAACCGTGGGGAATGTCCTGTCCATTGGCTTGATCTGAGTAGAGTTTCGATGTTTATGCTTGTATTGTCCTTGGTTGGTGCAGTAGTTTGAGCAGAAACCCCTGGGCCCAGATCCAGCCATCATGATGTTATTCTTGTAGGTTTCTAGGACACTCTGGATCCTTCTATTTCCCCATTCTCCTATGTTTCTCTCACCTAGAGCCCCAATGGGATGACTGCACATCTAGTCCTGGTAAGTGAAGACTTTCAAGGGACATGTCTTTTGGGATAGTGTCCAATTATAAGTGAGTATATACCATGTGAGTCTTTCTGCTTCTTGCTTAACTCACTCACTATGATCATTTCTAGTTCCATCCATTTGTGCAAAATTTTCTGGATTACTTTGTTTTTAATAGCTGAGTAGCATTCCATGGTGTAAATGTACCACAGTTTCTTTATCAATTCTTCAACTGAATGACATTTAGGCTGTTTACAGATTCCAGTTATTATGAATAAGGCTGCTATGAACATGGTTGAGCATCTGTCCTGGTTGTGTGGTGGAAGAGCTTCAGGGTACATTCCAAGGAGTGGAATAGCTGTATCTTGAGGAACCCTTATTCCCAGTTTTCTGAGATAGCACCAGATAGATTTCCAAAGTGGCTGTACTAGTTTGCATTCCCACCATCAATGAAGGAGTGTTCCTCTCTCTTCACATTCTTGCCAGCCTGTAGTGTCACTTGAATTTTTGATCTTAGTGATTCTGATGGGTGTAAGATGGAATCCCAGAGTTGTTTTGATTTCCATTTCACTGATGACTAAAGACATTGAGCATTTCTTTTAGTGTTTCTCAGGCATTCAATATTCCTCTATTGAGAATTCTGTTTAGTTCTGAGCCACATTTCTTAATTGGGTTTTTGAGTTTAATGGTGTTTAATTTCTTGAGTTCTTTATATATTTTGGATATTAGACTTTTGTCAGATATAGGGTTGGTGATGATCTTTTTCCAGTCTGTAGGCTGTCGCTTGGTTCTGTTGACAGTGTCTTCTGCCTTAAAGAAGCTTCTTTGCCTCGTGATGTCCCATTTATTAATTGTTGACATTAAGGCCTGGGCTGTTGGCATTCTGTTCAGGAAGTTGTCTCCTATGTCAATGTGTTCCAGGCTCTCCTCACTTTTTTTCTTTTTTTAAACACATTTTTTATTGAAAAATAAAATAATTCATATTACATCTCATTTGCTATCTCATCCCATGCATCCTCCCATTCCTCCCTCCCTCTCTGCATCCTCTCTCTTTCCCCATTTCACCCTTCCCCTTCCCTATGACTGTGACTGAGGGGGACCTCCTCCCCTTGAATATGATGCTAGGGTATCAAGTCTCTTCTTGGTAGTCTGCTATTCTTCCTTTGAGTGCCATCGGGCCTCCCCATCAAGGGGACATGGCCAAATATGGGGCACCAGAGATTGTGTGAAAGTCTGTCCCCAGTCTCCACTTAACTGTGGAGAATGCTCTGCCCCTTGGCTAGATCTGGGTAGTGGTTTGATGATGACTGCACGTATTGTCATTGGTTGATGCCTTAGATCAAGCAGAACCCCTGGGTCCAGATCCGCCTATCATAGTGTTCTTCTTGTAGGTTTCTAGGACCCTCTGGATCCATCTATTTCTTCTCTTCTATATTATTTATTTGAACTAGAAATGATAGTAATGAGTGAGCTAACCTAGAAGCAGAGAGACTCAAATGGTATATACTCACTTATAACTGGACAGTAGCCCACAGGGCAGGTCCCATAAAAGTCTTCACTTACCAGGAAAGTGGGACAGAGGGGAGGACATCCTATTGGGACTCACTTTTTCTTCTAATGGATTTAGTGTCTCTGGTTTTATGTTGAGGTCTTTAATCCACTTGGACTTGATTTTAGTTCTTGGTGATAACTATGGGCTACTAGCATTTTCAACATGTAGACATCCAGTATGACCAGTACCATTTGTTGAAGATGCTATCCTTTTTCATTGAATAGATTTGGCTTCTTTATAAAAAATCAAGTGACCATTATGTGTGGATTCATTTCTGGGTCTTCAATTTGATTGCATTGATCAACCAGCCTATTGCTGTGCTAATACCATGCTGTTTTAATTACTGTTGCTCTATAGTACAGCTTGAGGTTCGGTATGGAGACTCCTCCAGAGGGTCTTTTATTGTATAAGATTGCTTTAGTTATTATGTTTTTTTGTTTTTCCATATGCAGTTGAGAATTGATCTTTCCATCTCTTTAAACAATTGTGTAGGTATTTTGATAGGGATTGCATTGAATTTGTAAATTGCTTTTGGGAAGATGGCCATTTTTACTATGTTAACTCTCCCGATCCACAAACAAGAGAGATCTTTCCATCTTCTGATGTCATCTTCAATTTCTTTCTTCAGAGTTCTGAAGTTTTTTTTCCTCAAACAAGTCCTTCACTTCCTTATTAGAGTTCTTCCTAGATATTTTATATTGCTTGTGACTATCATGAAGAGCTAATAATTTTCTTAATTTCTTCCTTTGAATGATTGCCATTTGTATATAGGAAGGCTACTGACTTTTTTGAGCTAATTTTGTATCCAGCCATTTTGCTGAAGGTGTTTATCAGCTGTAGGAGTTCTGTGGTGGAACTTTGTGGTCACTTACATACACTATCATATCCTGTGCAAATAGGGATAGTTTGACTTCCTCCATTCCCATTTGGATCCCCTTGATCTGCTTTTGTTGTCTTATTGCTCTGGCTAGAACTTCAAGAACTATATTGAAGAGATATGGAGAAAGTGAGCAGCTTTGCCTGGTCCCCAGTTTTAGAGGAATTTCCTTGAGTATCTATCCACTTAATTTTATGTTGGCTAAGGGCTTGCTGTATATAGCCTTTATTATGTTTAGGTATGTACCTTGCATTCTTGATCTCTCCAAATCTTTGAACATGAACGGGTGTTGGATTTTGTCAAATGTTTTTTTCTACAACTAAGGAGATGATCATGTGTTTTTTTTCTTTCAGTTTGTTTATATAGTGGATTACATTGATGGATTTCCATATATTAAGCCATATCTGTATGCCTGGAATGAAGCCTACTTGGTCATGGTGAATGATATCTTTGATATGTTCTTGTATTTGGTTCTGCTATCATTGAGGCTACATGAATTAGTTCCTGGTCCTAGAATTTGTTAAAAGACTGTGTACCAAAAAAAAACCTCATTTTTCTTAGTTGCTACAAGCTGATATTTTTCTCTTAGAAATATTCATGTAAAAGATGCAAGAGTTAGATAGAGCTTGACAATCTTCTTAGTGTTGGAGAGGATAATTAATGGAAGTTTCTAAATACCAGGACAGCACAGCATTTGGCACAATGGTAAGTTGGCCACACACTTTTTTCATGTATGTGATATCCATGAGGTTAAAGAAGGAACAGATAGCAAGAGAGGCAATAAACATAAGCTAGAAATGGAAAGACCTAAAGTTTACATTAGGGCAACTCTTCCTGCCTGTTTCACTTACTCAATAACCAATAGGTACATTAGAATTTCAACAGTGCACACAGAGCCCAATGTGAGACCTTTGGGAAAGATGCTTTAGACAGACTAAAAGATTATCTCTGACATTGAAAATGCCTGGTCTCTTGTCCTTGCCTTTCAGATTTTGTGTTCAAAGACATTGCTCTAGAGGGCCTGGCTGCAGCAATATGCTTGTAGCTCCATTTGCAGACTTTCTTATAGGTTCACAAATGAAGACCAGAAGGAAGAGGGAAAGGAATAAAATTTAATAACTGAATAAAAATGTAAATAAAAAATAATTGGAAAATATTTTTCTTTCTTAATAAGTATGCTATTTAATTATTATATAAATCATACTTTTCTCTGTAAAATTTAAATTCATTTCATACCATCCATCAATTATTATTTTCTGAGTAACCTGAATCATATTCTGAAAGTCCTCACCTATGCCTAGAACTGTCTTTCCAAAATTTTTCTTTAGTCAAATGAAGTGAAAGTCTTAAGTTAATGTTTTCATTTTTTTCCCTACAGCCTAATGGGCAAATTTCAAGATTCTGTCTTTTGCTTTAAAATACCCAGTGTCTCTAGCACTACTTGACAAAGAGGCTCTTCTTTGCTCAATACATGGGTTTGCTAGCTTTGTCAAAAATCAAGTGGCTCGGGACTTCGTGGTTTATTCTGCGTCCTTTCTGCTGTTCGATTGCTCCATTTGCCATTTTGGTAAACCCATATTGTTCCATTTGGGTTACTATGGCTCTAAAGGAAAAGGTAAGGTCATGTGTTTCCATCACTGCTTTGAATCAAGGTTGTTTTTATATTTTGGTGTATTTTGTGTTTCCACATAAACTTTAATATTTATTTCTTATTTTTTGAAGAATGTTACTTGATAGTGAGTACATTTAAAATATCAAATTTAATAGTGTGAGTGTTAATTATTAAATTAACATTTAATGTGTTCACAGATTGAAAGATTTTATGTTATTAATAGGAAATCTATAAAAAAGTGCTGCACCAATTAATTGAGCATTAACAGCATATCAGTGGCATAATAAATACACAGAGTAATGTGCATTCATTAACAAGAACCCAACAATGGCAATAGCCAAAACAATATTGAAAAATAATCTTAAACTGGATGTATCACACTTACTAGCTTCAAAATATATTCCATAAGTACAGCAGCCAAAATATTCGAATACTTGCATAAATACATACACAAATACACAAACACACACACACACACACACACACACACACACACACACACAGAGAGAGGGGGGGTGGGGGAGGGAGACAGTTATTTTTCACAGAATTAAACTCAAAGCCTTCTAACAACTAACATTTGGATAACCATATATCCACATGTAAAAGAAAGAAACTGCCTAGTGATTGAGTTAAAAAGTTATTTGAAAACACATTAAAGACGAAAATGATAAAAGTCCTGTTAGTAAGGGAAATGCTCATAATCTTTGTATTATGTAGGATTTTGCAACTCTGAAAATAAAACCCCTAAATAATAAGGAAAAACTAGGGCTGGAGAAATGCCTCAGTCATTAAGGACTATGCTCATACCCAAAAATAATAAGCAAAACTCATCAAACTAAAAACAGAAAACAAAAATTTCATATCCCAGAAAGCAACCTGCTACACAAAAGGGCAGCTTAGAGAAGAGAGAAATAAGTGCAAAAGGCACACAAAGGATACTGTTCATCTCTAAAATATATAATTAATTACAATAGCTTGATAGGAAGACTATTAAACCAAATAAAAATGATATTAGGATTTGCATAGTCATTTTTTGAAGATGTGCAACATGGCTGGCTAAGTAAAATTGATTAAATTAACAATCATTGTTACCATCAAAGAAGTTCAAATGAAGGCAAACATAATCTATCATTTCACACCTTTTAGTAATGCTATTGTCAAAAACAAAAAAATAAAAAGTTAAACAAGGTAGAAGATTGAATTATAAATGTTGAATATATAAAACTGTAAAGAGAAGTTGGAATCTCTGACATTCACACAGACACTGTTGCATACATGCATGGCCCGAACACATGATAAACACATAAACATGATTAATAAAATATTTAAAATTAAAAAATTAGTAATCTAAAAATTCTTAATATTTTTAATTATGTTAATATTCATATTTATATGTTTATCGTGTGTTTGGGCCATGCATGTATGCAACAGTGCCTGTGTGAATGTCAGAGGACACTTTTGAAAAAATGGTTGTCTCCTCCCATCTTTACATGGTTTGTCGGGCCTACTTAGGAAGCACCTAATCTTGTGTGAGATATCTTATTGGACCACACTTTCCCTCTTTTGAATCCATGAACATATTGCTGTCTTTGAAACTGCCAGTATCACAGTGAGTTTACACAAAACAATATTACTTTTTAAGCTCCCTATTAATGAATGCATTAATGCTTCTTTTCTACATAAGTAATGAGGGGGCTTCAATTAATACAACTCTTAAAGGTAACAATGGTAAGGATGTTATTTTAGCTTAAATTCTGTTCATGGAATAAGTTAATTGTGGGTCTATTATGGTTATCACATAATTTTCCACTACAAACCAAGCCAAGCATTCATACAGAAATTTATTTGATTATATTTTGAAAACTCATGCCTCAGACCATGTCTAAACTCAGTTTACTTCACTTTTCTATTCTTGTTTGAAAGGTTATAATTACAGACTTGTAGAGAATATTAAAAGTCAACTTTAAGAAGATGGAACCTTCATTTTGATAAGAGCATTTCTTTTTTATTTTTACTCAAGTAATTTATTCAGATTACATCTCAATTGTTATCACCTCACTTGTATCTTCCTGATCCCTCTCCCTCCCTCTTTCATCCTATTCCCCTGCCCTAGGTCTGTAACAGAAGGGGACATCCTCCCTCATTATAAGATCACAGTGTATCAGGTCTCTTCCTGGTAGCCTGCTTACTCTTCCTCTGAGTGTCACTAGGTCTCCACACCAAAGGGAAGTGGTCAAATAGGGGGCACCAGAGTTCATGTCCAAGTCAATCCCTGCTTGTCACACAATTGTGGAGAATGTGGTATCACAACCAAAAATATAAGAGCATTTCTAAGAGTCGGGCTGTGTCATAAGGCAGCCAAACTAACATCTCAGATATGACCACATTGGATTTCTGTCCTAAAATTTCCTGTTACCTACTTTCATTACAACAGTTATTACTGCACAGTACCAAGAAGGCCTATACCAATCCAGTTGTCTTTCCATCATTAAGTCATTGTAGAAAGGCCTTAAATGATAGTGCTAATATCATTTAGAAACTTAAAAATTAGATTAAACTAGAAAGCTAATATAATTTGTACGCTTAAGTTAAATAAAAATTTTAAATTATAAATATATGTTAGATGGTCATGTAAACTTTTACTCTCATGATCCCTATCACACTAATGTAACTGAAATTTTGTAAGTCTTAGCCTGAGTAGCTAAACAAACAAACAAACAAACAAAAACCATGTCATTCTTATCTATTAGCTTCGAAAGCCACGAAAAGAAAACATAGAATTACAATAAAAAGTAGTATTATAAAAAAAATGAGTGCAGACTGCAAATAAAAATTGGAAGACTGGGACATAAGTATAGAAGTAAAACTAAAAAATGTGCGGGATGAATAAAGACATTCATTCTTAAGAACACAGTGCTTTTTGTAACACAGATTGACATGAATGCATTAATCCATTATGCAAGAAGACTTTGATAAACATTTTGATGCAGCACTTAGTAGTTTCACATCAAAAGTAAGCAATGGGTTCAAAAGACAGGGCATGTTAATGTCAAATGTTATGAATCAAGAGTTAATAAATACATCTATACTAATGTATTTATTAGAATCAAAGCTATTTTTTGCTTGTTTTCTTTTCTTTTCTTTTTTTTTTTTTGTTTTTGTTTTGTTTGTTTGTTTGTTTCATCTTGTTTGGTTGGGTTTTTGGATTTTTTTTTTTTTTTTTTTGAGACACGGTTTCTCTGTGTAACTTTGGCTGACCTAGACTCACATTCTAGACCAGGTTGACCTCAAACTCACAGAGATCTGCATGACTCTGCTTCCCTGAGTGCTGGGATTACAGGCGTGCGCCACTGTGGCTGCCTCTTTTTCTTAATACAGCCTCACTTGACATTGTGTTCTCCTAACACCTTCAGATAAAAACTATGCTATTGTTATAAATACATATTCACTTCAAAGTTAATATAACCATGGGTATATGAAGGACTGTCAAGCATAAGAGACTAACTAAAACAAACACTTTTAAAGCTGTTACACTAATAATTTAAGTAAAGTACAAATAGAAATTTTATTCCTAAATTATCTTTTTTTTTTTTTTACACAACATCTGCTTACTGATACAAAGATAACCAGGAGGAGAGCCTAGAAAATTATATCTGCTGTTATCAATTACCTTATGAGGTGACTTAACATGTAGACATTTTGTCCTTTTAGCCATCTAATCCATGGATAGCTCATTATTTACTAGAATATTAAAAATATTTATAATACATGGTAAAAGTTTTTAAAATAAATATAATGATCACCTCTAAATTACACAGTTTATGTAACCTTTTTTAATCACATTAAATCAATTTCCTTTGCATGATACATCACACTAATAAAATACTTTTTGTATTAAGCAGCCCCTTCGATAAAGCACTGGAATTATATAAAATATCCTTGATATAGCTACAATGAAAGTACAAAGAGTCTTTTAGTATTGTTAATTTTCCATGAGAAAACATTAGTTAACTTTCCGTGATAAATCTACTTAGGAGCAGTGAGACACTTTAAATATTTCTTAAAGAGTTAGAGCTGTGTGCATTAGTCGCTATCAGCTAAGAGATGTATTAACATTTATCACTCTCCAGAGCTCGTCTGTCAATTTGGACTTAGTCTAGGGCAGGCTCTCTACAAATAAAATGGAATAAAGCAGACAACCACACAGGACCATTTCACTTCTGTCTGGCTTAACACAATGACATGAAAATATAATTTACAAATTGCATTCAAAGATTTATGGCTACCACGTCTTGTCATTTTTAGTCTGGACCTAAAATCCTATATTTTGTCAAGTGAGTCTTTTTAGATATATTCATTGGTATGTGTTCCCTTAGCTTACACATACTTCTCTGTCTCCCAGTGTCAGCCATAACTAAGGCTATTCTTGTTCTCAATACATTTTAATGCAATATTTGCAATCACATTGTAACATTATTAAAGTCACTTTCTTCAATGATTGCTGTTTCCTTTTACCTCCACTGAAAATTGAGTATCACTATGACAAAACAGTGGCAATTTTGCCTTTTATTAGTACATTTGTAAAAAACTTGTATGAGTAGTAGTCTAGTTGGAAAAGATGCATTATAAAGTTACATATTATCATTTATTAAAGTCATTCCATGAAGTAAAGCCTTGGGTAAGGACAGCACAGTACTGGCATTAGACTTTGTAAGAGGATACTTCCAGAGAGAATTTTGCAAAGCAAAATGCAGTAATCAACATGTATGGAAGTTACAGAGGCTCTTACTCAATTTGAGCAGATGGGTTTTCAAATTCATCTATATAATTAATTTTTGTTTATTTTTCAAGCTACCTACTTTTTGAGAAAAATCCATGGCACACATGTGCTGTCAGAAGTGTTTTTGTGTATTTACATAACTGTGTTGGTTTGAATACGAATGGCCCCAAGGGCTCATATCTATGAATGCTTAGTTACCAAGGAGTGGCTGTTGGAATAGGTGTGGCTTTGTTGGAATATTATGCCAATTGAGGTGAGCTTGGACACCTGAGGAGCCCAAGCCATACCAAGTGGCTCTTTTCCTGTTGCCTGTGGATCAGAATGTTCTTCTCCAATACCCTGTCTGCTTGCATGCCACCATGTTCCCTACCAGGCTAATGATGGACTAACTCTTAAAAACTGTAAGCAATCACCAGTTCAATCTTATAGAAGAGTTGTGGTGTCATGGTGTCTCTTCAGAGCATAGGACATTGACTAAAACATAGAAATAATTGTGACAATAAAGACAAGAGATGTCAGTCAGTTTTTGTTGAAATTTGCGAACAAGCCCTGTTTTCCCTTTCTAGATAGTCATGACAAACAGCTGTATTCCAATCACAATTACTTACATTAACTCTCAGATCCACATTATACATCATACAGGAAATACGTAACTATGATTATGTGTATGTGTAGGTAATACAGTGACTACAAACAGCTAAAGAGACCACAGCTAAGTGTTTTTACATCAAGTAAAAACAGGAGGTTGACATGTAAATGCAAAGAAACTTATAAATGCTTGTGAGATAAAATAGTAAGCATCTCAGATGGAATCATTGGCCATAAGACTCAAGTCATGGGCCAAGATTTGCACTGAGTTGAGACATGGCGTGCCTTATATCTGCCTAGATTGGAAAGAGCTAAGTAAGGAAGATGAGACTATGGAGGTTATGATCATGATAGGATTGGTCTAGAAAAAATGAATACATGGTAAAACCAACAGATGATGCTTTGTATAAGCTGTACAAGCAATAGAATCCAAGAATAGGGAAAGTTCCAGAGCAGCCAGGTGCTTTGTGCATGTAAGGTCTCTTGACGCATGCATCTATAATCTGAGGACAGGTTGGTAGAATTTCACCATCTGATTGTTATATATTCTCTTCTTTACACAATCCATCTTTCAACTCTCCCCCTACATGGTGTTTTGGTAAGTTCTCAGGCCTCTTTTTTTCCTGGTTTGATATTAATACATCCATGTACTCATATGGTGATAATTTACTTAATGAGATAGACCCTTTGTATAAAGAAATAAATTATCATTCTGAGCCTTGTATGTGATGCTAGACAGGGTATTATATTTCAGAAATAATGCAGAGCATCCTTCTTCAGCATTAGTATTCAAAATAGCACAGAATAGCCAGAATTGCTTGTAAGATGCATTTCTCAGGGCAGTTTTGGAGTAATGCTGTGTGCAGAGGCAAGTAATGGACACCACTTTAAATGAATGATTTTAAACTTCCCAAGACTAGGTAAAGCACAAAAAAAAAAAAAAAAAAAAAAAAAAGCATAAAACACAGAGAAGCCAATGAAAGTAGTAAATTATGGGATATTTCATCTTGATGCAGCAAAAGTGGAGCATGGGGTGATCAGACAGATTAGCAGCCATCTGGGATACATTAAGGAGAGGGAAAACAGAAAAGGTAAGTTCCTGTTCGACAATATTATCCGATGTGTCTGAGCAGAAGAAATCATCAATAATGTCATGCATTGCTGAAACATGACTTAAGACAATTTGATATAAATTGAATAGATTATTAAAGGTCCAGAGGACTGTTAATAGACGTAGAGTACACCTTATTTTCATTTTAATTTTGTATACAGTTTTAAAAACACATTTCAGTTAATGTTCCATTATCTAAAAAATTTTCCAGTCGTAAATGCCCCTCATCAGTTGGTTAATTAAAATTTAAATATAAATTAACTCTAAACTTTAAACAGACATTTTCCATGAAGATTCATTCAAAAGATTAGTTTATATGGCCTCATTAAGATAGCCCAATTGTTCCTCAGTTTTATTTACACCTGTGCATCTTATAAAAGGCAAAATGACAGTATTTATATGTATGATCATCCATGGTTTTCTACTCCTACTTCAGATGATGGCATAGCATTGTATTTTCTTTGGCAGAATACCTCACTTTCTAGTGATGGACAGATATCTGTTTTAATAATGGAGAGTGAAAATATATAATTAATTAAAATTCACATGTTAATGTAAATGTATGAGTTTTATATAAATATAAAATATAATGAATATAATAATTGGTAAAGATGTTTGAGTCTTTCCTGGCTAATATACTTTTAAACTGAAATTTAATAATTTCAATTGAATACTGTAAATCTAGGGAGAAAACTTCAAGTGTTTCATTTTAAAAATGCAATTTTGTAGCTGTAAAAGTTGATACTTCTTGATAGATGACAGTTATCTTTTTCAATATGAAACTTGGAACTTTCAATGAACATGTTCTAAAGGGGAACTCTTAGATGCTTGCCTAAATTCTAGTCTGATCTGGGATTTAAAAGAAATATTCATGAGATATTTGGCTGTATAAACCAGCGTAATTTTCAAAATACATTATGCTTTAGAAACTATAAATAATAGTATAGGTTTTTTTCTTTGCTATAAGCCATCCATAGCAAATATCTTCATGTTGGAATTTATTTCTGTGTCTGTTATCTATTAAATATATATCTATATATATGTATGCATACATTATCACTTTTCTTTTTCACTTATTGTTTAATTGAAATAAAATTTACTTATATAATTTTGGCACATAATCTCTCTACATGCTTTACATAAAATTAGACTACAAATAAAGCCATAGAATCATTTTTTTCATGTTAGCACCTGCAGTTACTTGCTTTATCATGTTTTGTCACTCAATTTCTTGATGTTCCCTCAGCTGTCCTGATGAAGAAGGTTGTAAAACAGTAAACAACAAGAAAATCCATGTGTAAGTCATGATGCAAGTACAAGTATTGATTGACTGAGATCTGTCAACTAATCACAATATTGATAAATTCTTCTGCCCACATTGTGGATGGCACTAGGAGATTTGATAGATCAGTTTTAGCTGCATATATCCAAATACTTCTTCCTCATACTCATCTCTATGCTAGAGATGCCATAATTATGAGACTCCTAAGCACTAGCAACTCCAGTCAAAGTGAATGTTTCACCTTGGAACAGTGATGTTTGCCTTTAACATAAAACTTTCTTGGATAATTGATTACATGTCTCATTTCACATCCAGTTGTTTGCATTTTAGGTGATGTAACCACTGTCATATTATTTTCCTTCTCCCAAGATATCCATAGAATTAGCTACTTAGAGATCTTTGTAACGTTCAATGCATTATCAATCACCTTTTCAATTCCTTCTTCAGGATCTAAATTTACTCAACTATTCAAGTAAGATCTTTAAAATGAACAAAGAGCACCTATATTTGAAGCAAGTGCCATGTGGTTCCAAATGGTATTTAAAAATACTTTTTTCATAAACAATTTTTCTTAAGCAGTAAATTTTTCTCAGCTGCTACCATTGTACTCTGCAAATGCCATCAAACCTTATTTATACAGGAATTAGTATGCCCCTTTCAAAATATTCCACTTACACCATTTCTTAACTTGAATCTTCTTTGAACCACTGTGTGTGTACAGATGCATAGTTTTCAACCAGGGGTTTAGTGATCCTTCAGAAATACATGAATCCTGCTGCCATGAAGATACATACTGTAAGCTCAGTTGTGGGAAGTGGAATCTAGGGAATCATAAATTCAAGGCCATCCTTGGTTATATAAGGGACTTGAAGACAGCCAAGGCTATTGAGACCATGCCTAAAAACTAAAAGAAACCAAGTAGCCAACCAACCGAGCAAATGAACAACAACTGCATTAGCTGATTCATAGTGTCACAATCAACTCAACCCAAAATATCTTTTACTCAGAAGTGTTGTCGCTCAAATATTAAAATTATTTTGATAATAAATGTACTAGATGTTCTCTATACTCAGATTTTTGTTTTATTTTCTTTTTCTAAGAAAAGGCATTTTATATTTCTTTTTTTCTTTTTTTATATTTTCTTTTTCCTTTTTACATATACATGGATATTATTATACATATTTACAATAATCTACCTACAGCAAGAAGAACTATCAAACATTCAGGAATTATATAAATTTTACATTCATAGTGTTCTGGCTATTTGTATTTGGCAACATTGAAGAAAGCATCTTTCCTATCGTGGTTCATCTAAAATTCTGAATGTAGATCCATACCTATTATCTTTATCAATTTAAAATATCCTTCTAGACCTAAAATCATCTTACCCCCTAAACAATCAAGCTTAATTAAGTAAAAACTAAACTATCTGGTGCTCATCCCCATCAGAGACTTGAGAAGGAATATTAATTATCTGAGTAGACAGGAAGTACAGGTTACCAGCTTCCCAAACAAGAAAATTACATTACAGTTTGCTGCCAGAACAGTCACTAAAAATTCTCTATAACATTGGAGCATATTCAGCCTTCTGGCCCAATACATCTGACAGAAATATTTGTGAGCCAGGAACTATTGAGGACTTGCTTACCCTGTCTTGGCAAAGACTGGCCGTCGACTCTGCCTGCATCCAAGCTTGCCCATTTTTAGGCAGAATTTTGTCTGTGGCAGAAACAAGTATCTATGTACAGTGGCTGGTTTTTCCACATTTGAAGCCATGTCCATAAAGAAATTATATGATGCTCATAATCTTTCTGGGGTGGGCTAGGTGTTGTGAAGGTGACTCATATCTAAAATAAAAAATATGGTATACATTTGCTTATATATCTATGCTTTTGTTCAAACCTTTGATGTAAGTGCTACAACCTTAACAACCACAGAGGTGAGGTATCTAGTAAGGGACTAGTGTGGAAGAGAGGATATCCCAAGGGAGAGAAAACAGAATATATTGCTATGGACATACAAAAATGAGAGGACTTGCATGGGTTGATTAAATAAGGAACACATGGAATAGAGAGGAAAGAGAGAATATAGGAAGGGACAACACTAAGAACCATTTGAGAAGCCATATAGAAACCTCCTCTTCTAGAAGCTTCTTAAATTATGTACATATATGAAAAAAATTGAAATAGAATCACCAAACAATGAGTGTGACAATATATACATGCTACCAAGTGAAAGAAACCTCCAGTGGCAGAAATGGGTTATATCTTGTTGAGTCATTAGACAATGGGGCCCCCAATAAATTCCAAGCACATCAGGATGGTCCAAGCCTATTGTTTTCTTTCCATAATCTGTTAATAATGTCCTGTTGCTGAACATAACACTTATGTGTCTAACTGATATTGGAGAAGCCAAGTTTGTGCCCAACTAGAAGCTTCATTTGTATTGACCAGTATTCATGATGCTGGAAAGTACACTACATGTTTCCTGAGGAGATAATCATTAACCCTGTTACAATCTCTGTGACATACAACTCTTACTGGCCTGTGAGATATGGCAGGGCAATAGAGAAACAAATGTTAAGTAAATGACGAACCATTCTCTGGTTGATATTTTTTACAGTTTTTTAAAACCCATAAATACAATATACTATATACAACAAGAAGAACCACGAATTATATAAATATTACATTCTTAGTGGTTTGGTTATTTGTATTTGACAACATTGAAGAACACAACTTTCATATTTTGATGAGTCTAAAATTCTGAAAGTAAATAAATATCTATCATATCTCATCTCTATCAACCTAAAACATCTATCTAGACCTAAAAATAACTTACTCCCTAAACCATTATGCTTAATTGTAAAACAAAACTGTCTGGCCTTCAACCCCATCAGATGCTTGAGAAGGAATAGAACTTTGTTACCTGAGTAAACTAGAGGTGCAGGTTAGCATCTTCCAAATAGAAGGTGGTAAATACAATGTTAAAATATAGATTGTTCTCTTTTCATACTGTCATTCTAATCTTATTGGTACAAACTAAAAAAAAAAAAAAAACTAATAATAAAGTTCTGTAAATACAAATACAAAAATATGCTGATGTATGTTGGTTTGCTTAATATAATGAGACTTCTAATTAAATAATTCTGAAAGAAATTTTATCTAACTTTCAATACTAAAGAAACTGCAAGATAGTTATACTGATAACAGTAGCAAAAGAGAAAAAAAAAGAAATTACTAAGTATTACAATTACCCTGTACTAGTTTTCTTGGGCTGCCATAATGGGAAAAGAGAAATTGAGTTCAAAAGTCCTGTGTGGATGTCCCTGAGAAGATGCTAGCAAGATAGGCCATTTAATGCCTTCCTTTCTCAGGGAGCTCCTGAAGATGTGGATCTTCTTTGATAACAATCTGTATCATATAGAATCAGTCCTTTCTTCACATGAAATTCCTCTTTTAGGACTTAACTCCAATTCAGTCATTTTGCTAACTCAATTATGAACTGGGATGTATACCCAGTATTTGATCCCTGATGGTCCTTAACACGTACTATATTTCTCTAACAGCCTATCACTTCTTTGAAAGATGATTGTCAATAAGGTGAGAAAAAAAGTCAAGGCAACCAAAGATCATTCTACTTTTGTTATAATTCTCTTTCCATTTGTACTGGCTCTGGAGGCCACATAGTTCCACTGTTATATCTAAGCAAATGCCTAATTTTCACTAGAAATAAATCTTTATACAATAAGCCAGTGGGAATTATAAGTACCTCCATGTGTCTAAGATAACTATATAAATATTTATTGTTGGATGATTAATAGATTGAATGTGGGGTAAGTAGCTATAATGTTAAATGACGATGGATTATAAGGAATCAATATAGCCAGAATTGACATTTCCAATTTAGTTATACCTTTGTTTTATTGTCTCACACTGTAATACATGTCATCATTGAATTTATTACTTTCCTGCTCCCCTTGCCTAAGTTCTGACATTAGAAGTATATACCACTATACATAGCCAAATTCATCATTATTTTTTATAAAGTTTCCTGGGTACTTTTATTTCTTTTTTAAAAATTTTTTTGAACTTACAAAGACCATATTGGCCAATTTGACTGAATTCCTGTGATATGGTTATAATAAATCATAACATAAAACAAAAATATAAGAGATAATTTGTTCTTATCATTTTATAGTATTCAATTACGAGTATCATTATAACTTATTTAGTCATATTATTTTTATTTATAAAATATAGTTACCAGTTTCTATGAGAATTAAGTTCATTAATATGAACAAAATATTTGAATCACTTCAGTTCAAAAAATAAACCAGTTAATTTCATTTTAGTGGAGAAATGATGCAAAGATTGTGAAACCTAGCCAGGTTGTTTAATTTTCTGTGTGAGAGGAAAATGACATATTATTTTCCCTCCATCCTGGAATCTGCAAGGTCAAGTTAAGATGCAGAAGGGTGCTTATCTGGTGGAGCCTCTCTTCCTGGTTGCAGAGAACTTCTCACCTTTGCCTCGTCTCTGCTTTCCCTGTGTATGCCTACATCTGGCGCCTCCTCCACTTCTTGCAACGCTAGTCATATTGAATGACTATCCAGCAATTACTCTCTCACAAAGCCTTATCTCCTCTAAAGGCCTTTGTCAAAAGGCTCTTGTACTGGGTTTTAGAAGATAAACTAAGAAATTTGGAGAGAAATTATTAAATACATCCCTGCTTTTAGCTAAGTTAGGTTTTTAAAAACTTGATGAATCATGCTAAATTTGTTATTTATAAAGTCTAATATTTGGGCTTTAACGTAGGAACAAGCTAAACAGAATTATATATATTTATGTATATACATATATATTTTACCATTAAGTAATTTTATAATAGTTTATTTAATTTGTTCATTTTTATTTAGTTAGCATGTAGTTTTTTGTCAGGAAAAGAATTTGTATGTGTGTATTTCCATGTATAAGTGTTAAAACACATGTGCAGGTGCCCACAGTTACCAAGGCCACCCATGGAGATGGAATTATAAGCGGCTATGATCCACTCAATGTGGGATCTGGGAACTGAACTTTTATCATTTGTCAGAATAGCATATGTTCTTTAGCAGTGGCCATGTCTCGAGACACAAGCATCTTCTCTAATCTTGCAGAGTAATTATGAGCAGATATGCTAAAGATATTTTATTTTGATATTTTTCCTAGATTGTTGTATAAAGAATAGAAAAGTAAATATATTTGCTTAAATATTTCTTAAGACTTAAAAGACAAATGTTGCTGTGAGCTATTATACATATTAAATGCCCTCTGAAGATGGCTTCTCTATTTATTCTCAACCTAAACTTTATTTTGAATTTCAGCCACTGTGGTGTGCACTAAATTGTGGTACTTTGCCAGGAATGTAAATCAAAATATAAAGCTTAAAAAAAATCAACAGGTCTAAATAGTTCAAAAGAAACAAGTTATGAATAATAATATTGCATATCTTTACAGTAAAATCTTTACACAGAGTTTAACATGTTTTCTTTTCTTTTTTTTCTTTTTTTTCAGTAGCCATATTTGTGTTACTTGTGCCAGAGGAGATCAGTCTTTTTAGGAAGGAGGTTTAGTGAGGTAGAAAGGTAAGTAATCTTCAGAAAATACACAAAACTAGGAGAGTTCAGAGACAAGAAGGTCTGCAGTGTTTTGCTACAAAAGGCTATAAGAAATCATGCCATTGTACTCTTACCATTCATTAGTCTGCCTTTTCATAATGAAAAGGGAAGGTGAATTATCTAGAAACAGCCTAAATCAAAAATAAGTAATTAGAGGCCCATAGATGTAAGTCCTTATAAGAATATTGTGCATCCAAAGTGTGGCCCCAGTGTTTCAATTACCACAGGCTTTCAGAATGATACTGGAGACTCGGTAGCACTACAAAGAATAAACTCAATAGCTTAAAATACTTAATATGCAGCAAATGCGCACATCACAATCACAAAACTAGGGAACATAAAAACAGTTCTCAAAACTCATATATTTGATCCTTGTTTCTGTGCTTTTACACAGAAAAAGTGATATCTTGTTGAGGGGTGTAACTTTTACTGTAGCGAGGAACAGTCTTACAAATTCTACTCATTGTTTTTATCCCAAACATAGATCTTATGGCCACAGGATAATCCAACCATATGTAATTCAACAAGATAGAGAGACCCGTTAAGAGGGCCTCATATGTGCTATGGTTCATAGGCTGTATGTAGGATTGTTGGAGCTTAGTTTTGACAGCCCAAAGTGAGGTTCGTAGATCCTTTACCTAATACACTGCTTTAAAATTTAATAGCAGTTCTTGTAACATCAGACTTGAGTTAAATAATAAACAAAGAGATTGAAAAGCAGATTTACTGGTTTCAGAGTGGTCATGAAACTCCAGACCCAGAAGGCTAGAGCTAGATATGAGAGACTTTTGAAAGATTATTCTGGGTTGCCTGATTTTATGACATCACGCTTTCTTAGTTTCTTTGGTGAACAGGCTTACTGATTAATTAATAAATGCTTAAAATATAAAATAAATTATAATGAATATGTTTAATGTTAAATAAGTTTTAAGAGCTTTAAGTTTATTAATAGCTGTAAATTCTGGGGGATTTATCTATAAGTACGGGAAGTGTAAAAGCAACAAAAAGTTAGTAATTTCTCTTAGTACTAATTGATTTCAGCTTTGTCTTCAGATAATATGCTGCATTTTAATTCCTACAAGGAACAAAAAATATTTAAGAATAATAAAGAAATTCATCATAAATCCTAACTGAGATGTTTTTATGTTTACATTTATGAAGTAAAATATTTACTGGAATATATACAGCCGTGTTTAAACTATACGCTCTTCAGATTTAAAACTTAATTATTTTGAAAATGGATTAAATTTTTTCCTTGCAGAAAAATCCTTGTAGAGAAATCAGTATGGTTAAGGATATCACAGACAAAAATCCAGATGGTAGTGTTGAATTATATAATTCATCAGGTATGTTTACTAGGCCAGCACAGTGATTATTGTACAACTAAATGTTCATTAAAAATTGAGATAAGCAAACAGAATAAATAAATGATTCAGGTGAATAAGCATGCACATACAGATTCATGAATGAATAAAAGGCAACTAAAGTATTTTAGTTTATAGTTTTTTCACCCTAAGTTAAAAAGTAAATTGCTGTTCTATTATATATAAAGTAATTAGAAGTATATACACTTATGAAACCTTACTTGTTTTAAAATGCTTATACTTTACTTTGAAATATAAATATACTGAATATTGTCATCAAGTTGATATCTAACATACACTTTGTTGTTTGCTATAAAATGCATTTAAAGCATTTAAATTTCTGTTTACATGTAAAGATATTTGTCTCTCTTTGCGAGGATTCTCCAAATCTATTAGTCAGATGGTTGTATGCACTCAGTCCAGGTATCACTATTTTCTTTCATGTATATGGTGTTGGAAAGAGCTTATAATCCAATTACATGTAAAGAGGCACATATTAAATATTCTCCTCAGAAGATGGTCTTGGTTTTGGCAGTTGTGCCTTTATCATTGTGGCATAAGTTATAGCAAACAATGGCAGACCTTTAACAATAATGAGGAAAACTATGCTAGGAAAAGATGAAATTGATGATTAGACTAGAGTGATGGAAATGCTTTTGCTCTACAATGGTGTTATTAAAATCCTGACTATATTAGTCCTTGGGTTCTCTTTGCCAGCTTTACAAACTGCAAAAAATTTTATTGGAGTTTTGGATATTTTAAATTAGGAGATTTTTCTCATTATTCTACTTTTGTTTTAGTCAATGTTTTCCAGAGAAACAGAACCTAAGCTATTTAGATTGAAGTTTTAGCAAAGGGCATTGATTCATGCAGCATGTAGGTTGCTGCGGCAGATGTTCTATAGGCTAATGATCCTCAAAAAATCCTGGCTAATATTGCAATCTTAATTCAGAGCCCGAGAACAGGAGTATTGGTGGCCAAGAGCACAGCCCGTGGGAATATGGGACTATGTAACTTTGAGGCTTACTCTGGACACAGGGAGTTTAGCCTCCTTTTCTGTATGATGAACAGTCATGGGACATCTACTTGATCAATAGAAATATAAAAACTTTTGGAGAAAGCCTAAAAGACACACTTAAAGATAATCTTTAATAAGATACACATTTTCAATGATTCTGTCCAGTTTTAATATAAAATTAACCATCATGATTTCAAAGCAGTATCTTATAAGATGATTTCAGGTGGAAAAATCTTCCAACTAATATTTTATTTACAAAGAAATCCAGAAAATACCAAGATTAAAATGCATATGAATAAATGACATTGTTTCTGAAATAATTATCACACTGCTTTGTTTCTGACAGTCGATTTCTTATAGTCACACATTGTAAGGATTCCACCGGAAAAATCTCTTCTTCTTGGATGTCCTCAGCCATTTGATTCATCAGTGATGCTGGCTGTTGGGAGGACTGCTTGATTGCCTGCTTCTTAATCTCTTTATTGACATTATCTATCTCTGCACCTGAGACTAGTTAGCAACCATTTCAACAGGTCTCCGCTCTTATCCTAGGACTGTCCTGCTGGGTCAGTGACCTTTGTGTAAAAACAAAAGCTCCTCTCAAATAAAGGTAGGTTGTAATTAGTATATTGTCATGGCCACTGTATTATTGAAGTTTTAGCATAAGGCATCAATGCATCCAGCATGCCGATTGTTGTGGGGGGAAAAACAAATACATTCAAGTGAATCTACGTTGATTATATTTTAATAGTCAACTATAAAAGTTTTGCAGTCATGAAAAAGCACTTGTCTTTAATCATGTATAGAGAATTAATGACCTGTCTGAAGACGGGAGGAATGGCTTCCTCAAGGGCACGTTATTCCTCGAGGCCTACTGATGAGTGCCTGACACAGGGCACATTATTCCATTGTTTTCCCCTCGAATTATTCATGGAACATAATAATATTAGTATTGTTTTGGGAGATATAAAACATGAGAACATACTTAAAAGGATTTTTTTGTTGTTGTTGCTCTGGGATAATGATCCTGTAACTTTAGATGCTCCTGTGTTCTTGTCCAAGAACTTAGAAAATGAGGGCTAATATGGTCTTTGTTAGTAATAAGATAGATTATTCATTAAGCATTTTTTATTTTAATCTATTGGTAAAAATCACCTCAAGTTGAAAAACAAAGTACAGACAGACATTGGTCAAATGTGGGTCCTCCATTCACAAGTATTATTTTTTTTTAAAAAAAAGTGCATGTATACAGAATATGTAAAAACAACTTTTCTTATTGCTTCATAAATAATTTTTATTGCAATTTTTGTACAATACTTTTACTGTCTTGTTATACATAATTTAATTATGATTTTATGTATATATATTCAAATATGTTTGTATTTATATATAGTTACCATTGTGATTTTATTTTGTGTTATGATTTTTAACTATTTTAATTATATATAGCTATTTTATTTACTTTTGTGTACCTTTGTACACACACACACAGTGAGCTTTTAGTTGTCAGAAGAAAACTAGCTCTAGTCCATTTTTTCTAACTATTGTGTAGGTTTGAGCAAGGCTCTCAGGCTTGGTAGCTGACACCTTAACCACAGTACAATTTTCCTGAACCCCAACTCCCCTGTTAAATAGCATTCATGTTTCTGGATTTTATTCATTTAAGTAGTTTATTTGTTAAAGCAATATATAAAATATAATATAGATATCTATCTTGAATAAAAATCCATTGTCCTGGGTAGTTTGGAGTATTCCACTTTGAGGAAAAATGTAAACTGCAAAACAGGGATATTTACCAAGGATATTTCTTTGAAATAAAATGAAAAACAAGAAGTTTTTTGAAGAAATAATTGATTATCATTTTATACTTATATTTTTGTTTGAAGATCTTATTCAATGTGTGTGCTCTCATCCCATTATCTTGTGAAATTTAATTTTTTAGTATTACTTTAAACTTTGTAAGAGTATATTTAAATAGGAACAAGTAATAGTGATAACCATATTAAAAAATGGAGGACTAAGTTTACATAGAAAACCTATGAATTTATAAAGCTTTGTAGTTTACATACTTACTAGTTTGCTTTGTGTTGTTACAATGAACACTATGAACAAAAGCAATTAGGGAGGAAAGGGTTCATTTCAGCAAAGAGTTTATAGTTCATTATCAAGGGAAGCCCAAGACAGGAACCTGGACGCAGGACCTGAAGCAGAGAAAGCTTGCTTCCATGCTCATGTTTTGCTACCTTTCTTTTTCTTTTTTTCTTTAGCTTGTTTGGTTGGTTTGTTTTGAAGGTAAATATTAACCTGTAGTTCTTATTGTACATCAGATATGTAAAAAGAAATTTTCTTTTCTGCAGTTTTGTTTTTATTAGACATATCAGCATTGAGAATATTCTCCACAGTTGAGTGGAGAGTGTGATACAACTTTCTCACGTACTCTGGTGCCTCACATTTGACCATGTCCCCTGGAGGGGGAGACCTGGTGGCACTCAGAGGAAGGACAGCAAGTAGCCAAGAAGAGACTTGATACCCTATGAGAATATATAGGGGGACGTAATCCCCCTCAGGAACAGTCATAGGGGAGGGGAATAATGGGAAAATGGGGGGGGGGAGGAATGGGAGGATACAAGGGATGGGATAAACATTGAGATGTAACAAGAATAAATTAATTAAAAAAAAAAGAAATACAGCTTTTAACTTTTTCTTTAATTTTCAAGTTTGTTATTGCATAATTTCCAGCTCTTTTTTCCCTCCAAACCATGCCACATACCCTCTTTCTCTTTTTCAAAATCTTGGTATCTGGATAACCAGTTCCTGTGCTTTTCCCTGGGGAAAATTATTTCTACCACTATCAGAGTTCTTTAGTTGCCTGTGGCTCTTTGTGTAAGACTGAGGATTCTCAGATTTCCCCTGTTCACATTAGTGGTGAAATATAAACTCTAAAGACATGCGTACTAGAATAAAGCATGTATGACATCCAATTAAATGTTTAATATATTTCAAATTGTACAGAAAATAACATTAGTGATGTCCACATTGATTGACATCTCTTACTAACATTGTCTTGATAATATTATCATCCATCCAAACATGAGTTCCTTGAATTTTAATTTCCGTCATCTCTTTTGTCCTGCACCCCACCTGCCCACTCCATGTACCACATATCAGAATGTGTCGTTGCATTTCTGGTTCTTTTCTCTATTTCACTTAGAATCATATCTCTGAGGTTTATCAGTATTGTATGGCACATTAAGACATCAATATTCTATTATGCAGAATGTAATTGACATTTCCTCTAGTAGTTAGTTCCTCAGTGCTACGACAAGGTAATCACCTCTTATGATGCTCACATGTTGATGAGTATGTTGTCCTCTCAAATCTCTATAACTCATGCACATCCATCATGAATAACTGATGACTTGCTCATTCTAGACTAACGTCAAAGCATAAGATGAAGAGTGGAGAAAAAAAATATAATGGCAGCCTTTGCAGACTAGCAGAAGGCATTTAACACTTTCTTACTGACTTTATTATCAACCAATAAAAACTTTGGTGTTTTATTATGTACTGTCAACTGACATCCAATAACATTTGACTTAAGCTTTTTCTCTATATTAGTTTAGTGGATCCTTAAAGTTTTAAGAATGAATAATATATCTCTTGTTTTGTAATACCTTTGTGTAAGGTTGTTGTATGTGAATACTGAGACAAGCAAGTATCAACATTAAGCAAATTACATTGGCCTATCTCAAAGAAACTCAAGTGTTATAAATATTTCATTAAAAATTTTTGTTATATATGGCACATACTTTTGTTCAAGATATTTTTAGTAATGTTTTAAATATATTTTATATTTATACCAAAGTAATTATTGAAAATATTTTGGATAATCAATTTAGGATTTCACACTGAACCTAAACATGAAACATTAAGGTAGAAACTTGAATTTTAAGTATTTATTTTAGTAGTTGTCAGGTGCAAATTGTAGACATGAGAAAGAATTTTCATTATGTGCACAAAGACTCTGAAATCCTAATTAACATTAAAGCTGCCTCAGCAGAAAATGAACATTAATATTCCCCAGGATAATTGGCAACCTTTGTAATGTAATTTCTTGTCTGTTCTTTCTCCCATTTTTCTCTGCTCTTAAGAACGTCATACTTTTAGGTTATGGAATGGCACACATAGTTTATGCCCTTTCTTTATCATTTCCCACTACTTGCATTGAAGATTTTGTGTACTTAATACAAAACAAATTTAAAATTTTAATAAGTTTTTATTTCATTTTCATCATAAATTTGTAAGATAAACGATGATAATAAAAGATAAATTACAAGCTACTCAACAAATATTTGTGTTTGTCACTTAATTTTTACAGTATATACTTGTAACTAAGGCATCTATCACTTTCAACCTATCTTAATACCTGGTTGTGTATCAGAAACATCAGTTTAAGCCTATATGATTTACATATGATTAGATTAATTGTATGGGTTTAACTGATGTTCACAATTTTTCACTCAGTTGCCAGAAAGGACAAATTTGGAAGAAAGAAGCACACCTCTCTTTCTACGACTTGACATCTCAAATTCTGTTCTCTTCATAAAGTTATAAAGTGAAGGAAAGAATACCTAGCCAAGTAGTTGATTGTTACACCTATTTATGACAATTTGAATCGGGTGATAAATGATGAAAATCGACCATCAAACATATGGTCCATATTCAATATTGTTTCAAAAGTTTACTAAACATGTCATTGTAGTGGCCAAAGAGAGAGTCAGAAAAGTAAAGGCAGCTCTCTCAGATGGAACACAAGTTCCAACAATCAGTTCTTGTTATCACTTATGAGCATTATATTCTGGGGTTACTTCAAATCTCAAATCAGAATAAATTCAGGCATGCATATGGAATGTGAACATAAAGCCCCACCCTTGTCTTAGAAGTTTTTGGTAACTATTAGCTGTTGGGAAAAGAAAAGGGACTACTTATTCAAACCCTATTCTGTACTCTGTAATAGACACAGCCTATTATGAAAATGCATTGAGTGTGAGATCAGCAATTAAAGAGCTGATTTTGTTCCTGCTACAGCAATGAGAGCAATTATTCATTAATGAGGAAAATCACAAAGTAATGGAAAGCAGTCTGGGACTATAAATGGTGCTGAATAGAGATAGGATAACGCAGATGTCATGAGCAAGGCTGCAGCATGTTTTCTACTTAAAGAATAATTCAAAGGTTTCTCACCTAATACTGCTTCCCAGAAGCAAGGGACTGCACTGTTGCTTAACCATTTCATCACATATAAAACTGGGGACAGAGTGTTTCTAAGTGATCTCATTTCAGTTGGAATTGAAATTGTACTTGCATTACATATGTGTAAAGTATCTTCATAAATAATAGGCACTGATTTAATAGTGCAACAGAAGTTTATATCCAGTAACTTTATGTTTAGAAAAGCAGAGAACAATTAGATTTAAGTGAGACTAGTAGGTGCCATTTGAAAAATGATGCAATTCCCAATTTCCCTAGAAGCTTCTACCCAGTGTTTTATGGTTTTTCCAGTGTGAGGTCTCATCAAACTAGGAGCTGTTTATACGTAAAGAACTCCAGGCTCCACTACAGACCCATTAAGTTAAAACTTACTTCATAAAAAAAAAAATCCCAAGTGATTTATGTGCTTAAAACGGAGGATCATTGATTGGAAACCAAGTAGAACTTTTATTACTGAAAGATGTTCTAAAGAGTTTTGCATTATAAACAAGACATTACTACTAAAGGAGAGACATCAGCAAGTCACTTGAATATTTGATGACATATCTAAGCAACAATGGCAAAATGTCATGAACACCAATTTCTATGCCTTGTTTGCAACTTGGGTATTGTTGCCTGCATGTGGTATAATAATTTAACTGGTCAATCTTACTTTCTCTTGGTACATAATGACATTCTTACAATAGCTATACTTGGAGGACACTGAAGTATAATCTTGACACCAATCTATAGATGAAAAAAACGACACAGGGAAAGAAATTACATGAATGCATTTTATCTACAATACAAATAAGATGAATAAATATTAACAAAAGAAAGGTTCTTCCCCCAGGAGTATTTAAGAGTTTTGTAGAAGATAAGTCAACAATCTCCCATATATGCCAAGTACCATTCAATAAATACATGGTTGGCTGAGTTTCTCTAAGGAACAGTTATGTTTCTGTCAAAAAAAAAAGTGGTTATGTTTTTAGTGGAAGCATGTACATTGTTTGGACAGAATGTACAAGTATAGAATGATGCCTAGGAAATAGGACAACAAATGACATAATCTAGTAAGAAGATGAAACTGGAGCAACGGCTTATTTGAATACGGGGCAGGGCACATTTATATTTTTAAATGACACTAAATTTCAACCTGTATTTAAAACTTAATGATGCCAAGAAGCATCATGGAGCCTGGAGGGAAAGCTACTACTATTTCTCTCCTAAATTAACATACATTATTCAGAGAAACTCTTATAGTGGATGTTGATTAACACAGAGGCCCATAGCTGGACAACATGCAGAATGTGAGAGACTTTGGGATGGTCAGCCCTAACTCGGATGCCTATTTTATGCCCCTCCCCTTAAGGCTCAGACATCCATGTGGAATAAGCAATAAAAACATCTTAAGTGCTAGAAATGATGCCCAACTTCAAGTAAACAAATTTACCACACACAGCTGGCGAAATGCACATAAAGTAATTCAGGCAGTATTTAAAAATTCTCCACAATTATGTGGAGAGCGGGGACTGACTCTGACATGAACTCTGGTGCCCCATATTTGATGACCTCCCCTTGGTGGGGAGCCTGGTGGCACTCAAAGAAAGAATAAACAGGCTACCAAGATGAGACTTGATAACCTAAGACCATACAGTCTTAGACCTAGGGGAGGGGAATAGGGTGAAAGCGGGAAGGAGGGAGAAATGGGACAATACAAGTGATGGGATAACAATTGAGTTGTAATCAGAATAAATTAATTTAAAAAATCTCAACAGTTTGGAAAAAGAGAGTAAGACTGACATAATTTTCTTTGCCTTTTGAGAATCTGTGAAGTAGAGCCAATTTTTTTTTAATTAGTTGCAATTGCTGGAAGTGTGGTCTGTGTTTCTACTTTCATTAGTATTCTGACATGTTAGAATTTCTCAGTAATTCAAATTTAGGATATAGCTTTAAATTAATTTATTTGAAAAGACTTTTGCATCAAAAAATTCTTCCAATTTATGACTGAATGTTTAATTAACACCATACTGCTAAATAACAACAAAAATAACAACAAAAATTGCCCAGTGATTAAATTTCCTAAAATTATAACTTAACTTTCAGTTTCTCTTGTTTAAAAATCTATTGTGCACACCAGAACAAAAGCCACTGAATGTGTTTACATAGCCCAAATTAAGGTGGGAATATTTATTTAAAACAGAAAGAAATTCCACTAAAACCAGTGACTAGACCAGGCTGCCCACCCCCTTTCTCTTTAATATAGCACTTGATGGTCTAGAAGGAGCAATAAGACAACAAGAGGAGAACAAGGGGATTCACATTGGAAAGGAGGAAGTCAAATTATCCCTACTCGCAGATGATGTTATAGAGTACATAAGTGACCCCCAAGTTTCCTCAAGAGAACTCCTACAGCTGATATATATCTTCAGCAAAATGGCTGGATACTAATTTAATTTTTAAAAATCAGTATTCTTCCTGTATACATATGGGCTGGGAATGAAATTAGGGAAACTACACCCTTCAAAATATCCAGAAATAATATAAAGTATCTTGGTGTAACTCTAGCTAAGTAAATGAACGACTTGTATATAAAAAAAGAAAACTCCAAGCCTCTGAAGAAATTGAAGTAGATATCAGAAGATAGAAAGATCTCCCGTGCTCATGGATTGGGAGAACCAACATAGTAAAAATGGACATCTTATCAAAGCAATCTACAGATTCAATGCAACCCCTATCACAAACACCTATACAATTCTTTACAGACCTTGAAAGATTAATTCTCAACTTCATATGGAAAGTGTCCCCTTTTTAAATACCTTTAACTTTCATTTTCTCTGATTCTTTGTAGTACTGTTTATTCCTTGAAGTATATGTGGGCACTCTCCTTCTTAATTACTAAGTCTACATGCTTTCATAATCTGTTTTTCTAGCTTATATGTCTTGGTGTTTGAGTTAGGCTGTTCTGTACCTTATTGTATTGTGCAAATGGAGGAAAGTAAAACTTAGGCTCAAACTATGATAGCCAACTCCTTGAACTCTTCTATATGCCACCTAAGAATCATTTGAAGCAATGTGAAAATAGAAAAATAACTCAAGCTCTTCCACTGTGAAGAATCAGGCAGCATTCCACATTTAGCATCATGTTCTCTTTAGGTGGTGGCTCTATAGTCTTTGTGAGAAAGCCTCCAAGCTGGAGAGGCAGTTCAGTGTTTAAGAATATTCTCTGTACCACCATGAGAACCAAAATACAGATCCCAGCCTTCATCAAAATGTCCTTAATCCCAATGCTGAGGGCTACAGAACTAAAGATTCCCCAAGGATGTTGGCTTTCAGCCAAGAGAAGACTATTCTCCAGGGTTAAGGATAGACTTCCTCAAAAGAGTAGAAGAGAGTGATAGGAGGGGCCTCAGTTCCTGCTTCTGGTTTCCCCATATACTCACCATCATACCCTCACCACACATGTATAAACACACACACACACACCCACACACACACACACACACACACACACACACTCATAAAATCACATGGAGAGAAAGACACACACACATACACAAATGTTTGTCCACACACAGCCATGCATACACATAAGTGTACATATACATATATACAAAGAGAAACACAGACATACAAAGGTGTGTACACACACAACCTCATTCACACATACAAAAAGGTGGGCACACACAGACATACACACATATAGGCGTACTTACACACATGCACACAGAAAACATACACACATGTAGTTGTTCATATTTGCACACACAGACACTCATGTATATACAAACATTCGCACAGAAAGGTGTGAACACCATGTAGTCACATATATATATATATATATATATATATATATATAGAAAAATGTACACACAAACAGTCATGCACACACAGAGACATACACACATTTAGGTGTACACACACATATACACTCAGTCATAATCACATGCAGGTGCACACACTAGATATATACACAAACATACATATGCTCACACACAAATGTGTACACACAGGCACACACAATTATACACCTGTACACACAGAGACACACACAGAGATACACACACAAAGGTTTACACATGTAATAACACATGCACACACATACACACAGGTATAAACACAGAGAGGGACATATACACAGAGGTGTATACACATATGCATATGCACAGTCATACAAAAGCACACCTACACACACATAGGTATACCCACACATGCATACACACCAACATACACATACATGTGCCCCCCCACAACACACACATCATCCACATATCCATTATCCTGAAGATGGGTGTCCTAGTTTTATTTCCTGGGGCCCTTGAAAAACGTATCCAAAGTTCTGCCTAAATCCGTGATCAGTATAGTTTCTGTCTGCACCGATGTGGATGAAAACAACTGCTTAGATTCTTTAAATTCAGAGCTGTATGATTACTAAATTATTATACACCTTAGTAACAACCATGATCTTAATAGTAAAACAATGTCTCTAATCCATATAAATATTTTGCCTCATATAAAATTTCTCATTGGTTTTTGGCTTAAAAGTGAATTTATAATAATTTTTTTAAACAAATTAAAACATTCTAGTTAAAGATGTAAAATAAAAATCCCAGGCTCTATCTTTTTTTGTTTGTTTGTTTGTTTGTTTGTTTTTCGTTTGTTTGTTTGTTTGATATAAGGTCTTAGTATGTAACTTTGAGTGGCCTGGAATATAATATGTTGACAAAACAGATTTTTGAATTAACAGAAATATGCATATTTAAACTTCTGCTTGCTGAAATTAAAGATGTGCACTACTATTCCTTTCCCCAAATTTTATTTTACTATTGAATTGAAAACATGTTTGATCCTATACAATTCTAACCATGTAAATGGCTATATTACAATGACTAGTAGTATACAGAATAATATTTATATCAATTTTATTTCATAACATAAGTAATACATTTCTGAAATGCATTTCCTGGTCTTTTGTGGCTCTATACTTGGAGATAAATGACAGCTCAACAGGTTGGAGTGTGTCCTTTCTAAGTGAATACGTTGGGCTAAACCTCTTTCAGGTTTCTCGGGTGGTTGCTCTTCCTTCCAGGAAGCTGGTCTGGTCTCAGAGTCATTGTTGTTGCTCATATTGTCTGCAATTCTTTGTAGCTTGGTTCATCTAGCAATGACCCTTAGCAGGCTCTATTGTTTATTCTTGACAGGGAAAGGCCTAAAACATCCAGTCAGTTTTAGGGAGTTCCTGAAGCTATTTTGAGTTGCTTATATTCTGGCTTAAGGAGGTTTCCTGCAGGACTAAATGTTTCTACATTGGAGGAAACTGCTATGCAAAGTGTTTTTTTTTTTTTTTTTTTAATTTGCAGGCTTTTCATAGCAAACTTTAGAAAAATAATTTTGTTTAAATCCATCAGTAATATTTTTCCCCAAGCATCATGAATGCTTTGAAATTAAGTAAAATATCCCTCCCAGAATTCATCACATTGTTTTAACTTCTTACATTACATTTTTCAAATTTGGAAATACCTCATCTTTGGGTAATATTTGATAATTTTTAAGATATCAGGTACTACTGAAAGAACTCATTGTATGGTTATCCAGTTTTGAAGTCATTTGCTATTTAGCAATGGGCAACTGGAGAATATCTATTCAATTAGTATAATGGTTTCCAAAGATAAGCAAATGTGCTAGTTTAACTAAAAGTATGCATTTGAAGAGTTGGTCCCTGGTGGTTGGTCATATTTGGGCATATTATTTAACCTTAATGAGGTAATGGTGTGCTGGTGGAAGCATGTCAGTGAAGCCAGGATTTAAGGGTTGACAACTTACCACCTATGCTTTTAAATGAGGGGATGTGATGAGAGTCCTTCCCAAGTCTTTCTAGCCATTTCTGTACTCTCACTACCTGGTTCAAGTCAGCTCTTCTGTCCTAAACTCCTCTCCAAGGTGACAGATTCAAACTCACTTATTTTTGACTTCTGACTAAATTGTGCTGTCTGGCTTCACACTAATCTGTGAGGATGTTTTAACCTCCTGGCTCCTTCTCCTTCTTTAGCCTATTCTGTCTTCACCTGTTTCTAGCTTGTTCTATCTGCAACTTGACCCCTTTAAATTTTCCCGGTATGAAACTCTTATTGGAAAACCTTGGTCAAAATTTTCACTCTCTCCTGGTCCTCTCTTAAGTATATTCTCTTTTCTATCTTTTTCTCCTGAGAGTAGGGTGTATCCTATACCTGACTCATTCTGTCAAATCTTTCTCTGATACAGCAATTTGTTTGTCTATCAAGTAGAAATCACTTTCAAACATGGCTGCTTTCTTTTATAAACAAACTTTACCTTCATTCTTTGTCATTAAATGTGCAAAGAAAGGGTGTGTCTATATTCCATCCAGATCATAACGTGATGCAGACTGTGTCTGCATTCCAGCCAGATCATATATACCTAGAAAGCCTTTGGATGTAACGCATTGTATGATCAGTCATGTTGCTGAATTAAAATTTTTCTACATCTCCCCCCTTTCTGTATGAGCTAAAAATTGTACACAGTTTAACTGTAACAGCAGAAACAGTTATCAATTCCATAAACTTAGAAAGTTTGGATGCCTTTATGAAGATCCCTGATGTGATAATCCTCATAAGTGCTGCCCTGATCATCTGTCCTCCAGCAAATGTCCATGTCAGCATCCATCAAGATTTTAAAGTCTACCAGTCTGATGAATGATTTGTCCTTTTTCAGCCAGTTTGTTGTGCGGTCCTTATGCAGGGGACAACGTATCTGTGTTCTGCATCATCTGCATTACTGTCTTTCGCATCTTTCCTCCCATGAGTCACGCCTTTCATGTAGAAACATCTCTCATTCAAATTGGATCTTTATCAACTTTGGTGGAACCCATAGGCTTTCATCAACTGTGGAAATATAGGAAAATCATCTTTCCAAAGTAATCCATTCCTTAACTTCCATTCTGATACTAAAACACCTTTAGAGTATACAGGTTGATCTAATTATTCTAATTATGTGGGTTTCTTTCTTTCTTTCTTTTTCTTTCTTTTTTTTTTTTTTTCTTTTTTACAGCCCAGTATCTTTATCTTTCAGGCAATCTTATCGTTCTGCCCCCCGCCCCATTTCTGTTTAATCAAGGTACAATTAAAATTTTATCAATCCACACATATTGAATAGGTGCTTGGTGAACAGGTTCTATCAGAAAAGGATCCAGCCTGTAATCATCCCTGATGGCTATGTTATGCCCTCTTAGAGTTTCTAGTGTTCAGAAATGGCTGAGAAAGGGAGTGAGTGACGTCACTGCAAACCAAGTTCAGAGGCTATCCAGAATCATCAGACTTCAACCTCTGCAGAAGAGCCCAATAAAACACAGAAACCTTCAAGCCATATTACATAAAATATAAATATACACTGTCAGTTAAAATAGATATCTATTGTCTGACATTGAAGGAATATAAATCTGAGCCCTCCCATTGTTGTAATAGATCTCTTTCCCATAGGTTTATGTTTTATCAGTGATATATGGCTTCAATCTTCTTTGACAATCTGGTCCCACACATTTAATTACTTTGCCTTTGACACATGGGACCAGTAAAATCTGAGTAATTCTATCTCCCATTTTAAATTGTATGTTTTTCTTTACATATACCATAATTTTGTTCTCTCCCTTAAAGTCTTCATCTATAAATTCTGGGTGTACAATGAATTCTTGAGATGTTAGACTACTTCTTCATAAAACCATTTCTAGAATCTTTGGGTGTAGAAGTCCATGAACTGCTTGGGGTATTTTATAGCATTTAATTTTTAGTGATAGTGTGAGATATTTATTTAGGGCTATGTGTGGAGAGCCCCCAAGGACCGCACCCTAAGATGGCGCCTGGCCCGTCGCCAGAGCTGCCTCTGTTGAAAAAAAAAACAGGTCCTTATTTGGATATAGCCCCACTGCCTGCGGTAGTTCCGCCTTCGTGGACCTGTGAGGATGTGAGACGTGGTGTGAATTGATTGGATGATAGTATGCTTTATTAGTGTGTGTCGGGTGAGGTTCGGGGGAGTTGCTTGCACGAAGAGCTTGAAGAAACTGCTTGGAGAAGAACTGGTGGTTGCGTCTTTCTTGCTGGCCGAGTTAGGCGCAACAAGTGGTGGCCCGTATGGGGACCCTCGCTGTCCACTCCCCCACCGTTATGTTCAGAACTCCAAGTGGTCAAGGATCGCAGGTGGGTAAGTTCCCGGTAAGTGGAGCTTAAGACCCCTGGAAAAGGGGAAGGTCTCCGGAAGGGAGCTAATTCTAAGGTCTCCGGAAGGGAGCTAATGTGCGAGGTTTCTCGCGAGGAGGAAAAGCAAAAGTATGGGTGCGTCACCTTCTCACCCGGTCTTCGCTGCCCTCCGAGAATTGTTAAAATCAAAGGGACTTAAGATTAAAAGTAAAACCTTAGAAACCTTCCTGACTGAATGTGATACAGTGGCCCCTTGGTTCGCGGTGTCCGGCCATCTTTCCCTTCCGAGTTGGGATAAGCTAGGTAAGGATTTGGATTTTGCCTGGGAACAAGGAGACTTGAAAGCCGGGGTGAGGCCAATGTGGAAGTTGGTCCGTAGTTGCTTGTCAGATACCAGGTGTTGTCAGGCGATAGAAACTGGAAATCAAGCTCTTGAACAGTTGAAGGAAGAAAGATCTCAAAATTCAGAAAAAGGAAGTGAGCTCAGTGAAGAATCTAGCTCAGAGGATGATATTGAGGAACTAATAAACAAAATGGAGGGGACCGGACTATATCTGGATTTGTCTCCATATAGAAAGGAGATGCCAGAAAAAGGGGAAGTTAAAAGGAGGGGAGTGATGAAAGCTGAGACGGAAGTTGCCATGCCTCCTCCCTACAGCGTGCCTAATCTAGAACCAGAGCCAACTAATGTTGGTCAGTCTTTATGCCCGCAGGTTTGGAGGGAAGTCAGAGCGAGTGCCTTGGGGTTTCCAGTGTTTCAAGATGCTCAGGGAAATCGCTACCATGAACCTCTAGATTTCAAGATAGTAAACTCCCTTGCCGAGGCTGTATGTGCCTATGGTGTCTCGGCATCTTTTACGGTGCCGATGATAGAGAGCTTAACTAGGCACTGCATGACACCTACCGATTGGAGTAGCCTTGTTAAGGCATGCCTCACTCCTGGTCAGTATCTTGATTGGAAGGCCTTCTTGATAGAATTTGCCACTGATCAGGCTGCAACTAATGCTGCTGGAGGCAATCCAGCCTGGGACAGGGACATGCTTTTGGGACAGGGTCGATTTGCTAAATCAACAAACAGGATATCCCATCCCAGTGCAAGCACCTAATGCCATGACGTTGTTTAGACATAAAAGGGATTTTGGGATTACCGCAGCCATTGTTGCTGCAGTCGCCCTTGCCGCTACAGGTGCTGCCACTCCTGCAGTGGCTCTAAGCTCCACAGTTCAAACAGCCGCCACCCTTAACAATTTATCAGCCACAGTTGCTGAGGCTTTAGATACGCAGGTCAGCATCAATGCCCAGTTAAAGGGAGGCATTATGATCCTGAACCAATGCGTTGACCTGGTCCAGGAGCAGGTGGATGTCTTATGGCAGCTGGCACAGCTAGGCTGTGAATGGAAACTGCCTGGGATTCGTATTACTTCAGTTCAATATAGTAATTTCACTAAGGCTGCAAATCTATCTAAACAGCTCTCTAGCCATCTTCTAGGTAACTGGTCAACCAACTTTGAGGGCCTGATGAGGGAGCTTCGACTGTCGATTACTACAATCAATTCTACCCGTGTTGACCTGGCTTTCGCAGATGGACTCTCCACTTGGCTGGCGACTGCTGTTAATCACCTGAAGGAATGAACGGGCATCGGGGTTATAAGCATTATATTCCTGGGTGTGAGTGGTGTATGCCTGTGGTGTATTTGTCGGTTAAGAACGTCTCAACATCGTATGCAGGTCCTGATGGCTCAAGCGTTTGCAGCAGTTGAGGCAGGACAGTCGCCTCAGATCTGGCTGGCTGTCCTGAAGAACTGACACAATGTTTCTCATCACGCTCAGGGTGCGAGGCAGAGCACTGCACAGGAGGTACATTGTATGCAGTTAATGGCCTTCTGGGGAGCAAGTCTGATTACATGTGGGTTGGTATCCCAGACCCCACCTCCGGGAAAAAGGTACCGGGCCAGGTCTGGCACTCAGCGAGTGAAGGGCTTGCTTGAAGGCAGTGTGAACAAATGCCCATACATACCGGAAATCAGACCTCTACTCTCACGCGTTGCGTTGAAGTCCTGATGTGTCATTTTAATAAAACAAAAAGGGGGAACTGTGGAGAGCCCCCAAGGAACACACCCTAAGATAGTGCCTGGCCTGTCGCCAGAGCTGCCTCTGTTGAAAACAAACAGGTCCTTATTTGGATATAGCCCACTGCCTGCGGTAGTTCTGCCTTCGTGCACCTACAAGGATATGAGACGTGGTGTGAATTGATTGGATGATAGTATGCTTTATTAGTGTGTGTCGGGTGTGGTTCGGGGGAGTTGCTTGCACGAAGAGCTTGAATAAACTGCTTGGAGAAGAACTGGTGGTTGCGTCTTCCTTGCTGGCCAAGTGAGGTGCGACACTATGTCTAGGGCAGCACGTTCGTCTGTACCATGCATGAGATCTCCAAAACTGAGTTTAGTTTTCTCTGGTTTCCTTATGGGTTGCTGATGGGTTATTCTTGGTTTCTTATGTTTGCTGAAGATGTATGACCAAACACCCTTAAGAAGTTTCCCATATTTAGAGGATTATCTCATAGAGTGTTTCCAATTTGTAATGGATTACCTTGCATATCTCTTGCTGCTGCATTCATCCGTCCAATGCTTACCCTTACCATATCTTCTACAAACCCCAACAGGCTTTGGTCTTCTAGAGAAGCCTTTAGAATTTTTGCTACTATCCCTTTTCAAGTGACCTTGTCTCCCAAAGTTAACACAGTAGATATTTTGATAGCTAGAATTATTGCCTATTGCTTGTCCTATTACATAGTCAATACAGTCAATATTAGCATGGTTCTAGACCACTAAGCCATGGATGCTGATCTGGCTTCTAAATGTCTAAAAATGTTTTATACTCTGTATTTGTATTTTGGAAAGCCAAAGTTTCAATTGATACACATCTTGCATCTGGATCTGATATTGTCCTGTTATAGCAGATATTAATCAATGTAATAAATCAGTAAATGTCTCTTTGGGGCTTTGTATAATCTTCCTGAATGACATAGAGCTTATTTCCTTGTTCCTCCAGCTTATTCTGAGCTCTTAAAGCTCCTAAATTACATTATATAATAATAGATTAATCAGGTGCATCTGCTTTCCTAAATTAGGATACTGAAATTCACCTAACAATTGATCTATCATGATATTAACACTTTTTTTCTGATTTCTTTTTTTAATCCTATTATTTTTTATTAATTAAATATTTTTTATTTTTTACATATACATTTATATTATTACACATACTTACAATAGACTACCTATAGCAAGAAGAACCAGAAAACTGGGACAGAGGGGAGGACATCCTATTGGGACTCCAGATGAGAGAAGCAGGGAAGAATAGCAAAGTAGAAGGATCCAGAGGGTCCTAGAAACCTACAAGTAGAACATTATGATAGGCAGATTTGGGCCCAGGGGTCCCACCCAAACTAAGGCACCAGCCAAGGACAATACAGGCGGTAAACTTTAAACCCCTACCCAGATCTAGCCAATGGTCAGAACATTCTCCACAGTTGAGTGGAGAGTGGGGTATGACTTTCACACGAACTCTGGTGCCTCACATTTGACCATGTCCCCTGGAGGGGGAGACCTGGTGGCACTCAGAAGTTGGACAGCAGGTTACCAAGAAGAGACTTGATACCCTATGAGCATATACAGGGGGAGGAAATCCCCCTCAGGAACAGACATAGGGGAGGGGAATAAGCGGAAAATGGGAGGGAGGGAAGAATGGGAGGATACAAGGGATGGGATAACCATTGAGATGTAACAAGAAGAAATTAATAAAAAATTAAAAAAAAAACAAATTAAAAAAAGAAGAACCATGACACAGTCAGTAATTATGTAAATGTTACCTTGTTAGTGTTTTGGCTATTTGTATTTGACAACCTTGAGGAAACCAGATATTAACACATTTAAGCCTCTCTTCCTGTCCTGTTCTCCTGAGAGTTGGGCATAGGTTAGGTCTGAAACATTCCGTCAAGTCTTTTTCTGATTCATGACTTTTTTTGGCCCTCAGACCTGACTTTAAAACACGGCTGTTTCCTTCTATCAACTAACCTTATCTTTATTGTTTGTGATTAAAGGTGTGTGCTAAGAACCTGTCTTTATTCCAACCCGATCATTCTGTACTCCAGAGTGTATCCACATTCTAGCTGGATCTAGATCTACAATGTCTGTCAATGTGATGCCTTACCACTGGAAAATGAGTCTGTTTTCTCTCTCTGCTTGTGGAGTGCTCATGACAGGTGATATCTTTTCTTCATAATTCTCCTGTCTTATCATGACTTGCCCTCTAAAGTGGACTCCAGAGCTATACAGAAAAATAAAATCCTTTTTCTTTAGTTGCTTTTGCTATGGTATTTTAACTTGGTAACAGAAAGCACTAATTCATAGGTTGTCATTAACACCTAATTAATATTATATCCTCCTTAGGTTAGGACATTAAAGATTTATATATAAACTTAAACTTTTTGATGTGTGTAGAATCAAATTATGAATTGTTCATATGAAGAAAATGTTCTCTAATGACTTATCTGTACTACCAGTCCCCATTTTTGGTCTCTTGTTTGTGGGTATATGAATTGTAAAAGTTAGGACGATTCATATAGGAAGTGCAGTTATCCTATCCTCCACATCTTACCTCAGCATATAATTATGTCTTGGAAATTATCTTTCCTGATATACCTCTGCTGTTCTCTATCATAGCTAATAATAATGCATGTAGCTCACAAGTCTGACAGCACCAACTGGTGACTTTGATAATGTCTCCTTCCTTTTTTCCCCCCTAGAAGATTTTTATAAGCTTTTTTGTGCAGCCCCAGTATTGCACAGTTTCATTATATTTTGTCTCAGCATGAGAATTCATTAAGCTGAGCACTCAGCAGACATTGTTAATCTTGAAAACATGCTTTATTTCTGTTCCTTGAAATGATGTACTTCTCTGGTAATTTCTCTTCTATTTTATTTGTTTACTCTCACAGGAATTCCTATTATTAAAATGTTGGGCTGGCTAGATTAATCCTGTGTGTTTTCTTTTTATTTATTTTTACTTTTTCCCTGATTTACAACATCACTTTGAAATTGTTACTTAGTTTTAATTCCTAAAAGTTAATTTCCTTGTGTTTGTACTGTCTTTAAAAGAAAATGTATTTTTATGTACTTTTTTTGTTTTAGTTTTGTTCATATGTTCATATGTTGGGTGAGATAATTGACATAAATCCATATACTTAATATGCTTTAAATCAATCTTATGAAGCAGAAAATGAGGTAATCATGTAGCCAAACTATTGATTATATTCTGAATTGTATGAAATTTCAAGTAACCCTTTATTATATTATTTACCTTGAACATTATTCTGTTTATTTATAAAAGTGATCATTGCATATATTTATGAGATAGAATATGATGTCTTTATAGATGTATAAATGATTAATCTTATGCAAACAAATAAATTTTATGTAATATAAATTAACTTTACATAAAGATAATAACAAAGAAATTTTGCATTCTTGTGAATAACTATATACTATCTCACATCCCCAACTATAAAATCTTTTAAAATGTAGTCTGAGTAGGGACAGGCTTTATGGGGAAGAATGTCAGTAGTCATGTAGGGATGTAGGGAATGTACATGCTGCAGAGCATGAGTGTTGTGTCCTTAGGTGTCCCTCAGTAGTTCATGGACAGTCCTTTATTCATGTCTTACAAATCAAAGGACTACCCAAAAAAAAAAAAAATGACAGCAGTTACATCTCTTTCTTTCTGTGCTCCTTCTCATTTCTTCCCCTCTCCCTCCCATTTTCTGTCTCAAATGACTTTTTTCTCTTCCTCCTCCCTATATACATTTCTTTTTTAAATTACGTATCTAAAGAATTTTATATATTTTTAAAGAACATCCTTAACCCCTCTGATTCTCCACCATGTCACATCTCAATGGGCTTCAGAAGGAAAGGCTGACCATTACTGTGGCTTTCCTTTCTGCTTTTATTATGGCCTCCAATACACGGCTTTTGGTTCTTTACTTCAATATTAGTAGGGGAGAAAGTTGAGTAATAACACAAGACTTGTTTCAAAATCAACTGTATTTTTTAACTTTTTTATTCTTTTAGTTTGTTTTCTTAAATTTGCCTGTATGGTGTTGGTTTACATAGTTTTTTCCACACATTATCATTAAATAGAATGCAACCATGAAGACTAAAATTTGACTATATTATTGAAATATTGTATGTGTTTAATGGATATTTATTTCATTTAAGGTAATATTTTTAAAATGTTTTAGTGTTTTAAGTGATTTGCATTTTACAAAAAGTCATAAAGTGTGTATTTAAATACACCATATTTTCTTATGCTTAGATATACGTAAGAAATTATTTTGTATCATTGACCTTTAAGTCATATGTACCATATTTAAATTAAGTGGTTAAAATAATAATAGTAATAGTAATAACAACAACAAACAGAACAACAACAACAACAACAACAACAATAATAATAATAATAGAGACAGCATTCCTCAGCCATGGAGTCCTGAATTTTATAAATTTTGAGAAACTCAGCTGAATAAAAGCAAGTATGTAAAGCCTTCCTTTGAGCTCCATTGTCAGGCCCATGACTCTGTCTCCCTGCTCACAAAGTCTAGAATGGCCTAGAAACACTTAAAGGTGTTCAACATCCCTAGTCATCAGGGAAATGGAAATCAAACAACTCAGAGATTCCATATTACACCAGTCAGAATGGCTAATGACAGCACATGCTAATATGAATATACAGCAAGGAACACTCCTTCATTGCTGGTAGGAGATTAAAGTTGTACAACCCCTTTGAAAATCAATTTTGTGGTTTCTCAGAAAACTGGGAATAGTTCTACCTCAAGACCAAACTATATCATATACATATTCAAGACACGATTCACCATACCATGAGGATACCTGTTCAAGTATGTTCTTAGAATCTGTATTTATAATAGTCAGAAATTAGAAACAACCTAGAAATGAATAAAATGATAAAGAAAATGTGGTACATTTATACAATGTAATACTACTTAGCTATTAAAAATAAAGATATCATGCAATTTTCAGGCAAATGAGTGGAAATAGAAAATATCCTGAGTGAGGTAACCTAAACCCATAAAGACTCACATGGTATATACTCACTTATATATGGATATTAGCCATGAAATACCAGATAACCATACTAGAGTCCACAAACAAACAAACAAACAAACAAACAAACCTAAGCAATCAGAAGGACCCAAAGAAGGGTGCCTGAATTGGAAATATAAAAGACACCAGAGATGGATGGAGGGAAGGAACTGGCTGAGAGACGGGAGTGGGGAGGGGAGCAGGTGTAGAGATCAGGTGTGGGGAGAATAGGGGAAGGCTGTGAGAGAGAATGGAAATCATTTTTGAGTAGCCATCTCTTGGAGAAGCCAGAGACTTGGGGCAGGGAATGCTTCAGAGAGTCTATGGGAGTGACCCTAGATGAGATGCTAGATTCTTAGGATGGGAGGATATGCAGCCTGAAGTAGCTACGTATTGTAGCTAGGGAGATTTCTGGTGGAAGGAAGGGGACACCAATCCACCTAGGGAGATCTTTAATCTAAAGTTTGTCCAGGCTACAAGTTTATAGGGATAAAGACAGAACAAAGATTAAGAGAATGGCAAACCAATGATGGCCGAAAGTGAGACCCATCCCATGGGAGAGAGCTAAACACTGACTATATTAATAATACTCTGCTATACTTCCAGACAGGAGCTTAACTGTCTTCTGAGAGGTTTTATCCAGCAGCTGATGGACACAGATGCAGCCACCCACAGCAAAACATGGCTGAAGTTTTCAGGAAGTCTTTTGGAAGAGTTCAGGGAAGGAATGAGGGAGCCCAAGAGCTTAAGGCCACAAGAAGACCTACAGAGTAAGCTAACCTGGTCCCATGGGGGCTCACAGAGACTGAATCACCAACCAAAGAGAATTAATAGGCTGGACCTAGGCTCCCTACACATTTGTAGCAGATGTGCAGCTTGGTCCTTTAACAATTGGAATAGGGGCTGTCTCTGACTATGTTGGCTGCCTTTGGAACCTATTCCCTCAGCTGAGCTGCCTTGATGTGCCTGGGTGCATTGGTACCTATATACAGTTTCCTCTTCTCTGGAGGGGAATATGAATAGACAGTATGAGTGTGTGACTGGGAATAGAGGAAGGTTAGGGATTGCAATTGGGATGTAAAGTGATTAATACATTAATTAAAAATACACAGAAATAGTAAATATTAAAGGTTACAAATGATCTTTGCTCTGAAATTAAAATTTGTGAAGGATCCAATTATAACATGTTTGCGTCAAAAAAGGAATATAGGGTTATTCTAGAAAAGCAAAAAAGCAATATATGCAAGCAGAAAATAAATGAACTATGGCAGAAAAATTTTTAAAAGGAAATATTCAAGACAATTAGTGGGGTATTTTAGTTCAGTTTCAAAAATTCACAAACTTATGAAAAGAAATGATAAAAATAATCAAAGGCTATGTAAATGGCATAGGATTTTTGCTGTATTAAGAATTTTATATGCAGCAAATTGCATGTTGAAAATATTTACATAAAATGTGAAAAAGTGTGATTAAAGAAAATCATTTTAGGAACTTTGAATAACACTGTTTTTTCCTAACATAAGAGAGACAAATTCTTAATAAAATAGAGTTAGAACTGTTTCAGGAGCCAAAGACCACACACACACACACACACACACACACACACACACACACACACACACAGAGTATAGGGATAAAATTAAGAAAACAATGTTAAGGGCTGCAAACACAGGTCAGTATCATAGTGACGGCCTAAGGGTTGCAAGGCTCAGGGTTCAATCCTTAGTACTACAAATTAGTGAATTAATAAATAGATGAATGAAATTAGAAAAGGCGACTATGTTATGCTTAGAAGAATGTAAAAGCAATGCTTGCAGAAGGAAATTTTAGAAGCTGGATCTTGGATAAATATAAGTAAGGCAAAGAGACCCATAACAATTATCCTTTATCTTGAGAACCGAAGATCACAGAAGAGCCAAGAAGGACACAGAATAGTTTCCTGGGAAGTTTGAGAAATAGTAGAAAAATATAGATTGGCAGAAATACAGGGGAAAATGTTTCAAGAACCAAGTTCAAACAGTACAGTGTAGGCAGAACAGGAAAGAATGAATTTAAGGAAAGAGTCATTTGAATTCTGTGCCAAGTATGGTGAAGGCAGTAAAGCATCTTTTTCTTGTTTATTTTAGTATCAGTCCCATAGCACTGGAGTGTATGTCATATTATATATTTAAGGGAAAAACAAGATCATCAAATCTACTAGAAGTCATTAAGAAGCAATTGATACTTTTTTCACATATGCAAAAGTTAAAGAAAAACCAAACGTAGTCCTGTAAAAGACAAGATGGATAAAGTTTGTAGAAGAATCCAGGCAGGAGCTGATACTACAGTCAGATGAATGATGAACTCATTTGTATCGTTGAGTCTGGAGTGAATGAGAAGTTTGAGCTTGCCTTCTTCAGGGAGGTCATAAACACAGTCTACAGGGGGTCTTGCATCTTTCTCAAGTTCTTTGCTTTTTATTGTCAGCTTCCTTATTAGAAAGCCTATCTCCATGTCACTCTCTTCCCTTTTACTGTGCATTTTATATGACTGCTGACCTTTTTGTCCATTAAAATCATTGTTGTTCTAATCACAATCCATTTTGTTCAGCACTTTCATAATGTCTGTCACTTAGGAAATTAACACAGCCATAAAATTAGCATAGTCTGATAGCTTGAAAGATCTCCTAGAACTTTTTAAAATGCTGAAGCTTACAGACATCTCAGAATTCTTGCAGCTGTGTTAGAGAAATTATGAGAAAATGGAATGATATTTGATTTTTCTGGGGAGATGTATCAAGAAGTCACCTAAGTGTAGATAAGGCAGTAATAGAAGGATGAAATAATGATATTACATTCAGATACATTGTAAGTTACCCAATGACGTCACTCTTTAAGAAGGGCCCATCACAATTACTGCAATATTGTGTTTAAATGAACTGAAAATAACTGCAGCAAAATTTTCTTACAACTGTTTATATGTATCCTCTATTTAATTTATGAAATGGATATAATAGTAGTAGTGCCTAAAATTTACTCCATAAGGTTTTTAATGATGAAATATTTGCAGTGAATGTATCTTATAGATTTGATGTATCACGGATATTTAGCCTAAGATAAATTTTTTTTGTGTGTGAAAATATACTGTTTGGAGGACAATAATCTATGGAGGGTTATTTGTATTTAATATGGAAATAGTTCATGATATTTTAAAAAGCTGACTTTAGGAAATAGGACTTAATGGAAAGTAAGGAAAAAATTGCTTCTGGACTCAAGCTGCTATTTAGGAAGTGTGGATTAAATCCCAAGGAGAATCTATATGATGAAGGATGACTCTATATGTCCCAATGGGATTGGAGTAAGAGAATGAGAGGTTCCCAGGATAAGTCTACAACTTAAAATGTGTTAAGGGTGGTCCTTTCGGCAGTACATATACTAAAATTGGAATGATACAGGGAAGATAAGCATGGCCCCTGCGGAAGGATGACATGCAAATTCGTGAAGCATTCCATATTTTACATTTTCCTTGTGGGTGCCACGTGTGGAGAGTAGGGACTACTTCGGACGTGCAATCTGGTGACCGAACTTAGATCACTTCCCCCTGGAAGACCAGTGTTGCCAGGCTACAGAGGAAGAGGCTATAGGTAGTAAACATGAGACTTAATAGGTTGAGGCCAGATGTTAGGGGAGGAGGGCTCCCCTTTCTGAGGACTAAGGTAGAGGGGATGAAGGAGGGAAAGGGGCGTCAGTTTGCCTACTAGTTAAGTCTAGGTGTAGTTCTTATGATTTCTCCTATAGAATTTAGCATTTGTAATGATTTTTTAAAAACACAGCCTTTATTAATTCAGGCAATGTTATATTCATTAATAAGTTATTACAGTTTCCTTTCAAAGCATATGGCTTGACCTAATAGCACATTATAGATCCTCTAAAATGCATGAGCTTTTTATTTCTTTTGACTTTACATATTCTGGCCATTTTACAATATTTTGAAATTTTATTAAATTATTATTTTTATGCATATGGGCTTTCTTTCTTGCCTACAAGAATGCCTGTATACACAGAGTCTAGAAGAGGGTGTCATATCTCCTGGAACCGGATGGCTGTTAATTGCCTTGAAAATACTGGAATTGAACCTAGGTCCTCTGGAAGAGACGCCAACACTCTTAACTGCTAAGGTAACTCTAGAGTCCTTTTGCCATGTTGAAACCCTCCATTGTTCCCTTCAAACGGTTTCAATGACCATAAGCACTTCCATGTGCCTTCATGAGCCAAAGGCAGGCCGAATTTGGGAGAGTATTAACAATGGTCAGGCCGTGTAACAACTATCCTTCAATTATGGAAAGTTTATTTCAAAGATCCTTCTTCCTGTTCAAGAACAGGGAAGAGGGAAAAAGATGTAAATGTGTTTGGATTTCATTAAAGATTTAAGATGAACTGAAAGAAGGGGAGGGAAAAGTGCTAGTGGCAAGAGCACATGGAAGAGGCATTATTATATTACTACTAATGCACATAAGACATCGCCTATTAAAATACGATGGCAGTTTTACATCCTATTAAATACATCAAAGCTGTGCTTCAATTACAGACCCTTTTTCTACGCATGTTTTAACAAATATGTCTTTAATAATAGAATGTAGCTGCAAGTATTTAAATGGTAGACACAAGCTCCACTATGTCGTACAGTTATAAAGGAGAAAAAAAAAATAGCCCTTGCTGATAGCCATATATTGAGATCTCCATGTTTTTACCTTTTACATCTTATGAATTTTCAAGTGAGCAGCTGGGCAGCAACTCACTTTCAGGTCCCATGCCTCTGGGTTGTGATGGTGAACAGTGGTTTGTGGGGTTATTATTTCCATATGGCTATTTGTGGAAATAAATCATGTCCTTGGGATGGGATGAGAATAGAAAATGCTTGGTCATAATTTTCTGTGATTTTTTTTTTTCTGCAATAACTCCAATGACTGTATTAGTAGATGGATGGTACGGAGTTATTCTTAAATTAAAAATTAGCAAACTTCTCACCTGAATAGCAGACATTAGTTTTATGGGAATTTCAAGCACTATAGTGCTTAAAGAAACCTACAACTTCCAGCAACATAATTGTCATTTTTCTTACTGACTTAGAACAAGCTGTCCTAACACAAGTTGTGGCTTGATTTCATTAACTGGAACTAACACAGAGGAAAACCAGCATGAAACAATACATGTAAAGAAAATGCAAATTAAGTCACTTCTATCAAGTGGTATGGAAAAGATAATTTAATAAGAATAAAGTAACTTTAGCAAATCCACACTTTCATATCTTCATGCTTTAACTGTGAATGAATTGTATTCTTATAAATGGACATTTGTGCATACAAATATGCATGCAAAATGTATTTCTGACACTAAAATTAAAATCTATTGAATCGATTTCCTTTAATTTCTATTTAGTGCCACAAAAGTCAATGAAATTCATGTTCTAACTAATTGCACTTTTCTGAAATACTTGGAATCTGATATTTTTCTTCTTACTCTCACCTTCAAGTTCTGGGTTTTCTAGCATTGGGTATTCCGAATAGAGGACACAAAGTCATCATGTTTCAGTAACTGGCCTTCTGGTTTTAGCTTTAAGAGTTGAAACTGGACTTTTCTGCGTGAACTTTTGGAAACTCTTCTGGGAAAGTCTTCATCACCACTACTTAAGGCAAATTAAATTTCCAATTACATCCTGGCGCTTATCCACCTCAACACACCCTCGTGTTAGAAATACAATTTGAGCTCATTTTTCCTCCGTTTTTATACATGCTGGCGAGCTAGTCATCACATATATAGGATCCATATTAAAGAATAAATTCCTTGTAACCAACTCCCACTGATGATAACCCTCCCTTGCCCAGGAAAGCAACCAAAAACCCACCTGACCCGCCTTAAAGGAAGTGGGGCATTATTCTCTGAGGTTTCTTCTGGCTGCCTAGGGAAAGATAATACCTAATACGGGCCCAAATAAAATTGGCAGGTATAGCATTTTTGTTCCAGTTTCTAAATTTTGAGAAATTCCATGCTTAATTAAAGTCCTGTGTGGGACAGTCTGAAACGCTGGACCAATGGGGATTCAAAGCTTTCTTTGAAAGTGTCCTGGGAGCTGTCTTCTTCTGATGAGGAGCAGCAATTGAAGCATTTGCTGCTGGAACATGAAGGATACAGCATGTCAGCGTCCAGCATGCTGAGAAGAATGAATCCTGTCAGGTCTGATTCAATGTCAGTGTCTGGTTCTTTTGTTCTGAAAACATGTAATTTCTCACAAGTATTATACAGTCCTAAAATTATAAGTGTATAAGGTGTGCTTGAAGCACATAAAAATTAAGGCTGGTTTTCTGCTCTATGTATGAGCAGAAAAAAAAGACTTATGTAAATCTTCATTCATGCCATATGAAGAACGCCATCTCATAGTAATTCATAGGGGTTCTGCAGCCAACAAGAAGCATTGTGTATGCCTAGATGTTCATGTTTGAGCCAGTCTCAGAGCTACTCCCATAAGTTACCTGCTTGTTCTGCATTTTAAATTTCTCACATCCTGATTGTATCCTGCTCCCTTATTCCCTCCCAATCCTCACTCCCTTCCTCATCTCCTCTCCTTCCCTCCCCTAGTACTCAGAAAGAGGAGCCCTGAATTTAGATACACCAAGATAGGAAATATATTTTCTTCAAGGATATCAAATACAAACAGGCAAAACACTAAGAATGTAACATTTATGTAATTCCTGTATGTGTCATGGTTTTGCTAGTTATAGGTAGTTTATTGGATACATGTATATGTAAAATTTTTAAAATTTTAAAAATGCATGAAAAATAAATTCCTTATCCTGTATATTTTTACAGATTAATTGGTCATTTTTTCTTCTTTAAAATTGAAAATATTTATTTTTATAAAATATATTCTACTTACGTTTTTTCCCTCCTCAATTCTTCCCAGATCCACCCCAATCCTCACCCTCTCAAATATACAGCACTTTCATTAGAATATAAGCAGGCATCTAATAGAAAAATAGTAAAAATGAAATAAAAACAAAATAGGAAACCCAATTTTTGAATGTTTTTGATATTATAATTCCATTACTTGACATTTTTCATCCCTTCCACACCATTTATTGTATTTCCTGCCTTGCTTTCCCGTAAATTCATGGCATCTTTTACTCCAGATGTTGTTACATATACATATACATATATATATATATATATATATATATATATATATATATATATATATGAGCACATACATAAATACAATCACTAGTTGACATTACCTGTATATGTTTGCTTTCAGGCCTCACCATTTACTATTGTGCAATAGTGCCCTGGAAATGAGCACTATTTTTCCAACATTTCTTGACTCTTTTTTTATCAGTTTTTTATTGAAAGTCTATTGTTTTTAGATAATAGAATGGCTACTCCACTTTGCTTCCTGGGTCCCTTTGCTACAGAGACTGCTGCACCAATCTAGAATCATGCATGGTGGGAACCTAGAACCCCTGCTTAGATGTAGTCAATAGGCATCACAGTCTCCTTGTGTATATCATAATATGGGGAATAGGGGCCACGTCTGGCATGGATCTGGCACCTACTTCCCGATCACTTGCCCCTGGTGGGGTGGTCTTGACGGATCACAGAGGAAAAGGATGCAGCCAGTCCTGAAGAGGTTTGATAGGCTGAAGTCAGATGATAGGGGAGTAGGGCTTCCCCTTTCTGAGGACTAGGGGAGGGGTGATGAGGGAAGGAGAGTGAGACTCGGAAGATGTTAGGGAGGGAACTACAGTCAGGATGGAAGAGGAACAAATTTTTAATTTTTTTTTCTTTGCATCTAAAGTAACTTTATTATTTTATTATCTCTCATTTCTTTATTTTATTTTATTTTATTTTATTTAATCTTTTTTTTTATTATTAATTTATTCTTGTTACATCTCAATGTTTATCCCATCCCTTGTATCCTCCCATTCTTCCCCCCCCCATTTTCCCATTATTCCCCCTCCCCTATGACTGTTCCTGAGGGGGATTACGTCCCCCTATATATTCTCATAGGGTATCAAGTCTCTTCTTGGCTACTTTTTAAAAACTAAAAAAATATTTCTTGCTTCTTATAATTGTTCTGCCACATCTTCTGCAACAATCGCTGATGCTTAGGTACTGGAGTTGTTTTGTATCACTTGGGACTGAGCATCGAACTGCATTTTGATTGGTTCTGTATTTCCATGTGGTACATCTCTGTTACAATTTGAAGCTTCTTTGATGGTGTGATAGAGCTATACTTATCTGTGCTATGAAGTCGTATATGTAGAGTGTAGTTAGGCATTGTGCTGGTTTAGTAAGGAGACATTGGAGGCTTTCCTTCAAGATCAATGACATCCGAGCCCTGAGTACTTAGATTTCCAGCACCAGACACGCTTTCTTTCTTCTTGAGCTGGTCTTCGGACCAATTGGAGAGCCATCAAAGTGTGCATGTTAATATGAGACTCTTGGAATTATTTTGTACTACTGCTCACTATTAGGTTTCATAGGCTGCATAGTACTTTTGTTTGCTTCCTTCTTTTGGTGACTTGTAGAATGTCTCTGGTTCAGTGACAGGTAGGCCTGAGAGAGGAGGTCTTCAAGTAAGTGCCAGCTCAGTGGCAATAAGTGTTTACCTACCACCTCTTAAAAGAACACCAATGCCAATAACAATAGCCTTTAATGTTTAGGATTCAATTGGACAAGTCTGATCAGGAATTCAAAGGAGTATTTTCATGTCAGATCCTGGGGTTTTTGATAGATTGTCCATGACTCTAGTGGAATCATTGCTGTGTGTGTGTGTGTGTATGTGTGTGTGTGTGTGTGTGTGTGTGTGTATGTATATATATGTATGTATATATATATATATTTATATATAGTAGTTGACACTTTTTCAGATATATTATTATTGTTACTTTACCTTCCTCTTTACTTCTTCTGTATTTACTTTTCCACCATCTCTAATTGGAGTACCCTCATTTTTAACTTTTTCCATCCAGATTATGCATGCCCTGCTATTATTCTGTTTTTCAAGTTTTTGTTATGTTTTATAGATTGATCATTAAATATGAAATTATCAAGAAATAATTAATTTTCTTATCATGTGATATGAGCTGTTTCTTCTACCTATTCCTTCTACCATAATTATTGAAGCATAATTTGTCAGTTAGACTATTAATTATCTTGACAAACTAAGTGATAGAAACATCACTGTTGGCTTGATAGTAGGAACATTTTTATTTATCTGTTATGTAAAATTATGAATGTTTTGCTAGACAAAAGAACAGAAATATGGAATTCCTCTCCAAGATGTTAGCTAGTAATACCCATGGAAGAAGAACTTAGGTGAATATTATTAACTTAGAATTTTAAGGTGAAACCTTCTCACAGTACAGTGTGCCTCAAGTACAATCACAAGCATTTTCATAACAGAAAAACAAACAAAACAAAACAAAAAAGGAAGAGGCCAGGTGCAGTAAAGATGACTCAGAGGTTAAGAGCATTGGCTGTCTATTCAGAGCTCCTGAATTCAATTCTCAACAACCAAATGGTGGCTCACAACCATACATAATAAAATCGGATGCCTCCTCCTGTCTGAAGCCCTCTTCTGTCATGCAGTCATATCTGACAATAGAGTGTTTATAGACACAAATAAATAAATCTTTAACAAATTAGAGTACAATTAAAAATGTACAAAAGGGAAAGTGATGTGAAGATGAAACACAGTCAGTTAATTACCCTGGATTTGAACATTAGTATAATGCAATAAAGTCTGAGCATTGAAACAGTAAGAATCTATTCTCTGACAGCTGTGGATACCAGTGTTCTAAACTTAATCATTTAGCAAAAATCAAGATGCCAGGAGGCTTCACTGTTTCCTCTATATAGTACACTTATCTCTTAGAGAATATCTATAACTTGTTTTTCTGAGCTTCTGGACACACACGCACACGCACACACACACACACACACATACATATACATTATGTCCTAGGTTGCATTATACTCTAATAAATATATTCTATTTTATAAATCTCACTTAACCATTTTATAAAAAGCTTATATGGACAGGAAAACATAGTTTTTCTTGGAATATAGATATTTGATGTTTAATGCTTGGGTGATGTGTCTGTTCCTTTTGATCACTCAGTATTCAGTACTTTCTACTTCATTGCTCTGGGAGAACATTTAGCCCTAGAAAACCAATACTATCAGAAGCAAATTTACTTCTCTTCATACTGCTAAACATTTTCTAAGTATGGAAATAAAGAACAAAGGTCTTCTATGCTACAGAGTAATTTTGGACTTTCAAGGAGATAGTCTAGCAACTAGTGTTTCAACTAAGGATAAATGCAACTATCTTTCTTTTATCTAAAACAATAGCCAAAAAGAAAAGGAGGAAAAGAAGTAAAATAAAATACTCCAAAAACATTCAAAGAACACCGTGGCATGTCATATAAGGAAGATAGTGCAATCACAAAGATGGAATAGCCTTTTCCAGGAATGAGTACATCAATTGGCTATTCAATACCAAATATTCATCCCTGAACACATACAAACATGTAACATTATACAGATCAGGTTTTATCTATGTATTTATAAATTAATATGTATATACATACACATATATAAATATAACAAAAATTAATGATAAAAGAGGTCAGGATTTGAAAGAGAGCAATAACAGATACCTGGAAGATTTTAATGTAACAAAAGGAAGGAAAAATATGTACTTATATCTTTATCTCAAAAATAAAAGAAATAATTAAAAATGGTAATGAGATTCATAGAGCCTTCCTTATTTAATTTTCAGCACTAGAAGCCACTATTACTTTAAAAAGTGAGTTCGCTCTGGAAAGAAACATAAAAGACCCTGGTTGAAAGTATATCATGGAAAGTGTTCAGGTAAGATACCCAATGTCACATATGTGTCTACACATATGTAAATATACATTTGCAGTTCACCTATAGCACATACACACACAGAGACACACACAAACACACACACACACACACACAGAGAGACAGAGACAGAGACAGACAGAGACAGAGAGACAGAGAGACAGAGACAGAAATATATATATAATTTTCACTGTGAGTAACAATTTGCAACTCCCTTTCTCATCAACTTCTATACCTATTCTTAATCTTAATACTTTCACATTTCCAGTAGCATGAATACATATCACCTTTCCATTTAAAATGCACTTCATTTTTTTGTTTTTTAAATTTAATTTTATTAATTTATTCATATTACATCTCAATGGTTATCCCAAACCTTGTATACTCCCATTCCTCCCTCCCTCCCATTTTCCCCTTACTCCCCTCTTCTATGACTGTGACTGAAGGGGACTTCCTCCCCTGTATATGCTCATAGGGTATCAAGTCTCTTCTTCGTAGCCTGCTATCCTTCCTCTGAGTGCCACCAGGTCTCCTCATCCAGGGGACGTTGTCAAATATGGGGCACCAGAGTTCGTGTGAAAGTCAGACCCCATTCTCAACTCAGCTGTAAAGAATGTCCTGTCCATTGGCTAGATCTGTAAAATGCGCTTCATTTATATCTGCTTTTCTATGCTGTAACCAAAACTGAGACAGACTTTCAAGAACAAGGTGCTAATTTTTGTCTCAAATCTGTATATGAATGGTTAATAGCCTTTTTGCTGAAGCAGCAAGACAATACGCAACGAAATAAAACGGCAATGTGTGCCTGCGCCTTTTTCTCCTTCCCTTCTTATAAATGCTCTAGCAGTTCTGCATCTGTGTCTCCACCTCATAACTTTATCTATTCATAACGACCTCCCAGCGGCCTCTCCTGTAACTATCATAGTCCAGATTAGGTTTATGCCTTCTTTGCAACTCCCAACAGAAATAGAATACCAATGCATTTGTTCTGGGGAGGGGGTACTCAAATCCCTTTCAAATAAAAGCATTGTTACTTAACATTATTAATCTTGAAAAAAGAAGTACAGGAAAGATATTACTGAAGCATATTTCAGATTCATCTCTAGAGGAAAATATATACTGTTATAAATCAGTATAGATATTATAAGTGTAAATAACTCATAATCCTGGAGTATTCAAATGATAAGTAAAAAGCAAAGCATGATAGCTAGTGACAGATGATTTTTAGGGATAGGAAGTGGAGCTTTATGAGGAAGTTTTACTATCATATTGCTATTTTCATGTTAATTAATTGCCTAGAAAGCAGATTATTTTCATGGTCATAATCATCTGTGTTGATTATTTTCCTTTCCAGATGGGCCTCTGGCATAATGATAAATGCTGTTCAAAGCAGCATGGTGTTTATCTGCCAATGTTGTTCTATAAAAGCAGAATTTATAAGACAACACAGCAATGTTTTGTCTATTAATAGAGTGTGCTCATCACAGGTAGTGATGGAAAACACAACAGTGGTCGTTAGTGATAAAACAGACCTATATCAAATATTAAACACCAATATTATCTGAAGAGGAGAATACATATGTTAAAGTATGACAAAAAATCATGCTTTAAGACAAAACCAGTTTGATGGGTGACTACTTGATGAGTTAAGAAAAGAAATAAATCAAAACCCAACACTGACTCACCATTCCCATGCAATCACTAATATTTAGTTTATTTGGCCGCTATTCCTATTAAACAATATGTTTTCTAAACAGCTCTCTATAATTTCTCTGATTAATTTGCATGAATTTGCAAGATTCAATAGAGGAACAAAATGGTCAAAGTCAGGCTTTTATATCTCAGTGTTTAGAGATCAGTGATGTCCATTGTTCATGTATGCAGGCATATAAAAATATGAAAACATAAACTTCTTAAAGTTTCTCCCAAGTTTTAAGAGCTTAGAAAGTATATACATTTGTTATTTCACTTGTAGATACCATTTTTTCCAAACCTATATTAACTAAACTAAACAATTATAAAATGTTTTGAGTGTTCTATTATAGTTATGTTGTTAAACAGGCATTACAGAATATATAAGGCCTTTAAAACACATAGAGTTTATGTTTGATATTAGAGTCAAATAAAGATGTTGTATTAATAATTGTCATAATTGATATTATATGTATCATACATTATTATAGACATAGGAATATGTGGATTTATTCCTAAATTTCTTAAGGCTGTATTTTTCTGAAATGATGTATAGTCACCATAATCCACTTTTATATGTCCAATATCTATCAAGTCAGCTATAGAACAAAATGGAATTAATGCATATGATGATAGTTCTATGCATTTTATCACATCATTTTACACTATGTAATCACTATGTAGAAAGTAAAGTTGACAATAAAATATAGGGAAAACGCGGAAGTTGGCAAGCCTTATGGTATCTTACATTCCCCGTTTCTCTCTCTTACTCTCATACACTCATTAGCAAGTTCATGTTTGTACAGAGAGAATGAAGTCATTGAACGAATCAACAGGTTACATTTCATTATTTTACATCATTCCCACACACTCGTCTTTGCTTAGCTGATACGTGATTCTCAATATTAATCTATTAATAGAGTATTCTATTAATATTAACATATTAATAATAAATAAATCTTAATATTAAAATCAGAGACTGGCTCAAATAAAGGAATATATATATATATATATATATATATATATATATATATATATTATGCAATTGCTATACAGAAAGTCCATTTGCTAGTACATATAATGGCAGGCAGCCTTTAGAGTTAAAAGATTCTTGAGGGGGTAAAAATAATTTGCCATATTGAAATAATAGCTGCTTTGAAATGAAAACAATTTTATATCCTTTCTTGTCCTTGCTAATTAACATAATGAATTTACTCTTTGTTTTTCTCAGTAAATTTTGTCTAAATTGTACTTTGGTCATGCTGAAATGTTAAAAATCCACCTGTATTCTATCATAACAATATTTACACTATTCAAATATCTTTCCTTTTATTTACCTGCAAATAAATAGATACTGAGAAATAGGCCTTCTTTTTAAATTTAAAACCCAAAGATATAAAAGATTTTCATTGTTGGTATGACTTCATTTACCAATTTTTATTTTTAAGTTCTAAGTATGAAATGAATTAAATATCTTTAAATTGGTTATTTGCCTTAGAGTCCCAATAGGATGTCCTCCCCTCTGTCCCAGTTTCCTGGTAAATGAAGGCTTTCGTGGGACATGCCCCTTGGGCTAGTATGCAGATATAAGTGAGTATATACCATTTGATTCTTTCTGCTTCTGGGTTAACTCACTCATTATGATCATTTCTAGCTCAATCCATTTAACCAAAAATTTCGGGAATTCCTTGTTTTTAATAGCTGAGTAGTATTACATAGTGTATATGTACCACAGTTTCTCTATCCATTCTTCTACTGATGGATACTTAGTCTGCTTCCATGTTCTGGCTATTATGAATAAGGCTGCTATGAACATGGTTGAGCAAATTTTCTTGTTGTGTGCTGGAGCATCTTCTGGGTATATTCCAGGGAGTGGAATAGCTGGGTCTTGAGGAAGCCCTATTCCCATTTTTCTGAGATAGCACCAGATAGATTTCCAAAGTGGCTGTACTAGTTTGCATTCCCACCAGCAATGAAGGAGTGTTCCTCTCTCCCCACATCCTCGCCAGCATATGGTGTCACTTGAGTTTTTGATCTTAGCCATTCTGATGGGTGTAAGATGGAATCTCATAGTTGTTTTGATTTGCATTTCCCTGATGACTAAGGAGGTTGAGCATTTCTTTAAGTGTTTCTCAGCCATTTGATATTCCTCTGTTGAGAATTCTCTGTTTAGTTCCAAGCCCTATTTCTCAATTGGGTTATTTCCCTTGGTGGTGTTTAATTTCTTGAGTTCTTTATATATTTTGGATATTAGACCTTTGTCAGATGTAGGGTTGGTGAAGATCTTTTCCCATTCTGTAGGCTGAGCTTATTAAACATATTGCAAGCAAATGTAAAAAGAACAAATAACAACAACAGAAGCAGCAGATACACAGTAAAGCATCACCAAATACGGTGCTCACGCCGCCTAGCAGAGACCACTGTAGTAGCCCAACAGAGAGCGCTAAGAAAAGGTAACACCAGCCAATCGTCTGATATAAAAGTTTAGCAGAAACTGACTTAGTTTTTCATATGGTTTTTTTCTTTAGGATCTGTTAAAATACAGTCTTTAAATCACATTACATTTCACCCCATTTAGGCCAGAAGCACATGCCAATGTCTGTATGGGTGGCCATTGAATACCGTGTTCATAGTAATCAGGCCATGTGAAAACCTAGGGAGTCATGAACAAATACTGTGTCCATTAAGGACCATTAGTAAACCAGAAACTCTTTTCAGTGGAAAATATCTCTCTGAAACAGAAGGCATAACCTTGTTAAAAAATGTTAGGACACTATAGCATCTCTGCTTTAGAGGGTGTTCAGTGTTTCCAACAGCATCGTGACTGGCTTCACATATTACAAACATCATTATCTGGCTGTACATTTCTAAGGACTAAATAACAGGTTAATCAATATAGTAAAGTAAGTATGTTTCTGAAAGTATGGGTAGAATTTGAAATGGCTTAACCATGCGCTGCTAGAAAAATGTATGTGCACATATACATACATGCATGTATGTGGTTGTATGCGCATGTAAGTATGTATATACAATATAATAGGTTATCACGGAAAGGGCCAAATTCTAAGAACATAATGTAAGTTCAAATTGTGGAAATTAATTCAAGTGATTAAAACATTTTTTGTGTAAGTGCCATTCTATGATTGTTTTTTATGTCCTATAATTCCTACTGCTAGCCATTAAATTCATATAAGTAATGGAATACTCACAATAAACATGTTTTGTTTTTATTGTTAGTTGTATCATAGTTATTTATATGAATGGAAAGTTTCCATTAATTTGTTTAGATTTGGGTCATGTGTTAGATTTTTAAAATTATTCCTAATATTATAGTATTTCTCATGCATTTATGCACATAAATGCCACACAAGCATATACGAACACATACATGTATACATACATTCATCATAACATAATAAAAACAATTTATGTCATTCCATCATTGTCTTTATCTTCAGTTGCCAGAGAGTCTAAATCCTATGTCTTAAATAGCTGTTTGGGCTTAAGGGCTCATGTATTAATCAGTTTTAAAGCAATTATAAGTATTTCAGCTCCACCTTCTTATTCTACTGTGGTCATTGTTATTCTACAGGGAACAGAGTGAAGTAAATTATGATATAAACCTTATAAACTGATTATATCCTCAGTATCCAGCTACTCCAAGGCTTCCAGCTCTTTTGTAAATCTTCATTTATATCCTGTCACAGTCAAATTCACATGTGTGAAGTGTTATAAATTATTAGACTAAATAATTTCCTTAATTCTATTTATAGGTCTATTCCAACCACCTTAATACTGTCTTCTAATGTTTTTCCAGTTTCCATCTGGCCATATAAATCAATTCATATTTATTTTTCCATTATTTTAGTAAGACCAGCAGCCTCACTCTGTTCAGATGTGAGTTTTTTCTTCAGTGATTATTATTAAGTCTAGGATATTACTGAGAACAATTATACCCAATCCAATATTCGCCACTACTTTAATTCATGACTCTGTATAACTCATGTTATTTATTATACTACATAGCTTAACTACAGTAGACCACTAACACCTGTACCTGTATCAAAAGTTACCATCCACTTATTTTCTTTTACCAGGGTGTGTAGGAGACTAGCGCTCTCACCAATCCACAAGAAGCTTCTCTGATAGTAACTTTTTTTCTGTTGGGAAAAGCAAAGTTAAAACAAAACAGTTCCTGAGGTTATGTGAGTGGTCAGGCTTGGGTGAGGGTAGTGGAGAGATTTGGTAGACCTGAGTGATCTTGTGAGGGGGAGTGATCTGCTATAGACTAGTGATCTGAATCCTGGCCTGTAAATATTTGCTTTCTCAACTTCTGATTTTCTTCCACAATTTTGGTTGGTTCCTGAAAATAGATACATAAAAGCCCTGAGAACTCAGCAACAATGTCACATTATTTAGGCTCGCATTCCCCTAATGTTACAATGTTCGTTTCCTCAATCATAACACAAAGCGCCCTAAATACTCTTGCTTAGGTCAGGTTTGTCTCACTATAACAGAGTACCATATCATTAGCTAATGATCAATCCATCTACCACCTTATTATCTACCTGACATTTTAGTTTCAATCCCTCAATTCACTTGTGCTTTATGACATTTTCACATTGAGAATGCTTTGTTTCACTTTTTAAAGAATAGAGTAAATGTTTTTCATGCTTGAAATCTGTATCATCTACTTATACATTATATACGTTATATACATTATATACATTATATACATTATATACATTATATCTATCTATCTATCTATCTATCTATCTATCTATCTATCTAATCTATCTTTATCTATCACCTATCTTTCTGTTGTCTAGCAGCTCTCTCTTCTCTTTTTACTTTCTTCTCATAGAATAGTTATGAGTACCATGCCAAAATGCTTGTGTTAATAAATTTTACCTCTTTTCCTATGCTTAGATTTTAATAATTGAAAAATACCTTTCATTTAAGACATTTTCAGTAAATTTTTCTAAATTAGTTAATACATTTTGCTCCATCACAACCTAACAAATACTTGAATTTAACTGACTTGAATCAACCGAATATTAACACCATTACTTAAAAAATCTTATGAGACTTTATTTTAGATGATACTTTAATCATTTTCTAGTAATCTCTGATTTTAGTTTTCAAAATATTACAATAATATATTGAGTCTTGCTCATTTACATAACAGCTTTGAGAAAAAAAAAGGTTTGTGGTATTAGTGAAAACACTGTAAAAAATGAGAAATAGAATAATGTCACATACAGAAACAAGAAATGCAGTAACTGAGATGTCTTAAATGTAAATCTTAGTAAAGATAGAATAATATAAATACATAATTATTAATTTGGTCTGATGCATATTGAAATATTAATGTATTAGATAAATTGGCTGAATGAAGCTTATTTATATTTTATTTTTCCTCTTTCTTAGTGATTCCGAAATGTGGCTTAATAGGTTATATAATTCTTGTTTGCACATCAAATCATTACTATCTCCACGTGTATCAGGGATCCATGTGATGAGCAACAGAAAACCTTTACCAAGTAGTCAATGGTAAGGAAACAAGCAAATCAACGTAGTGATACCTAGATCAGTGATGACTGTAATTGAGCTGCTACCATTTCCTCATAGCGCAGATAGAGCCGTGGGGAGAGTTGCCTGAATCCACCCTACTTTTCTATACTGCTTCCCAATGGATGTGGTATTGGACATCAATGGTATACATAGGATAGGGAAGTTTGGCTGACTGTAGGGTTCCAATGCTAGAGCTTCTTTTCTATTACCCTTTGGGAGTCTAAGACATGAATATAACGAACTATGATGTATACCCTCCCATTTGCTACCGCTTTCTTGGATTCTCCCAACACTTCCTCCTTCTAACTTCATTTCTTCTCTTCTCCTAACATTACTATTGTTGCTTTGTTGTTATTATTATTATTTTCTTTATAATCATATTCATCTCTATCTTTGTCTTCTATTTGACAACCAACTAAGTCTATTTACTGATCCCCATATGTGTGTTAGTGTGATGTTACTGACGGAGCATGGGAAAATTGTCATTTGTGTTCAGATGGGGCATTTTAATCATTTGACTATTTTGAGTTACCCATGATCCTGTATATTTATTGTCATCATGTTCCTGTTAGTAACTCTAACTGCTTTACTTATATGGAATCATTTTTGTTTGTTTGTTGGTGTTCTAATTGCAGGTGAATAGATAAATAAGTATAAAAACACCATTTAGTTGCATATGTGTAGTGTCAGCCTTTTGGTGTTTAAAAGTCAATCAGAAGTTTCATATCGTAGCCATCATTCATTGACTATAGCTCTTTATCTAGAGCTGGATCCTTGTGAAATAACTTCACCAGAGTGACAGGTTAAATTGTGTCAATATATAGACAACTATACTGTTGAGATTTCCTGTGTACATCTGCCCATTTATATAAAGAAGAAGTATTCTTGCAGTAGACACTCTCGTCCTCTAGATATTACAATATTTTCTCCCCTATTCTGGACTGTTTCCCAAAATTACCTGAAGGGTGTGAATTCTTAATGATCAAGTAGGGCAAAATAGCCCATTTCCAGAGGTTCTTCTCTGCATCTCGGCCAGTTACAGTTTTCTGTAATTGTCTCTATATGCTGCAAAATGAAGCTTCTTTGATGAAAGTTGAGAATTATATTGATATTTTGGAATAAGAATAGGAATTAGTATCAATTTTTTGAGATTACACAGGTTTTGATAAGTGGTGAAGCAGGTCCTTCTCTAGGTTCTACAGTGGGTAGTTGGCTATTTTCTAAATGTTCAAAAAGCTCAGTTTTAAACTTGAACGGTGAGACTCTATGAGAAGACCAATTGGTTGTTCAATGCCAAATGTCCAGACCTGAAAATATACACTTAATAGCATTACAAGACTAAGCAGAAAAAACAAGCCATAAGTCTGAAGAAGAAATGAGATGTATATGGGGGAGTTTGGAGGAGTAGTAAAAGGAAAGGGTGAAGTATAATCCCCAAAACTAAAACAACATTTAAAAGGCCCGTTTAATTGTATTACCTGTGTACACAAAACTAAGGAAAATTTCACACAGATTTTATAGGGCTTTCTGAAGTCACTTAAGAAGGTTTTGGAATACCAAATATCAAATTCAAGGAATAGGTGTCTGTTATATCCATTGCATCTTCACCTGAAATCAGAAGCCCACATCATGTCACAGCAGTATTGGCACTGAGACTGAATGCGTAGTTCTGCTTAGTAGCATTGCTGTCAATCAAGGCAAAGGGAAACATTCATCTCTCATAAAACTTTCCACAAAGCTCATCTCCCTGGGCTTTGTGAGTCTGTTTCTAACCCTCATGCCAGACACAAAGCTCATTATTGCTTGCCATGTTATAATTTTCAATATAAAAATCAATCTTCCATATAAAGCTGCCAGAATATTTATTAAATTTAATGTGCTTAAGCAAGATAAAAAAAATAGTATAATCCTTGAGGGAGAGGGTGGAACAAACCTTTCACCTAACCCTTGGTATTTATAAGAATTGAACGATCTGCATGTAAGGCAGCATGTATGGTAGATCTACAGACGCTCCCTTGAGTAACTGCAAATTTAAATAGATATGAGAACAATGAATAGTTACAGGTGTCTCTAGCTGCCTGTGAATAGAATTTCCTGTAATCTCTCATTACTTCCTGTCAGAGTATTTCAGAATACAGAAAACAATGACTCATAAAAGACAACACGATGGTAAAAGCAAAACTGAGACAACAGCATTATCATCTTCCTAAGTCTGGTCCATGGGGAACGAAAAGTAATATTTATGCAGCAGTGTAGTCTATCTACGGGTTCAGAACAGAACACAGAATATCAGTGTGCTCCCTGTCAACACCATCTCTATCTTTGTATACCTAAATAATCATGAAGTTAAAAGCGAAACAGCTTTGTTTCTTTGACTAGTGCTGCCATCCTTTCTCCCCATCCCCAGTAGCATTGTCATACTCAGTCATGTGAGGCACACACAACCAATTGTTTCCAATCACTTAGAGTAAGTAACTTTGCTTTCATTGTATTTCACATATGTTTCCAGTCCGATGTCCGCTAATATGTTTTGAGGCTAACCATGCTCTCCTTCTCTGAATCACTGTGCGTGCTTAGCAAAAGGAAAATAGCAATAAAGAAAAGAAGCACAAGAACCAAAATGCTCCAGTATAAAATTCCTAACTATAAGTTTTGTGTCTCTATAAATGTCAAAAATCTGAAGGAACTTTTCTTATTAGTCTGATCCTTACAATTTGGTTCTCATATTTCAGTTTGAATGACAGATTATGTATAAATTAGATAAATATAGAATAGAAACCTTTTTGTATAATATAAAGTTTGTTGTGTTTTAAACATAGTTATTGTTAGCCGTGGCATGGTTCCAGATTTTAATCTAGCAAACATAGAAATTCACTGGCAATTATGACAGAACCCTGTAAAGGTGAAAGAGAAGGACAAGACCGACACCTAACCTTTGTCTGAGTTCTTCAGAGCATGGAGTAGACATGAATCATTGGTTTAATTTTATGTTTCAGCTAATGATGAAATTAAACTTAGGCAGACCCTTGAGGTAAGAAGATAACAGAATGTATTTTTAACGTTCACTAAAAATATTTATTGTAGGACAAAAACAGAAAAATCACAATGGGATGGAAGTCAGTAAGGCTTTTCAAGTCCATGGCCGAGACAAGGCCATGAGTCAGACATGTTTTCTTTCTTTCTTTTTTTTATTAATTTATTCTTGTTACATCTCAATGGTTAGCCCATCCCTTGTATCCTCCCATTCTTCCCTCCCTCCTGTACTCCCCTTATTCCCCTCCCCTATGACTGTTCCTGAGGGGGATTACCTCCCCCTGTATATGCTCATAGGGGATCAAGTCTCTTCTTGGTAACCTGCTGTCCTTCCTCTGAGTGCCACCAGGTCTCCCCCTCCAGAGGACATGATCAAATGTGAGGCACCAGAGTACGTGAGAAAGTCATATCCCACTCTCCACTCAACTGTGGAGAATGTTCTGTCCATTGGCTAGATCTGGGTAGGGGTTCAAAATTTACCGCCTGTATTGTCCTTGGCTGGTGCCTCAGTTTCAGCAGGACCCCTGGGCCCAAATCTGCCTATCATAATGTTCTACTTGTAGGTTTCTAGGACTTTCTGGATCCTTCTACTTTGCTATTCTCCCATGCTTCTCTCATCTAGAGTCCCAATAGGATGCCCTCCCCTCTGTTCCAGTTCATAGCAGCTTAATTCATAATAGCCAGAACATGGAAGCAGCCTAAGTGTCCCTCAGTAGAAGAATGGATAAAGAAACTGTGGTACATATACACTATGGAATACTACTCAGCTGTTAAAAACAAGGAATTCCCAAAATTTGTGGATAAATGGATTGAGCTAGAAATGATCATAATGAGTGAGTTAACCCAGAAGCAGAGAGAATCAAATGGTATAGACTCACTTATATCCACAGACATGTTTTATTTATATGGGAAAATAAAATAAAAATAGAAATGAAGAATAAAAGATGTAAAATAGCCATGGTAAGAACATACATTTTTAATAATTAACACCGAGTCTCACCATGAAGAAAAGTAAACTCAAGTAGAGTAAGGAAAGAAATGTAAGAACACACATGTGGATTTACTAAAGAAAACATAAATATTTTAAAATATTGTTATAAGATAAATATTTAGGGACACACGTTTTCACTTTTGGATAAAGAAAGGTTTTTATTAAGGGTGAGAAAATATACACAATTGCTAAGGCAAACAGAAAATACCCTCTCCCAAGCAGAGGTTAGAAACTTAAAGCCCTGCTGCAGGTTTTAGGAGTCCTTGAGGGTGGCCTTCCTTTCTCAAGTCAGAGTTGGTTTGTCTGAACAAAGATGAGCTAGCTGCCTGTCCCACAATTGTGCAACATGTCTTTTTTAAGATGTCAAGCTTTAGTTGGTAGGTGGGGGGTGGGGAGCATGAGGAAGAAGCCAGCCATCTTAAAACTACACTATCCCAAAGGCCCCTCTGTCTGTCAGATATATTGGGCCAGAAGGCTTCAACATTATGAAGAATTTTGGGTGGCCATTCACGCAGCAAATGTTCTTTGTCATCTTCTCATTTAGGAAGATGGTAAGCCTGCACTCGCTGTATACTCAGGTATTTAATTTTATTCCTTTTCAAGGCTCTGATGGGGCTAAAGACCAGATAGTTCTGTTTCACAATTAAGCTTAGTTGTTTAGGGGTTAAGATATTCTAAGGTCTAGATAGACGTTTTAAGTCGATAATGAATAAAAAATTTTTAATAGATATATGGGATTTTTTAAAGGATTTATTTATTTTTTTATTATGTATACAGTATTCTGCCTGCATGTACACCTGCAGGCCAGAAGAGGGCATCAGATCTCATTACAGATAGTTGTGAGCCACCATGTGGTTGCTGGGAATTGAACTCAGGACCTGTGGATGAGCAGGCAGTGCTCTGAACCTCTGAGCCATCTCTCCAGCCCCAGATATATGGAATTTTAGCAAATGAAGAAGGTACAGAAAAATTCTAAGAGACAAAAAAAAAAAAAAAAAAAAAAAAAAAAAAAAAAAAAAAAAAAAAAGGAATTCTGCAGCTAATTAGTGTCTTCTAGACATGGAATGAAAACTGAACTCATGAAATTTCAATACTATGTGTCCTTAATAAGAATTTCATGGCAACACCAAATTTTGTGAAAATGTAGATAGGGGAAGTCTCCCAAGGTTCCACTCTTATATGAAGTGCTATGAGTGCTGAAAAAGAAATAACCAACTTTCTTTCAATATGAGCTCCCTGATAGGTCATTCCATTTCAAATCTAAAATAATTTAAATATGAGTAAAACTGAGTAGACTCAGTAAGTTACACAACACAACACAAACATATCCTCAACACATACACTTTGTTTCTGACTAGTAGTGTGTTTGTGGGTTTGTGTGTTTGTCTGTAAACTCTCAAAAGTGTGAGAATATACAATGAACTCAAACAACTTCACTACCAAAATGTTGATATGATTTTACATTAATGAGTGATCTGTATCAATATTTTCCCAAAGATGATAGATAATTGCTCAATAAGAGCTAGGCATGCAGGAAATATGGCACTTATCTATTATACACAAGGCCTTAGACTTGAGCACAATAGCTATTCAAAGAATAAGAAAAAAAGAAAGAAGGAAGGAAGGAAGAAAGGAAAGAAAGAAAGAGATGGTTCAAAGACAGGAAGAAAAGTAAAGAGAGAGAGAGGCTGGATAAAAAAAATAAGTAAGAATATCAGCATGAGACAAAGAAATAATACCTCAAGCAAATATCAAAGAACAATTTAATTTCACCTTACTCAATTAGAATACTTTAAAATATAAAATAAATGAAAATATTGAAGGTAAGATAATTGGACAATTCATACTCATTTCCATACATTGATGGAAATATAAATAGTATAAGTGTTATGGAATACAATATAGAGCTCTCTTGAAGTATTAAATTCACAGCTATCAGGGATATAATTTATACATATAAGGATGGATCTATAATTTTAGAAAAATGACTAGGATGAGAGGATATCACATCAAATGCTGAGCCTTGAAGTAAAAATGAAACAGATGGTTTCAGAAACAGTAAGTAAAATAGTGGGTGCTAGAGGATAGGGAGTGTGGAGGTGACAAAAACAGGAAAGTATTAGGGAATAGAAATTAATTAAAATTGATAAATAGAACTGATTCTACAGATGTGTAACTGTGCATTATAATTATTTTACATTTTTCAAAATAGCTAAAATAGGAAAATCCAAAGAATCCCAATATACAAAATAATAAGTACTTCTCATTACATTGATTGAGCATTCCACAGTATATATGTATTGAACTATGCTGTCCCTAATCAATATGAAAAATATTGGGTCAAGTAAATAGTATTTGATTATGCTATTTATTTTACTTATTCAATAAAACATAATGTATTTAACACACTCGCAGGCTTGAAACGCACAGATGATTTATTTGTATTGGAAAAGAAAATCTCTGAACCAATACTTCTTATTTTCTCTCTCTTTTTTTAATTTGGCTTATTTCTAAATTTAGAGGCAACTTTGTGATAAATGACATATTATTCTGGTATGTGAACTTAACACATTTATTCTTATAGTGAAACAAAACTTGGAATACGAACACTAAACAAATATTTGGGGGTGTTAAAGATCAACAGGATGCATTCCAAAACATGAGGATTTTGAGAACGGCCAGCTACCTCAGAAATGATCAGGCTCTCTGATAGTCCTCATTTCTTCTGAAACACGAAGAAACAGGAAGCATAGCTTATGTAAGATGCTTTTGTGCTGTGTTATTTTCTTTAGAAATTAACAAGAACATATGCCACACGCATACACATTAATAGGTAATAAGCCGTAAAACATCACCAAACTAAAAGAAGCAAAATGAAGTGACATTTAGGCTGTGAAATCTTAATTTAGGCAGTACAATGATTAGAGTGTTTTAATATCATAATAACTGATAAATAGACTGTGTCAGAACATTTGATTCCTTTTTAATTCAAGACTCTTACTTAGTCTGTTAAATTAATCATCCCCTTGGGATATAGTAGCACATTTCTTATTCAGTTAAAGAACATTAATAATGAAAAGTTCTAGGGCATATTCCTTTATTTATGTTCTTTTATTTAATTATCATGCAGGTTTAAAAGTGACAAAGGAGGAAGAAGGATATTACCTCGGCATATGTGAATAATGCAGACAGATAAGCAGCATTCCAACCAAGCTTTAAACAATGAATGAACACAGAAAATTTGGCTACTTAAATTCTGCCTTGGACTACAAACCAAATTAAAAAATGGCTTTATGGTGTGTTCACCCTGGGTCTTTCTGTTCACAGCAATCCTACTCTATGGATATTTATTCCAAGTCTGTCATATATCAGACACTGTAAAACAATCATAATTGAAGGAATGATCAACTCAGGACTTGTAAATATGAAGGTGGGAAAATGCAGTTATTTATATTTAAAGCATCCAAGCAGATGGTCCCCACAGTCCTCCATTCTGAAGAACTTCCAATAGCAGAAACTCACTGTTCTGGCACTTCCTGGAGTTCATAGTAAAGACAAAAGTCAGATGTTGAAACCACAAAAGGAAGCAGAATAGCTAGGATGCCCTCGACTCAACCATGTCTCTTTTCCAATTGATTTGGAAACAAACATTCTCAATTAGTCAGTTGGGGAAGTTACACTTACCCACTAACAAACTCACAAGTAGAACTGGTGAGATGTCATAGTGCACAAAGGGACTTACCATGAAGCCAGCTGACCTGCGATTAATTCCAGGAGCACACATGGCATTTGGAAAAAAACCAAACCAAACCAAACCAAACAACAACAATAACTAAACAACTCCAACAATTTGTCTTCTGACCTTGCAGTGCATAGCAAACCCTCAGATAAACAGACAATAGATAGAAGATTGACAGATATAGATAGATAATTTATAGATAGACAAATGTAAAGTAAACAAGAAATCATAAAATATTTGGTAGAAAACCTAAGAATGCATAAGCAGTCAAAATGAGTATACATGGTCATCTCCAAGCAGACAAACTTACATGGAGAGAAGATGCTCTATTATTTTCAAGAGGAAGAACTTAAATACTTAAAAATAAGTCTTGATTGCTGTATCGGAGACAGGTTTGTTTCTTCTGGCCTCTGTAGGCACCGTGCAAGCATGTGTGTATGGGTATTTGGCCTCCATGTGTGCCGGTGCACCACATGCTTGCATGCTCCCCACAGAGGCCAGAATATGGCATCTGATACTGTGGGGACTGGAGTTATAAATGATTGTGAGCTGTCAGCCATGTGGGTGCTGGGAATTGAACACTGCTCCTCTGAAAGAGTGGCCAGTTGCCCTTTCCAAAGAGATATCTTTCCAATCCCAAAATGTTGATTTTTTTAAAGGTAACTTAAATCTTGGAAAAGAAATAATCACCTTAAAAATAAACATTCTTAACAGTGGAACAGGAAAAGACAAAAACATAGTTTTCGAAGGCTACAATTCTGACTCTTCTTGATTGTCAAAGAAAGGGATAGAATATAAGACAGATGCTGGGACTCACTGCTTGACTCCAGGTGAGAGCGGTGTGGATAATGTGGGGAGGGAAGGACGCAGAGGGTTCAGAAGCCTCATGAAGAGACCATCAAGGCTGGCAGATCTGGATCCAGAGGGGCCTGCACAAACTGTTGCACCAACTAAAGCAATGCATGGAGTGAACCCAGACCCCCTTGTTGATCTAGCCAATGGACAGTGCATTCTCTATAGTTGTGAGCAGAGTGGGGACTGCCTCTGACATGAACTCTGGTGACCCTGATTTGATCACTTCCTCTTCGTGGGGAGGCCCAGCATTACACAGAGGAAGAGGAAGCAGGCTATTATCCAGTTGAGACCTGATAAGCTCTGGTCATATGCTGAGGGAAGAGGTCTTCTCTGTCAGAGGTCTAGAGGAGAGGAATAGGGAGGAAGAAGCAGAGACGGTGGGAATGAGAAGATACAAGCAAGGGGATAACAAGCGGGTTGTAATCTGAAAAAATTATAATAAGTTAAAAGTAAAAAAAATTAGATATAAAGTCCAAGGTAAATTGATCTAGAGGAGATTATGAAGTTTACTAAAGTCTACTGAAATTTAACTGAGATCTAGTCACATACATATATTAACTTAGTATATGATGATACATATCTCTGTGAACTGATGCTCCTTTATTTATTTATGTTTTTATTTATTTTCATGGTGTATTTGTGTTTGTGTGTGTTCATACTTGTGTTCTATCACCTAAATGCCTCAAGGAGAGTGTGAAGGTCAGAGGAGAGAACTCTCTAGCAACAGTTCTTTCCTGTCATGTCGTGTGATCCAGCAATTAAACTCAGGCCATGAGACCTGATCAGAAAGGCCGATGGGTACTAAGCCATGTAATGGTCCCAAACTCAAGGTCAGTTTGTCTCTATAAATATGCTATTTTGGCCTATAATGTTCGAGTTTACAGGAAACATCTGTTAATCAGTAAGGAAAAAGCTTAATTAGGAGATAGACGTTGCCTGCAACCCTGGAGGGTGATCTGGAATCTATAAGAGTGGAACACAGCATTTACTGGCCTATCATTTTTTAAGTATCCAACTCCTGAGAGGAAAATGATTTGAAGGAAACTATGGTGCCCTTCACCGCTGAATCACACGTAGTCCTTACTCAGCAGCTGGAGTTCACAGAGAATAAACAATGAGCTGACCGTACCGTGGGATAAGGTGATGATCCACAGACTAACACGAACCTTGTCTGCATTATCATGTGCTATTCTGCAGCAACGTTTTAAGCAAGCAAAGTGTACAACTCATGAGAATTATGAACAGCACATAGATATTTCTTCTGGCCCTCAGTTCCCTGGGACTGTTCTCAAGATCTCCCAGAGAAGCAGAGCCAATGCAATAGAGATACAGAAAAGGGCGAAAAGAATTTATTAGAGTAATTGCTGTATGTGATTTGGGATGCTAAGAATTTGCATGAGAGAATGGCATGAGAGGATGATTTCAAGTTGAAGACTAGAATACCAGAAATGGCTTGGGATTAGTTGGAAGGCCTGGGAATCCCAGAATTCACAGTAGTAAGCGCTGAAGCCCAGAGACGATAGAGATCATTGGGCCAACATTGAAAGGTAGGGGAGCTGGCAGGAAAAAGACCAAATCGCTTCTTCTATTTATGCTCTTCTGGGTCTCCAGCTGACTCTCTAGTTCTTTTTTTTTTTTTTTTTTTTTAATTTTTTTTTTAATTTTTTAAAGAATCAATCAAAAGTTTATTTATTTTGCTTTTTTTTTATTAATTTATTCTTGTTACATCTCAATGTTTATCCCATCCCTTGTATCCTCCCATTCCTCCCCCCCCCCCATTTTCCCATTATTCCCCTCCCCTATGACTGTTCCTGAGGGGGATTACCTCCCCCTATATATTCTCATAGGGTATCAAGTCTCTTCTTGGCTACTTGCTGTCCTTCCTCTGAGTGCCACCAGGTCTCCCCCTCCAGGGGACATGGTCAAATGTGAGGCACCAGAGTACGTGAGAAAGTCGTATCACACTCTCCACTCAACTGTGGAGAATATTCTGACCATTGGCTAGATCTGGGAAGGGGTTTAAAGTTTACCTCCTGTATTGTCCTTGGCTAGTGCCTTAGTTTGAGCGGGACCCCTGGGCCCAAATCTGCCTATCATATTGTTCTACTTGTAGATTTCTAGGACCCTCTGGATCCTTTTATTTTGCTGTTCTCCCATGCGTCTCTCATTTAGAGTCCCAATAGGATGCCTTCCCCTCTGTCCCAGTTTCCCGGTAAGTGAAGGCTTTCGTGGGACATGCCCCTTGGGCTAGTATGCAGATATAAGTGAGTATATACCATTTGATTCTTTCTGCTTCTGGGTTAACTCACTCATTATGATCATTTCTAGCTCAATCCATTTATCCACAAATTTCGGGAATTCCTTGTTTTTAATAGCTGAGTAGTATTCCATAGTGTATATGTACCACAGTTTCTTTATCCACTCTTCTACTGAGGGACTCTCTAGTTCTTAATGTCATCTTCCTTGCTAAATCCACTCAAAACCATGTGTCAGTGTCCTCTGGAAACATTTTATTCCCTGTTGCTGAAGACACCAGTAACTATGGACACAAGACTAAGAGGAATCGATATGGGACTGACCTAAAACCTTCGACGTAGAGGAAAAACTTTTATAGTAATGGAATATCCTATCCAAAGGGGAGAAAAGTGTTCAGCTGTGACTCCTATGAAACACAACAAATTGTGAATAATAACAACACCGGTTGATATACCAATGTATGTAGAGGAAATATTACATAATCTCATCCAGAGACGAAGAGGTACAGGCAATTAATGACTACCAAGATAAAGAGAATTAATTTTCCTCCAGGGATGAGTTCCATAATTATTTTTCCAATACTAAGTTGTCAGTCTTAAAAACATATGTACCTACATTTGAGAAGCATTTTCTAACTATATTTGTACGCATGTGTGTGTGTGTGTGTGTGTGTGTGTGTATGTGCATGTCAGAGGCTATGTGTATATATACTAAAGAAAAAGAGAACATGGAATTGAGAGGGAGTGTGAGATCATGGTAGGGTTTGAAAGAAGATGATGATGTTAAATACTATACACACATACACCAGAGAGAAAAAATTAAAAATAAATTTAATTAAATAATATATTGCCATTTTAAGTTATACTTAAACAAGCGAAATGGACATCAAAATTATCAATCACAAAATGGAATAAAAATCTGAGATTGAGAATTCTGAGAATCAGGACGGAATGAAAGATCTTTGATAACATTGTTCCATGGGTAGAAAACAGGAGATTCATAATGTTGATGATATTTAATAATTTGTTAAAGAGCATGTTGTATCATTAACTCAAAATATAAGAAACCCAGTGAGTTGTCATAATATGTAAAGGTGCTTCCTGCCGAGCCTAAAACCTGTATCTCCACACAGGACCTGTGGAATGAAGGTAGAAGGAGATAACAAGTCATGCAACATGCTCTCTGGACTGTACACATGAGCACTTTGTTGATCAAAGGCTCATGCATATGAACATTCCCCTAATGTATCAGAAGAGCTCCAGAAAACACAGTGAACCCGCAGTAGCTTCCAAAGGTTTGCTCTCCCTTTTTCTTATAAAAATGCAATTACACCAGTAACTCGTTGTATAAAGCACCTTTCATTACTACACTATTTTTTCTTTGTTATCTACAAATCACTTGTACCAGTCTCTGAGATGATTATTTTCATCTGAAAAAATCTTTCATTTTATGATCACCTATTTCTCTACATATGTACACAGTTATTTTAGGCCCAAGACAAAAATAATTTAGTACTATATGTGTGGTCTGTCTGGTTCTTCTAACAAGATAACAACCAACTGTAGCCATATTAAACTAATTTTTTTTTTTATGGGATCAAGATGCTGAGTCAAAACATGAAATTAGCAGGTTTATTTAATGACGCAGCTTAAAGATACTATTAAATGAACTAAACAGAGAATTCTCAACAGAGGAATATCAAATGGCTGAGAAACACTTAAAGAAATGCTCAACCTCCTTAGTCATCAGGGAAATGCAAATCAAAACAACTCTGAGATTCCATCTTACACCCATCAGAATGGCTTAAGATCAAAAATTCAAGTGACAACACATGCTGGCGAGGATGTAGAGAGAGAGGAACACTCCTTCATTGCTGGTGGGAATGCAAACTAGTACAGCTACTTTGGAAATCTATCTGGTGCTATCTCAGAAAACTGGGAATAGGGCTTCTGCAAGACTCAGCTATTCCACTCCTTGGAATATACCCAGAAGATGCTCCAGCACACAACAAGAAAATTTGCTCAACCATGTTCATAGCAGCCTTATTCATAATAGCCAGAACATGGAAGCAGTATAAGTGTTCCTCAGTAGAAGAATGGATAAAGGAACTGTGGTACATTTACACTATGGAATACTACTCAGCTATTAAAAACAAGGAATTCCAGAAATTTGTGGACAAATGGATTGAACTAGAAATGATCATAATGAGTGAGTTAACCCAGAATCAGAAAGAGTTAAATGGTATATACTCAGTTATATCTGTATACTAGCCCAAGAGGCATGTCCCAGAAAGTCTTCACTAACCAGGAAACTGGGACAGAGGGGAGGACATCCTATTGGGACTCTAGATGAGAGAAGCATGGGAGAATGGCAAAGTTGAAGGATCCAGAGGATCCTAGAAACCTACAAGAAGAAAATTATGATAGGAAGATTTGGGCCCAGGGGTCCCGCTCAAACGATGGCACCAGCCAAGGACAATACAGGCCATAAACTTCAAACCCCTACTCAGATGTAGCCAATGGACAGGACATTCTCCACAGTTGAGTGGAGAGTTGGGTTTGACTTTCACATGAACTCTGGTGCCCCATATTTGACCACGTCCCCTGGATGGGGAGGGCTGGTGGCACTCAGAGGAAGGATAGCAGACTACCAAGAAGAGACTTGATACCCTATGAGCATATACAGGAGGAGGAAGTCCCCCTCAAGAACAGTCATAGGGGAGGGGAATAATGGGAAAATGGGAGGGAGGGAAGAACGGGAGGATACAAGGGAGGGGATAACCATTGAGATGTAATATGAATAAATTAAAAAAAAGATACTATTAAATAACACACTCTTTAGTTCTGCAACAAAAGGCAATCATATTTTGTATAGACTTTTTGTATCCAAACAATATATTTTAGATGCTCATAGTTCAATAGTTGCAAGTGTAGATGTTGGTGCTGTTGAATACAGGCTCCTGGCCCAAATTCTAGTATTTACACATTCATTGTATGACCTTGAGTAACTTACAGATATTTATAATATTTATTTATTTTTCTTTGTGTTATTACCTACATTACAGTGGTCCATGAGGCTCAGGGAAGTTCTTGATGTGTAACTTGAGACCTTGTGTTAGATCTCCAGAATCCATATATATTAAAGCCAAGAATGGTGATATATTCTTGTACCACTTGAATCAGGGACACTGTAAAAATGAAATCCTTAGGTTGGCTAAAAAAACTTGCTGAGTTTATTCGATGTGCTGAAGGCCAGGGTTGCAGAAGTAAAACAAAATGGAGGATTGCACCTGAATAACAATATTGATTCTACATACTTGAAAAATTCTACTTTCAGGCATTGAATTACTTTCATTATTTTAGTCAGCTATATGTATCTTCTTTTTTTTTTTTTGCAGTCTTTTTTTTATTAATTTATTCTTGTTACATCTCAATGTTTATCCCATCCCTTGTATCCTCCCATTCCTCCCCCCCCCCATTTTCCCATTATTCCCCTCCCCTATGACTGTTACTGAGGGGGATAACCTCCCCCTATATATTCTCATAGGGTATCAAGTCTCTTCTTGGCTACCTGCTGTCCTTCCTCTGAGTGCCACCAGGTCTCCCCCTCCAGGGGACATGGTCAAATGTGAGGCACCAGAGTACGTGAGAAAGTCGTATCACACTCTCCACTCAACTGTGGAGAATATTCTGACCATTGGCTGGATCTGGGAAGGGCTTTAAAGTTTACCTCCTGTATTGTCCTTGGCTGGTGCCTTAGTTTGAACGGGACCCCTGGGCCCAAATCTGCCTATCATATTGTTTACTTGTAGATTTATAGGACCCTCTGTATCCTTTTATTTTGCTATTCTCCCATGCGTCTCTCATTCAGAGTCCCTATAGGGTGCCTTCCCCTCTGTCCCAGTTTCCTGGTAAGTGAAGGCTTTCGTGGGACATGCCCCTTGGGCTAGGATGCAGATATAAGTGAGTATATACCATTTGATTCTTTCTGCTTCTGGGTTAATTCACTCATTATGATCATTTCTAGCTCAATCCATTTATCCACAAATTTCGGGAATTCCTTGTTTTTTATAGCTGAGTAGTATTCCATAGTGTATATTTTGAGGGTCACTTATGTACACTATCATATCATCTGCAAATAGGGATAAATTGCCTTCCTCCTTTCCCATTTGGATACCCTTGATCTCCTTTTGTTGTCTTATTGCTCTGGCTAGAACTTCGAGTACTATATTGAAGAGATATGGAGAGAGTGGGCAGCCTTGCCTTGTTCCCGATTTTAGAGGAATTTCCTTGAGTATCTCACCATTTACTTTGATTTTGGCTATTGGCTTGCTGTATATAGCCTTTATTATGTTGAGGAAAGTGCCTTGTATACCTGATCTCTCTAAAACTTTAAAGATGAATGGGTGTTGAATTTTATCAAATGCTTTCTCTGCATCCAAGGAGATGATCATGTGGTTTTTTATTTTCAGTTTGTTTATATGGTGGATTACATTGATGGATTTCCGTATATTAAACCATCCCTGCATGCCTGGAATGAAGCCTACTTGGTCATGATGAATGATATCTTTGATGTGCTCCTGTATTCGTTTTGCAAGTATTTTATTTGCATCTATGTTCATAAGAGAAATTGGTCTGAAATTCTCTTTCTTTGTTGAGTCTTTGTGAGGTTTAGGTATCAATGAGACTATGGCCTCATAGAATGAATTTGGTAATTTTCCATCCATTTCTATCTTTTGGAGTAGCTTGAAGAGTATCGGTATTAGCTTGCCCTTGAAGGTCTGGTAGAATTCGGCACTGAAACCATCTGGCCCTGGGCTTTTTTTGATTGGGAGACCATCGATGATTGCTTCTATTTCTGTAGGGGAAATGGGACTATTTAGCTTGTTTATCTGTTCTTCATTCAACTTTGGCAAGTGAAATTGATCAAGAAAATCATCCGAAATTTGTAGATAAATGGATTGAGCTAGAAATGATCATAATGAGTGAGTTAACCCAGAAGTAGAAAGAATCAAATGGTATATACTCACTTATATCTGCATACTAGCATTTATAAGTATTATAGGTATTTATAAGAGCTGGGTTATAAAACAATTTCCAGCTTATTATATACAACGTAAAGTGCTTAGTTATTTGTATAAGAAAAAAAATATCATTCTTAAACTAAATGGAAAAAAAAAAAACCTATGCTTTTGGCCATTAATCAATATCAACTTTCTGTCAAATATAATAGTGAGCCTAAAAATTTCTGGCAGAATAGCCATAAAATGTTAATGAATTCCTGATTTTATAACAGTACAAGGAAGAATGGAAAGAAAAGTAAAAAACTATTCATAATACTTGGAAATGAATTCTCATAGCAAATGTAAAATACTTGGTATGAGTTATAAGATTCAAATATAAAGGAACCCAAGAATTTTTTCTTACCTAAAATCTTTTGTTTTAAAATCTTGCCACTTTAAATGAGAAAGAGTTTTAGTGGGAATTATAAATTAGAAAAATACAATGAAAACCAGATTTAAGTTTAATAGATGCAACTATTTCTCTGGTCTAAAATACTTTATTGTATTTAATCTTACACATAGTGACTATATTGTTTATAATTGACATGAAAGAGACAATTAATGATATAATAAGGGCTTTGTACTGACTTTACTAATGAAGTCAAGTCTTTTGGTACAATTAGATTAAAAACATATTCTATGGAAATTGGATTAATTCTTCCCAAATGCATTTTAAAATATTTTTTACATAATTTAAACATTCAAATATATTCTAAAGACTGTACTAACACAGTAGCTAAAACTCTTACATACCTAAATGAAATTACTTAAATTTGTTGTGTTTGAAAAACGATAATATCTTAGTAAAAGTTGCATGGTATCAGAATTTACAGACTATCTTATTTGTCAGAAGGGGTTATAAAAGTAATTTGCTTTCTGCGCTGTCTAAAATATTCAGGCAATAATTGCTTGTTAAAGTGGTAATTTTGAGAAATAATACTTTATTTTTTCCTAGAAGGAAACAAATATCTGGATATTAGAATCCATTTAAATTAATTGCCCTGGAGGTAAGTCTGAAAATTACTGGCTTAATGTTGCCTCAGAATTATGACACTCTAATCTTACAGACAAAACTCCACCCTTTGGGAGATTATAAAAGGATACTGAACTTCAAGCAGTTATTTTCGCTATTATTCACAGAATGGGTACAAAAATGCAAAACTAGTCATGTATCTGAGTGGTCCTCACAAATAAAGTTACTTAGTATGGCCTTGTGTGAGCTGCTGGTTGGTCTTAGAAAGGAAATCTCTGGCAGGGGTGAGCTTCATGTCCTCTTTTGACTCTGTGCTAATTCAGATAGGCTTTTCTAAAGATTACATTTGGATCGAGAAAGGGACATGGTGTCAAAACGTAGCATCGGTATCGACTGTCTGTCTCATATCGACTCTGTCACTGAGTTGTCTGCATGCCTCATATTCACAACTGCACTTAACAGGTTACATGCCTTATGATAGTTCATGTGTGTTTTACTTTTAAGTCTTAGACAACAGATTATACGAACAAAAGCATTAACAGCGGTTTGTCAGAGTCTGTTTTTGGAATGAGTTTGCCAGTTGTTGCTAAATGTACTTCTGTTTTTAATCCAGGTAGGCAGGAAGTCACAAAATAAATAAAGAGCAACATGTCAATAATGAATGTTACCTGTTCCATTCATATAAAGTTATTAGTATTTCTGTGTTTTTATTTGATCCTCAGTGATGAAACAAGTTCCTGGCCACTTCTTGCAAATGTTTTTCTACTAAAGTCCAATTAATTTCTATTAAAGTCTTATAATAAATTTTTTACAATATAAACTGAATCTTACCACCCATGTTTGTACTAATAGGGAAATGAAAAACCAGTTTATTCTGAAGCAAATAATAACATAGTAATTTATTTCCAGCGACTCACTGTGAAATTTGAGCTCATTATTATCTGAGACATGAATCAAAGTCTTTAGTTATTTTCTTGCTCTACATCATAAAATAATGACATTAAATAAAATAATATGCACTTTACTTTCTCCTATTACATATTAGCACGTTTCAATAAAAATTATTTGGGAATCAGTTTGCCTTTGTTAAAACGTCTTTTTATTTATTTAATATACATGGGTTTGGAAGTATAAGGTTCCAAGATTGGGGGCCAATGTTCTTGAGTATTGTAGAATTTCATAGAATTTGTCCACCAATGTTGGCAGTAAATGCATGATAAAGCATTTTTTAAGTTCCTTGGTCCGAATTCTGAGAGCAGTCCAGCAGCTCTGCATGATCTGCGTGTGCTCTGCACCTTCGGGGTCTCTGCCCTTCCACTAGCACTGTCAAAACAGCTGTTTGTTTACATGGAATTTCTCTTAAGGAAGCATCTTTTGTCAAGAGCTAAATACTAGTCCGTATTCTAAGTCAGAAATTTTATGGATTTCTTTTGTACTGTTCACCTGCTTGTATTTTTTTCTAGCCTGATTGCAATCATCACAAATCGGGAGGAGTGTGACTGATGAGTGTCACATGATGTTGAGCCACTCTCTAATCCTTTAGTGATAATTTCTAGCTGTATTGAAAATTCTTATCAACATACCCATAGGAAAGTGTTATGCTCAGTCTGCATCAAAGAAGCTTCTTCCTCTCAGCAAACAGAGACTAGTCCAGTCATCCACAACTGGTCAAGTTGCAGAGAATACAGGACTGTGGTACCTATGTGTACCTATATGCATGTCTATCCCATATGATAAGATATGAAATAGAGACCTAAATATAAGGCCCAGATAAAACATGGAAGAGGTTATGAAAGAATTTCAGAGTCGTAGTCTAATGATGCCTGCTACAATGTAGTTTCACCTAGGCATGATTAAAATGCTCTCATGAACTCTTTTTTTTAAATATTTTTTATTATGTTTCTTTTTAATCAGGCTGCTAGATCAAGACCAACATAAGGGCAATGCTAGTTGACATGCTATTAAGCATAAAGAAAAATCCACAGGGTCCTTTGTACAGACACAGAGCTACAGGTTGTCCAATAGCTGTAGAAAGAAGAGAGAGAGAGAGAGAGAGAGAGAGAGAGAGAGAGAGAGAGAGAGAGAGAGAGAGAGAGAGAGAGAGCACTTCTGTGGTCTATTTCCCTTCCAGGTTTAAGATCTCATACAGATTGTCCAGTCCTGGCAATCAACAGAAGACACAAGAGTAATTCTAAATAAACTCAGCAGTTTGAGCACACATTTGTCTATATATATATATATATATATATATATATATATATATATATATATATATATAAATGTCCACATGCCACAATAATAATTAAAAAAGAGAGAATAATTTGGGGAGGAATAGTAAAAGGTTTGTACACTCTTTGACTGGTCTACAAAAAAAATAGAAATTTTAGGAGATATCTAAATATGTTTAAATGCATTTTAAAACATTTTAAATATGTATGTATGTAAATACTTGTTTGTGTGTGTGTTTGTGTTTCTGTGGGAGAACTTCAGGCTGGTGTTTGGTTGGTACTGACTGTCATCAATTTCTTCCCACCGAAAATTTTAGACAGTAAACCTGTATCTTACTTCATTTGGATATATTAGTGGATCTGTTAACCCACAGTAATCCTCCTGCCTCAGTTTTCCCAGACAGTGAATACAGGAAAGCTATTGTACCTAGGTTTTAATGTGGGTTCTCAGTGATCAAACTAAGATCTTCAAATTAGCATAGTTAGTACTTTCCCCATTTCCCATCTTCCAAACTTCCTTTAAACAGTTTAGTTAGTCCAGATGTCTTTCTCATCTTGTGAGATCCCAAGGACACATTTGATAGTTATTTGTCTTTTCCTTGATTGTTATGCCTCATTTATTAGGAAAACAAAAAGGAATAATAATATTTACAGCACTTTTATTACTTTTAAACTAACAAATAACTGGTAATACATATATTAAAGTGAGTTTGTGTCCATAGACATAAATAATAAAAGTCATCTTCCTCCACTCAAATAAAATGATTGAATTTCATGAGATATCTCAGATGAATCTATATGCATGTGCACACACACACACACACCACTTTTAATGAAATGTGCAGTAATTGTTCATAACGTAATGTAAAGCAATTAATGTGTAGGAGGCCAAACATTTGAGATAGCAACTAGTAAGGGGATACATGGGAAGGGCTAGAGAAAGTACAGAGAAGGGAGAAGTGATGTAATTATATTTTAATTAAGAAATAAAAGTATTTAAAATGCAAAATGGAAAATGAAAAATAATATAATTTAAAAATTGATGTCAAATCTATCATGAGATTATTAATTACAGTATCATTTTTAATGTAACATATTTATAAATAACTACTCTACATTTAAAAATTCTCATGTTATTTCTGATGCCCTGGAGAAAGGCTCATGACTAAATGATAAAATCAACCTCAGATGCAGTCAATTCATGGTAATATTTCTGGCAACAGAATTCTCATTGACATTGTGGTTATAAAATTTAGTAATAATGCAACATACAGTATGAGCTTATCTGTACAGGTAGTAGGTAAGAAGTTCCTATCTCTAGATTTGTAAGTACATTCTACCCTAGAATGAGTCTTTGCAACCTATATTGATTTTGTTCATCAAATGCCTTATTTTAGGGAACTTGATATCTTTGTCATTACCAGATGAATCACTGTGTTTGTGTAAGTAAACTCAGTAAACTCACTTGCTGAAGTAACATCAATAAATAGATATTTTATTTTTTCTGTATTTCATAGAAAGTGTATTTGGCTTAACAATAGAGACGCTATATTTTGTATCACTTTTCATAGTCTTTTTTAATTTTATGTGTACCATTTTATGTTCCTTTCAGAACATCTTCAAACATTATTTAAAATTTTTCTTGTTGAACATCCTATTTTACAAAAAAGAATGATAATTTACTTAACAAGTAGTTAAGTAAATGATTTAACAAGTATTATTTAGTTTATTGTTTAACAAGCTGTCAAGTAGTTGAAAGAGGTAATCTTTGTACACTTTTGGTTAACATACATAAACCATTATAGCCATTATAATATATAATATTGAAGATTATCAAGCCCTAAAACTAGAACTACAATATAATGGGAATGTAAGACACCCATTCCTGGGGATATAGTCAAATGAAATAAAATCAACATCTTAAGGATATACCTGCATATTCATGTTTATTGCAGCACTGTGAAAATCCTTGAACAAATAGAGTCTATGTGAACGACTTAGCTCATTTCTAGAAAGTAGCCGTAGAGTGGGCCTCACTGCTTAGTTAGTTAAAGGATCTGTCTTGCAAAAAATAATTGCAGGGTATAGAATAATACTATATAAATTATACATATTTTGTAAGTAGAATTTAGCCATATTAAAGTTCTTTTTTCCTGTGTGGTTAACAGTAAAAGTTACTTTTTGCAATTTGCAATTTGATGTAATTGGCTTATTTCCCTGAAAAGTACAATGATAGAAAGAGTATGATAAGCCATCAAGAAGTCAGCATTAGAACCCCAAATTTCATCATTAGAGAAAGCTACTGGGAAGTGAAGTCATTGACAGAATAGTGAGCTTCACAAATATTTACTGGAACTATCCCATTATGTGTCTTTTATGGTGTACTATATATAGACAACCCATGACTTACATCCCAGAAAAGCAAATGCTATTCTCAGATAAGAAGAAACTGCACAAATAAATGCCTCATTTTCTAAAGTCAGCCTAGTTAAAATGTTAATTAAATCTAAGTGCTTATTGTTTTAGACAGAAATGTTTATAAAAAGAAAATTTATGGATATTTATGCCACTGCTAAGTACCTCATAATTTACTATGTAATTTAAATGATGAAAACAGATTTCAAGGACACAAAATTTTGGGATTTATTTGGGTCAACATTCTCACTAGACCAAACTCTTATGTCTCTCTTCAATTGCCATACAATAAGCATATATTTAATATATAAGCAGACATGAGGAAGTTTCATATACACATGCTCAGTCATGTATGTATTTTGTTAAGACAATTTTTAACAATTTTTAGAAGTTTATATTTTGAGTAACTCAAGCATAGGAGAATATAACTCAACAGAGACCTTTACACTTTGTATCTCCAAAGGCAATGACTTTCTCCTTACAAATTAATTATAATATCTATGGAAACTTTTTCATGAATGGAATAGTTCTGCATGAATAGACACAAATTTCAAAGCAAATCCTGGTGTACTACTCAAATTTTTAAAAGTATAGTTTAAGATAAAAAATAGATAAATTAAAGTACAAATTTTAGGTCTGGATACATAGGTTATGTACTGATTTAGAAGCTGGTATTAGCCATATATAGAATACCCATGCTACAGTTCACAGACAGAAAAGCTAAATAACAAGGAGGGCCCAAGGGAGCCATCCTTGAATTTCACACAGATGGGGTAACAGAATGGACAATGTAAATAGATGAGGAGAGAATTGTGAAAGAGTGGGTGTGGGGCAGAAAACAAGGGCAGCGATCAGATGTAGGGTGAGTGGGAAGAGGAGATGAAAGCGCTTGGAGAGAAAAGAGAAATCGAGGATGAGGACATCTCTGACACAAGCTGGATAGAGGGTAGGCTCTGGGGAGGATATGGGGATGACTCTAGTTTAAGCCTGCTAGAAACAGAGGACATGGAGACTGAGGAAACCACCTTCTAGGCAGGGAGAACTTATAGTGGCAGAAAGGGAATCCACCTACAAAACCTTTGACTTAAACTTTACCCTTCCTACAAGTTGTGCAGAGATAGAGATAGCGTAGAGCCTTAGAGAAATGTCCAACAAATGCCTGGCCCAACCTGAGAACACACCCATGGGAGATAGCCAACCCCAGATACAATTTATGATACTCTGCTTTGCTTACAGACAGAAGCCTAGCGTAACCATCCTCTGAGAGGCCCCACACAACAGCTGATCGAATCAGATGCTGAGACTAACAGCCAAGCATTAGGTGGAACTCGGGCAGTCCTATCAAGAGTGGGCAGGAAAGCGTAGAAGGACTAGGAGAGACCAAGGCTGCCTCAAGAAGACCTACAGAGTCAACTAACCTAGGCCCATGGGGTCTTACAGAGATGTAAGCACCAAACAAAGAGCATGAAGGGGCAGTACCTAGGGCCCCTTTACACACGCATAGATGATGGGAAGTTTCATATTCATGTGAGTCCCTTAGTAAGTTGAGCAGGTGCTGTCTATGAAATGGCCTCTGTTGCCTGCTTTTTGATCACTTCACCCTAATGGGGCTGCCTTGCCTGGCTTCAGTGTATGAGAATGAGATCAATTCTGATGCAACTTTTTGTTTTTGGTTGGGTTGATGGAGGGCGAGAAATCTCCTTTTCAGAAGAGAAAGGAAGGAGGAAGAGGGGAAGATTAAGGGAAGGGAATATATAAATAAAAATAAATTAAAATCAAATACAAATTTTAGGTTAATTCTAATAGAGAAGTAGACCGATATATTTTTTACTTTCATCTTCATAGTAGCTATGGCTATTTAGATATATCTTCTTGAAGAACTTCAAGTGGTTTTTAGTAGTACATTTCCTCCAAGATAGCTAGGTTATTCACTTTGAAGATCTATTTCTTTTTTTAAAAAGTGAGTTTTGTTAAATGTCCCCTAAATTGAAATGAAGCTCATTTTGATTAATGACTAACAAGGCATGTGCAAACATCTTACCACCCAGAACACTCATAATCACTCATAAACTCTTATTTTCTCTTCTAAAAGACATAGAGGACACAAATTTGTGAGAGAACAAGTGGGTAATGCATTGAAAAGGTTGGAGGGAAGAAAGGGAAGCAGAAAATAATATATTCTATTTTAATTTAAAGATGTACAAATTAAAAATATAATACATAGATATAACACAACATGTAATTGATAATTCATATCAATTTTGTAACTCTACTTTTCTTGGTTACAAAATTTTTAGAAGGTGATGGTCCTGTGACCTCAGTAGTTTGGTCCCTGTGGATGATATTAAGCTGTTACAGAACTTTAATTGTGCATGCAAGTCACAGAAGCAAGAGGCAGAATGCTTGATGCTTTGATACATTCGTATTCTGTGTTGTTAAGTGTCATAATCAACACCCCAGAGAAGTTCAAGGTCAAAAAGTCTTTTTTAAACCTATTAAATAGCATCCCATTTTGATTTTATGAAAAAAGCCCTTGTACAGTAGTAAGAATCAAGATGCTCACATATGTGCCAATGCACAATTTTATAAATAAATCCAGTAATCATATAGTAATGCTGAAAAAACTAGTATAATATATAGCAATATGTTGCAGGAAAAGAAAATGAAAAACAATATTTACTATTTTATCTTTCATCTTAGAAAAGCAAAGATAATGCAGCAAAATATATAAATCCATAGTCTGTTCCTGAACAGCTTTGGTGCATCTTCAGTAAGTGACAAACTGGAAGACATGAAATTCAATTAATTGGCTACTGTATCTATTTCATCATATAGAAAACACACATGAAAATATGAAATTGCATCTGTGCATTCATGCACACCCATCCTCAGAGCAGAGTAATACTGATGGAGTTCTTAAGCATCAGTTGTAGCATCATTGCTCAGTGTTGAAGAAGACATGAACAAGGCTAGGCAAGGGGATGGAGCTGATCTCTGCACACTGGATTGTGATTTGACAGTGTACTTGATATTATCATCTACATAAACATGAACTAGCTATGAAAGCAAAACAAAGAAATGCCTTCAAGAATATCCAAAGCTAACATTTTAAATACAATATTATGGTTGTTGGTAAAGTTTTCTATTTCATGCATTTTACCTACATTATCTTCCAGGTCCAATATTTAGGTTCTCTATTACTTTTATCTTTTTCTCTTAAATGCAAATTATAGCTTGATTGACAGAACACTGGCTGAAATTTGACAAACTATATGGTTCTAGATTTATTTTCAATGTTTTTCATAAAACTTGGAATGGAGATTGTGACACAGACTTTGTGACCTGGATTTTATTTTCAGTACTTAAAAGTGTGAGAAAAGGTGGTAATATAATTAATATGTCAGAGAACAGTTCAAGGCAGCTCAGCATTAGCATAAAGACATGACTGCCAATAGATGCTTTCAGCAAGGTTTCAATAGGAATCCAGTCATCACTTCCCCCTTGCAGGGCAGCCTTGCCAGGCCACAGAGGAATAAAAAGTAGGCAGTCCAAATGAGAATTAATAAGCTGAGGTCAGATGTGTGAGAGGAGGGATTTTATTTCTGAGGAATAGGGAAGAGTGGGTTTGACATAGAGAGGGTGGGACCAGGAGGCAACATGGGAGGGGCCTCAAACCAGGATGTAAAGTGAACAAATTAAAAACGAAATAATTCAGGGTGGAATACAAAAAAAAAATTAATTTAAACATCTCTTGAGAATAACATATGTCGTATTTTCATCATTGTGTTTGTTTCTCCACTCCTCCAAGAACCAGGCCCCACTACATAACCACCCATCTTTGGTTCTCATTTTTCTTTATGTGTAAATGCATGAATAGAGGCCAGAGAGATGGCTTAGTGGCCAAGAATACTTGATATTAGATCATGAAGACCATTTTCTTATATTAGTACTCATGTAACATGTTTTCTACAACATGCCTTCAGTCCAGGAAAGATGAAGTAAACACTCTCTTCTGCCATCTATACATAAACAAGTGTATGTACCCTCACATATAGGTGTACATACAATTACATATAGACATAAACATTAGAAAAACATAAATGCATTGACCTAGTTTTTCTATGATTTTTATAAAAACAATGAGAAAGTCAACCTGGTGACAAACTTATTCTATTTTACAGTTGTAGTCAATCATGTAGCCATAACATGCTGGAAGTTAAGGTAGCAACCTGAAGTCAAAACAATGGAAGTGTTGTACAGACCAGAGAAGACTACTGCTTACTTCTTACCCCTCATGACTTGCTTACTGTGCTTTCTCAGATTTCATGACCACCTGCTTTGGGGTGATAGCACCCACTAAGGGATGAGCTCGCTGAAATCGATTAATCAAGAAAATGCCCTAAAAGCTTTTTCAAAGGTCAATATAGTGGGATAATTATCTTAATTTGTGTTCTCTCTAGTGTGTTAAGTTGACAAGATATGTCAGCATATGCAGTCTTGCTGGTAACAAAACAGAATTATCATTGTACACAAGGAGATTTTGTTTAATGGTAAAAAAAATAAATAACAGTATAAAAAGTGATTCAGTTGAATGGGCATGATATGAAAGACAACTTGATTATAACTCAGAAATTAACCAGCCCCACTATCACAGACTCAAGGAACAAAAGGAAAACACATTTGACAGACCTACCCACTGAGATAAGCACTCCCTGGGTGGTGTGCCGAAGGACAACCATCTACAAAATTTTCTCCAGAAATCCTTTCACTACAATTAACTATCTAGGCACACAAAAGTCACTGAAGCCTCAGTGAATGGTCAGGATGAAAGGTCACTGAATGAATGAGACTGTCTATCAAAACCGATTTGATGAAGAATACAAGAGATGAGAGGTAATGAAGGCTTTCAGCCTGATTTCCAGATCCTTGAAATCTACATGGTAGAAAGAGAAACAATTACCAAAAATTGTCTTCTGATAGCTACATATGTACAATGGAAGCCTACACACACACATGCACCAGACACACACACACACACACACACACGTGTGTGTGTGAGAGACAGAAAGAGAGAGATAAATTAACTGGACTTCCAGGGAAGGTTTTTTTTTTCTTGGAAAAGATATTTTAAAAGATATTTGGGGAAAGGCAGATATAATTGAGGAGCATTTGATGAGTGGTATGGAAATCAATACAGTTGAAATTTCTTAAAATATATAAAGACAATCCTAATAAAGTTTCCAAATAATGAGGAATAAGGATTGCCAACTGGCCATCTTCTTGTGACCAAATGAAGACTCCAGTAGCAGGAATAGACTGCATGCAGTGAAAATTTTGCCTAAATGTGTCATAAATCCCTAAATTACCCAGGTGGTTGCCAAGACAATAGGTTGCTTGCTAGTAACCGACAACAAGTCTCCATTGGCAACGGCAACATTCACACTTCTCATTGAACATGGAGAGAGCCAGCTGGTGCCTCTGAAGAATTTTCACCTTCACAGTTTAGTGTCTTTGTTATGGTAAGATACCAGAAGAGAAACAGAAACACCAACCCAGCACCAACACTTTTGATCTGACAGCAAAATATGCAATGACAGTGATGGTACAAGGTTGGTGGAAGTAATCATCTGACTAACTTAAGGCCCACTCTACGAGATGAAAACCATACCTGATACTGCTTGTGTGGCCAAGAATTAGAGACTAGATCACTCAGAGAGCTATGGTAAAATCAAATATTACTGGTGTTGAATAAAGTAACAATAAATGATCCCTAGTGATACTCTACCATACTGATAGATCAGTGTCTTTTAGCTAACATCAAAGAAGCTTCTTCCTACATCATATGGCAATAAATACAGAGAAATATAGCCAGATATTACATGCAAAGACCTTGGAAAACATAGCTTTAAATGGGATGCTGTGATGAAATCATTAACTTCAGAACAAATGTGTTTACAAGTTGGTCTCTAATTCTTGTGACCACTCTTTGGTTTTTCCCCTCCTTTTGGTTTGTCTTATACACCTTTGATATGATGGTTTTCATTTTATCATATTTTATTTTATTATTTTATGTTTCATTTTTATCTCTTTTCTAATGAGAGACATTAGTAGATCCATATGAGAGTGTAGGTGTGGAAAAACTGGGTGGAGTAGATAGATATTATGAGAAAAATAAACCTTTTAAATAAAAGAGAAAATAAAATTCTTGTTTCTATGTATTTTGTTAAGAATTGATGAATTAAATTAAAGTTATATATGGTTTAGTTATTATGTTAGGTTTGAGTTTCTGTGTTCCTGATTTTTTTTCTGTTTTCTTATCACTGTTGATTAAAAAAAAATTTTTAAATAATTATGTTGTTATTATTTTAAGCATTTGTATTACTTTTTGAAATTGTAATGTATTTATACTATTTTATTCTTCTCTTTTCTCCCTCCAACCCCTCCTATATTGCTATACATGCTGTCTCTCAAGTTCATGGTCTTTAATTTATTAATTGTTGTCATATACATGTATTTCTAAATACAAAAATACAGCTAGCTCAGTTTGTAAAATGAAACAAGTTCTTGGAAAACAATAAAGTTACTCAAAAATATATGACAAAAGTTCCTGGGTTGTATAGAAAGTTTTCCATTTTAGCCAGAGGAAATGCATGTAATAGGTTCTCTTCCATTTGGCCACATACTTATATGATTTTTCAATGAGACCCTCACTCAAACACTACTTTCTACTCTCTAACTGCACTGGATAGGCCAAGCAAATAAATTGATACATGAAGTCTTTGTTTAAACTTTACTGAGAGTCATATGCAAATGTTTTATATGGTGTTTATTCAATTAAGTCTTTGATATTAATATTTTGTGCAAAATAAGAAACTAAAATATGAAAAGACAAATGAAGCCTAAACCCAAGTTTTAATTCTCTTTTGCTGTGTATGTATTCTACTAAGTAGACTCTACCTTTTGGGAAACACATTGCATTGTTCTGTGAATTTTGCCTCTATGGATGAAGCTGGTTGACAACGCATTTGCTATTCTTGGCACCCGTACCCCACTGTCAGGATGGTGAATAATAGCACTTCCCCACGAAGTCATGATTCAGGCAGCAGATTAAAGAAATGGATTCTGACTGACAAAATATGAATTTTGGGTCAACATGACACTTTTTCAGTCACCGTCTTTGAATATACAAGTGCACCACAATTAGAGGGGCAGCTCCTGCCTCCATTTGCAACTGTGAGTACAAATCTGTCAATACCTTAGTAGCTGGCTCTGAAAGACTCTGTAGTGGAATAGTGTGGATGGTGTCGTCTCTTGGTGATACCCAAGGTCCCAGAGCTTACTTTCATGCTGAGGAGTTGGATGGCTGATGGGAAGGCAGGATGAATGTCTGTTGTGACTGGTTTATCCAGAGTTTTGATTCATCTACATCACTTCTACTATGACACTCAAATAATCACTTCCCTACAGCTTGATACAGTTTTGGTAATGGCAAATTCTCTCTCTTTGTGGTTTTCAAATGGCATAGGCAAGTGTATACTATTTTGCAGAGAGAGAGAGAGAGAGAGAGAGAGAGAGAGAGAGAGAGAGAGAGAGAGTGTGTGTGTGTGCTCTCCAATTAAGTATTATTCTGTGCTGTCTTATTATTGAGATTTAATTTCATTTTTGCTCTAGTTAGTTCTTTAATATGCCTATCATCTCCCAAAGATACTTTGATGTTTCCACTGTAAGGAATATGGAAGCCAAGGTGATAAGTGAAATAGGTGAAATGGGATTGCTAATCAAGTTGAAAGATGGTGCCTCTGTGCCTGCCTGTAGCCTGGAAGTATCATTATGGAATAATCAAGGATATGGCAGAACCAGGAAACTCTTTAGAGGCTCAGGTGTATTTAGATCCTTTTATTTTGGACAAAACAGATACAACTTGCTTTGCTTTAACACCATATATTACCTAACTCCTAAAATTATTTTGCTCAGTGATTTGGTGCCAATATTGTGATTCTTTTAATACCTATTTGAATAATATTAACATAGTGAAAATTGAAAAGTTGGGAGTGATTAGTTTGCTTAGAGGACGTAGTGACAGTTAAGTGCTTAATAATCATTTCAGAATAATAAGTGTCTTGTTTTTCATGTTACAGCTAAGCATAAATATATAGTTTCCTATGATTTTTCTCTTTGCAATACAAAATTTAAAAAATACTAAATTAGCCCTTCTACCTTTTATGAAAACATATTATGCATACCCAAAGAAATGCCTTACATTTAAAAAATGTCAGCTAGAAAATCACTTACCTGTCATATTTCTTATCTTCTAAGAGTGAATCATATTTTTCAATTAATATTTTGTGTTCTGTTTTATGTTACATTTTCTTTTTAAATGCTGTTACAAAATATCCTAGGCTGTCATATTTGACCACTTCCCCTTGTTTGGGAGACTTGGTGGCACTCAGAGAAAGGATAAGCAGTCTAACAAATTAGACTTGATAGGCTGTGACCATATGGTGGGGGAGGAGGTCAACTTCTGTCCCAGACCTACAGGAGGTGAATAGGGTGCAAGTAGGAGGGAGGGACGAAAGGGAAGATAAAAGTGAGCAGATAACAATTGATATGTAATCTGAATAAATAAATTAATAAAAATTTAAAAATAAATAAAATGACAAAGAGAAAAAAATATCCTAGGCTGAGTAGGCTGTAAAAATGAGAAATTTAATCCTGACATTTCTAGTTGCCGACTCCAAGACAACGGTGGCTGCTAAAGGTCCATGTTTTGGTTTGTAAGTCAGTGGCATTTTCCTTTGTCTTCTAAATAGTGAAAGAAAGTGAGAGTGCTCACTGATGTCTCTTTTGTAGGAGCAATATTGTTGTTTACAAAGGCATGAATCAGGGCTGGAGACATGGCTTAATGATGAAGAGCCCTGGCTGTTCTTCCAGAGGACCTGGCTTCAATTTCCAGCACCCACATGGCAGCTCACAATGTCTGTAACTACATGAGAGAAAAATAAAAACATAAAACAAAGGCATGACCCTTATGCTATCAATATCTCCCTAAGATCATACATACTAACAACTCAGATGAACAGTTGTCTATATATAGGCTTTTCAGGTACACAGATGCTCAAACTATATAACTCTGTTTTGCATTTACAGTGTCTGAACTTTGGAAATATACGCTAATTCTAAACAGCAACTTATCTCCAATTCTCTCTTATTGAAACAAGGTTATTTCATTGAGTCTCCACATTTTAGGAGTATATTTGATATCTGGTAAGGATTCAACAAATATATGAGTTTGTCTTTGCAAATCCACACAAAGATGATCTTTATACAGGTTGAAACAAAAGAGAAAAATACACATAAACACTATGACAACATCAACACAGCTATGGTGAAGATTAGGATATGGTGGTATCAAAGAAAAAATATAACATTTCCGTTCACCTTTGCTGGATGCCTGAAACTTCTGATTATAAGATTTGCTAGAATGCACCCTCTACCCTACGCCCTAGCACACCATGTCGTTCTGTATAGCTTGGGCTGGCCTCACACTCATGGTAATATTCTTTTCTCACCCGAGAATGCTGCCTTATGAGCATTCACCACCAAGCCACTTGAGAACTGATTCTTGAATCTACTCAGTCTTCCCAGCTTGCCTTTTCACATATACCATACACTATTAATCAACCTTAGTCTCCATGTTTAATACATAAATATATTCAACTGGGGTTTTTAAATTTTAAATAAACTTTTTCAAATCTCATACAAGACAGATTATTCTAGATGTAATATCACCTCTCTTCCACAGTGAGTATAGCAATGGTAAAACCACTGATCTTTGAGAAAAGTAAAATGTGTGAAAAAGAAAGAGTAGGAGACAATTCCTACATGTTTTCTTTTCTTCTTGGATATAAGATAATAAAGCTACCCTAATTGTGAAAATAGAGACAGGTAGGTGAGGAATAAGTCAAAACTAAGAATTATGAAGATTCATCATAAACATCCATTATCTTGTAAGTTACTATTGAAACACACACACACACACACACACACACACACACACACACAAAACAGAGAGTATGAACTGCCCAGCAGTTCACAGAAGATGAGAATTATTAAATGAAAATGTCAATGTCACATGCCTCCCTATTAGTCGTTGATGATGGAGGTGCCAGAGAAACCAAACACAAAACAAAATATTATCATTTCTCTTGATTTCCCAACAGTATTACATGGTAAGACCTTATTGCTGAAGATGCCACTAATTTAAGTTGCAAGACACACACACACACACACACACACACACACACACACACAAAATACACACACATACCACACACACACACATATATGTATATATATATATATGTATGTATATTCAAATTGACCACAAAATTCTCTCCCTGATGGATTGCTTCAATAAAGCTAGAAGGTTGTATTCAGGCTTCTGAGAGGAAAAAGTGCATCAGTAGTCCCCCAATGTTAGACTCTGCCTGCTACAAATACGATTTTCTATGTAAATTGTTCCTTCTGTTACAATAGTGGTATGGATGTTAGAGAAAGTGACCAACTCTCTTAATTGCATTTTAAGCTCCATGTGATAAATTAACATCTGCTATTATAATTTTGGGCAAAATCATATAACTAGAGTAATCTTGGGCCCTAGAACGTGAGTCTACTTTTCTTTCACTAAATGTTCATCTTGTCAAATTGCCCTCTTAATATTTATGTTAAGTCCATACATATGTACTGTTCTTAATCTTGCTCAGAGAAACTTGGTTTTACAGTATGTAGTGGTTAATACAGAGACTTATAATATATGAAATGTGCTGAGAACAATTGACTATGAGTGCTCACTTTCAGAGTGGTCATCTATACCAAACCTCTTCTGTCTAACAACAGAGTACGGGGAAGAGAATTGTGAAATTCTGTATCTAGATTGGACATGGCTGATCCTTCAACTCAGCAGGTGTGGTAGCCTACACATAGCCTTCATATACTCAAGTGAGAAAAATTTCCAGCAGGAATGAGGTAGGGGATTCAGAGACTCCACCCCTAGGACAGTAACTATTGGCAATTGATGATTCCTGCACAAAGGAGTGCCCCTTTTCTTTAGATGAAGATGCTGATATGTTCCCTATACGCCAGACCCATATACATCTGAGAACTAGTTGAACATAGGGGAAAATAGTAAAAGGACATGCATTAGGATGGAAGGTAGAAGGATCATTTAACATGAAGTTAACAGAGACAGTAGATATTGGTTATGATCAAAGTGCACTGTATATGTGCATGAAATTTGCAAAGTAAGGAATTAAAATTAGGCAAAATTTTCAGTATTAACTGAGCAATATTTAAAAAATGATTACTGGGTTATGTTTAAAAGTTTCCAAGTCAAAGATGGTCAGGCCAGTTGGCGAAGTGAGACGGCAAACATCTGCGGTAGCTGAGGAGAAGCATCCTTTCGGGAAAGCAGAGTTTGAGGAGGAGGAATCTGCGGCTGGACAGAACAAGATGTAGCACACGGCCTGGTAAACTTGCAGGTGAGACAGTGGCAAGTCTTTCCAGGTCCACGTGGCGGGTGCAGGACTCGGCGTTCAAAAGATGAAGTCCTCAATGCATTCTGAGGAGGATGATTGTGTTCCAGAGCTACAGAGAAATGTTCACCCCCGAGAGCACCCTGATTGGGAAGAAACACAGATTGTGCGTAGGAACACAGTTTTGGTGTTTCCCAGAAAGAAGGAAATCCTGTCATGTATATTATCCAGGCCCTCCCACTGAAGGACCATGAGACCACACTCAGGCCGCCCTTTGGATTGTGGCCCAGTACAGTGCGTGCCACGGAGATGGTGTTCGCGGAGGGGGTGCTGTTCGAGCCAAGAACTACACCACCCATACCACAGACCTCATGGACCTTCTTCTCTCATGGCCAGGACCAGGCTCAGTGCTGTGAGCTGGATTGCACAGAGGTGGATACTAGGGGCAGCACCGAAGCGGGGACCCATGGCAGATGGAGCACACAATGGATCCAGAGTCTCAGGAGGCGGAATCAACAGAGCCACAAGTTCCCTGCGATAAGAAACTGAGCTGGACCAACATCAATGGGTTCTGCGAGCTACTCAACAAAGACGTTGAGGGACCTCTATTTGCCACCTGAAACATGTCCCACAAGATCCCATAGGAGTAGGAAGCCAATCAGGCTTTGAAGGCCAGCAACAATCTGGCGAATTGAATGGGAGCAGGAGTGCTGACTCTGAGGATATGAAAGTAGGAGAGCTGACCCTGGGGATATAAGAACAGGAGATCTGGCCCTGAGGACGTGGGAGCAGGTGAGCCATCCCTGGGGACATGGAAGCCTAAGAGCTGGTGCTGCCTTGAGGACACAGGAGATGGAGAGCTGGCCCTGCCCTGAGGACATGGGGGTGGGTGAGCCGGCCCTGTACTGAGGACATGGATGTGGGAGAACCAGCCCCATCCCAGGACATGGGAGGTGGAGAGCTGGCCCTGACCTGAGGACAGAAGAACAGAAGAGTGGTCCCTCCCCTGAGGACACCAGAGTGGATGAGCCAGCCCTGCCCTGATGACATAGGAGTGGGAGAATGGGCCTTGCCCTGAGGACATGGGAGCAGGTGAGCCAGCCCCGCCCTGAGGACACAGGAGCTGGAGAGCCAGCTCTGCCATGATAACATTGGAGTGGGAGAGCAGGCCATGCTCTGATGACATGGGAGTGGGTGAGCAAGCTCTGCCCTGAAGACACAGGATCAGGTAAGCTGGCCCTGCCCTGAAGACACAGGAACAGGTGAACCGGCCCTGCCCTGAAGACACAGGAGTGGGAGAGCTGGCCCTGCCATGATGACATGGGAACAGGAGAGCTGGCCCTGCCATGATGATATGGGAGGAAGAGAGCCAGCCCTGCCCTGAGGACAAGGGAGGAGTGGCTCTGATCCAGGGCTCTGAGTGAACCTCACCCCAACATCTACCCCATGTATGACCTTCTAGAATACATGAAGGGGCCAGATCTGCAGATTCAAAGATGAGGAATCTCCTTGACACACGGCAACAGTGGGATCTCCAGCAGGAGTCCCAGTGAGAATGTGGTAAGCATAGTGTAGCCTCCAACCAGGCCCGTGAATCTCAGCAATGAACATTTGAAAGTACACATAGGTGGACAAAAGGTGGTGTGATATACTACAGCCTCTGTGACAAGATTTTTTGTTTGTCTGTTTGGTTTATTTTACTAAGGGGAGGAGAGGGATTTTTGGTGCATGACGTGTAAATCATAGACATTCAATAAAAGTTTAAAAATAAAAAGTTTCCAAGTCAAAGCAAAGGCCAAGTTAGATGTATACACAAGAATTTTTCCAGTTTGTATTTTCTTAATTTTATGAGTTGATGCTTTTTTGTGCTCCCTGTAATTAAAGACTATGCAAATATCTCAGAATAGTGCTTTAGAAGGATAATCTAGAATATTGTTATTCATGTAGGAAAATGTATAAATAATAATTACTTTAGTTTTCCATTTCTTCTTTGGGTTGTTTGGCTACTTATTTGTGTGCTTGTTCTTGAGAGAGGGTTACACAGTCCATCTCAAGTTGGCTACGAGCTCCTCAATCTTTGTGCTTCAATGCGATGAATAATAGGTCAGATTATTGATGTGTTCCACACTGTTCTAGTCCTGTATCTTTCTGTTTTTCTTTCTTTCTCTCTTTCTATCTTCTTTTTCCTTCCTTCTTTCTTTATTTCCATTCCTTTCTTGCTATATATATTTACTGTTTTCCAGATGTATATTTTCAATATTATTTTTGTTTTTATCGATTTTCACCAAATTCATGGTAGATGAATATAATAAAATACATTTGTGTGTGTGTATATATATGTGTGTGTGTGTGTGTGTGTTTATGGAGATTACATAGTATTATTGATGCTTATTCAGTGAATGCTTGAGACAAATACTCCCCTTCACACTATAAGTATGAATATTTGAATTCCTATGTTTCTAATTTCCTATATGGTTAAAGAATTAAGGTTAACAGTTTAAGAAATGGGTCAGTGGCAAAGCACAATATCTGCTTTCCCAGAAGAACTGTCTTTCATTGACAGCACCCCCATGGAAACTCATAGATTTCTGTATCTCCAGTTTTGTGGGATACACCACCCTCCTCTGTCACCCAAAGACAATGCATTTAAGTGGTGGACAGGCATACATTCAGACAAAACACATATACTCATAAGAATAATAAGTGAATCTTTAAAATAATTGAGATCATTATTACCCATTTATCTCACCAGTTCTTGCTCTGTAAATATGCCTATTATTGTCTTAAAAAAATAATAATTTCTTTACAATGCCTAAAATTTTAGGCCACTTTGCTGTTACTTGTTTTAATGTTAATGATGTGCTTACATTTTTCTTTTGACCAGTGTTGTGTATTACATTACAATTTAAAGGATAGAGGTATAAAATTATTGTGATATACCATATTTTTAAAATGTTAAAAGTACTATATAATAATTTATATAATATATAATGTTATAAACATATACAATAAGGTATAATTACTTAGATGTCAAACAGAAAATACACATACTACTAAACTACCCTGTTATTTTTATTTTTCTCTAAGACATTGCCTGCTTATAGTATAAGGCCTCATTTAAACGTCATCATAATTCTTAAAGCTGTATACAATTATTGACTTCTTTCTTTAGTCAGAACTAAATATAAAAGAGTAAAATAGAATGACCCAATAATTCAGACAATATAGGAAGACTTTAAATTTAGATAAATGAAATATTTCTGTATTTTTTTTTTTTTTGCTATCCTCTTGTTATAATATGCCACACTGTTGTTATAATACAGAGTTGGAAAATAGTATTGGCTACTCAATTCTCCTGTGTAATGAAATGAATGCCTAGAAATGCTAGTTGGTCCATGGGTTCTAGGCAGACGGAAGATGAATGTTTTATTCTGAATATGTACGTTGTAAATAATCCCCATGTAATGACAGATTCTGATCTAAAATCTGAAAGCTGTCCCTAGATGACGTGCCTGTGGTAAGGCTGAGCAGTCCCCTCCATGCTAGGATATCTCTCTGTGCTTACAGTTGGAGTTACTAAATGCATACAAGTTGGGTTTAATTTTCTGCTCCTCTTTAGGTTGTTAGTTTCCTCCAGTGTGTGGCAAATGTAACTTTGGAAGAAAATGTGTCTCACGTAGACTGTAATACATCATCAAGCATTCTCTTTTTAGAAAAGATACATGGGTGGCATATGGTCTGAGTTTTTGAAAGTATCTCTCATCTTCATTTCTGAAACACATTGAATAATTTTGTTATATTTAGATTGTCTTCTTCCTAAAACTATGATGTGTTATTCTGAAAGCTATTTGTGAAAGAAAAAAAAAAAAGTCAGGCTTTGTTCTTAGCAGTGGTTCTGTGTTTAAGCTTGAATGATTGGCATGTGATTCCAAAAGTTTCAGGATTTGGGATCTTTAACTCACTGTGTGGTAATATTAAGGTACTAAAAATTTTAACATGGGGACTTCCCATGAATATCAGCCCCCCTTGGCATATCAGGTGAGACTGGGTGCATCTTCTTATATTGAGGCTAGACCAAGCAGTCTGATTAGGGGAAAGAGATCCAATGTCAGGCAATACTCAGAGATATCCCCTGATCCTGATGTTAGAGGCCCCAAAGGAAAGAGACCATAGAGAGAGAGGAGGTGAAGTGATAGGGTGGGACTGGGAGGAGAGGAGGAAATGTAAAGTAAATAAATTAAAAATTAGTGGAATAATACATTAAGATGTGATGGCAAAATGATGATTTTCCATGAGAGAAAATTGACATAAACAAATCAAGTTTTCCTCTGAATCCTGTAGCATCCTCATTACTATGTGGCATCTTCTATACTCACTTCCATCACTGTAGCACTCTCTGTTATGGTCTTAACACAAACAAATATGTGTGATTACTTAAACTTGTATTTTGACTATTTAAAACTATAAATTGAATATTTCACGCCGTTTTAAAATCATGCTATGCATTAAATATAGACCACATATCCTAAAATTCCAAATGAGGCTTAATTCCTAAACAGAAGCATCTGGAAAGTTATGTGGATCTCTAAGTAGTAGGTCTGCAGTGAGGCCATTAGATTAGTGAAAAATGATTCGGAAGAGAAATTTGGGAAGCTGAGCAACTAGAAAAGAACTGCTTTCTAGCTGTTTCTGTGTTGCTCTAAGCTCTGGCCATCAAACAATCATCCCTTTGCCATCATAGTAAGGAGATTACTTGGGCTATCAGACATTACAACAAATTGAGCAAACCTCTGTAGTGATAACTGCATCTGGAGTAATGGTGATGGCTCAGTAACACTCCTTAATATAAAAGTAGTCACAGAGTGTCAAAGGATCCACTCCCGAGAAATTAGGATTTCTTTCTTTAGGACATGTCACTAGAATCACAAGTGATCTTATGAGATGCTAAAGTAACAAAGAAATAGGTAATGGAAAGTTGGTGCCTTTAAACACTTGGTTATGTTTTGTAAACATGTTTTTGTTTTATTCAGATTGTTCATAGCAACAAATTGCTTGCTTTGTGTAGGCTCTGAGAAGGATTCGTTTAATACTTTAATTCTGAAGACCCTGGAGAGGGAACAAATGCCAGATTCAGTAAAGAGATGAGAGGTTGTTCTGCTGCTGTTGCTGGCTTTAGATGCAGTTTGATGAGAAGTTGGGAGACATCCTGACATGAAGATTGCTCTTGCCCCCAGGAACCTGACGACCTTAGCCAGCAGGAACTAGCTAAGGATATCTCTGCCCCTCTCACCACTGACCTTTTTTTCCACGCTGGTATTAGGATATTGGAATAGATTGGGGTGGAGAAGGAGGAAAGAGGCATAAAGCACCAAACTAACTAGAATAAAAATATGGCTACAGGAAGTGGAATATTAGCTGAAACTGAGATTGCATGAAGCAGCTAATATGACGTCTTTATCCATGTTGAGCTGGGGTTTGAGTTAGGCAGCAACTGTAGTCTGTACTGGTTTATTTTGTCTATTGTAAGTATCAAATAATGAGCAAATGCATCTTTTATTCATATTTCTACAGGAGATAACAATAGTACACTGACTTATATGACTTTGCTTCGACTAGTATCTCTCACCATCACAATTTTGTTTTCCATCAGATGCACAGCATATTGGGAACACCAATTAGAGACTAGTCTGTGCAACATAAATTCACAAGGTATTTTTACTGTATGAAATAAATAATCACAGGTTTTTCATTGTGGCGACATGAAACCAACTAATAAATATAACACTAGAAAATGAATTAATATAAAAGCTTACAAAATAACCACTCCATTCTTTTATTTTATTTTATTTTATTTTTTTATTAATTTATTCTTGTTACATCTCAATGGTTATCCCATTCCTTATATCCTCCCATTCTTCCCTCCCTCCCATTTTCCCCTTATTCCCCTCCTCTATGACTGTTCCTGAGGGGGATTACCTCCCCCTGTATATGTTCATAGGGTATCAAGTCTCTTCTTGGTAACCTGCTGACCTTCCCATGAAAGCCTTCACTTACCAGGACACTGGGACAGAGGGGAGGACATCCTATTAGCCTCTAGATGAGATAAGGATGGGAGAATAGCAAAGTAGAAGGATCCAGAGGGTCCTAGAAACCTACAAGTAGAACATTATGATAGGCAGATTTGGGCCCAGGGGTCCCGCTCAAACTAAGGCACCAGCCAGGGACAATACAGGTGGTAAACTTTAAACCCCTACCCAGATCTAGCCAATGGTCAGAACATTCTCCCACAGTTGAGTGGAGAGTGGGATGTGACTTTCTCATGAACTCTGGTGCCTCACATTTGATCATGTCCCCTGGAGGGGGAGACCTGGTGGCAATCACTCCATTCTTTTTTTTTTTTTTTTTAAGTTTGAACTTTCTTCTTTTTTTTTTTTTTTAATTTATTCTTGTTACATCTCAATGTTTATCCCATCCCTTGCATCCTCCCATTCCTCCCCCCCCCATTTTCCCATTATTCCCCTCCCCTATGACTGTTCCTGAGGGGGATAACCTCCCCCTATATATTCTCATAGGGTATCAAGTCTCTTCTTGGCTACCTGCTGTCCTTCCTCTGAGTGCCACCAGGTCTCCCCCTCCAGGGGACATGGTCAAATGTGAGGCATCAGAGTACGTGAGAAAGTCGTATCCCACTCTCCACTCAACTGTGGAGAATGTTCTGACCATTGGCTAGATCTGGGTAGGGGTTTAAAGTTTACCTCCTGTATTGTCCTTGGCTGGTGCCTCAAGCTATCCCAAAGAGATTGAGGAATCACTCCATTCTTAAATCTAAGCGTTTGAGAACTTTCAGTGAGAATGATATAGCTGTGGTTTGTTTATGTCTATCTTGCTTTGTCAGTGAGTCTCTTTAGCTGTGCCTATCATCTGGCCTCAGCCAATCAAGTCTCATCTGGACTGTCTGTATCCTCTTACTCTGTGGCCTGACAAGGCCACCGTGCTAGGGGAAGTTGTTCAATGAATGGGCACTGGAGTCAATGGCAGAAGTAGTCCCTACTCCCCATATTATGGGACCCACAAAGAGACTGTGCTGCCTATCTACTACTTCTGAACACAGGGTCTAGTTCTTACCATGCATGAGACTTGGATCGTGCCTCAGTCTTTGAACAACCCACCACCCCATCCCAATGTGTTGGCTCCATTGGTCTCCTTGTGGAGCTCCTGACCCCTCCAGGTCCTTCAATTCCACAAATCTTCCATTAGACTCCTTGCATTCCACCCCAAAGTTTGGCTGTGAGTTTCACCATTTGCTTCAATCCCCTTCTGTGCGGAGTCCTTCAGAGGACCTCTATGGTAGGCTGTCATCCTCTTTCTTCTCTTCAACTGCCTCTGGTGCCTATTCTATTTGTCTTTCTGAATGAGAATGAAGCATTCTCCCTAGGGTCTTCCTTGTTATTTAGTTTCTTTAGATGTGTGTATTGTAGTATGTTATCTTGTATTATGAGAAGATATCATATGTGTCTTTCAAATTCTGGGATACCTCACTCAGGAAGATAGTTTCTAGTTCCATCCATTTACTGAAGATTTCAATTATTTCCTTGATTTTAATAGCTGAGCTGTGTAAATGTATCACAGGTTCTTTATCCATTCTTTGGTTGAGGGACATCTAGGTTGTTTCCAGATTCTGGCTATTATGAATTAAGCTGCTAAGAACATATTTGGCATTTCTAAAATATAAATTTAATTTTAATTTTTACATATTAAAAGAAAAATGAATAAGACTAAAATTAATTTCATGAAAATTAAATTATTGATCATTCCATCAAGTTTAAAACTGCAAGAAATCTGTCTCCTTCGAACTTGAGACACTATCTAATAAACTATGTTCAGTTTGATAAGACTTAAGACACACTCCTTCTTTTAATGACCAGCAGCTGCTCTGTTGCATGGGGTAACCCATGAAAGAGTCCTGAAATACTTAATAGTCCCTAACTCTGACCTTTTCCTTGGAAACATGCTACATTTGGCCTCTCATATGGAGGCCTAAATTCACACATCAAAAGACATAACCATAGACTAGTAATATGGATCAATAGGCAATGGCTCTTGCTGCCAAACATGATAACATGGGGTCAGGAGGAGAGATTCAATTTCTGAAGATTTCTTTCTGACTTACTACTGTGTAACACAGCATATGTTCCTCCTATAAATACATAAATGTTATATTTTTAAAAGCCACAACTAACAACCAACTCCAGTTGTTGAGGTCCCACTGCAAATACAAAAGCTGTATAAAAAAACAAATACAATTGTCCCATCAAGCATAATTGACAGTTGAGGGCTATCCATAAACAGGATATTTATTCCACTCTAAAGACCAGGGAACATTATAGAACAGATAATAGAAAGAGTATATCAGATGGGAGATAGAGGGAAGGGTTGCAAATGCTTATCATCCAGAAATAATGCAGCCATTGCAATCATGTATCCACTGCATCTGTGATTCCTTGCACTAGACCTACACAAGATACGCCCTGTCATTAGTAAGTGATAAGAAAAAAAAAAGCTCATGGAGACTTACCTCATCCTGATTTCCTCTGACGGATTCTGGAAGAGGGAGGTTTATGGTCTTAAATTGTGTATCCACTGGTAAATCCAACAGACTGCAATTGATAGTTGTAAATGCATTGCCACACAGATTGCTTTGTCAAGAACAGTGGGCTGCAAAACAAAATGAATGGAAAATAATGTAAGAAACAGAATTGTAGGATATCAGAGAGTGGGGATGGGGAGCTCCATGGAGTTGGGTAGAATGGAAAGGTGTAAATAATCATAATCTATTACATACATTAAGAAAATGTCAATGGGGTGTCTTAATCAACTTCATTCTTTCAAGGCTCAGGAATATTTGTAGCAGAGGAGGGAGAAAAGTGTAAGATCTAGAGGTAATGAAGATTCCATGAAAAGTGTGTTCCAGACACAACACGACTGGCACACATGACCTCACAGAGGCGTGAGAGAGTGCTCATAAGAATTAAATAAATTCATAGCAAACAAAGTCCCAGAAAGGAAAAGGGAAAGCCGCACTCAGGCCCAAGTCTAAGAAGCTGTTTGCAGGTGATATCTCTGGAAAAGGGATAAAACAGTTTCTGCCAATGAAATGCCATTGTGTGTATCTGCAACATGCCAGGACGGGCCTAATGCACAGAAGTAGCTGGCCAACACAACAATGTTTTGTTTATGTGAATGTGAATTTTATTTTGCTTTGTTTATTTTTTGTCTTATTGGGGGGCTATTTGTTTATTTTGATCTTTGTTGTTTGTTTGCTTGGAATCATTTATATGTTCATTGTGAGAGAGAAAGAAGAGACAAAATTTGGTCTACAGAAATACTGGGAGGACCTGCGATGGGTTGGAGGAGAGGAAAGAATATGACCAAAATTCGTTGTATATTTAAAAATGTAATTAAAATCCATAGAAACAAATTTAGATAGTACAAAAACCTGTAATAAAAATATGCATAGAGATTAGTTAGTATACATGTAGATATCAAAGTAGCAGCTACTTGTCTATCTTGGTTTTAAATGGAAATATTATGGACAATTAATATATAAAACAAGAAAAATGTATCAATATAACCAAATTCCTTACAAAAGTAGAGGAAAACTGGCACAAAGGAACATACAAAATTATAATTTAGTGGATTACATTTTGGGAATATGAATTCTATTGAATAAAGTTAAAACTTTAACAGATGGTCAATATTAAGCATTTGGAGAGGGAACTATATTTGTGTGGCTAAGCCAAATAGTCAATAGCCAATTATTTCAGTTCTTCTGTTTGTTAACACAGAACTAAGTAATTGAACTAAAGAAATAGAATAATTTGTAACTTTCAGTTATTGGAAAGATGAAACCTAAAAGTTACTAGTGGTTCCAACAAACACATTTAGAAATCAGTATAGTTCTATAACAAATGAATGATTCAAAGGAAAAAAGTTTGAAAATGTATTATCTTTTTCAGAAAACTGTGACATGATTTATGGTAATGCACTCTATTTCATAAAATGCCCAGAACTACCAGAAGTCCTTGGTGCAAGACACAGCACTTCCAACTATCCAGTATTCCTTTTTCTGAACTAATTTTTTTTAACTGAAAATAGTTTCTAAGAAGTATACTGTTTCCATAAATAGGAAAGGAAATAAATTTTAGGGTAGACTAGCAACCAAGGTAAGCCCAGACCGTGGATTCAACGACCCTGAAGTTCAGAAGGTGCTGTGTCTTATCATTTCAGAAATTCAGATGATCTGTTAAATTTTGTTTCTAATAGCTCCCTTTAGAGTGAAAATAAAACAAAAGTGATGCACAGTGGACAAGAAGTGGAGAGATTCATAACTGAAGATAAGTAAATACATTTTATGTATACTTAAAAAATATGGCTACCAAGTTTAATTCATAGCTTAATATTATCCAGTTTTGCAGTTTGCTAGTGATCATTACTCAATAGCACAGACATTCCTGAAATGCAGAGATCCCTTGATTCACTCTTGTGTATAGATGAACTATGATTGAAATTGATGTAACATAAAGGAAGCATGTATGAAAAAATGTGCTAGAAATGTTGCCTTTAAAGTAAAATTGTTCAATAGTATATATTAGAGAAAAATTGAGTTTCTCAAAACATATCAAAGAAAAATCAATTCCCCCACAGCAGTCACATGGTTTATTTACTTTATACCTTAAAGTGATTGTAACAATGTTTAAAAATAAAATGTTTGGTGTGAGAAAACTAATGATTACCTAATGCCTCCATGTCAAAAGGGTTTTTTACTGATGGTCATCAAATGAATATCAAGTTTACCTTAGGCATGACTATTTCAAAGAGAATATACATCTAAGGGGAATTAGAATATGTTAAACATTTATGCTAAATAAGCGGAATGTATCCTGGTAAGATTTCCTTTTCTCAGTGGACATTTTCAAAAGAGAGATAATAAAGATTACTGACCATAGCTCAGCATGGGCATTTTATACTATTTTTTTTTCCCCACAATCTTCTAAATAGGAAAATGTTTAAAGAGGGCATGTCTGTGTACAAATAATTAATTTGCAGCTATACAAATAATTCTACACAGATAATATTCCTTTACAGATCAATGTCAACCTAAAGGATATTTTTTATTACGGTTACTCATTATGAAGAACTACTGTCACCGCTAAACTATTGGTCCATCTAAAACTCCTAGAACTGTAAAAGTAACTAGATAAAAATATACATTTTTATTGTTGCTAAGATAAGGAAATGACTCAATTCTCATATATTAGCTTCATATGTGTCACACTACATCATAAAAAATCAATAGTGCCACAGTACCAGATTATGCTTCCCTATCCATGTTTTCATGAAATGTTTTTTAGCTTCCTTGAACATATGTAAGTGTCTGATTACTGATGACTTTTTAAATGTCTTTCTTTTATCACATCAAATTTTTGAAAACAATTTTTAAACAAATCTGAATTTTTCTTTCTGGAACAATAACAAGCATATTATATGTATTTTTAAATATTCTTTGAACATCTTATTCAATCATTATATATTTTGCATATTATTAGCTATTCTAATACCAAACCTACATTTCTATTAAAATTAACACTCAAATATGAAACACTTAAAGCACATTTAATTTATAAAATATTTTGAGATTATAATTTAATATCAAATATTCTTGCTTTCTTTTTTCCTTCAAAAGCTCTCATAAATTTCTCACTCACTCTTCTTCAAATTTATGACCTCTTTTTTCTCCAAATGTTATTATATGCACAAATAAATATGAATACATAAATAACGCACAACTGCGGAATAACCCAATTTCCAGACACACAAACATGTTCCTTAGCCAATGAAATATAAAAAACTTAATTTTAAGATTGAGATCAGCACATTATGACTTCTCAGTCAGGAGCAGAATGCTGTTGATCTTTGCAGGCCCTTTAAGTTGGAACAGTGTGTATATTTTATGTGCTTGAAATAAATGATACACTAACTATAACATACAACATAATTTGAAATTTAAAGTACATTTTTTGTGTGTTGATCTATTGCATGGAAAAACCTTTGGTTTACATATTAATTACAACAGGAGATAAATAGCTGCTAGAATAGATATGGATCATTTGGACCTTAAAAATTAGTACTTCATCTAATACTCTTGGTTCCATAATGAAAGTCTCTATGTTTAATTCTACTAATAAAAATGCTAGCTTTATAAATACTGCTGTCATATGAGATGATTTCCTGTAACACAGGGGCATAGAGAACAAGACAATTTCAGAAACTTGGATTCTATTGTTCATAGGATATTCAAATTCTAAACTATATTTATTTCTAAAAACTGTACTCCTTTTTAAATAGTGCAATATAAAATTAAGTATCCACAGCAATTTCTGAAGTGAGATTAAATCTTAAATTAAATAATGTCGTCATTTAAAAAGTATGACCAAGAATCTGTTTGAAATCCAGATTTTTAATAGTGGCATGTAAAAAGTAATATTGGTGAAGGAAAGAAAAAAGTATAATATATTAAAATAATATTTTCCCATTTTAAGGCAGAAATTTAAAAAAAAAAGAGAGAACACATATTTTACAAAAGTCAAAGAGCACACATTTAGAGTCTCTCTTCTTTCACAAAAGTACTTGATGTAAGAATGGATGACAGCTTCTCCAAGCAGAACTGTCTGCTTCTCCAAGATGTATAAGACAACCAAGTTCTAGCAAATGGTTACTTTTTAAATGTACCATAAATCCGGAAGAACAATAAAGTTTTTTAAAAAGTACCAGAAGTTTCAGAAAGTTTTTTTTGTTGATCAGGCTTCTGTGCTGTGTGGTTTAACTTTGCATGATTTCCCAACAGCCCTAGCAGAAATGTTATTAACTCCAGAAAATTGTTTCTCTTCCTGCATGTTGAGAGAAAAAGCAATTTTAAATGTTTATTTTATGTTTGAAGTTTCTATTCATAAAAGAAAAGGTAAGAATGTTATTGCTGACTTTCATTTGTGGCTCAAACCCCAACAATGAGCATTCACACAGTGATTTCCTACAGTATGGATCTGATACATAAAAAGCAATCTCACATATTCTTTGCTCACCAAAATATATGCAATGACATTAATGATACTTCGCGTGTCCGTGAAGAGAAAGGATGGCACCACGATTTGCATATTCCCATGGTGTGAATGAATGCCTCCTTGAGATTTGAAGGTCAATAGAACTATTACCCAAAATAAAAATTAAGAGAGTGAAGATCCTGTTCATTCACATTAAGTGAACTGAGACATATTGCTAATTACTAATTTTTCCACCAACATTTAAATGGAGAAACTATGACTAAAAAATAGATTTGCTATGATTACATTGTCCACTATATACAGCTTGTTTGGATGATGGCAGGCTTGTATGGAAGACTATATTGTAATGGTTCATTATGTACTTCAATATAGTTTATGGGCTAAACAAAGTACTTAAAACTTATTAAATCTGAAGATTACAGGGTATATTAGTACACTATAACTCAAACATTTTATTAATTTTAATGTATACATTTATATTATTACACATGAATATAAAATAAACTACATACAGCAGGAAGAAAATGAAACAATCAGAAGTTATATAAATGTAACTTTTATAGTGATTTGGCTATTTGTATTTGGCAAACTTGAAGAAAGTACAGTGCCTGTCTTGTCAGGTCTAAATTTCTGAATGAAAATCAGTATCTATCGTATCTCATCTCTATTAACTTGAAAAATCTATCTTGATTTAAAAACCTCTTAACCCCTAACCAAATAAGTTTAATTGTCAGAATAAACTTTCTGGTTTTCAGTCTCATCAGAGACTTGAGAAGGGATAAAACTTAAATACCTGAGTGAAACAGAAATGCCAGTTAGCAGCTTCCAAAAGGAAAAAAATGACTCAGACAGTTTACTACCTGAACAGTTACCCAACACTCTATAATGTTGGAGCATTTTCTTTGGCCTTCTAGCCCAATATCATTGGCAGACATATATGCAAGGCAGGAATTATTGAGGAATTGCCTTACCCTGTCTTGGCAGAGTTTGCCTGTATCTAAGCTTGCCCATTTTAAAGCAGAATTCTATTTGTTGCAGAAACAAGGACATTTTGCCCAATGGCTGGTTTGCCATCTCTATTAGGATGTTCTTTGATGTTGATCATCTTCTTTGATGTAGGCTGGTTGTTGCCAGGAGTTAACTTGTCTTTCTGTCAAAGAAATTTTAGAATAATACAAATATCTTTAAATGCCATATTCTGTAGGTCTCTGAAGCTTTTGAAGACCTTATTTAACGACTTTACCTTACTATTTACAGAATTATATCTATCCATTAGACCTAGGATATATATTCTTGTGGTAAAATTAGACTAATTTTTGACATCACTATGAATTGCATCAATATACAAAATTCTATACCAATGAATTAAAAATAACCTGATTTGTGAGTAATAATTAAGGCCTTGAGTTGAGGAGTAGAATCAATAATCTACATTTTGTTTTTTCCTCCCTCGATATTTCTATATACCTTTCTTCATTTTCAGCTGCTATGTCTTTACCTATGAAAGAAAGATAAAGGAAAAGAGAGACATCCCTGAGTCCAACCTAGTTTTCTCTCTGTCTTAGACAAATAATAACTTATAACCACCTTCCAAAGAAAATAAGCATCTGTATCCCAAGTGAGCCAACAGAAACCAGCCCAACCCCCCTTAGAGTAACTGAGACGTTGTTCTCTTAAGGTTTCTTCAGCTGATGTAGGGCGAATAATACATATGAACCCCCCCCCCAATGGGGAAAATGATTAAGTAAGCCAGGGATAGCATTTGTGGTCTAGTTTCTAAATGTTGAGGAATTCCAGGCTTATTAGGAGTCCTGTGTGGGACAGTCTGAAATGCTGGACCAATTGGGATCAGAAGCTTTCTACAATGTTGTCCTGGAAGTTGTCTGTTCTGTTGGGTAACAACAACTATAGTGCCTGGGGCTGGATATGAAGGATGCAGGATGTCTGTGTCCTGCATGCTAAAAGGAATGAGTTTTGTCATGTCTGATCCAGCGTCAGTGTCTGGTTCTTTTTTTCTGAAAACATAATTTCTCACAAGCATTATACAGTTCTAAAATATAATTGTATGAGGTGTACAGGATGTAAAGAAAAATTAAGATTGATTCTCTGCTCTTTATTTGTGCAGAAGATATATATCTGCAAATCTTCCTTCATAACATACTAAGAATGCCCTCTAATGATAAGTCATAGAGAATTTGTGAATAACATGAGACCCGTCTGCGCATAAACATTCATATTTCAGCCTGTCTCAGAGTTATTCCCATGTAGTGGAATTATCAATTTAAATTACCTGCTTGCTCTGTAGTTTGAACTCTTTACATCCTGATTGCAGCCCCTTGCTCCTCACCTCCCAATCACATCCCCTCCTTCATCCCATTTCCCTCCCTGCCTAGTCCTTATAGAGGTGAGCCCTCCTCCCCTAACCTCTGACCTCAGTTTATCTAGTTTCCTATGTATTATATGCAACCTCTGTGGCCTGGCAAGGCTACCCTACAACTCTCAGAACTCTGCCCAGTGTCCAGCTTTGAGTCTCTTTAACTGTTCCTATCCTCCACTGGGTGGAAACCCTCAGAGGACATCTATGTTGGGCTAAAATCCACTTATGAATGAGTATACACCATGTGTTTCATTTGGGGTCTGGGTTATCGCACTTGGGATGACCATAGCTAGTTCCATCCACTTGCCTGCAAATTTCAAGATTTTCTTGCTTTTAATAGCTGAGTAGTATTCCATTGTGTAGAGGTACAGTTTCTTTAACCATTCTTCACTTGGGGGACATCTAGGTTGTTTCCAGAGTCTGGCTATTACAAATAAAGCTACTATGAACATAGTCTGGCAATGTCCTTGTTGTATGGTGGAGCATCTTTCGGATATATGCCCAGGAGTGGTTTAGCTGGGTTTGGGGGTAGAACTATTCACAATTTTCTGAGAAAGTGCCACATTGATTTCCAATATGGTTTTAAAAGTTTGCACTCCCACCAACAGTGGAGGAGTGTTACCCTTTCTCCACATCCACGCCAGCATGTGTTATCACTCCAATTATTGATTTTCACTATTCTGATAGATGTAAGATGGAATTTCAAGGTTGTTTTGATTTGCATTTTCCTGATGACTAGGGAAATGTTACGCATTTCTTTAAGTGTTAGCTGTTTGCTATTCCTCTATTGAGAATTCTCTGTTTAGTTCTGTAGCCCATTTTTTAATTGGATTATTTGGTTTGGTGTTGTTTAATTTCTTGTGATCTTTATATATGTTAGATATTAGCCCTTTGTGGGATGTAGGGCTGGTAAAGACCATTTCCCAATCTGTAGGCTGTTGCTTTGTTCTGTTGACAGTATTTTTGCCTTAGAGAAGCTTTTCAGTTTCATGATGTCTCATTTGTTAATTGTTGTTATTAGAGCCTGTGCTGCTGGTGTTCTGTTCAAGAAGGTGTCTCCTGTGCCCATAAGTTCTAGGCGCTTTCTTATTTTTTCTTCTAACAGATTTAGTGTGTCTGGTTTTATGTTGAGATTCTTAATCCACTTGGACTTTAGGTTTGTACAGGTTGATAAATGTGGACCTATTTACACTTTTTAAAAGTAGATATTCAGTTAGACCAGCACCATTTTTAAAGATGCTATCTTTTTCTTTTCCATTGCATGGTTTTGGCTTATTTGTCAAAAATCAATTACCATAGGTGTTTGGATTTATTTCCGGGTCTTCATTCGATTCCATTGGTCAATGATCCTATTTCTATGCCAGTACCATGCCCTTTTTATTACTGTTGCTCTGTAGTACAGCTTGAGATCAGGAATGGAGATTCCTCTGGAAGATCATTTATTGTACAGGATTGTTTTAGCTATCCTGGGTTTTTTTGTTCTTCCCTATGAAGTTGAGAATTGATTTTCCCAGTTCTGTAAAATATTGTGTTGGTATTTTGATAAGGTATTGCATTGAATTTGTATATTGTTTTTGACAGGATGGCCAATTCTTCCAGTCCATGAAGTGGGAGATCTTTCCATTTTCTGAGATCTTCTTTAATTTCCTTCTGCAGAGACTTGAAGTTTTTTTTCACAGAAGTGTTTTTACTTGCTTGGTTAGATATACACCAAGATACTTCATATTATTTAAGGTTATTGTAAAAGGTGTGGCTTCCCTAATTTCTTTCTCAGCCTGTTTGTCATCTGTATACAGAGGGGCTACTGATTTTTCATGTTAATTTTGTATCCTGCCACTATGATGAAGTTGTTTATCAGCTCTAGGAGTTCTTTGGTAGAGGCTTCATTCCTTGATGCCACAGTAGACATGACAAGCACTTGTTACAGCCTTAGTGTCTTCACAACTGCTTAATCCATATTAGACTTACTGTTACATTTCACTTGACACCCAGTAGTCTGGATCGCTTCTCCATATCTCATTACTCTTGGAATACACCTCCCATAATCTAGTCTGAATAGTCGGAATTACTCACAAGATGCCCTCAACATGAAGCAGTTTATTTCTCCTTTACATTTCCAGAATGTGCTAAGGAATAGTACTTGGCAGGTGGGGAAGCTATAGCAATGGGAGCCACTAAATGGTTGCACTGTACATGTAAAACCACTTCTGGATTTAGGAACTTTATACTAAATCTGTAATGTGTAAATAATAGACAGATGCAACCACAACTATTTCAAGATACAAAGCAGAGCTACTCTCTCAGGCATAATTCAAGCGAACTCCTCTGTTAAGATCAGGAGAGTAAATGCAGACACAGAAATCAAACATCGGGAAAATTCTATTGTGGTTACAAGCACAGAATGATCATTTGTTATTTGGTCTTGGGTAGGCTTCCTATTGGTTAGTCCCTTGTTGCTTTAGCTGCCAGTGTTTTTTGTTTTAAATTGGTCACTGAATACTTTTTTAGAAGCTGCCTATACAAAAAGGAGATTGCCACTTTTCTTCCAATTAAAAAAAAATGGGGTACAGAACTAAACAGAGAATTCTCTATAGAAGAATATTGAATGGCCGAGAAACAGTTAAAGAAATGCTCAACATCTCTAATATTTTTATTTATTCTTATATCGTATATTACAAGGTGACCACAGTTTTCCCTCCTTCCTATCCTCCCAGTCCTTTCCCAAACCCTCCCCTCCTCCTGCCCAGACCCACTACTCTTTTCTTTCCATTCAGAAGGGCAGGCATCTCAGGGATATCAACCAAACGTGGCCTATCAGGTTGCAATATGAGGCAACCCAGTAGAAGGGAAAAGGTTCCAAAAAAAGGCAAAGGAGTCAGAGAGATGGCTCGGACATTAAAGACTAGGCTCACAACCAAATGATTCAGGACTCCCAGCTTATTTAAAGCACTTTTTTTTTTTTTTTTTTTGCATTTATTTGTTTTAGGGAATGAGTAGAAGGGAGAAAATCTTCAGACTTCCTCTGCAGGACATTTTCTTCTGTTTATAGTAGCTGATAGTGACTGTTCTAATGCAAACTCATTACATAGGAGTAATAAAATATAACCCCAGCTTGACATAAACAATGGCCTTCACACCATTGATGATAGAAATATAATAATCAATTATAGCTAGCTTGTTTCATGGTAGGGTCTCATGTATATAGAAAGTACATACTTTTCATATCAAGCAATCTACTTACTGAATAGCCTCTCTGAAAGAATTTTATTTTTTGGTAATCATGTTATGGTCTGTGGAAATGGCATAGAAGTTAAAAGTACATGTTGATGTTGCAAAACACTTGTTTCATTCTCAGCACCCTTGTGTTGGCTCCAAAATGAATGTAACTCCAGGTCCAGAGTACCTAATACCTACTTCTGATCTTCCATTGCACAGGAATGCACATGATGTACAAAATACATGAAGGCTAGAGACGCATACATATAAATAAATTAAAATTTCTCAATATATAGTTGATATATCAGAATTGCCAGGTAACCTAAACCAACATAATGATAATATGTTAAAATATATGTGACATTTAAATCCCTTCATATAATAACATATGAAATTAAAAATTTATATAACTCAAAGAATATATATATTTATAGATAGATAAATAGATAGATAAATACATGTATATATTGTACTTAAAATGTAAATAGATGTTTTATGGTGGATAAAACATTAAAGTGTTTCTGATATATGTATTACACACCCTCTATCAAGGAAGCTTCTCCTTGTAACAGAAATAGATTTACAAATCAAAACAACAACAACAACAACAAAACAAAACACCTAAGCAAATTGCAGACTCGTCTTGCCACTTCACAACTAAAAGATTTTCTAAGGCTAAGGAACTGGTGTTTACTTTGAGTTTGTGTCTCCTATGAATGTCAGAAGCTATACCCATAAGGTTGCACTGCCATAGCTGCCCAAATAATAGTAAAACAAGGTTAACACCAATAGTCAAGGCAAGGTGCGTGGGGCAAAGTTCATGTGCTTCAACCCTACACAAAGAACTACAGGTAACTAGGGAATGCTGAAAAGGAAAGAGTATATTGACTGGTAATCCTGTACTAAATGGTCAGTCCTGAAAGAATATAAAACAGTAATGTTATATAGAATGAGCAGATTGTATTTATGCATTTATAAATAAAAACACACTCACACTCACACACACACACACACACACACACACACAGACACTATAAATAACAACAATAAACAAAAAATAAAAGGATGTGCTTTCAGAAAAGTGAAGAGGTAAGTATGGAATTTTGGACCGAGGAAAGGGAATAGGGAACTACAGATATACTATAGCCACAATAGGAATTATATAATTAAAAAATTCATACATTAAAACTTATTTTCATTACATTTAGACAACTTAATAAACATGAAGAATTTTCTTTATTTTTCCAAGAAGAACAACTTAATAGTTTGGCACAATACATAAACAAAATATTTCTTCAAATTGGGTTAGCAATACATAAAGACAAAGAAGACATGAAGGTACATGCATATGACATTGTCAAAAAATGAAAATAGAATGAAAATTGCAAATTTTACTGAGCTCACCTTTAAAAACAGATTTAATCCTATTCATTAGTAATAGAAGAATGACAAAAGTAAATAAATGTTGGCAATTATATAGCTTGAATTCCATAGAGAGATCTTATATAAAAAGAGTAGGTAAATACACAAGAGCTGAATATCTCTTTTTTTTGTTTTTGTTTTTGTTTTTGTTTTGTTTTTCGAGACAGGGTTTTTCGGTGTAGCCTTGACTGTCCTGGACTCCCTTTGTAGTCTAGGCTGGCCTCAAACTCACAGCGATCCGCCTCCCTCTGCCTCCCAAGTGCTGGGATTAAAGGCGGGCGCCACCACGCCCGGCTCTGGTTATCTCTTAAAACATGAAATGGACAGGAAAAGTTTCTCTTGAGTTAGCTATTACATTGTTTACAATGTATTTTTGATAACTTTGAAAAATAGTTAAAATGAAATGCATAGGTGAAGAAGTAAAACAGACTGCTTAGTAGTTTTGTTCTGTAATCTAGGTCTTCAGAGTAAACAAGTGACAGAGGCTTTTACTCTTAATTTAAAGTCCTTGCGGTCAACGGAGTAGGAGAAGGTGTCTGCCTGAGTTCCCAAAAGTGAAATGTAGTACTTGTATGATTTTTCTAAGATTATATTTTCTTGTAAACATATTTAAAGTGAAGGAAATTGAGAAATAATAAATTAATATGTGAACAATGGAGAGATATAATTTTCTTTTTTTACAATTTTTCTATGTTTCTCTGAGTTCTTCACTCGTAGAGACACAGATTCTAAGCTGGCTCTTTCCAACCATAAATGTCTCCAACCATAGGCCCAGCATCATCCCAGGAGTATCATACTTAACTGAGTGTTGGGGTCAATTTATTTCATAGTTTATACTGACATATGGACTGGAGAGAAAATGAAATGTTTATTAAATCGATTAACAGATATTTTCAGTAAATTTGTTTTCCAACATACTGTTTTGTTTTCATTAAAATCGCACAACACTTTACTGTGGTACCCTGTAATTTGTTTTAGCCTTAAAATGAACTTTGCCCAAGAGTTTTATGTTTGTCTGTTTTTAATATGGGAATTATTCTTGTAATTATTCAACTCTTTTCCTAGATTAAGAGGTAACTATTGCTTTACAGTAGAGGGTTATTTTCAGGCAATTCAATTTTCTTGAGGGAACTGGGTATTTGGAGCTAATTATACCTCTTATGTGTATTACTAAATAATTAGCTTATTATAATCTGTACTAAATTTGCCCTGATCTACTCTGTTATAACTACTGAAGGAACATCATGAGATTTCCAAAGAATATAAGAGTGTTTTTACAGGAATACAGCAAGCAGGATGTTCACTTGTGGGATTTTCTTCATTGGATTTAAAATTCAAACTGACATGCTTAGCTATGTCAATAATATGAAGTGGAAAACTTTCTAGATTTAATAGGAATGTGAATATCTTTGTAGTAAATTACTCTTGCATTTTTCCAATATTTCTAAGGATAAAAACTGACAAGAACCTTTACTTTTCAGCATATGAATAAATGACATACTCAAGCAAATGACTCAGGCATCATAAACATCAGATTGCATAAAGAATTATGCAAAGAGCGCTATAATAATGAGGACAATGATTCATATAAACATGGAGGGTTGGATAGTAAAGCAAAAATGAAGTTCAGTATGATAAGGATGGAACAGAAACCATTTTAATATCCTGCTAATCCATGGTTTCACCTACAGTTTGATTGAATCATCTCTAGATTTCTTGAAGCAAGCTCTTAGATATTGTAAAGAGAAATCATATGGCAAGAGTATTTAATAAAGTTCTATTTAGCTGAGAATTTACCAGCTTGACAAAGGACTTATATTTAAACCTGAATCTGATGTATTAGTACAAAGAAATGGTGAAACACTGAACTGTAACAAGAACAAGGGCAGAGAGCAACTTCATTACTTCCATTCAACTTCATAGTAGAGGCTTTAGGCAGAGCAACTGGGAACAAAAACATGTTAGAAACAAGAAAAAATATAGAATCCATGAATTTGTATATACAAACCTTGATATCATGATAACATTGTCAAGTAGTAAAATTTTAAACACAGACACAAGGTAAATATAAACAAAGTATATATGAACACTTTGACAATGATCAATTAGAAAATATAAATTTCAATCAAGACAATTGCCAATTTTGTTTAGATTTTCCAAATATGTGGAGTACAGGCTTTTGTAATAAGATCCAATGGATCTTTGCATTTCCTCAGCGTCTGCTGTTATGCCCCCCTTTTTCATTTCTGATTTTGTTAATTTGGATTCTTGTCTCTCTGCCTAGGCATGTGTCTGTTGTGTTGATTATCTCAAAGAACCAGTTCTTGGTTTTGTTGATTTTTTGTATTGTTCTCTTTGTCTTTAATTTATTGATTTTTTAGCCTTGAATTTGATTTTTTTCTTGCCATCCACATCTCTTGGGTGTATTTGCTTCTTTTTTTTTCCTAGAAGAGACTTGATACCCTATGAGCATATACAGGGGGAGAAGGTCCCCCTCAGTCACAGTCATAGGTGAGGGGAGTAGGGGGAAAGTAGGAGGGAGGGAGGAATGGGAGGATACACAGGATGGGATAACAATTGAGAGGTAATATGAATTAATTAATAAAAAATTAAAATGCATAAAATAAAATATAAGAAAATAAAATAAAATAATGTATTTGAATAAAAAATGGACTACAGAGCTAAACATGGAATTCTCAACAGAGGAATCTCTAATTGCCAAGAAGCACTTAAAGATATGTTCAACATCTTTAGTAATCAGGGAACTGCAAATCAAAAGGACTCCAAGAATAAACATAATCACTAAGATCAAAAAGTCAAGTAACAACATATTGTAGTAAAACTATGGAGCAAGGGGAACATTCCTCCATTGCTGGTGGTAGTGAAAATTTATAAAATCACTGTAGAAATCAATTTGGATGTTACTTAGAAAATTGGAGCTAGTTCTACCTCTACACCCAGCTATACCACTCCTGGGCATATATTCAAAAGATACTCCACCATACCACAAGAACACTTACTCATCTATGTTCCGAGCAGCTTTATTTGTAATAACCAGAAGCTGAAAACAACCTAGATATCCTTCAACCAAAGAATGGATAAAGAAAATGTGGTACATTTCGACAATGGAATACTACTCAGTTTTTAAAAACAAATACATTATGCAATGTTCAGGAAAATGGCTGGAACTAGAGAGGTTCATCCAGAGAGGGGTATTCCAAAATGGCATGCATACTGTGTACTCACAAGTAGATATTAGCCATAAAGTACAGGATAACAATGCTACAGGCCAGAGACCCAAAAGAAGCAAGGAAGGCCCAAGGGAGGATGCTTGAAACCCACTCAGAAGAGGAAATAAAATAGACACCTGAAATAGATGGAGGAAGGGAACTTTGTGGGAGTGGGGATGAGAAGGGGTAACAGGGTAGGGATCAGGTGTGAGGAGAGCAGGGGTTAGGGGAGAGGACAAGAGGAGGGAACAGAAATCAGTGCAGGGCCATCTCTGGGTCACGGGAGACTCCTGGGAGTCTATGGATGTGACCCTAGCTGAGACTCCCAGGAGAAGGGGATATGGAACCTGAACTCTCACTCCTCTGGCAGCCAGGTGAGACTTCCAGTGGAGGGTGAGGGAACACCAACCCATCCACAAACCTACCACCCAAAATTTATCCTGCTTACAAGTAGTGCTTAGATAAAGATGGAACAGAGTTGAAGGAATGGCCAATGAATGAGTGACTCAACTTGAAACCCCTCCTCATGGGAGAAAGCCAACTTCTGACACTATTAATGATACTCTGCTATGCTTTCAGACAGCATCCTACTGTAACTGTCTTCTGAGAGGCTTCATTCAGAAGCTTATGGAAACAGATGCAGACACCAATAGTCAAACAATAGGAGGAGCTTGGGGAGTCTTGAGGAAGAGTGGAAAGAAGGATAGAAGATTCTGGAGGGGTCAAGGGCACTACAACAAGACATGCAGTAAACTAAACTGGGCCCTCAGGGGCCAGAAAACCTGAACTACAAACCAAACAGCATACATGTACTGGACCTAGACCCACTACACAGATGTAGCAGACAAGCAGCTTGTCATTTTGGTTTGTGCCCTAACAATTAGAGCATAGGATATCTATGGTCTGCTGCCTACCTTTAGATCTCTTCCTCATATCTGGGCTTCCTTGTCTGGTCTCAATGGGAGAGGGTGAGCATAGTCCTGCGCTGACTGACTTGTTGGACCAAAGTGCGTTGGTACTGCTTGGGGCATCTTCTTCTTTGAGTAAAAGGAGAGGAAGGAAAGGAGGCAAGGGGGCATAAGAGTGGGACTTGGAGGAGAGGATGGAGGTAACTGGGATCAGGCACCAACTTAAATACATAAATAAATAAATAAATGGAAAAGATATTTCTGACTATAATTTTTGTGTATATTATATGAGCAAAATCATGTAATTTTTGAGATCTTCTGTGAGTTCTCACTTCCAGTTAGCATAGACATAAGTTAATACTATAATATACTTAAACATTTTGAAAGAGATTATGTTTCTGAAATAAAATAAACATACCCTGGTCCATGTCATAACTTGAGAAGTATAATATATATGTATATGTTATATAAAGAGAAAATTCAATAATGAAACAGATTAATTAATTATCTTACATAGAAAAAGACCAATATATGGTAAGCCAGTATATGAAGAAGATCATATTAAAATAGGGTTCAGGACCATAATATATATATATATATATATTCACATTGTCCAATCTGACATTAGAACAAATCGATCACTTGCAACTCCCTCTTAGACTTAAAATACGAACCCTTTAAAGGAAACTATACATGAATGGCTGAAACTATGGAAAATTTTGTAAAACTTGACAGTTTCTAAGCTTATGAATCACAACAGCCATAGAGAAAAGTGATGTTTTCTTGTTCTATCCCATTTAAAATATAGGACAGAGAGAAGGAAAAGGACTAAATGCAAAAGGGAGGAGGGACTTGAAAACAGAGAGAATGAAAGAATCAAGGGAGATAAACGAGAAATGTTTATTCTTGAACCAACTAGCTTACATTTATATTTTCTGTCTCTACCAGCACACCTGTTAGCCAAGTTGTGTGGAATTGTTGATTGAAAAGAATCCATTAAAAAAAAAAATAGAATTCTCTTAGTCTCAGTGAAATTTAAAATTACTTACACAAAACAATGATTTCTCTGCGTCATCTTCTGCCCCTTGGAATTTTAAGTCTGAAGTATGAATGTCATAGTATTGGAATATAAATGAAAACATAATCACTGAAGCATTAATGTATTTTGAAGTATTGTTTGGTATTTGACATAACTACCACACATGAGTTGGATTTTTATCTTTGGCCTTAAACTAGAAAAATACAAAGATATTGTAAAATCTTCTTGTTTGAAAACTATTTAAGTGTAAATATGGGATGCCTATGTTTCTTCTTCCATTGTGAAATTTGAAATTGTTTGAAAAGTTTTTCAATGAAGGTGAGCAACAACCTAGAAACCTACAAGAAGAACATTACGATAGGCAGATTTGGGCCCAAGGGTCCCGCTCAAACTATGGCACCAGCCAAGGACAATACAGGCCGTAAACTTCAAACACCTACCCAGATCTAGCCAATGGACAGGACATTCTCCACAGTTGAGTGTAGAGTGGGGTCTAACTTTCACACGTACTCTGGTGCCTCATATTTGACCAAGTCCCGTGAATGGGGAGACCTGGTGGCACTCAGAGGAAGGATAGCAGGCTACCAAGAAGAGACTTGATACCCTATGAGCATATACAGGGGGAGGAAGTCCCCCTCAGTCATAGTCATAGGGGAGGGGAGTAAGGGGAAAATGGGAGGGAGGGAGGAAAGGGAGGATACATGGGAGGGGATAACCATTGAGATATAATATGAATAAATTAATAAAAATTTTTTAAAATGCTTAGTCAGTGCATATGTATTCATTAAATGGCTAATATGCCTGTATATATTTGATTCTATGAATTTTAAAAGAAGAGCAATAAGAGAAAAATTGGAAAAAATGAAAAAGTATAAAATTCCAGGTGGGAGGGTTTAGGGAGAATGGAGGAGAGGAATAGAGCAGAAGAAGAGGTACAGGATCAGCTTTTCACTGCTTTTTACCTAATAGCATTCAATTCAAATATAGCTGGGACTTACTGAGTCCCTAGTCAGAGCCAAGTATTATGAAAGAGTGTTTAGTATTCCTTCCAGTTATGAACATAGGAAACATATGTTGTTTAGGTATTATCTGCTGCACCAGGTAAGTGAAAATGCATTTAAACAAAACAAACAAACACAACAAAAAGTACCAAAAAACACAACGGTAAATAGCAAATTTGCAATCGGCAAAAAGTGGGAATGTGTCCATTTATTTGTATCCGTTTTCTTAATAAGGCCTTACTTCTGGAGTTTTATTTCTACTCCTATCATGTTTGTCAATAATTTGTATGTAAATATTTATCTGCATTTCTTTCAACATTGATTATCATTCTGAAAATACATGTGATGGTTCTATAATTTGCAACTCTTTTAAGACAAAATTTTTATAAAATTGATATAATGATACATGACAAAAATGTTATAATGTGAGGATGATCTCAAGTATGTCCTGAATATCCATCTGGTCAAGCAATCATATCATCAAAAAAAAACATATTATTCATTTTATATGTTTTCTTGCACCATAGCTTCAGGTGCACAGGGCAAATTTTTTCTTTGTGCATTTTCTTCTGTCATTCAACAATAGGGTGCATTGAGTAGCACTCAACTCTAAGAAATTTTCCCATTAGTATGAAAAATGAATGAATGTCAACAATTAATAAAACTTCCTGTTTAGTCTTTACCGTTTTTCACCCATTGTGACTCTACTGGTAATTTTGTTATTGTTCTTAGGAAAAGAAAAGGAAGAAATTAAATGAATGGATCCAAAATCACGCATCTACTAAAATGAGACTTTATTGTCTACATTTTTATTTGTCGTTTGTTATGATCCAGCTCTAATAGTCTCTAGACAGAAAGAGAATTCCCAATCTCTCTCTGTCTCTGTCTGTCTTTGCTTGCGTCTTTCAGCCTGTCTGTCTTTCTTTTTTGAATTCAAAATCTTTTCCTCCATTGTAACACACACAGACACACACACACACACACAGACAAACATTAAAACAGGTGACTGAGGTGCCCAGTGGCTCTCTTTTGGTCAACCATAAATTATCTCTCTAGCTGCCTGTATTTCTGTTGCTTTGCTGAAGACACTTTCTCCCCCTCTACAATCTGACTTTGTTCTATTATACTCTGGAGAGGAGTCCATATGCCTCTTCTGCTTTAGTGCATAATGAGTTCTGCTTAGGATCCTAAAAGAACATAAATCTGGAAGTAAAGATCCATACTTCTCAGTGACATATATTACAACTCCTGTACGGTAATTATACATAATAAACATCCTGATTATAAAACATCTCATCTGCTCTGTTGCCCCACTAACACTGGCATACTGACAGAACTAGGCTATACATAGCTTTTGATGTGCTATTTTCTGAAGAGGAGACATTCTTTAAAAAATATCACTTATAAGATTGTTCAAATGATGGTGTCTTGCATACTGAATGCACCATTTACATTCAATTAAATTTTGAATATTCAATCTCCTCAACTAATCTGACCAAACTAATTTGCTCTAAATACCTTTGAATCCCTTTTATTAATCTACTAAAACAATAGTTTTATGCTACACGGCATTCTTATTGACAAATGAAAAAACCTGTATTCTAAACAATTTTATAACTAGATGACTTTTATAAGGACACATATTTTAATATGCAATACATTTCATCAGATTATTTTTAATCAAATTGATTTCAAGCAAACAACATGAATCTACACCTAATGCAAGGAAATGGAATTAGTGTTGCTTATTTGTACCATAGAACAAGACTTGGACTAGTCTAGACCTGTCACCTACTGAGGAACTTGATAAAGCAGGAAATTCATCTGTGACCGATATCAAAGAAAACATATGAGTCAGGATGCTACCTGGTCATGTAATTTAATGAAGTATTAATGCAATCCTTCTTTGTGGGATCTTTGAAAATATGGTAAATCCAAGGAAATGATCACTTTGCATACTTTCAAGTTTACTTGGCTTCCCTCACATCATGTAGGCTAGTTAGAGACAATTATCTGGATTTTCAATAAAAAAAAAAAAAACTTACAAAGGACCTTATAATTTTTTGACACTCATTGTAATTTAAAGAAAATAGATAGTAGCTTCTTCTCAGAAAACTGAAAGCTCAAAGTCTATGTAATAAGATTTTAACAAATATTGCATGCAGGGTCTTTGTTCTCCTTCATGCTCAGTTGCTATTTAGGAGGTAAGTCTATCTGATTCCATAGGAAACTTGTGCTCTTCCTTAATAGGATGATGCTATGCTAACTTCATTCCTACTTGCTCTTCTTATTCTGCAAGAGACTCATTCTTTTTTGTCTCATACAATATTTTCAATACCAAAGTAAATGAAAGAATTTCCTTTGCCATATACGTGTGAAAGTAATAACTAACTTTACATGCAATATACTTTTATAATCAATGCATTAAAATGTTGTGCTAAGAATGGTTTTCAATATTAAAATTATTTCAACAATATTCCTTAAGTATATTTATACATAAATGATAGTTATAAGTATAAGCAAAATCAAATAGATGACTAAATTTATAAATATATAAATTGAATCACCAATATACATACTGTATATTATTATGCACAAATATATGTAAATAATGATTATTTACACATAAGAATGGACAGACACTGTCTCTTTAATGTGCTTTGGTTTCAACTTGTTTATGAGATACATGAAGGCAATCTTCATTTGTGGCCAATAGTTCAACAGAGAAAATGAAATGAAAATCATCTCTAAACATCAGATCTCTTTAAAATGATTTGACATCTTGCCTGCAGAATTCAAGACAAAATGCACACATTCATACTTTTCTATTAATTACATTTTTTATTTTATATACGGATCACAGCTTCTCCTCCCTCTTTTCTTCCTAGTCTCTACTAACCCTCTCCTTCTCTTCTCCTACGAAAAGGGGAGGTCTCCTAGGGACATCAACCAGCCTTAACGCATCAAGTTGGACTAGGTGCATTCTCTCCTACCAAGGCCACACAAAGCACAGAAGTTAAGCTAAAGGGATACAAAGGTGGGCAACAGAGTCAAAGACAACTGCTCTTACTGTTAGTAGTCCCACATGAAAATGCGGTGGACAACATAAATGCTCCGCGAGCCTCTGCTGACCCAGGATAGTTGATTCTCTAGGTTTTCTTGTGGTGTCCTTGACCTCTCTGCCTTTGCCAATCTTTTATCCCCTTCTTCCACGGGATTCCCCAAGCTCTACCTTATGTTTGCCTAGGGGTCTCTGCATCAGTCCACATTATTTGCTTGGTTAAGCTACTCAGATGACAGTTATGCAAGTACTGTTTGTAAGTACAGTAGAATAGTGTCAGGGGTGGGCTCTCTCTCATAACATGGGTCTCAAGCTAGCCACTCCCCAAGTCCCTGCTCCTCCCATGCCTGTGAAGGTAGGACAAAGTGTGGGCCAAAGGCTCTGTGACTTTGGTTGACACCCAACCCCTCCAAAGAAGTCCAGCTGGGCTACATAAGATGACATTTTCAGGTTCCATAGCCCTCTTTTTACCTTAGAGTCTTGCTAGGAGGGTCACACTCATAAATTCCTGGGACTTTCCATTGTCCTGAGTTTCTGTCTTGTCCCAGAGATGCTCATCTCCTCCACTGATTCCAATTCTCTCTCCCAGTACTCTTTCCTTCCATTCTCCCCTCACTTAACCCCTAGTTTTACCTTTGCAATTGATCTTATTCTTCATTCTTTAGTGGAAATACAGTGCAGTGTATTTCTATTTATCCTCTACGGCTTCAGTTCTAAGGTAGCTGTTCCCATGCATTACTTCTTGTCTGTCTGTTTATAAACTCATCCTTTGAAGAGACATTCAACATATATCATGCTCACTTCTCTCTGAATGCTCAGGATATAGATACCACAGAGTTTATCATTGTTAAAGACTCCTCCGGAGATCACAGTTTGGGAAAAATTCATTGTTATCGAAGATAAAGAGACTGACAGTGAGATTATTTGTAGGAAGTCTCCAGGTACCTTCAGGCGAAGCAAGAAAGAAAAACAACTTCTCAATGCCTGCCATCTTACACTTGACATCTTGCCACAGTATATAATTGTACTTCTTCAAACATGCAAAGAACAGGTACAGCTAGCACAGGACCATAGAAAACAATGTAGAAACATTTTATCTGAGGAATTTAGGACCTTGTTACAGTTCAAATATTCTATAATTCGAATGTTAAGATTCATTTCTGAAATAGATTTTATTTTGAAATAATGAGCTCTATTGCTGAATATTACATCTACTTATCATTGAACATTGAAAACTGGAGCTCCTCCCTACATAGAGCCTTCAACACGACTGACTAGTGTCCATTAATTTGAAATGTACTGTTCACACTATCAAGAGAGAAAGGTAAGCAGCTATCCAGCTAGAAACCCTTTGCTCTACAATGGTGGTCTTCCTGTGGGGTGTGCTAGTGTAATAGTGACACAAATCTTGTGGGAGTAACCAACTACTATTTTTTTTCCTACTAGAACCTTCATCAGTATGTTCTAATGTATTTGGCACTTGAAGATACTTTACAGGATACCAAAAGAAAACCATAAGCACCAACCTAGACACAATACCTTTGATCTATAATCTGTCCTGCCTACAAAATACACTAGGATAATGATGGCACAAAGTGTCTGAGAGTAACCAAAGAGTGTCTGATTTGATTTAAGTTCCACTCCTCCAAATGGAACTCATAACCAACACTACTTGCCTGATGAAGAACTAGATTCGATTGTTCAGACCCCTAGGGTAAAACCAATAAAATGACACTAATGATATTCTGCTATATTCATGTATCAGTGCTTTATTCAGCCAGTATTAGAGAAGCTTCCTTCAGTATCAGAGGGGAAGAAATATATAAAACCACAGCTAGACATTACACACAGAAAGAGACCTTAAAACACATTACTCTAAATGGATTATCTTCATCAAAGCACTCCCCTCAGAGCTCAGGAAACCTTGTGAGAGATAAGGGGAAAGAATGTACCTGTTTGTTTTCATTGAGAAAGAGCAAGAAAGGAAGTGGATGTGGGTTTGGGTAGAGATAAGGAGAATCCAGGAGGATTTGAAGAGCGGTAGCGCAATCAGAATGCATTATAATAAACGAATCTGATTTTAACTTCAAAGGGAAAAAAAATGAAGGACTTGTTAGGGCTCTCTCAAGATCCTTAAGAGACATGGCCACCCTACCCATGATAGATACAAGGCTTAGAATAATCATGACGAATTACCTTAAACAGTAAAATATCTCCAATACAAACTCAATGCTCATAGTTTTATTTATCAGAAAAGAAATCTAGTTGTATCATTTTTTATCTACATTTTGTGTTTCCCCAAGCTGCAAAGTTTTCTTTTTTCTTCTCTCTCTCTCTCTCTCTCTCTCTCTCTCTCTCTCTCTCTCTCTCTCTCTCCTTTATCACAAATGAGTTAATAATTTCATATTAGAACTATTCAGATAACCTAATGGTGAGACTTTATAAAATATTTAGATTTTTCTCAACTCTATTTTTTACCAGTTTTCATTAAAATTGCTGACTAGAATTTCTTCAAAAGATAGAAACACACAGTCCTTTGAATTCAACTTTCACTTTCTAATTGTTATTTGAACTCATTTTTATTTGTTTTAGAAGCCCTGAACAGTTATGCAAATTAATCTATTGAACCTTTAGTAACTACTGTTCTTAATAATCTTCTTAATGTATCCTAGAAAATCTCCAGATACATTACCAGTACTTTCCTATTAGTATCTTACTAGTAGTTTCCTAAATAAAATAATATGAAATAAAACCAATTGATGAGACAGTTACTTTCAATCTGTCATACACTAATGCCAGTAGTTAAGACAAATTTCTCTTCCACATTGGATGAGAAGACTTGCCAGAGATCAAGTTAAAAAAAAAAAAAAAAAAGCTGGTGGTAACTAACTAATAAAGGCGAGCGTTAGCTTCTTGACTCTACACACAATTTTTTACACTAAATGCACACCCTAATTACTAACCCACTAACACACAGAAAAGCATGCAAACGTATGCATACTCACAAAACAATTAAATCAATGGAAGCAATCTAGTATGCTTCAAAGTTTCTCTCGCACTTCCCTTAGGATGGAGTATTCATTCTCTTCATTGCAGTTAGGGCTGACAGATAGATAAGCTCAGCTGAGTCCCTATGGGAGCAATTGCCTTTAAATGGGACATAGTATTTCCCCCAGGTGTCTTTTTCCAGGGATGGTTCACAGAGAGTGATTATTTAATAAAAGCATTAACACTTGGCCTTCTTGTTTTATATAATCAATGCTGTGCGACTAGTCTAGACAGAGTTGTTTTTTGTTTGTTTGTTTTGACTGCTCAATTGTATACTGTTTGTTATGGGGAATAAGGTGTTTTACCAGCAGAATCTACATAGATACATATATTACAAGTGCTTCTTCCTCTCAACATCCATGACTTAGTGTTTCTCTGGTTATGAAATGGGTTGAATTCTAAACCATGGCAAGTATGACAAGCATGATTAAAGTCATGATGGGAAGAAAATGGCTCTTGGAAAATAATACAGCAATACTTTAGCCACTGGCAAGTTTTCTCTTTGAATCTTTGGTTGCTCAAACTAAAATTGTCCATTTGTGTGATCATACATTTAGACCAATCCAGTGGAAGTTGCTGGGCTCATCATAACTGAAGTCACTGATATTGGTTCTTCAGAAACATTCAGTAGCTGATAATCCAAGGTTGGGGGTGGGGAGGGTATAGGGACCATGGGGCCTTCCACAATGCATGACTGACTAATGACAAGGAACACACATGAGCTATAGACAGACACAGAGGAGAAACACTCATTTGTACAAAATAATATATATTTTTAAAAATGAATTGATGACTATATTGTTCATAGTTTTCTAGAGAGGAGGAATATTGCTTTTAAAAGACAGAGAACAGACATTCATAAAATAACTTTTGTTCCCTCTAGGCCTATACAAGATGGCAATATCAACAACATTTTTTTGGCAAATGTCTACTGTATAACATTCCAACTTATAGACCAATTTTGAGTCTTGAGGTCCCCTCATATCTCAAGAAATGATGTTTATATCAGCTCTCTTGATTACCTTTAACCCAGTTGATTGTTATGCTTAATTATTACAGCAACTTGCTTGTTATTAAATTTTGGTTACTTATTGAATGAAAGAAAACAAATGAGAATGAACACGCTATAGATAATGTAGTTGTACCTACCATGCAGTTTAGGGTGTATGTTTACACTTTAATGCAACTGGCTTTGATCTACTGCTTTCTTACTTGTTCTTGCTTTTGCTAATAAAAATTCACCCTTCCATGTCTAACATAATGATTGCCAAATGTTTGACAATTCCTGGGAACTGTAGAGCCTTTAGCATCATATTTTTTTCCTCTTTGGATGTTATCAAATACAGCTGAAAGTCAATCCAATTTTCTCCTCAACCATTTGTAAGTAAAGGTTAGAAAGTCAAGTGTTAGCATGAAAGAATCATAAAAACTAAGCAATTCTTGGAAGTACAGTGGTGGAACTCAGTGCATACCACTCTCAACTTGTCAGCACTTCCAAGAAGAGGATACTTTACTTTGTTTTATGAGTTACACAGAGCCAAATGCTATAAAACCGCTGTGAGGGATTACCTACTAGGGACACATGGAGCCCATGCCAGGAGCAACACAAGGACTTCTTATATAACCATCTTTGTAATTAATAAGAATTCTGTAGTTAGGAAGTTTGGAAATTATTTTTAAAAATATATCCTAAGGAAACATTTCTTTCCAGTGGTGATATTCTTTCTACCACAGAATTTCGTGAGAATTTTACTAGCTTTGCCACGCATGTTTATGATAATGGCAGTTTGGCTAGCTAAAGTTCTAAGTTTCAATAGCGCTGCAATCTTTGTTTACACAGTAGGTAGCAGATGCCCATGTGGGTGGGTACATGGGTTCTGGCAGTTTACCTCATTTGTAACAAATGACAAAGAATCCTGGTTTGCAAGTTCTCTCACCTCATTTGGAAATATTGAATTCATTGTAACAGTTCATTTGGTGCAGAAAGTAAAGTCATAATGACATTTAAAATCAGGGGCCACATCCATCTTTCCACTGTTTTTAAGCAGCCATATTCTATATTCTCTATCACTTATGTAGCCAATTCATAAAACCAAAAATTGTATAGCTATTGGGTTCCATGCAATATTTACCTACAGTATATACCACGAAATTTAAATCAAGATACACTGTCTATAAATAATTTCTTTCTAGTGAAGATACTCAGAAACCTTCCTTCCGGGTTTTCCATATGCATAGTACATTCACTGTTATTAGTGACAGGGGTAGTACTGCGCAAGATGAACACTATATCTTGCTTTTTTTCTTGCTATAACTTAATGATCATTGCTCAACTTTACATATCTTCTCTACATATTTACTCTTTTCTCCTATTTTCTTCATAGTTATAGAAGACCTGGTTTGTTGATTGGAATCTGGAGTACCCAAGGAAACAGGTTATCTAACAGAACTGTCATTATAGAAATTATAATTTCTCTAATTATTTTAATTATAGAAAACTACATTATTATTTTTATTCATCTGGGGTTCAGCTTATGAGTAGTAAGTATCAAGTTATTTGACTTAATATTAATTTTCTCTTAAAATCTTCTGGTGGTTATCACACTGTGATGATTGTGCCCCAACTACTTTTGTATCACAAAAACAAAACAAAAAAAAACCTAAAAATACAAAAATAAACTTAAAAAATTTTTAGTTTGTAATTTATTTCTTGTTGTATTTGCCTGAACTTTAATGGTGATTTGAGGCAGGACCCCAAGCTGTGCATTTAAAGGTTATTCTAATTGTAGCCAAGTAGTTTTAACTAAAACAGAGTAAACAACATTTAAAACTGTTGTTTCCTTTGATACCCACTGTTCTGAACAATGTACTCTAACAACATAGGCTGGCTTTAGCACCCACTTCTGAACTCCCTTTTTAAAAAAAGAACAATCGCAGGTCATGAACAATAGAATTATAAAAAATTAGAGGTTTTACTAAAAGAATTATTTGGATGAGAAAATTACAGCTTCATATTAGCACATCTGCACCTTGACAATCAAATGTATGAGTGCATTATAATTCCAATGAATTATGTAAAATGCTAATTAAAAAGTCAAATTTACTAATCACCTCTCAGGGTCACAAGTGAAATTGAATTTGAGTAAGCACAAACAATTCCATGAAGTGTGATTTCATCATGTAAATTTCAAAACTGTTTAGAAATGCACACCAGAAATAGTTTTACTTAGATGTTAATCGATTTCACTGTGTTCAACCTACCAGAAATTATTGATTACTTCTTTATAAATTATAGCTATATATTATAACCGTATTTCAAAAAAACTGTGTTATAAATATAGACAATTATAGTGAATGTTGGCTTTGCTTGTTAAATTAAAAGCTGGTTAATCAGTGGAAATATTTCATCCAGTTTTCTTGCTTTGTAGGGAGTAGAGAGTTTGTACAAAAAGCCTTCATCCATACTTCAGAAACATGCAAATTCTGAAGTATAGTATTGACTTCTTTTAAACATTTAATTTTGATAAGAGTGGGTCATGGTAAATTGGGAAGTCCAACTCAAATCTGTGCTTGTTCTGCATAATCCACAAGGGTACCTGGCTTTCCATTTGTGTTTCACCTCATCCTATTTCTCCTTGTTTCTCTATGCATATGTAGGTAGTTTTGGAATGTTACATGTATGCCATTTTCTCTTTCATAAATATTTTAAAGAGTTACCAATGCTTAGCCAGGAAAGTACTGCCTAACATGAAAGAAGCACTGGACTTTTAAAAAAATATTTTATTAATTTATTCATATTACATTTCACTTGTTAGCCCATTCCTTGTATCCTCCCATTCCTCCCTCCTTCCTTCTTTCCCCCTATTCCCCTCCCCTATGACTGTGACTGAGGACAACTTCCTCCCCCTGTATATGCTCATAGGGTATCAAATCTCTTCTTGGTAATCTGCTATCAGAAGCACTGGACTTAATCCCAGTGCTACAGAGGACAGCCAGGAAACTTAGTATGCTAACTCAAAAATTTGTTTACTCTTAATTTTCTACTTATTGCTTAGAGTTTTAGAATATGTACAATGTAGTGATATAGTTCTTAATATAGATAACTAGTCATTAGAGAAAAATGGACAGACAAATTGAAAATATGTAGTTTTACAAAATTTTTGTAGTAATTCCAATGACTATTCCCAATGTCTGGTGAAAGATATTGTCCTTCAAAATTATATATCTTTGTTTAGCACTAGAAAACTTCTGAATGACACTAATGATAGAGAAATTATATTCCTATTATGTATATGTAAACCTTTCTCCATTTTTCTAAGGAATCATAGTTAATAAAGATGATAGGAACAAAGATGTTGGACCAAAGCTCCCCCATTTTGTATTGTTTTTCATTGGAAAAAATTAGGTGAAATAGCCTTCCAACTGCTCTCACTATTACACTGAAACAACATAACTCTTATGAGAAAGTATGAAAATATAAGTTGGATTAGATCCAGGTCATCGTGTATCTTAAGTCTATTGTAGAACACCTCTTGTCTTCATTAAGTATTAGTAGTTCACTGTCAACTGTGACATGGCCCTTTGGTCATCTGTGTCAGAGTATATCTAGTGATTATATCTGTCTCCCAAGTCTTCCATTGGAATCCCTCTCTTCCATCCTGAAGTTTGACTATGAGTCTCAGCATCTGTTTCATGCCCTACTCGGTGGGGTCTTTTAGAAGGCCTCTATGGTAGGCTCCCTTCCTGTTCCTTCTCTTAAACTGCTTCCGGTGTCTATTCTATTTGTCCTTTTGAATGAGAATTAAGCATTTTCCCTTTGAACTGTTTCCGGTGTCTATTCTATTTGTCCTTTTGAATGAGAATTAAGCATTTTCCCCTTGGGTCCTCCTTGTTATTTAGCTTCTATTGGATTGTGATGTAGCTATTCTGTGTTATGCAGCAAATATCTGCTTAAAAGTGAGTATTTACCATGTCTGTCTTTCTGGGTCTGGGTTCCCTCAGCTTAGGATGATCATTTCTAGTTCCATCCATTTACCTGTAAATTTCAATATTTCCATGCTTTTAATAGCTGAGTAGTATTGCATTGTGTAAATGCACCACTGTTTCCTTATCGATTCTTTAGTTGAGGGACATGTAGGTTGTATTCAGATTCTGGTTATTACAAATAAAGCTGCTATGAACACAGTTGAGCAAATTTCCTTGTTGTATTGTGGAGCATTTTTTTGGATATATGCCAGGAGTGGTATAGCTTGGTCTTTTGTTAGAACTATTTCCAATTTTCTGAGAAAGCACCAGATTGATTTCCAAAGTAGAATGACACACCAACACAGATATTTTTAAATCCTGAAATTCTCTATTTTGCAGTTACAAGGTAGATTCTGCCAGACATTTTAATGCCAATGCTGGTCATTCAGGCTGTAATTGGCTCTAATTTGTTCTTCTATCCAGGTTTAAAGTTTTTACCTGCAGTTGAGAGACACTCAGGAGTGCAAAAACCTTTTCTATTGAGCATTTGAAAATATCAGCTAATTCATGCCAATATAATCATTATAAATGAGTTGAAACCCATTAGCCCTGATTGGAAATGGGTTTTGGGACGAGAGACTGGAATGAAACTTGCTGTATAATAACAGTTATCAATGTTCAATGAAAATATCTTTTATGAATCAAGGCTCATAAGAAAAGTCTGTATTTAAAATAAAGACTTTAAGAATGGGCTAAGCATCCAACTTACATGGTGTTTTCACCTTACTTTCATTATTACATAGGATATTTGAGTATATGAATATAATACTGTTTAGTACATTCAAAACTCTCATTGAAATTTAAATTTTATACAATAATTGAATAAAACATGTACTGTCTGCAAATGTGTGTGTGTGTGTGTGTGTGTGTGTGTGTGTGTGTGTATGCACACATGTGTGTGCCCAGAGGCTGAGGATAAATGTTTAGGTTCTTCACTGATCTTTCATTTTATTCTTCTGATTAAGTGTTCTGAATCAAGAATACCACCCTTACATACTCTTTAGCCAATTGCGCATTAGGTTCCTATTTCTGCCTTAGATGTTCTTGTGGATTCCATATTAGAAGTGCAAGATGAAGGGGATCAATATAAAATCTTTCTTTTACCATCTTTCTCTGTTTGTATTTATCTCACGTAAAGTCTTATTCTCATTGAAGGATTCCTATCTGAGGGGCAGAGAGCTTACAGCTTAGATGATGGTGTTGCAAAGTAGTGTATCCTACTGCTCAGGCACTTAAGAAACATTAACAAAATCCACATAAGCATTCTATCAGAATATTGAGAAAATGTCACAGAAAAGAGACAGTTTGAAAGGTCTCAAAGGAAGGGTAATGGTCTTATCTGAAGATCATTATAACATTCTTTTGGGAAAACTGATATTATTTTGAAAAACAATACTGATAACAATTTAACTATAACAAACTTTTAGTGGAGGGATAGGCCATGACGTGTTGATCATCTTGTTATTCTTTGTCTGAAAAACTATGCAATTCTGTGTAATTACTGTATTTGGTATGAGTAGTATACCAAAGAAGTGTTAAGTGTTCCAGTGCATTAGTAATTATTATTTTCTGTCAATCATAAGTGTATTTTCATTATTTTTGTTCAAAGTGCAAAAATCAAACTCATATCTTCTACTGACGTCTATGCTTTTTAAGTAATAATGGCCATATTTTTATCTTATTCAAATGATTTATTTTGTTGGAATATTATGCAGGTTAGTTTTCTAGAAGACTGTTAAAATACTTTCTCCCCAAATACTTATTTTAAATTACTTTGCCACAATAATGCTTCTTTAGCTTGGTATTAGTGACTAAGTAAATCTGGGGAAAGAATTGGTTAAATGGAGTATAATGTATTATGATTGGAGGTACGCTCTACTTTTGAAGAGAGTGATCATGAAATGAATAAATCTAAAATCGAGACCTTCACAAATGGAGCTTTAAATACCTACAGAGGTGAATATATGAGGTTTTAAGTTTGAAAGTATCTATAGTCCTGGTTTAATACAGTTTACATCCTATAAAGGTATAAATACATAAATATAAAAACTACATATAAATATAAAAACTGAGATTTTTCAGATGTTCCCATGCAAGCAGAGGCCATGATGTTAATACTATCAGTAAATTAATGAGCTATTTTTGATATTATGAATTATGCAATGAAATGAAAAATGCTACATTGATGTATCTTCTTATAACACAGTTTTATACATATTATATATTAAATTAAAATTTTCAGAAGAACCCAGGCACGGTGGCACATGCCTGTTATTCCAGCACTTAGGGATACAGGAAAGCCAAGGGTACACAAAGAAACCCTGTCTCAGAAAACCAACACCAAACAAACAAACAAATTTAATAAAAGAAATCTAAATTGGACATGTTTTAACTCTTGAAAACTTAGTATTTTATGGTGTCAGAGATAGCTTAGAGAATAAACATTTGTGGAAATTGAATCCCTAACACCCACTGAAGAGCTGGGCATATGTGTTCCTGCCTGTAACCTCAGTGGTGGGAGCAGAGGTAGCTTAATTTGAAAAGCCATTGCCCATCCAGTCATTCTAATTATAATGGTAAGCTTCTAGTTTTCTGAGAGACCCCACAAAAGCATAAAGAGGGTTGCAACACAGGAAAACAACCAATTTCCTGCTTCGGTCCCCATATTCACACACATACTTCAAAACATGTGTATACTCACACCAAAATATTATCAATATATATTAACTTAATTTTTTATTATCTGATTATCTGAACTGTGCTGCCTGTCACTGAGTATCTCATGCTGCTTTCCAAGTTGTTGATCTGAGAAGCACATTGTGGTACTACTGTCCTTGGTGGGCTAGGCTCAGTATTATACTCAGTAATGAGGACTTAGCTGCCACAGGATCTGCCACTGATAACACCACTGTGGTAGGTGGCAGCCATGAGTAATGAATGCTAAAATACTGAATGGTCACTGCCTTTCCTTTTTCTCTGACATTGAGCTTATCAGCTCACAGCCACACAAATACTTTCCTCAAAATAAGTGCGGGAAGACTTTTGGGTTTAGAATTGCTCAACTTCTATACTGTATAAAGAAAATTTTATACAAACTGAAAATCAATATTGTTTCTTGGACATGTCAGAGAAGTACAGCTTTGGGCTAAAATGCCTCTGCCATTTACAGAAGCAGAAACCTAGACATCCAGAGCTCCCAAGAATTTCTTACGAGCCACAGAAGACACCAGAAACAGTGTTTAAATATTAATGATAAGTTGCTGGAGGATGAATGCCAGTAGCATGAGAATAAAAAGTGTCATATATAATTGGAGAAGCAAAAGCAGTGTTCAGACTCTTTTTAGGAGCCCACAACCATATTCTTATAGTAAAGACTGAGAAACCCCATGCTTGCCCTTAACACAGTGAAAAAAACCTCTAACATTTCTCCTTTTAATATGGGTGTCAAAGTATGTCTAAGATCATTCTCATTTGGGAGAAAGGAGTCTGGTCTACTTCAGACTGTTTTCCTTAACGAAAATAGTCAACAGGTTAAAGGACTGAGGAAATTCAATTAAGAATGTTGCAACTGAGCACTTGGGCAGCACAGTAGAGCCTGTCCTGGATGCAATGGTGCCAGTGAGCCTGCGAGATGATGTGAGCACAGGAGAGCTGCCCATGCCCCTCATCTGGGTGCCAGAAGGATCTGGTTGAGAAAATGAAAACAGGAAAGCTGTTCCTGCTGCTTTATGGCTGTAGCATTGGGTGAGCTCACCAGGGCAGTGCGGAGAGCTCATCCAGGTGGTATGGGTGTGGAGGGCTGACCAACTCAGCTAAGACCCAGGCCCAGATCTAGGGCTTTGAGATGGTGCACAGCAACATCTTCCCCTTCTATGAACTGCTGGAGCACCTGATGGGGTCAGTCCTGCAGATCCAAAGCTACAGTACTTCCATGACACAGGGAAACAATTTGTATACTTTAGCAAGAGCCAGAGGCCTTGAACCAGAGCAATGAATCATTGCAATGAACATTGGCAACTAAAGATGTTTGGACAAAAGGGTATACTGTCTGGCACACTGAAGCTTCCACAAGGAGATGGTTTTGTTTGTTAGTTTGTTTGGTTTTTTGTTGTTTATTTGTTTTTCTGGGGGTGAGATTTTAAGGGCACATACAAAGGGACAGGGAGCTGAATGGTATTGGGGTGAATGATATAAAATTATGAAAGAATTAATAAAAAGGGTTTTTAAATAATATTTTAACTGGAGAAAAGATTATTACTAAGAAGAGGTTCAGCCTATTTATGAGGAGGAGAGACTTATAGCCATGGGTTTACATTAAGAGTCAGGTCTCCAACTTCTGGTAAAAGTCTGGGCATGCTGGTATGTAACTGAAATACTAAAGCTGAGAGGTGGAGAAAGGGGTCTCCCTGGGACTCACTGATCAGCCTACTCAATTAGATTAAAGTTCAATGATACATGATAGAGGATGACACTCAATATCAACCTCTGTGGTCATCTTGTGTACACATGGAAGATTATACACACACACAGAGTGGACACACACACACACACACACACACACACACACACCATAGCATGCACATATGTATATATCACTCCTCAGAGATGTGCATTGGAATATTATTTATTTCTACAAAATAAGTGTGCTATAACTTACACTCAGAAACACATTTATCTTCAGTGCATATTGTTAAAAGAAATAACCCAAAATGAACAAACTGCATATTGTATAACTCTATTTTTGGGCCATTGTATAAATGTTTAAGTGATAACTCTAATAAATAACGACAAGATGTGTTCAGGAATGTGGGTGTTCAGAGGTAGACATCACTGAGTGCCAAATAGGGGATAATTTAGAGTAGTACAAAGTAAGGGACGTGTGAGGCACTGGAGATGTTCAGAGCATCAGGGAGACATGATATAGTTATAAGACGGAATGTTGGAGCAAGGAAAAAGCCTAGCTAAAAACTAATGAAATTCAAACCATACTTGTATTTGAAACCTTATACAATGGTGGAAACTGTACTCTATAAGGATGTCACAAATGTGTGAAGGTGTCATCTATGTCCTTGTGTTACATTATATAATCTAAAACTATTTTAAAATAAAAAATAATAAAGACTAATGATCAAAAGCAAGCATGACAGAACAGGCCACCTCAGTACTTGGAATGACCTCTACTTTTACGTAATGGAAAATTTGATCATTTTCATCTACTCAGGACCCATCTATAGCATTTATACTTAAGGAAGACATAGGCTACCATTTGAAAATATTTCCCCAGGGGTCTTTTCCCCCTTTTCATAAATGTATAAAAACACATAAAATGCTGATTAATGGGCATGTCTAAATTCTATCAGGCAACATATGTTCCATTGTTGTGGGAAGGTTGTCTATCTACTCACTCTAATTCAACCGAAACTCCAAAGCTGAGTCTTTCCTTAAACAAACAAAAAACAAAAACAAAAACCCCCACTCTATTGAAACTTGTTTATATTTGTCACTTCCACACAGTTTAATTATTGTGTGCTGTGCCCTGCATTCTTTTTGTCTCTCATTATTATGCTAGCTGGTTAAAGTTTCGTGGCTAATGTGAGCAGCAAAGCTATTATGTAATTTAACATTAATATTATATTAACATAATCTTTTTTGTTAATGCTTCCACTAGCTACGTTTAAGTTCATTAATAAAGACAGTGCTTACCCAGGGACATCTCTGAACAATGGTATTATCCCTTTACCTTATGTCCAGCAGACAAAATAACATTTCCAGCTCAGGGACAAACACCAGGTACCAGTGTTGTCCTGCTAAACCAGCTGAATTATACAACATCTGTTTTTCATTGAGATTGTAAATTGTGAGTTCATAAATTCCATGCTAACTAATTTTCATGTCTTCAAATGAGCACTATGCAAACAAGGCCTCTTCTGTGCATATTTTTCCCACTTCAGATAGGGACTAGTAGGCTACTTAAAAAGTTGTTTTCAATATATGAACTAAAGTATATTTTTGCAAATATAGAATCATCTAAAATATCCAAATATCCTCAGGACCATTTATCTACTGGTATTAATTAATTACTTCTAATCATATAAAGTGTGGAAGTACATACATACGTAGGGGTCTACATAAGAATATATATATGTATATAATATATATATATATATATATTGAGTTTTCATTCTGCATTCACTATCAATCACTACCAAGAGAGACTTTTCATTAAGGATGAAAATAATATTTTTACAGGTATAACCATAAATGTTAAGAAAGTGGTTTTATGCTATATCAATATATCAATATATGTGTATATATACATATATTTCCTCATATGTAGTTATTTAGCCATTCTATAGTCTATGGGTATTATTCTTTGTTCGGTTTTCAGTACTCATACAACAGAAAAGTAAACTGTAAAATTCTACCATTTGCAAGTTATGCACTTATGGAAAATAATTATATGAGCAAAATATAAACAATAAAACACATAATGTCAATTTATCTTAATTAAATAAAATATTACAGACAGGAATGAGAATAGAAATCAGAAAAGTCCCAGACATAACCATTATTGCCTATGTCTGTTATTTGAGCACTCTGGAGTGGAAGCAGGGGAATTACAACCTCAAGACTAACTTGAGCTTTCTAGGGAAGGATACCTTGTATCAAAATACAAAAAGAGATATGAATTTTCTTAAATTAAAGTAAGTGTTGTGTGGTTACAGTTCTGGTGATATTTTTGTCCTCAAACTCTCATGGACAAGAATGGGTAAGGACTATTCCCGATACAATAGAAAACAAACAAACAAACAAAATTTGGTACAAAAAATGGATAGTTATATAGCGGAACTCATGGAGTCATAAAAATTTCAGGAAACATTTTAGAACATTATTGACTAATGTAAGGATGCTGGCTTTTGCTCTAAGTGAGTGGAGAAATATAGGATTCTAATTAGAAAACTCATATCAGCTGATATGTTTTCTTTGATATTTTCAGACATTTTTAGTAACACATTCTTACTATGTCATCTTAAAACCTTGACATCTCTCCCTCCTCCATGAAAATTTGTTTCTTTAGTTGTTGTTGTTGTTGTTTTCATCACTTTATTTTTTTTTAACCTTTTTAATTTTGCCAATGCAGAACAAGAAAGAGCTTATCTACTGGAACTTGATAATCAAAGACAATGGCTCCCTTCCCCAGAAAGTTTTAGTTGTCAATAGTTTTAACAGTTTTTGAACTATCCCTTGCAATTAAGTTTTAAAACTACTCTTTACAATTAAGTCTAAGGCAATGACTCTGCCTCTGCTAGATTGTGTGTGTGTGTGTGTGTGTGTGTGTGTGTGTGTGTGTGTGTGTGGTGTGTTTACTAGGTCATCAGTGACCAATAGGTATGAAAAACACTTCTACCATCTAGAATTGTTGATAGGCTAGTTTTGTGCAAGTTCAGTGCATATAACCTGCACTTCTGTGGGTTTAAGATTGACATGGTTAGATCTGGGAAGGGGTTTAAAGTTTACCTCCTGTATTGTCCTTGGCTGGTGCCTTAGTTTGAGCGGGACCCCTGGGCCCAAATCAGCCTATCATATTGTTCTACTTGTAGATTTCTAGGACCCTCTGGCTCCTTTTATTTTGCTGTTCTCCCATGTGTCTCTCATTTAGAGTCCCAATAGGATGCCTTCCCCTCTGTCCCAGTTTCCTGGTAAGTGAAGGCTTTTGTGGGACATGCCCCTTGGGCTAGCCAATGGTCAGAATATTCTCCACAGTTGAGTGGAGAGTGTGATACGACTTTCTCACGTACTCTAGTGCCTCACATTTGACCATGTCCCCTGGAGGGGAGACCTGGTGGCACTCAGAGGAAGAACAGCAAGTAGCCAAGAAGAGACTTGATACCCTATGAGAATATAGGGGGATGTAATCCCCTCAGGAACAGTCATAGGGAGGGGAATAATGGAAAATGGGGGGGGGGAGGAATGGGAGGATACAAGGGATGGGATAAACATTGAGATGTAACAAGAATAAATTAATAAAAAAAAAGAAAGAAAGAAAAAAAAAGATTGACATGGTTGTATCATTTCTACAAAATCGTATTACATTGACTACTTTTGCACACTTTATTACTCCTGGCTATCTTCCAGGATATTCCCAGAGCCATGGGGGAAGTGTTACAAATATCGTGTTTAGGGACAAACATTCCACTATCACTTATTCTTAGCAACTTGGGCAGCTCTGAGTTTGCCTTCACTGTGAAGTCACTACAAAGAAAGACTTCTGGTTAAGGATTAAAATAGCATTTTTATACAGGTACAACTACAAATATTAACAAGGGAGTGTCATACTACTTCAACTTAGCTAAACATTCATACTTTCCACATGCTATGATCTCCTAAGGTATGGGATTTTACCATACCATAGTGTTCACTGCCGGAGAGGAGCATTAAAGCCTTTTCTCCATCAGCAGCCAGGTTAGCAACTTCTGGCAATGTCTATGAAACTTACCTGGCAAGGCATGTAGCTTTCCAGATATTTCTGAGGGTTTTCACTGTATGTTGCAAACAAGTTATATGTAGTCTTCATCAATAAGGTTTTATCATTCACATTATGGTAGATAAGCCAGAGGAATGGCAGTGTGCTATATTATTTGGGGCGACTTCTAGAACCTCATTAATCAAATACACCTTATGGAGGGCATTCCATTTTAGGTGCAAGAAGATTGGCTTGGTAACTGTAGAGGAATTTCAAACCAGCAACATGGCTCTTCTGGCAAGGGATCACATCCAAAGACCTAGGTCTGCGTGATCTAGTAGAATGTCACACTTTAATCCCTCTGGCTGGTGGCATTCAGACGATGGAATACCAACAAACCTGTAGTATCCACCTTTAACCCTAAACAACATAGGTAAGGTTCCTTTGTAAAGGAAAGCAGCCAGTTTGAAAATGGTGTCTAATTGAGGGACAACAAGACAAACCAGAGAAATATTTGACAAAATCAGGTGGAGATAAGTTACACCTAACTCTCACTTAAACAGGACAGGAAGTGGGCTTATTTATATTAGCCCATAATGCATGTCCTCTGAGTGCCTTCACTCAGTGGGGGATCAGGACAGATGCTGGGACTCACTATTGGACTCCAGGTAAGAGTGTTATGGAAGAATAAGGAGACAGAAGGACCCATAGGGTCCAGGAACCCCACAAGAAGAACATTGAGGCTGGCAGATCTGGACCCAGAGGGGACTGCACAAACTGCTGTACCAACCAAGGACAATGTATCGCAGTAAACCTAGATGCCCTATTCAAATATAGCCAATGGACAGCTCATTCTGCATGGTTATGGGGAGAGTGGGGACTGCCTCTAACATGAACTCTGATGCTCCCTATTTGGCCACTTCCCCTTGGTGGTGAGCCCTGGTGGCACTCAGAGGAAGGGGATGCAGGCTATCTTGATTAGACCTGATATGCTGTGATCATATGGTGGGGGAGGAAATCCCCTTCTGTCACTGGTCTATGGGAGGAAAATAGGGTGAAAGAGGGAGGGGGTGGGAATGGGAAGATACAACTAAGGGGATAACAACCGGGATGTAATCTGAGATATATATATATATATATATATATATATATATATATATATATATATATATATAGAGAGAGAGAGAGAGAGAGAGAGAGAGAGAGAGAAGTGCAGGAAGAGAGGAAGTTCAGTCTGTTCTGGTACAGTTGAGTGTGTTAGTTGTGAATCTACTGAGAGGTAGTGATGTGGAGTTGAGTTCAGTTTAGTCAGTTAAACTCAGTCAGTTCTAGCATTTCAGTGCAGTTCAATCAGTTCAGTGCAGCAGAATTGAGTTGAGAAGTCAGTTGGCAGTGAGTGCAGTTGAGTTTAGCTTGGACCAGTTCAGTTCCTGGAGTTCAGGGGCAGTTTTCCAAGCAGAGCACTCCAGTGAGAATCCAAGACAAGGCAAATGGATAAGTGAACTCTGGGATCTCTGTAATTCTGACCATCTTCTTTGGAGATGGTCTTGACTACCTCTGAACTGTCTTAAGTAATTGAATTCATTTCTGGATTTCAAATTCTGCTTTGAGTGTTATTTTGTTCAGAGTGTCTATAGAGAAAACAAAGTAGAGATGTTAAGTGAGTGCAAGAGAGAAAGCTAAATATGTAAGCTAATAATTCAAGATTATTTATATCAATAGTATATTTAATAATAAATGGAAAGTTTCATAATTTATTTATTAAAATTTGACAGACTTACACAAATATTAGATATAGCTAATGAAGTAATAATGTTCATGTACATCCAAACAACAATAAATGTAACTAAGACTTGATGTTATTTTTGGGTGAACTGCATTACTGAAGAAATAAATGAGTTTATGTCTTTCCAAACAAAGTTATAATTATAAAGCAATCTACTTATGAAAAAAAATCGTATGTATTTTAAAAAGCCATCATCTGTGTTATAGTTTTTCATATAACGTTAAAGAAATGTAGGATGGCTTATAAGTTTACAAAGACAGGCATATGGAGGGGAAATTTGGTTTCCACTTTTAAAGTTCATTAGCTTAGTTTCACATCATATGTACATATATATATATATATATGTATATATATATATATATATGTATGTCTATATATCAATGTCATATATAGTTTCACATATTTATATGATGTGAAATTAATATATATAATATGCATAATTCTGCTTTTATATTGCCAATTTTCGTAAAACACCGCCGAGAGAGAACATTTGCTTTGGCAGCACAGGTTTTGTCCCCGTCCCGTGGGTTTAGTTATTCGGGTTCTCGAAGGGGGTCGGCCTGTAAATGAAAAATGGGCGAGAGAAGACACGACTCAAGAAAGGTTGTCTTATCAAGAGTCATTTACTGAAAGCAGGTGTATGATTTTTAAAGTGTGCTTCAGGAAGGGTGGGGGAAGGAGGGAGAGCAGTGGGAAAGTACAGAATCTTCTGTGGTAGGAACCCCTGGGACAATGTGTGGGGCGGGAGGAGGAGACAGGGGGCCCCGCGGTCCTCTCCCAGAGACCACAGCATGTCAGATGTTCATGTACCGTGACTTCTGAGAAAGGCTACAAAGCCACGGTACACTGAGTGTTCCTTTTCTCAGGGCCAAGTTCCCTCTCCTGGGGCCAAGCACGATGTTTACGGTTTGTCCGTTGCCAGGCAAAATGTTTGATAAGTTCTTTCTGTATAGGCTGGCTGGAAAGGGTCAGCTGGAGTTCAACGCAACCAGGGTCTCTCAGCTCAGGCAGGGTCTCTCGGCTCCCAACAAGGTTTGAAAAGAAGGATTCTTTTTGCTATTGTTTACTATAGGAAAGTAATGTTGAAAGTGTTAATTCTGAGTAACATTGCAGAGGCCTTCAAGGGCATTTTCATGAAAAGCAATTTGTTACTAGTTGCCTAATATTTTATGAGACAAAAATGTGTGTTATGAAGAATATTATATAGAATTCTACAAATCATTACTACTCCTCGACGAAAAAGATACGGCAACTAAAATTCCATGTCACTCAAAACCTTTCCACATCTACTTTCTGAAATTAAACTAAGTGTGACAGTTGAGTGGAGTAATGGATTATCAACTCATGACTTTGCTACCTCTGCTAACTCTAAGGCTCAGACTGTGAAGAGCAGCACTGCGTACGTCAAAGTAAATCTTCAATTCAACTATTGGCTTCTATGTTAAAAACATGGGTTTTTAAAAAATTTTGAACCAGTATTTTCTCACTGTGGTAACTAGGAAAATGTAAGTCTTCTACTAGGACAATATAAAGTCCATTTTAATTTATAGATATTAATGGAGAAATGTCAGTAAACTTGTTAGTAAATACTAATTAAACTGAAAAACCTACAAGATTTTTTTCAAGTCAATGTTAAACTATGACTTGTATTCCAAAAAGAACATACACACTAAAATTATCTGTAGAAAACATTAACAGTATAATTTGACCCATTAGTGGTTTTAATATTTAAGAGTAGATAAGAAAGTAAAATTTGAGGGATATGAAATATATACAGCATATAATTATATCCATAACTACCAGAATATTATCTATTTTCTCTAAAAAAAAAAAATGATTAGTTTGAGCTGACCCATTCTGTAATTTCTGTGTACACTGAAATAACACTTTTTCCAGATAAATTTTCCTCATTCCCCATTTAGGTAAGAGATTGTACAATATGCTTGCCTGGTTTCTTAAGGTAATCATTGTGCTACTGAGCATGTTGATTTAAAAAAAAAACCCAACTTACTTAGGATTCATATATTATATTAATACACATTTTTCACATTTGCAAGGAAAGACACGTGGCTTGATTTGGGGTTTCGTTGCTTGGTGTTATAGTGTTTTCTTCTCATAGCTTTCCCTTGAAATAGATATAAAACAGTGTTAAGGATTGAAGAGATGGTTCCACATGTAGGAGTGTTTACTGCCCTTCCAGAGAACATAAGTTCCTATTACCCATGTCAGTGAGTTCATAACCAGCTCACATCCAAGTGTTGGAGACCTGACACACTGTTCTTGTATCTATGAGCACTTATATACAGAAACATATGAACATAAATAAAAAGAAACCACTTACGAGTGATTATTCTTAACATAATGTTTGATTTTCATAACAGATATTATAAAACAAAATCCAAATTTAATAATTATTTCTAGAATACACCCTTGTTAATTTTTAAGATTGCTTCAAGACTGGCTAGTAGATAATAAAAATAAAATGGTATGATTAACATATTCTTACCAGCAAATTACACATGTAAGAATATGAAGCATCATTCACTTTATGCATTGAAATAAATTAAATTCTATGAAGTTTCATTATTTGTTCGACATGCTTTTATAGTGTTTTTGTTATCATTGTTGTTGCTCTTATGATAAAACACTATTTATCAGGTTAGGGGAAGAGTTTATTTGCCCTATAGTTCCAGGTAACAGTTCATCCTTGAGCGAAGTCAGGCTAGAAACATGCATTGTATACCAAAAAAGAGTCAAATATTCTTATAGTATTTTCAGTTATAACAGCGATTATAAGACAAAGTCTTAGGTGGTTAATGAGATTAAAGGTCATTGACATAAACTACTCTGGAACCAATCTTGAAGTAAGAATTATTAGGCAGAAAGAAGAATTTTCAAAGCATGGCACTTACACTAAGATGTCAGAATCAAGGAATGACCCATAGACAGACAGATAAGATGGCTTCTTACAGGTTGGAAGCTGTAAGAATATCATAATAATCCTAAAACTAGAACATTCTTTGTGTACTCTAGGAAGAGAAATAAAACCAGTGCAGTTGAGGCAAGTTGTTTTTCCCTAAATAGTAAATATATATATATAAATGACTAAATAATCAGTAGACTAGTAAATAAGTAAATAAGTAAGTAAGTAAGTAAGTAAGTAAATAAATAAATAGAACAAGTAAATAAAAACTTGAGGTATAAGAGTAAGACAATAGAATTTCAGGCTGAGGAGGAGCTCAGCCACCAGAGCTCTGAAATGAGGGCATCCAGCGAGCTGAGGGTGAAGAGAAGATGTTAGTAGGGGATGTGAGAACCAGTCCCTCATGAACTGCACACACACAAAAGCTGCCTTCTCTTCCCTAAAACGCTCTGCCTACATCCTCTGCCCCAGCAGCACACTCAACAAATGGCACCCATGCTTCTTACGGACTCTTCTACCTACAGAATTTACATTGGTATAGTAAAGCAGAAGCTACCAGGCATCTATGTACAACTGTTTTAATGCTCTGCATTAGTGTGGTTTGGAGTAGTATTTATATGGCATGAGCTGTATCGGGATGGTGTGTTGAAGTTTATGGTATATATTCCTGATAAAATAATTCAGATGGCAACTGTTCATGCTTGCTGTTTGATACACCTGCCTTCACCTGCTAGTTGATCCCAGCTCATTTGCAAAGTGGGGTCAGAACCATAATCATATTTGGCAGGTGTTAATATACAAGGATAATCTTCTACAATATCAAACACAAGCCCCCTAAACCCAGAGGCTGCACACTGTATGAAAAAGACATTCAGCCTTTTAAAATTAAAGTCGTTGACAGAGTTAAAGTATGTACTGCTCATTTGTGTGACCACCCGGAGATCGAAGAGGCCTTTCTGTTCATGATGAGGCCAGAGAGAAGGTGCTGACTCAGGAAAAGCCTGAGGAGTGTCACAGTAAAGGCACTCATGTTGCTGGTCTGTCATGGGTTAAAGCCTGGCTCAGTACAACCTTTCAGTAAAGAAGAGAAAACAGTAGGAACCTAAGACATGGCAGATGTGGTGCACCATGCACTTGCCTAAAGCTGACTAACGGCAAAGGACTGCATGATGGGTAAACCACGTGAACAGTCACCGGCTTAGTGTTCATATGCCTGGGTTCTAACAGCAGGTTAGGGAGCCCTAGTTGAGTAATGCATCACTTCTGTCCAAAGTGTCAGGCTGTATCTAGTTCAGTACTGCAATTATTGGGGACCTTGAAGCTAAAGTATTTTTCTGAATATGATAGAGGTAAGTTATGTTTACTTTAATGGAGCAGAGAGAACCGAGTACTGTGGACTAGTTTGCAGTTCGTGGCTTCAGCTGTACAGTATGTTGTTAGGCCATGAGGAAGGGTGTAGAAAACAGACTCCAGAGCGCAGCACTTTCAAGTGGAAGATGGGCTTTCTGGCTTCAGCCTTCTGACTTGCTGTAAAAATCTATCTCAGAAGCATTAGGAAAGTAGGCTGAGCCAGGATGCCTGTTCATAGTTTTGTTTTTGTTGTTTTGTTTTGTTTTTAGGAAAATTACTGTATTTTTCTGTCAGGAGGAAGAAAAGAGTGTTCAAGTGGTTTTTAGTGAAGTCAAGTATTTAAATGGTGAATGACCCATGTGTCAGTAGAGATGAAATAAGTGATTGTCATTTATGCGGGAAAAATAGTAAGACAATGCTACACATTGTTTTTGTTTTTAAGAACTCTTGGGAGAAATGTTGAAAATAATTTGTACATGGATGAAAAAAAAAACAGGAAGAAAAAGTAAGAAGATTCTATTACAATAATTAAAGTGAGATTTAGTAAATATTAGACACTATATAAAAGAAAATGTTGGACAGACATTAAGTAACAGGAAAGTTATTTCCAGCAGTTAATGGCAGTAGTTCAAAACAAAACAAATTACTGCCACAATGGACTAAATTAAATATAATTTTATCCGTAGAGTTAAGACAATTAAGATATTCCAAAACATAGAAGTGGCAAATATGACTAAATGAAATGTTAATGTAGATTATTATATCAAAACAGTGGATTATAAATGTACACAGCACAAATAACATTAAACTTCGTCAAATTTCTTAGATATATGGCTTATAAAGGTTTACAATGACAGTGAGACAGCTACAAATGTTTTCAATCTTGTATTTATTTACTTTTTATGCTACGTTGGCATCCCATTAATCCAGTATCTCATTAATAAATTATAATCATGTATAATCTCTTTATCTTTGTATATATTGGCTATTTATCTCTCTTTCATTATACTCTGGTATTATGATACTTGTTATCTTTTCACAATGTACTGAACAAATTGAATAAAATAAGAGCAACACCAGTCTGCAAAGAGTCCCAGAGCTCGACAGGAGACCAGGCAGGTGGGGATACACCCACCAGCTGCAGTGCTAAAGCTGTGCTTACAGCTTGTCTGGTCTGTTCTAAGAATTTAGAGGAAGAGTGCACTCTTCCCAGCAGTGGGACAGGTGCCTGCCATTGTTAACCGGGAGTTTTGTATCTGAGACTGAACTGTGGGTGGTGTATCTCCAGGCTGGAACTACTGGCGCAGAAAAAACACAGGACAACGGGTGGCTCTGACTCCAGACCGACCTGCTAGTCCCGAGAAAGCCTCAGGGGCCAGGACCCAGGTGAGTGGGAGTGCAAAACCTAAAACCAGAGCAGAGGGTGTTAGCCTCACCTGCGCCCCCTGTCTTCCTCTCAGACCATTCTTGGGCCCGTTGTCCTAGGGGGAACAGGGAACATGGATCTGAGCCTACCAGTCCACAGAGAAAGCCAGGGCCATCGCAGGGGACTAAGCAGCTGTGGATATCCCCCCCCCAGACACAGCTGTACACCCAGATGGTCTAATCAAGAACCAGTAGGAAGGGTACACACTGCCCAACAGCTGAACAGGGTTCTGCCAGTGATAACCAGGAAATTGGTAACTGAGACTGAACTATGGGCAGCGTAACTCCAGACTGGGGCTATTAGGCCAGGAATAACACAGGAAAACAGGTGGTTCTGATCTCGGAAAAACCTGCAAGTCTTGAGAAAGCCTCAGGGTCTGGAAACCACTGCAATGTGAACACAAAGCCAGAACTCTGAGCCAAGGGTGTTTGCATCAATTGCGCCCCCTGTCTTCCTCCCTGACCACCTACAGGCACGCCGGCCCAGGAGGAACAGAGACTGTACATCAAGCACACCAGCCCTTGGAGAGACCCAAGAAATTCAAGAAATAAAGGACACCATGGAAAGACAAAATCTGAGGATAATAGGAGTTAAGGAAAGAGAAGAGGCCTATAGAACACCAAATAGAATAGACCAGAAAAGAAAATCCTCCTGCCACATAATAATCAAGACACAACATATACAGAATAAGGAAACACAATTAAAAGCAGCAAGGGAAAGAGCCAATTAACATCTAATGGCAAATCTATCAGAATTACACCCGACTTCTCAACAGAGACCATAAAAGCCAGAAGAACCTGGACAGAGGTCCTGTAAACCCTAAGAAACAATAGGTTCCAGGCAAAACTACTCTACCCAGCAAAACTCTCAATAAATATTGATGGAAAAAACAAGATTTTCCATGATAAAAACAAATTCATACAGTTCCTAACCACCAGTCCGGCCTTACAGAATTTCATAGAAGGAAAACTCCAAACCAAAGTGACAAACAACAACCGAAACTATATGAGATATAGATAACTATACTATCACAAAAACAACCACATAAGTACTGCAACCAACATCAAAATCATGGGACTTAAAAGTCACTGGTCACTAATATCTCTCAACATTAATTGTCTCAATTCTCCAATAAAAAGACACAGACTAATCGAATGGATGCATAAGCAAGACCCAACATTCTTCTGCATCCAAGAAACACACCTCAGCCACAAGGATAGACATTACCTCAGGTTAAAAGGCTGGGAAAAAATATTCCAAGCAAATGGACACAAGAAGCAAACAGGTGTAGCCATTTTAATATCTAATAAATTAGACTTTACACCAAAATTAATCAAAAGAGATGAGGAAGGACACTTTATACTCATCAAAGGTAAAGTCGAAGAAGATGACATCACAATTCTGAACATCCATTCTCCCAATACAAGGGCACCCACATTTGTAAAAGACCTATTAACAAAGCTGAAACCACACATCGATCCCCACACACTAATAGTGGGATACTTCAATACCCCCACTTTCACTGAAGGATAGGTCATTGAAACAAAAACTAAACCAAAAAGTAACAACATTAACCAAATCATGAATCAAATGGATCTAACAGTTATCTACAGAACTTTTCACCCAACCACAAAGGATTATACCTTCTTCTCAGCACCCCATGAACCTTCTTCAAAACTGACCACATAATAGGTCACAAAGCAAGCCTTAACATATTCAAGAAGATTGAACTGATACCTTGTATCCTATCAGATCACCACGGTCTGAGACTGAACTTCAACAACAACAGAAACAATAAAAAGCCTACACACCTATGGAAACTAAACAACTTTCTACGTGATGACACCTGGGTCAAGGAAAAAATAAAGAAAGAAATAGAAGACTTCCTGCAATTCAATGAAAATGAAGGAACAACATACCCAAATTTGTGGGACACATCGAATGCATGCTAAGAGGAAAATTCATAGCACTAAGTGCCTTTAAGAAGAAAGTGGAAATATTCCACATAAGCAACTTAACAACACAGTTAGACGCCCAAGAAAAAAAAAAGAAGCAGAAACACCCAAGAGGAATAGTCCTCTGGAAATAATCAAACTCAGGGCTGAAATCAATAAATTAGAAACAAAGAGAACATTTCAAAGAATCAACAAAACCAATACCTGCTTTCTTGAGAAAATCAACAAGATAGACAAACCATTAGCCAAACTAACTATAAGGCAGAGAGACACTATCCAAATCAACAAAATCAGAAATAAAAAGAGAGACATAACAACAGATTCGGAAGAAATAAAAAGAATCATAAGATCCTACTTTAAAGGCATATGCCACAAAATTTGAAAATCTAAGGGAAATGGACAATTTTCTTGATTGATTCCACTTGCCAAAATTGAATCGAGAACAGATAAACCAATTAAACAGTCCTTCTCTGCTATAGTAATAGAAACAACTACTGATAGTCTCCCAACCAAAAAATGCCCAGGGCCAGATGGTTTCAGAGCAGAATTCTACCAGACCTTCAAAGAAGAGCTAATACCAATACTCTTCAAGCTACTCCAAAGATATAAATGGATGGAATTCTACCAAATTCATTCTATGAGGCCACAGTCATGTTGATACCTAAGCCCAACAAAGACCCAACAAAAAGAGAGAACTTCAGACCAATTTCTCTTATGAACATTGATGCAAAAATACTCAATAAAATACTTGCAAAATGAATACAACAACATATCAAAGGTATCATTCACCATGACCAGGTAGGCTTCATTTCTGGCATGCAGGGTTGGTTTAATGTTTGGAAATCCATCAATGTAATCCACCATATAAACAAACTGAAAGAGGAAAACCACATGATCATCTCCATAGATGCACAAAAAGCATTTGACAAAATCCAGCACCCTTTCATGTTAGAGGTTTTGGAGAGCTCGGGAATACAAGGCACATATCTAAACATAATAAAGGCTATATACAGCAAGCCAATAGTCAACATCAAATCAAATGGAGAGATACTCAAGGAAATTCCTCTAAAATCGGGGACCAGACAAGGCTGACCACTTTCCCCATATCTTTTCAATATAGTTCTTGAAGTTCTAGCCAGAGCAATAAGACAACAAAAGGAGATCAAGGGGATCCAAAAGGGAAAGGAGGAAGTCAAACTCTCCCTATTTGCTGATGATATGCTAGTGTACATAAGAGACCCCCAAAATTTCACCAGAGAACTCCTACAGCTGATAAACATGTTCAGCAGATTGGCTAGATACAAAACTAAAAAAAAAAACAGTAGCCTTCCTATATACAAATGACAAACATGCAGAGGAAGAAATTAAGAAAGATACACCCTTTACAATAGCCACAAGCAATATAAAATATCTAGGAGTAACTCTAACCAAGCAAGTGAAGGACTTGTTTGAAAAAAACTTTAAATCTCTGAAGAAAGAGATTGAAAATGACATCAGAAAATGGAAGGATGTCCCTTGTTCATGAGTTGGGAGAATTAACGTAGTAAAAATGACATCTTATCAAAAGCAATTTACAGATTCAATGTAATACCTATTAAAATACCTACACAATATTTTAAAGACATTGAAAAACCAATTCTCAACTTCATATAGAAAAACAAAAAACCCAGAATAGTAAAAACAACCCTATACAATAAAAGATCCCCTGGAGGAATCTTCATTTCTGATCTCTAGCTGTGCTATAGAGCAACAGTAATTAAAATGGCTTTGGTCTGGCACAGCAATAGGCCAGTGGATCAATGGAATTGAATTGAAGACCCAGAAATGAATCCACACACATATGGCCATTTAATTTTTGTCAAAGAAGCCAAATCCATTCAATAGAAGAATGATAGCATCTTCAACAAATGGTGCTGGTCTAACTGGATGTCTACATGTAGAAAAAGGCAATTGGGCCCATATTTGTCACCATGTACAGAATTCAAGTTCAAGTGGATTAAAGACCTCAACATAAAACCAGAGACACTAAATCAGTTAGAAGAAATAGTGGGTAAGAACCTGGAACACATTTGCACAGGAGACAACTTCCTGAACAGAACTCCAACAGCCCAGGCCTTAAGGTCAACAATTAATATTTGGGACCTCATGAGGTTGAGAAGCTTCTGCAAGACAGGAGACACTGTCAAGAGAACAAAGCGACAGCCTACAGACTGGGAAAAGATCTTCACCAACCCTACATCTGACAAAGGTCTAATATCTAAAATATATAAAGAACTCAAGAAAATAAACACCACCAAACCAAATAATCCAATTGAGAAATGGGGCTCAGAACTAAACAGAATTCTCAAGAGAGGAATATCAAATGGCTGAGAAACACTTAAAGAAATGTTCAGCATCTTCAGTCATCAGAGAAATGCAAATCAAAACAACTCTGAGATTCCATTTTACTTCCATCAGAATGGCCAAGATCAATAATTCAAGCAACACCACATGCTGGTGAGGATGTGGAGAAAGAGGTACACTCCTTCATTGCTGGTGGGAATGCAGTCTAGTGCAGCCACTTTGGAAATATATCTGGTGTTTTCTCAGAAAACTGGGAATAGGGCTTCCTCAAGACCCAGCTATTTCACTCCTTGGAATATGCCCAGAAGGTGCTCCAGCATACAACAGGGACATATGCTCAACCATGTTCATAGCAGCCTTAGTCATAATAGCCAGAATATGGAAACAGCCTAAATGTCCCTCAGTAGAAGAATGGATAAAGAAACTGGAACATTTACACTATGGAATACTACTCAGCTATTAAAAACAAGGACTTTCTGAAATTTGTAGACAAATGGATTGAACTAGAAATTATCATAATGAGTGAGCTAACCCAGAAGCAAAGAGACTCAAATAGTATATACTCATTTATATCTGGACACTAGGCCAAGGGGCATGTCTCATGAAAGTTGTCACTTAACCAGGAAAATGGGATAGTGGTGAGGACATCCCAAGGTGAGAGAAATATAGGAGATGGGGAAATAGATGGATCCAGAGGGTCCTAGAAACCTACAAAAAGAATACTCTGATTGGGAGATCTGGGCCCAGGGGTTCTGCTCGATCTATGGCACCAACCAAGGACAATTTGTGCAGTTATCATCAAACCCCTACCCATACCTAGCCAAGGGACAGAATATTCTCTACAGTTTAGTGGAGACTGGGGACTGACTTTCACACGAACTCTGGTGCCCCATATTGGCCATGTCCCCTTGATGGGGAGGCCCGATGGCACTCAGAGGAAGGATAGCAGACTACCAAGAAGAAACTTGATACCCTAGCATCATATTCAAGGGGAGGAGGTACTCATCAGTCACAGTCATAGGGAAGGGGAATGGGGTGAAAGCGGGAGAGAGGGAGGAATGGGAGGATGCAGGGGATGGGATAGCAATTGAGATGTAATATGAATGATTTTATTTTTCAATAAAAATATTGCAGTAAAAAAATAAAAATTAAAAAATTAAAAATAAGAGCAAAAGAAAAAAATTATGAATAATTTGGAACTTGAAAACAGTATGCTCAAACTGAGGCAGTACTTCAGCTAATAAGCTATTTTCACTATTTATTAGCTAAGAAAGAGTCAGTATAATACCATCTCTACTAATCAGGTGATTTGGTCAAGCAACACCAACACTGCTACCCTTCAACTAGTTTTGTAAAATTGCATTGGCAACATTGCATTTATTCTAGCTATATAATGATTCAGTCTAAACACCAACTCTTGAGAATTTGAACATTTCTTTTATCTGATAATATTGATATTATTCCTCTCTTAGGCCATCTAAATGTAGCTACAGGAAGACTAGAACAACTTGGTCTTCATCCATGACTTCCCTCTGTCATAGAAGGTCCTACTCTATCTTAATGCTCTTTCATTCAAGTACTGTGGTGATTACAGGAATCTTCTTAATAATCCTATTTTATTCTCTAACCTCAAACAACACTACTATCCTGATACACTATACCAGAGCTCATATACTATATTATTCACAGCCACCTGGGCAGTTTAATCAGAGTGATATTTTTAAAAAGTAATTGTCTCTACATCTATCCAACTGGACCGAGTAAATAGTAAGACTAGATGTTATCCAACCCTGTTTAGTTATCTATATATTTGTACATATACAGTATTTAAAACAATATTGTTCATCCTCTACATCCATTATCCATAGCATAAATGATTATCAACATATGCATAAAGGAGAAAACTTAAAAAAAAAAACCACACTCTCCCATTCACATTATCCTCTTTAGTTATATGAAGCCTTAGACTAACTTGTACACCATTTCTTATAGGATTTTATTCAAAAGACTTAATCATCAAAGCCACTAATACATCTAATACCAGTGACTGAGCCCTTTTACTCACACTAATCACCGTGTCACTAACAGCCATCTACACACCCAAATAACAAAAATATCTATAGAGCCAGACTTTCTTCTGATATAAAATAGGTATGTGATATCAATCAAGTTATGTGAATTCTAGTATCCTTTTATCAGATTTATCAATAAGAATGGTGACACAACTACAAAGCTGATGACAATGTTAGCGAAAATCTATATAAAATCGAATGAAACCAGACATAAACAAAGAGAAAAGCAGCACTTCAAAACAGCCTTAGAAAATCCCAGTTGACATTATTAGTAGTATTGATAACATATAATTTATGTACTGACATGTAATATCATGTGCTAAGTATTCAATATGTATGGAGACGTGTAAAGTATAGATCATGTGATTTGATTCTTACTTGGCTGGAAAACTTGCCTCTGATCCCAAGGGACCTTTATTCTCATTTGGAGGCAGGCAGTGCCTAAACCAGCACCACCAGACATGAGACACAGGATACCCACTGGATGCATTTTTCTCTCTTTGGTGATTGCTTTTTCATTTTAAAAATTATACTGAGTATACAATCCATGAGTAAACTCTGTGTGTGAACCTTCTGACCCTCCCAAAACCTTCTATGACTGCCCGCTGCAAATCACCATTCTCAAATTCAGATTCAGTATATCAAATAATTGGTGCTGCTTTTAACTGCTAGTCTTTAGAGATGACAACCTAGGAATGGCTTCTTTTTCTTGAACAATAAAACATGTCTGCCTCCCTGAAACAGCCACTGAGTACTTGTAGCTTTTCACTTCTGGAGAGTTTTATGACATGACCCTTCATCAATGTTGAAATATTAATGGTATGATTGTGCAGGTGTTATGTATGCCAACAAACATATTGTTCTTAGTTAATGGTAGCAACAGCCTTCCTAGAAGAAACTACTTCATAGCAGGCATCCTCGTCTTTGAGTTTTGTTATATCTAATTTGGAAGTGTTTTCTTTCTGTTGTTATTGTTTGTTTTTCAACATATTCTGATACAATAAAATTGTATAAAGGTATGTGAAACATCACATATTTACATACAATCATATACACAAATATAAATTAAAACAACAACCATAATGATGGTAAGGTGTGTACCAGTCACAATAAGAAAGTCATCAAAATGTCATCCTGAAATTAATTTTTGTTCAATTGCAAGAAAATGTAGATTCATTGTGTCCTACACATCTTTACAATTCCAGATAGCTTCCACTATAATTTTAAAATATGTTTTAAAATTCATGATATTAGCCAGCGAGATTGCTTAGATTATATGTGTGTGTGTGCTGCCAAATCTGATACCTTGAGTTTGATCCATGATCCAAATTCATGTGCTGGAAAGAGAACCTATACATGTACAGTGTTCTCTAACCTCCACATGTATACCCTGGCATTGCTGCTATTACACAAGACTTAGGTTTATTTACCAACACCCATGAAACAACTCATATTTGCTTATACCTCCATGTCTATGGGCCATCCAATGCCTTCTTCAGGCTTCCACAGGCACTAGGGTTGCATACGATGCCCATACATTCATGTAGACAAAACACTTACATTCATAAATAAAAGTAAACACATCTTTAAAAATAAATAAAATCTTTTAAAAATTGTCACTTGGAGAAGTACATTAGTTAAATTTTTCTTTTCTCTCATGTAACATATCTAAAATTTCTATTTGCTAGTTTAATGGAATTTTTGGCCAATGGTCATTCTAGTTCTTTATACTTTATACATCATATACATATATATATGGACACATATTTTTTACATATAAATAAACCTATTACACACATACATTCCAAACAGGAGAAGGAAGTTTCAGTGAATCCGCACACACTTGCTGAGAGTCAGCATCTCACGTATGAGTTCACATGAGTCTTATTTAATACCCACATATCTAATTTTCTACCACGTGAAGACATATGTAGCCCAGTCCCCAGTAATGCTGATCTAATAGCCTAGTCTGGATTTTCAAATATCATTCTACATAAAAAATATGGTTTAGCTTTAGAAAAAAAAAGAAGATCTTAAAAAATATTGAGGTGTCAGGACATAAATGAACATTCAAAGGAAACACTCAAATAAACATGAGATGATGTAAGTTATGAAAACTAGATAAAGGAGGCATTTATCAGACTTCCCTTTGTTCAAACATGAAAATTAATAAAAAAAATAAAAATAAAAAAGGTATGGTATAATGATTCCATACAATCTTACACAAAAGGTGAATTGATAATTATGTAAAATATTGAATAACACAAGGAAGACTCATGTCATCCTATGAGAATTAATTAGAATAATATTCCTATACTTTTCTTTGTATAGTAGGGAGCCTGTGAAACTGTCCCACATTCCATCTCCAGTTTCAAACATTAAATGTACACAGCAACAAATGTACAAGTGAGAGAACAAGAGCAAGATATTTTTGTTTTGTTTTGTTGGTTTTTACAAGACAGTTTTTCTCTGTGTAGCCTTGGCTGTCCTGCACTCACATTTTAGACCCAGCTGGCCTAGTACTCACAGAGATACAGCTGTGTCTGCCCTCCTGAGTGCTGAGATTACAGGCTTATACCACCATGCCTAGCTAAGACCAAGGTATTTGCAGTAGAGAATGCTGGTAAGTAGTATTTCACTTGAGTGGTCAAATTAAATATCACTAGATACTAAGTACTGTTGCCATTACGTGTACCCTGAAATGATGTGGGAATAATGTAACTTGCCAAAGGGAGACTTTATTCCCAAACCTACCACTCCAATCTAGTCATGGGAACTCACCAGAAGACTCTATGAATAGTTATTTTTTCCTTTAAAAATCCTCATCCTATTCTATAAATAATTATCCAGATGGCACAAACAATGCAACATTAAGAAAGTACAGAGCAATAAATGTTTGAAATACAATCTCCTTTTGGTTGACTAACAGTTTAAAAGACATTGGATGAGAAATCTACTACAATCCAAGCAATTTTTTAATTTTATAATTAAGTAATAATTTTATCTTTGATTAGTTATCCAAGACATTAGCATCAGGAGAAAAGGAGATGTAAAGAAACCACATATATTATATCAAGGTTTCGGAAATTAAAAATTATTATTATTATTACTAAAGTACTGTTTTAAACTAAAATGCTTACATTTTTACACTAGATGAAAAGACTGTATAAATGACTATTTACGTTTATTTTACATGATTTATAATATTTTCTGAAATAATTTACTGCTAACTGGTAATAACATAACATATCTGCATTATCAGAACAGCTAATTTAGTAGTTATTATGGAGGAAATATAAAATCAAGGAAACTATTAAAAGAGCTAAATAATTTTGTTTTAAAGGAGAAAGAACATGCGTACATATTCATCTAGATGTGTGATTGGTGACATGAGGTTGTGTTGCTCATGGCCAAAACCCATTAACACAGAGAATGCAAGTAAGATCCATTTGCTCCCTGAACTTTCACATTTTTTCTGATTGATGGATTTTTAGAAAAATAAATAAATGTTTTGCTAATACCAGACTGAGTGTAACATTTGACATTGTCTCACTGCAGTGGTATTTCTACATTCAAGATAGTAACAAATGAAACTATAGTTTTTACTAAGCTGTATTAGAAAGTTTATAGAAGCTCATCGCAGCCCTACCTCTCAACTAGACATGTGATATGCTACCACATAGCTCAGAGCTTTGTGTTCCCTGGAACTTGTATTCTTATGAGATTTCTAGAACTATATCTTCTCCATAACAACATCTATAGGTGAACCAACCCTATATATGAAAGGCAAAATTTCCAGAGGAAGCCATCCGACAGGCCTGCCTTATTCTTAATAAACTATGAGTTGCTTTTGCTCTGAGAGATCTGCTACTCTTAAGGTGGATTGAAGTTAGAGGCTCATACAAAACAAGCAAAAGTTATTAAATAACTGCATTTCTTTGTGTTTTCCATTATTTCAGTTCCTCATCAATGAGTCATAAGGTGGGTAAGAACCCAGAGGAAACCAGTGGCTTTACTATGAAAAACTGAAAAGTTTTGCTTCTATAGCTATGCTACTATTTTTAATATTTCCAATTTTATTTCTGCAGTTACTAACGACTCATTTCAATTCCATATCCAGAAAATAATTTTATAATAGTAAAACTTTAGCCTAAATGAGTATATTCAGTCTAGATTGGAAGTATTTAAGAGGTTTGATTTTTGACCAACAGTCTTATGTTGCTACATGATTTATATTCTGTACTTTCTATAATTGTCACCAAATACATTTAAGCTCTTCTTTCTCATTACGAATGGTAATCTGGGTTGTCTAAATATTGGGTCACCCACAAACTTCACATCCTGAATTTGGACCTGAAAGTGTAGGCCACAAGAAGTGGATTTTATAATGGAGGAGGAGGTGTTAGGAACGAGAAGGTGCCATAATATGTGTATACCAGACAAGTCTTTCTCCTTCCAAAACTGTGAAAACACACCAGAAGGCAGGCATCTTCTGTGAGAAAGATGACTACAACAGACATATCTGATGTCTCTATTTTGTACTTTCTATCTCCCACAACTGTGAAGAAATTAATATATGATCCATTAGTTACATAATTGCGGGCACTTTGTTACAGCAGAATAAACACAGTGAGACAAAAATCTTAGCTGTATTTCCTTCCTGTTTCCGGTGGGTTTACCAGTACTCTATCATTGCCCCTTAATTTCCTTATGCCTTTTTTGTTCTTTTCAATATCATCTAGCTATCTAATCAGTTGCTAAAATATATGTCTTTCATAATTAATCAGTGGCTATTTTATATTACAATGTAAGCTTAAGATCATGAAGGTAAACAGGAAAGGAATGGGTTACAGTCTAATACTGATGTGTATGGGTGACAAGTTGATAAGGGGTCAATTGTGCCAGTTTTCTGTTTTGCTAACTTGATCCAATGTTGGGTCATCTGAGAAGAAGTAACCTCAAGTGCAAAAATGTTTCCATTAGATCAGCCTATAGGCAATTCTGTGGAGGCTTTTTCTTTCTTCTTTCTTTCATTCATTCATTCTTTCTATTTTTTATTTAAGTAATTTATTCAGATTACATCTCAATTGTTATCCTCTTACTTGTATCTTACCATTCTCCCCACCCTCCCTGTTTCATCCTATTCCCTTCCCCTAGGCCTGTGACAGAAGGGGACCTCCTTCCCCACAATATGATTACACCCAACAGGTGTCCTCCTGGTAGCCTGTACCCTTCCTCTGAGACTTTTCTTGATTAATGGTTGTTGCAGAAAGGTCCAGTTCACTTTGGCAATTTCACCCCTCATCAGCTAGTTCACAACTGATAAGTATGAAACTCAGTAGGCTATGGAAATCAAGGTGGTAAGTAGAATTTCTCTAATATCTCTGATTTAATTTCTGCCTTCAGGTTGCTGCCTTGATTTCCTGCCACTATTTCCCTTCATGATGGACTGTAAACTATAGACCAAAATGACCCGTTCTCTCCCCAGGTTGCTTTTGTTAATTGTATTAATCACAACAATAGACAGCAACTATTGGCATAGGAAATATTTAATTTTCTGTGTTAATTATGGCATCTTTCAGTTCTACATAAGAATATTGACTTGTAGCCTGTAAATATATATATGTATATAATAAAATCATATAAATATAATATAAACATGATATAATTAACATTAAATTTGTAGTAATAATAAATTTCAATTCAAAATATAATTTATTGAATAATAATTCATCAATTTTTAATTAAAAATTATTTATGCACATGTATGTTTTGTCTGCCTGTATATTTGTGGCACCACTTTGTGCCTTGTGCCTGTAGATATCAGTAAAGAGCATTAGATCCCCAGAACTGGAGTTACAGAATGTTTTGGGCTGCTGACTGGTGCTGGGAATCGAATCTAAGGAGCCCTGGAAGAGAAGCAAATGATCTCAGTTGTGACCAACTCATAAAAACAAATATATTAACATTGAGCATTTTATTTCTCTTGTCCAATATTTCTATTTTATTTAATACTCTAGAACTTGACTGCTTATATCATTTTCTGAAAAAAAATATATACAATTTGATATACTATTTTCATCTCTTAGGGACTTTTAATGCATAACTAGATCTTTCTGTATGCCTCTGTGTACAGGTGCATATATGATGAGTGTGTATGCACTTGGATGTCAGGAGGAAATTTGGAGTGCTACTCTTTGTTTTGTTTTGCTTAGAATGTCTATTTATCGGCTCAAATTTAACTTGTAGGCTAAGCTGGCTGGCAGGTGTGAGCTAAAATCTGTCTGTCTTTAACTTCTCCGCTCTAGGATTACAAGTGTGCACAACCACAACCAGGTTATTGCACTTGCATTTTTGGGGATCAGATTCAGGTCATTATGCTTAAAATCAAGCCTGTATTAAACTTCATGTATTATGGAAGGGTTGGTGGATCTGGGAGGAAAATGAGGGAGAGGTGATCAAACATACTGTATGAAAATTTTGAAGAACTAATAAAAATAAGGAAGAAAGAAATGTATTGGAAGAATTTTCTATTTTGCTTTTATTTTCACTGATCTTTAAAGAATATACATTTTAAAATAATTTTATTTACTTACTGAATGAGAACTTAATACATGTATACAATAAGTTTAGATCATAGTTACCCTTCCTCTGACTCCTTATCTAACATTCCAGTAATTCCATAAGTAAAATCATGCCATTAAATATGTGAGATAGTTACCTGGACAAGACAGAAAACTACCCCATTCTTCTCCCACTCCATGTCCATGATTAGGGAGTCCTAATCATGGCTGTGCGTAAAATGAATCCCTTAATCATGAAAAACATGACCATAAACAGCCAAAACTATAAGAACGTAACATTTATACAATTCCTGTATGTCTTTTTCATACAGTGCTGCAGTTCTTGTAAAAGAAGCTGCATGATTTTAGTCCTCTAAAAATTATTAAAAACAAAAGACAATGGGTGATGCTGTAAGATGCTACATTCTTGCTTTGGAAACAGAAGTGGCAGAAATGAACCAACAATTTCAGGATCTTTCTAGGAGCTGGAAAGGAGCCTCCAAGGTATTCCTCATGGCAAGTCCCACAGGGAGGAGCTTTGCCACCTTGACTCCAGCCTAGTAAAATATGTTTTGTATATATTTCCTCTAGAACTGCAAGGGAACAGCTATGACTGACTATGAGCCACAGCATATGTGAAAAGCTGTTAGAGACGTAACAGGATAATGACATGTTGCAATACAATACTCACATGAGATGTTTAGAGTTCCATTCAGTACCCTGATTAAATGTACAGGCCATTTAGAATATTCTTTACTTGTCACCAATTTTAAGTCTTTTGAGATTTTAGAGTGAGCATTGTGTCAATTTCTTAAGCCATTAAATCCTTATATCTCATTGTGTTGAATTCATGTGAAGACGATATTTTTTATACTTACAGGCTGGGGACAGAGAGAGTTAAAGCTTTACAAATCTTGTTTCAGTTTTTTATTTAAAAATTATAAATTTTAAATATTATACAGTAGAAATTATGATGTTGCTTTTAGTTCTACAATGTATGATGGGTTTTACAAGCCTGATTGAATACCTGAAGGAATCAGAAGGCTAGGAGCAATGACTTATTTTGGGACATAGATTTTAAGAATTCAGCCATCCTTCTATGTCCTTGATGCTTTGGGGGTTGGAAGACGTGGTATTGTCATGTCTACACATGTGTCCAGGGAATTCTATTCACTTACCTCTTGGAGGCCTAGAGACACAACAAGAAAACAAAATGACAGGCGTCCAATAATCCATGGAGGTAAACTCTGTTGACTTGTGTTTATTTAAGTGGATCTGACTTCTGGGGGACGAATAAGGCCCCACCAAGGCAAAACTAAATATTGTTTACTACAAAATACATAATTGACATTTTGAAACTTTCCAAAAATAACACACATTTGCAATATGGGTAAACATTTTTGTTCTGTTTGGGGAGACTTCTTCTAATAGATGATTTCTTTCTTCATGTTTCCTACTATCTTGCAAAACAGTTCTCACAAATTGAGGTGACAGAGCCTGCAATGTGCTGCTGCTGTTGATCTGACGTTCATCTAACCGCCAAACGACAATCCGTTTTCTCACACATCTGAAGTATCATTTTCCAACAAGCCCATACTATAAGGGTAATGCCATTTTGTTTTCCATCTGTCTGACACACATACTTGTGTCTGTCTCACATTTTGTCAAAAGCCACTGACAAGCAACATCATAACATGGTGATAACGGGGGGACGGGGAGTTTTAAAGCTGAGGTGCAGTCTTTGTCCTGGAAGTTTTGCTGGCATAAATCTTTTAGATTTCTCCCATGTTCCCAAGAAATCTGTCCAGGCTCAGAAGCTGGCAGCGTCATGGGTTTGTCTTGTGTAATACTGCAGGAGCCACAAGAGTCTGAGTAACATTAAACATTTGAAAATTTGCATCAGATGTAGGGTCCTTCGAGATGCTTCTCTTCTGTGGTGCTAATTAACTCTGCCTTCACACCTGAGCTGACTGTCCAGAACTGTAAGATGTTTTTCAAGAGGGGATTTAAGGGGCAATTCATGAGTTTGCTGTCACACTCCAAAATCAACACCAATAAAAGCATACAAAGCAGAGGCAGATTGGGTAACTAATTCACTCTAGGATGAGAACATCTGCCATGAAGCTACAGCAGGTTTGTTTTGGCTTTGACATTGAAACATTATTTTAAAAGCTCCAATCTGCTTAATTTGAAGGAAGCATCAGATCCAGGAAAGAGGGTTGAAATCAGAGTCCAGTGTATGTTGGTTGATCAAAAATTGAGTCTCAAAGAAGAGTGAGGTTAAAACCAAACCAGACCACATGCATCAAATGTAACAAAAGTTCTATATTTCAAATCAAAGAAGTCTAAAATCATCCAAATCCAAAACTATCACGTCTCTGACTTCTGAAGTTACCTATTTTCAATATGACATTTCTTATCTACAAGATGAATATAAGAATATGAAAATCAGAGATTATTAAGGTCGTTTGAATAATAAGAGAGGTTAGCAATAAAACTGCTCTATAAATGAAAATGGCAAATCGGTAAGTTTTATTTGAATCTGAAACTGAAGAGTTGCAAAGAAAATTTCACTTAAAAGAACTCAGCTTTCATATTGCCTAGGTAAACAAAATTTCACACATAACTGCCAGTCAGTCATAACTTCTGCATTTCTCTGCTCTAAGAGCATAATACGCTGCTTGAGACAGGCACTCGGGAGGACAGGGGACGAGTGCTGAATGTGCTGTATTCAGTCCCACCAAAAACACTCTAAGTAAGCATTCATTCTAAGCGAAAAGAGCAGTTCAGAGCGCAGGGATTTTCAAAACAGGACTTCAGCTCTTTGATCAACCAAATTACATCTTACAGTTTTCTCCATTACCAAAATTTGGAGACATTTTCTATGAAGTGTGTGCCAGATGGTGCAGTATTTTCTAGATGTTAGGAAATTGGAAAAAAAGAAAAGAAAAAAGAAAAATACTTCTACCTCATTCATAAGTTGTTAGTGGACAAAATTTACTTGTGTGAATATACCTGTGTGCTATGAAAGAATTGCAGTCATTTAATGTTGCTTAATTTATTTGATATACATTATTTTTAATTTTTTCCTGTAAATAAATAACTCATGGGTTACTGTGAGACAGATAGAGTTTATTTAGATTAAAGCAATCGATTTAGCTATGTGTGATAATGTGTATGTGTAGTCTACAAAAATAATGTTCAATCTCATTATAATGAAAAAATTTCAGAAAGTGCCTATGCTGTTTAGAGGGCTGCTTCTCAACCTCATGCCATGCATAGATGGACATGCAGATCAGAAGTAGAGGTGGGGCAGCAATCAAGAGATCTGACAGCCTTGGGCACTAGCACTATTCTCAGGATCCTACACCACTGGTGTTTTACTTACCATAGGTGCCGGGATCTGAAGTAAGACAAGCCTGCGAATCTGTTTCTCACATGGAAGAGATCCTTTTGGCTCTTTTTATAACTCAAATGCCTTTCCACTACAGATACCAATATTGTGAGAGTTTTGGTCACATTCTTTCATAGTTGGCGTAGTAATCTGGTGGACTGTGTACAGTTTACCCTTGCTCACTCAAATGCTGATTTCTCCTCCCCACTCTCTGGTTTCAATCCAGGACATTGCATTGTGATGTTTATCGTAAGCATCTCCTGTTTCAAGTTTGTCTAAAAATGTCACCGTTTGTTTTCTCTGTTGCCCATAAAAGCCAACACTGAGCAATACAGGGAATGAGGCAGGACATCCAGGTCCAGTGAGGGGAGGCAAAAGAACAGGAAAGAAACGGAGAGGACCAGGAAACATCAGGAGAAATGAATCAAAGCTAGGAGATGAGTAAAAAGCAAGTATAATGTAGAAAGGAAATCTGAATGGGTGGAAACTATAGGAGCTTGGAGGTTTAGGATGGAGTAATTATTTTTTTTTAATTTAATTTAATTTTTTTATTTTTTTGCATTATTGCTTCGCAGAATCTTAGGATGTGTATTCCTTTATTGCTTTTAGGAACATTGACTAGTAAAGCTAGTTTATATCATGTTTATAATTCTCAGAGACAGGATTTCACTGAAACATACCAATTTTTCATAGAACAATTTCACATAATTATAAATGAGGTTGCATAAGGCTAAAATGATACAAAATTTTAAAGTTTATCACATAAAATATTTTTTTATTTTTTTTAAATTTTTTATTATTAATTTATTCTTGTTACATCTCAATGGTTATCCCATCCCTTGTGTCCTCCCATTCTTCCCTCCCTCCCCTTTTCCCCTTATTCCCCTCCCCTATGACTGTTCCTGAGGGGGATTACCTCCACCTGTATATGCTCATAGGGTATCAAGTCTCTTCTCAGTAACCTGCTGTCCTTCCTCTGAGTACCACCAGGTCTCCCCCTCCAGGAGACATGGTCAAATGTGAGGCACCAGAGTACGTGAGAAAGTCATATCACACTCTCCACTCAAGTGTGAAGACTGTTCTGTCCATTGGCTAGATCTGGGTAGGGGTTTAAAGTTTACCTCCTGTATTGTCCTTGGCTGGTGCCTTAGTTTGAGCGGGACCCCTGGGCCCAAATCTGCCTATCATAATGTTCTACTTGTAGGTTTCTAGGACCCTCTGGATCCTTCTACTTTGCCATTCTCCCATGCTTCTTTCATCTAGAGTCCCAATAGGATGTCCTCCCCTCTGTCCCAGTTTCCTGGTAAGTGAAGGCTTTCATGGGACATGCCCCTTGGGCTAGTATGCAGATATAAGTGAGTATAGGAGTAATTATTGCACACCACTTTGCTCAAGGCTAATTCTAGTCTCTCTGTGTGGTTGTTTGGGTATAAAGCTGGTTAAAGAGTAACCACAGATTCATTACAATAATAAATATATATCAGATATTAAAATAATTAAACATAGGCCAACCAATGTGGGGCTTGATTCTTAAGTTTATAGGCCAAAAAGTCCTAAGTGAGAGACAATTTCTTAGCCAAAGTGCAGGAAACCAAAGACACATGTATTTCACAAGCACTTGTCCCTGGTGTTGCCCCTGGGCTCAGCTCTCACAGAGCAGCAGCACCTATGGACACATGGTGTATTGGAGAGGTGAAACTGGGGGACAGGCAGACTTATAGACAGAACTAGGCCTAGAACCACACTAAAATAGAGAGCACCATGACAGAGGGCACTTGGACCTTTTCTGTATTTGTTTTGGCTGCTGTTGTTATGGACCTAGTTGCACTCTGTTTAATGATGATCACAATTTTCCATACCCTCTCTACAGAAGTTCAAGGGGAAAGTGGGGGAAAAGCCAAGGGATGGAATACTAACTTAAAGACAATAAAAATGGAGTAAGGAATGGGACTCTTCCTGATAGAGAATGGGACTTTGGTAGCAGCTGGAGCTCTGGGCTCTTTAGCTACAAGGCACTTGTCAGCTCTTTCTAGGAAGGCTCCACTGCTGATACTCTTTAACAATACCTAGATTCCGAGGAATGACAGACAGGGCTCTACCACTGCAGCCTAAAAGGATGCAACTGTCCCAAAACTTAAAACTTGTCTCTTTGCTTGAATTTTGCTTGAAAACTTTAAAATTTTTCCCAATAGCATAAATAGACAGGATTTTTGTTGTTTGACATTGCTAAAACATGAAATTTTAAAAGATTTTTATTGGATTTAAGGTTTTAAAAAATTAAACAAGGTAATAACTTGTCTTTAATTTAAAAAAAACACAAAAACAAAACAAAACAAAACAAAAAAACCAGAGATAGACAAATATCTGAATCCTGAGTCAGCCTGGTTGGCATAATAGAGTAAGGGCAAAAACCCCTACTGAGAAAGCTGCTTTCTATACCTCTGGCTCCATGGAAAAAAAAGGTCATCTTATATTTTCCTGTTTCCATAAACACAGATTGATACTTCCTTAGGCCAAGTACCACCAGTACCTGTTCGTCCAACAAAAGAGGAATACACTGTTAATCAATAGAAGGCGCCAAAGTTAGGTTTGCAGACAAATATACACACTGTCTAAGTCCCACAGCCAAAGTGCTTTTAAATACAGATTAAGGTGTGGCATCACAGTTATCTAGCATCTGGCTTATCCCTTTAAATGTGAGACACTTTCTTACTGAGGACAGATTAAGGCACAAAAAGACAGAGAGGACTATACTTGAGGAAATACATGCCAACATCACATCCAAAAACAGAAAGGCTACAATTCATATGCTTAAAAGAAAGAACCACCCATTCTATATGGAAAAGTAATAGGACAAAAATAGCCACAACAAATTTCAAAAACCAAATACAAAATCCTAGCGGCAAGGTAAATATAAACACAACAAATGAATAAACCCAGCTACAAAATGCCTAGGATATACCTAAATTATAAAAATAGAAGCATTTATGTACAATTTGGCTGTAAACAGAACCACCTTTTCCCTATGGAAAAACGGGAAAAAACAAAAGTAGCTGTAATAAACGTAAAACCCAAGTCCAAACTTTTAAACAAATATAAAATGCCTGGGATATTCTTAAACACTAAAATTAAAAAGGAGTTTATATAGGGTTTATTAAAAACATACTGCTCTTTTTATTACTCGGGGCAACAGGCTTGTTTCTTTAAACAGGAAGCTTTCTCTCAAAATTAAATGGATCCTAGTCTCTCTATATAGTTATTTGGGTATAAAACTGGTTAAGGACTTGCTTACCCTGTCTTGGCAGAGTTTGGCCGTTGAATCTGCTTGCATCCAAGCTTGCTCTTTTTTAGGCAGAATTTTGTCTGTGATAGAAATGAGGACATTTTACCCAGTGGCTTGTTTGCCACATTCGAAGCTATCTCATGAGCAGGTTCTTTGATGCTCATCATCCTCTTTAGGGTAGACTGGGTATTGCCAGGAGTTAACCTGTCTCATTGTCAGCGAACCTTTATAATAATAAAAACATTTTAAATGCCATATTCTACATATTCCTGCCTCACAAATAGTCTCTCAGATATATTGGTCCAGATGACTGAAGAAGATGCTCCAACATTATATTGGGGTGACTATTCAGGTAGAAAACTATCTCTGTCACCTTCTCATTTGGAAACTTGCTAAGCTGAACTCCCAGCATACTCAGGTAATCAAGTTTGTTCCTTCTCAAGTCTCTGATGGAGTTGAGGACCAGGTAGCTTAGTTTTACAATGAAGCTTAGTTGTTTAGGGGGTTAAGATGTTTTTAGGTCTAGATAATGACAAGATGTAATGGAGATTGATTTACATTCAGAATTTTAGATGCACCAAGATAGGAAAGATGTTTTCTTCAAGGCTGTCAAATACAAACAGCCAAAACTCTAAGAATGTAACATTTATACAATTCCTGATTGTGTCATGGTTATTCTTGCTATAGGTAGTTTACTGTATAAATGTGGAATTTTATATATATATAAAACATAAATAAATTTTAAAGAGAGAAAAATGGTTAAGGGGTAACCACTGATTTAATACAATAATAAATCCATATTAATAGTCATTCAATAGTAAAACAAGCAAGCAAGCAAACAAGCAATTGAACAAAATAAACAGGTTATCAGTCTTCCCAGGATGTGAAGAAAACTGTCTGTCTGTCTTTTTCTACCTCTGTCCTGCTCTCTCCCTCTGTTATTCTGTCGATTTCACTGTGTCAACAAGATGATTCTTCATCACCAATAAAGGCACTTGATACTAAGCATGATGACCTGAATTCCACACTAAGAACTCCTCAGGAGAAAGAGAAAATCCTCTTGTAAATTGTCCTATGACCTCCAGATATAATTAGTGGAATGCCCACACAGTGAATACATAATAAATAAATAAAAACAAGAAATGGTATTCTTCCAAGACTGGCCATATTTAACTGATATCTCTGGATTATAAAATACCCAAACTCAAATCATCTTCATCAAGGAGAGACAAATCTCCATATTGCCACGTTCAACGCTGAGGCGTCACGTAAGGTTTTAGAAACCTCAATCAAACCAAACCAGAATTCACAGATTTGACACTGAATAGTGTTGTGCCCAGATTGCAAGGACCCCAAAAGACCATCAAGGAGCCAATTCTGATGTAAACACATAAGGGTTGTTTATTCAAGCTCAAAGAGGAGTTAATTACTGTCACGGAGGAAGCAGATCAGGATTGAGAGCCTTGAACTCCTAATAAGCAGGGTTTTCATTGGGGTTACAATGATGTTGGAAGATCCAGTTTGTTGGTTCTCTGATATTGTCATTTTCGCAATTACCGAGTTAAAGAAGCGGATTCATTGTGTCTATGGGGGGTAATTTTTTATTCAACATATTGAAAAGAACAACTGGGTAATCTCTAGGTATTTACTGTTTAGCTGTTGCTAGGGATGATAGTTAAATGTTAACAGACGTCAGTGGCCAGCAATTGTTGAACAGAATATCTGGGCCATGTGGTAATCTCCAGGTATTTACTGATGAGTTCATTGTTGGGATTGGGTGATGGTTAAACATTATCAGAGGTGAGCGGCTTAAGTACATTTTTGTGTTTTGTTTTGTTTTTGTTTTTCCCCCCCTTTGAGTTTTTTTTTTTTTTCATTCTTCTTTTTTTTTTGAAACTGAAGTCCATGCCCAGATTATTTTCCATTAAAATGGACGTTCCTCTTCAGAAATGGTGTTCTACAGGGCTCATATTTCCCTGTTCTTGCAAAACTTCACAGGCCCAATCATGTGCCTCAGAGTGTTAATTCCATCAGATCCTCGGGAACAGGGTTATAATGAGCCCTAAGTAACATCAGTTGTAGAATGCCGATGAGTTCCCTAATGAATGCGACTAGCCTGTAGAGTATACAAGGTCCCACTGTTAAGAGGAGCAATAAAATGATCAGGGGACCCAACAACGTGGAGGTCAGGGTGGAGAGGAGTTAAACAAGGATTAGAAGCATCCTTGGGCCTGTTCTCCGCACATTCTCACTTAGTTACGCCATCTCTGACTTTTGCCATGGATTCCTTGACCACTCCTGAATGATCTATGTAGCAACAGCACTCCTCCTCCCAGGGTGCCGCAGAGCCCTCTCTGTCATAGGAAGATTAAATATAAATCCCTTCTATTTTGAACCACTATTTATGCCAAGGAGAACAGTGACTCCTGCAGGTGAGACAGTGAATTCTTGAGCCCCTCAAATTCTATATCTGTAGCTGCCCTTAGGTCATTATAGTGCTTCTTTTTCAGGATCAATGAGGAGAACCCAGTCCCAGCTCTGGTTAGGCCCACACCTTAGAGCATCAACAAAGTGATGGCTGTTAGGGGATCCTTCTTAACTTTAACTGAGGTTCCCTCTAAATGAGTAAAAACATCTTCAGAGTGATAAATCAGTTTGGGAACCAATTGCAGTAATACACAAAATGTACCAGCCTAGTTGAGCACAAGGGAGTGAGCCCCGTGGATCAGACCCACCATCCATCTTGGGGTGGGGGATGGAATTACTAGGTATTTTTCTGAATTATACTGATGGGTTTGTTTGCAAAGGTGTTGGTGAGAAGTCAGGACACTACCTACACATGTCCCATGCCTGATTCCTTCTGGTGCATCTACATTGAGTCGGGCGACTGATTCAGTGAAGTTTCCTGAGAAGGCTCTCCCCTCATAGTAAGAGGATCTGTCTTCATAACATAACCAGCAGGACTGATTAAGATCAGGTCCGGAAGCCTTTAAGGTTCTGAAGGTATGGACCATGTGTTCCCAAAGTAAATCATCTGGATCTTGGTCCTGTTTTGTATCCTCTGTAATTTTAGTAATATATTGAGAAAGCAACGTGGGTGTGGGTGCTGCCTCTTTAGGGGACTAGCTGCTCTTGGTGGGGCTGGAGGTACCATCAGCAGGTTAGGCATCTCAGGCTCAGGGAGGCAGGGGCAATGTGAGAGGGTCTACCTTCAGTCTAAAATTGGACAATAGACCTTTGTCATATTCATCCTCATATAGGTGCCGACCCCAAGTTCGGCCGTTCATCCAGTTTTTAAAAAACCTTGTTTGGTCACTGAACGTCAACTTCACTGGGTTACAGAGGCCAGACAGGCACTGTTAATAATAGCACAACCTCTGCTAAGTCTCATTGTGAGCTCTACAGGTCCAGGGACTCTTATTAAAGAGTTCAAATCATCTATAAGCGGAGGTTTCCATGGGACAGTATCTGTTGAATCACAACCTAATTCTGCACAGAACTTGTCAGCCCTTCCCTGAATCTATTAGCTGGAGAGCGCTTTCACCTTACCCTCCCAGCAAACATAGAAGGGGTGGGTCACAAGGAGGCTCTTGGATGAGGTGACTGCACCCAGGAGCTGATGAAATTAGCCTTCTGGGGTTGCATCTGTTGATTCCTGGGCCACATTCTGGCTTACCTGGTTGTTTTACTTCCCAGTCTCCAATACCCCAGGTTGCTGTGGCTAGGAGGCACAGGTCAAAGTCTATTGTGGACCACCAGGTCAGAGGAGAGGCGTCTCTGGAGGTGCTGGTTATGACATCACTTGTTGAAGCACTGGTAATGATCTTGATCAAGTTTTGGGGAGCATGAGGGTTTTGTCCCCCAAACACAGGGTTTAGGAGTATCACCATTGACATAAGGGTCGTGGATGGTGCAACTTGAGCTTGAGGGGATTGTCTTTGTCCTTGGACAGCTGCCATGGTGGGATGAAGTCCTCTTGAATCAGGAAGGAATCCACCAGTCAAACATCTCAGGTGGGGTTATTCAAGAGTAGACAGCAGAGTGGAGTAACCTGAAAATTTTGTTGTGTATGTATATATATATCGAATTTAGACTAAGGCATAAGCATTGAGGGAAAAAGAGGAGCTCAGAGGAAAGTAAGACACATCCAAGAGTATAAATACAGTTCAAAACAGTCATAGAAAGTAAGATGCACCCAAATGTGGGCACTGCCTTCCAAGGGGATAGTTAGTCTCATGTAACATTTGCTGTTCAAGTTATATCTCAAAAGGTTGCTAATTACCTCACCCCCCCCCCACCTTCCTCTCTCTTTTGTAAAGACATAAAGGCAAAGTGGCTCTGGGGTGCCTTGTTTGGTGTTATAAATATAATCTGATAAAGTGAAACCAAGGGCCTCTGAGGATGCCCAAGGACTTTCCCCTGTGGATCTGCTTCTGATTATTTTTCTAGAAAAGTAGACATTTACAAGCAGGAAAGAGAGGCAGGCCTTTAACACTGGGAAATTATGCTGGAATTCTTGCTTTGTTTGTAGAGGCTTTAGGTAGATTCTAGAGTGAGAGCTTTCTCTCTCTCTTCTCATGTGCCCTAAAATTTCCTTGCCTTTCTATACCGAATCAAAATGAAGCAACCGATGTAAGCACTGTGATTTTGGATGTTCAGAGTAGATATGATGCTGTCTATGAACTAAAACCTACAAGTAGAACATTATGATAGGCAGATGGGGCCCAGGGGTCCGGCTCAAACTAAGGCACCAGCCAAGGACAATACAGGAGGTAAACTTTAAACCCCTACCCCGATCTAGCCAATGGACAGAACATTCTCCACAGTTGAGTGGAGAGTGGAGTATGACTTGCACATGAACTCTGGTGCCTCATATTTGACCATGTTCCCTAGAGGGGGAGACCTGGTTGCACTCAGAGGAAGGATAGCAGGTTACCAAGAAGAGATTTGATACCCTATGAGCATATACAGGGGGAGGAGGTCCCCCTCAGGAACAGTGATAGGGGAGGGGAATAAGGGGAAAATGGGAGGGAGGGAAGAATGGGAGGATACAAGGGATGGAATAACCATTGAGATGTAGCAAGAATAAATTAATAAAAATATTTAAAAAATGTGTGAACACACATTTTGTACTATGCTATACATATTATTATCCAGAAGACCCATGTCTGATACACTGAACGTGTCTGATTTATCTGTGAGCACTCACTAGGACAGAGGTAATATCTGAAGTTCTAGAAATAGGTGGAAATACCCCGGATGCTGATTTAATGAATTAAAAATTATGAGCAGAGAGTTTCTGGAAAAGCCTACATAGCATAGAAGAGAAAATGCTTCTGTCACTTGTCAGTTCTTCAACTTCTTCTCTCTGCCTTTGAACCCCATTAAATGTCAGCAATTGAACCTGCCTACACAGACACCTTAAAACCTAGGGCTTTGCACTGCATTTCTATGAGAGGGTTCTTTATATCTTATTTCAAGTTATGCACTTTCTGGGCCGTTTTCAGTTAAAAATTGGACTTCTATGATAATATAAAAATCAGACTGGTTTAAATTTCAGTGTCCAATGTCAGGACTATTTTGATACATACCTTTTTTATCATTGAAATACTTAAAACAATTTTAGTGCTAGTTAGAAAATAATTTCAGTTATTCATACAATATTTGCATGTAACTGAAAGTTATTATTTTATATACCTATTTTTCTTCTAAGTTTTCAAAATATATGTATATATTTCAAGTATGTATGTATGTATGTATGTATGTATGTATGTATGTATGTATGTATATGTGCTATTTACAAAGGCCTTTAAATATAGTAGAGCCACCTTACATTGACTACTCTACCCTGCCCTCCCATTCTAGAATTCTTTTAATTTTTTCTTTTCCTCCTCCTCCTCTGGTACTTTCTCTTCCTCCCTTGTTGAGACAAAGTTTCTCAGTGTAGCCCTGGCTGTTCTGTAACTTGCTTTATGTAACTAGCTGCTCTTTAACTCAGAGCTTAGCTTGCCTTTCTCCCTAGTGCTGGAATTAAAGGTGTGTGCCACCATTGCCTGGCCCTTTAACTCTTTTTATTTCATTGTTCTCCTTTCCCATTTATATATACATATTATAAAGAGAGTTAAATGCACTTAGCCTATAATAGGGAATAACGTTCCCCCCAGATACTAAAGATTATCAAATAAAACCCAATGCAAAGTATGCTTCACACATTTTGGAATAGTTGTTTGGTTGGATACATTAACCCTGGCAATCATGGGTAGGCCTTCAATCCAGTCAGTCTGGCTACACACCCAAGTTTTGTGCTGCTATTTCATAGGTGTATGTTGCAAGCAAGTCACCATTATAGATTGACGAACTTGTATCTGGGTTGGTGTTTAACCTTTTTGCTCTGATAGCATACACAGAAACTTCCAGTACCTTGAACTGGAAGGGGTGAAGGTTCTAGGTAGGCACCAGCCCAGCTTCTCTGTGTTTGCTGAGTTATGCTTTTGTTGCCTTAAGCAATGGGGTCTTTCTATTTGTTTGTAGAGAGGAATTAATAGTCTTGACAAGAGTCCAAATGTTTGCGAGTTTATATTGGGGTCATTTTGGCCAACCACTCGATTAGATGTGATTCATTCCCAGCATTGATGGTTTCCTTTGGTGGTGAGGTGTCTAGATGAGGATTTTGCTCCCCCTGTTATGTTGTGGTTCCCTTTAGCTTTCTTTCATATATGGATATAACTTAAGAAGCTTCAAGAATATTAGATTTTCATGCAACTCTCAAAAGACCCTGAATTTCAGCTTTACCTCTCTTTATTCCCTCTCTTATCCTTCCTCTCACCCACATCTCCATTTAATCATCCAGTTTCAGTACTTTTCTCCTGTCCATCCAGAGCTATAGATTCTATTTCCGCTTCCTGGGCAGATTCGCACCCCTCCTTAGTCACTTGTTCTATACTCAACTTCTTTCATATATATTATAGCCCAACTATCAAAGACTTAACAGTTAACATCCACATTAAGTGAATAAAATCTTAAGATGCATATTTTACTTGGATTTTCTTTGTTCTGTGCTCCCCCGAATGTACTCATCTATACCTGTTTTTAAAGTCTATTTTTGGCTAAATGTGAAATGTACTTCTAACTAATTTTGGTATTTTACATCAATTTGAAAATTATGAATGTTTTCACTATCATCAATCACTGCCCATGATCTGCCTCTGAGTATGTAAAGATGTGCTGTGCTCACTAAGCACGGAAATAAACTATGTTTGTAATCAATGTTCAGAACAACAGCTAAAGATGAAGCATATAATATAATTCTTTATAACTACTAAACCCAAATACAAACTCTTTCAGCTAATATACCTTAACTTTTTATTTTATCATTGTTTTTAATTCTCCACATTGAATGATAGTTCCACAATATTGTAATTCCTGTGATTTAAAAGTGTATATTACAAGTAAGTTACCCTGGATATTTTTATTAATATAAAGTTCACTAGAATGAGATAACCAAGTTTTGAATTTGTATTCTCCAATTTACTATTTTTCTGAGATTATATAAGGTATAAAACCATCTTCAATTAAAACAACTTGATTCATATTCAACACAAGGTAATAGCAGCTTTTTGTAATGTCACTGATAGGATTAAATTACACATTACAGGGCTGCTTCACAACGCTACACACCGTCAAGGCTTATATTAAGTTTCTGTATAGAATATGTCTTAAGTAAAACAACTTTAACAATAGAGGACTGTGGATTTGGACAATGGCTTTGCCCTTCGCTGACTATACTGCTTACTTGGAAGAATAGAATCATTTCTTTTCCACATGTTCACCGCAGATTGTGGAAGTGTGCTCCAGAGTAAATCGGTTTTCACTGTCACGTTGTTTATAACATTTACAAGGCATAAGTCCTAAAGAGCATGCTTTTTCCTACAGAGTGGGGTAAGTATATTAAATGCATGAGGTTTCTAGCTTGTTACAAGAGTATAAGGCAACAAAACCAGATGAAGAACAATTGCGCAAGATTACGGTGATCTTTGCTGTAGATTCTGTTGCTGAGAGGCAGCTGATTCTGACATTCTCATTTCAAAGGACAGTACTGCGCTCTTATCATTTTCATCACCTTTATTGATTTCTCAAATGTTTGAATATGGTCTCCTAATTGTTTATTTTCTGCCTGGCATACTTCGTGACTTCCCATGTACTCAATTCAATCCAATTATCTTCATTATTATTATTAATTGTTCTTTTCCCATATCTTATTTCAAGTATTAACTTCTCAAAACTTATAGAATAATCCCTGTCTATATATAAAACTCACTTAATTCGTCAGGAAAGGAGTTCATAAGTATACAGTAGTACTTACTAATTGTAACTAATTAACAGGTCAATCAATGTTACAAAACCAAGTAAAATTAATCATGTCACAATACAGTAAATTAACAGTGCATTATAAGGATTTGTGTTGCTTATGAAACATCACTATTCCTTTGTATATATTTGTGTATCTGTGTTTATGTGTGTGTCATGTTTCGGTGTCATATTATTTATTGTGGTGCATAATATAGAATTTTCTTATTAACCTAAGTTATAAGGTGAAAATAATGCATTAGGAATGAAAATTTTTGCATTTTCTGAGTTCTGTGGAAAAATAGAAATTGAGACCATTACCATCATAGACTGTTCAGTTTTAAGCTTTTCAGTAATTTCATATGAAGGCTTCATTTTAGTCTTTAGGTAAATGAGAATGATTCCTTATTTATACAAAGAAAGTGGTGAATTCAATCCGATGTATTCTTACCATATTAAAAAACATGTTTTTCTTATATTCTTTATAGTCACTCCAATCTCAGATATGAGAAATCTTTTGATATTACTTAGATCTTAAGTTTGTTTTAAAATGTAAAGGGCAAAAGTGAATTAAGGTCTTCATTAAAAAGATAAATATGTTCATTTTGAAGTCATCATCTTTTAGACTACTTATGTCTGAGCTTCAGTTAATATGACAGTAAAAGTGAAGAACATCGTCTCTCTTGCTACTTCATCTACATTTTTGAGTATGATGTACTCATTATCTGTATCTCATTCATCCCCATCTGTGAGAATTGCATAATCATTGGTAAAGACAGAAAACCTAGGCTTAAAAGTTCTGATAATTATTTGTACATATTTCTCTCTTTGTTCACTTTTTAAATACAGCTCATATGTTTTTTAAATACATAGATTCCAATCATTATTCCTTATCTTTGAATAGAAAAATTTTACATATTTAGAATCTCTTGCTCTTGAGGCCCCTGCAAGAAGAATAGCAAACAGCTGTAGAACTCATGGAATGTGGCCCACTGGTTAGGATAATCATTATGGGTGAGCCTTAGAAAGCCAAAGCCCTGAGGACTACATGTCCTGAGGATTTCATGCTGTTATGGACAATAACTCTCCTTGTTTTCCCTGTAGCCTTTATAATCTTTCTAATAGATGAGTTGTGTGAGAAATCTAAGGGGGCTTCCAGCACCTCAGTGCACAGCATCATTGTCACTCACAATAATAATGCTTGGTCTCAATAGGATGTCCTCCCCTCTGTCCCAGTTTCCTGGTTAGTGAAGGCTTTCGTGGGACATGCCCCTTGGGCTAGTATATGCAGATATAAGTGAGTATATACCATTTGATTCTTTCTGCTTCTGGGTTAACTCACTCATTATGATCATTTCTAGCTCAATCCATTTATCCACAAATTTCTTCAGGCATTGCTGCTGGAACAGACTAATGATTCAAGCACCACTTTTGAAAAGAACCTAGCGGTGTAGATAGTTAGCAATGATCATTTAGTAAAAATTTGGAAAAATACATTGTTTAGCACGGTTAGGTAAAGATGTTTTTTCTAGTGGCAAGGATGTAAAAAATCTTAGAGAACAATTTGAAGTTCAGAAAGGCACACTTTTAATAGTAAATATAGGAACTATTTGAAGTTGGCAATCAAGAATAAAAGCCCAAAATATCACTGGCGTTTGTGACTCTTTCAAGCTAGGCTGATGACTGAGTTGATAATTCATTTTCTTATAGTCATTTTTGCCTTCAGCTTCCTGATAATATTTAATAAAATTATTAATTAGTAGATGTGTATCTTGAAGACTTAAAATAGAAATGGTTGATTTTTTTATATATAATAGTTTAGATTTGAGATCTTTGGATATTTCCATATGATTACCTTTTAAGATAATTGATTCTTTCTTTGTAACTGAAAACTGCAGCCTCCCAGTAAAGAAAAAACTGGCTAAGAAGTTATCTTGCTTTCTCATGCTTTGCTAATCTATGAGTTGTTTAATTACAGACATATATGTGTTGTTAGGAATAATTTACTTTTCATTTTTGTTTCTTACTCATAATATATAAAATATAGGTTATATGAGGGTATTAGATAACATGGTTTTCTTATGTATACTTACTGTAATTGGACACTTAAAGAAAAATAGAATGGCTAGATCTGGGTAGGGGTTTAAAGTTTACTGCCTGTTTTGTCTTTGGCTGGTGCCTTCGTTTGAGCGGGACCCCTGGGCCCAAATCTGCCTATCATAATGTTCTACTTGTAGGTTTCTAAGACCCTCTGGATCCTTCTACTTTGCTATTCTCCCATGCTTCTCTCATTTAGAGTCCCAATAGGATGTCCTCCCCTCTGTCCCAGTTTCCTGGTAAGTGAAGGCTTTCGTGGGACATGCCCCTTGGGCTAGTATGCAGATATAAGTCAATGGTCAGAACTTTCTCCACAGTTGAGTGGAGAGTGGGATATGACTTTCTCACGTACTCTGGTGCCTCACATTTGACCATGTCCCCTGGAGGGGGAGACCTGGTGGCATTCAGAGGAAGGACAGCAGGTTGCCAAGAAGAGACTTGATACCCTACGAGCATATACAGGGGGAGGTAATCCCCCTCAGGAACAGTCATAGGGGAGGGGAATAAGGGGAAAATGGGACGGAGGGAAGAATGGGTGGATATAAGGGATGGGATAAACATTGAGATGTAACAAGAATAAATTAATAAAAAAAATTTAAAAAAAAAAAAAGAAAAAGAAAAATAGAATGTCACACATTGTGAATTTTGTACTGCTTGAAAGATCTTACTGGGATCTGTAAACTGTGGGAGAAAAAATTAAGTTGTTGGAATCTTTTTCCATCTGCATAGATGTCTCTCTCTCTCTCTCTCTCTCTCTCTCTCTCTCTCTCTCTCTCTCTCTCTCTCTCTCTCTCTCTCTCTGTGTGTGTGTGTGTGTGTGTGATTAAAATACAGTAGGAAGTAATTAGTGTTCTGTCCTGAACACTTATATTCCACTTAGGTGCCCTGCATTCCTATAAGTTTTATCTTCCTTTTGGGAGGCTTTTCCCCCCTTAATTTACTTTCATCTTTCTAATTTTGTATCAGAGTTTTGCACTTTGGGTTGCACTTCCTTGTCATTCTCTGCACAGTGGGTGACCTTGGCTTGTGGATCCTGAAATGAGAAGGTTGGAGGCTCAAATGGCCCAGAGTAAAGAGACCTGAGGTTGCTGTGAGCTAGGGAGAAACAGACTTACTGGGAGGCAGGTTTCAGTGAGACAGATTGTTTAATTGAGTGGAACAAAGGCTATTTAATCCTTTGGGAGTGTGTAGGGGCCTTTAGAATAAGTGTGCATCGTTGACAGGGCCTAATGTTCTGGGAATTCCTGATTTACATGAAGAGGAATTCCAGGTGTTTGCTGGACATGGTCTTATAAGGAGGGAGGAAGTTTAACCTATAACCTGGCCTCAGGCTTCATGACCACCTCAAGGACAGCACAAGTTGGGGGTTTTAAGGCTGTTTGCAACAGGGACAAAACCTGTTCTATTCCTGCTAGTCACAAGATCAGATTTTTGGGTTTGGACAGGCCTTGCCTGAACTCTTGCTACAGACAACCACCTCAAGTCACAGGGCTCCTTGGTTTCACAGAGTTTAACATGAAAACAAAACAATTCACTTGTCTATTATTTATGTGAATGTGTCTTTTTTGATTTTTACATTAATTTTGTATTGGTTTTTAATTACTCATTACAAATTATCATCTAATTATGTACCTAATAACATAGTATGAGAATATATTTTACCATTGTTGTAGAATGTTTCCATTTCATCATAAGGGTTAGAGGGAAACTTCAAAGAGATTTGGCTGTATTTTACTTTTTAACCAAGAAGGTAACAAAATTAAAGATGGCTAAAAAGTTCCTCCTAATTCCTTGCTGAGCAGTGAAAGGTATAGTGGCCTTTTCTTGACCTATGTTATGAGCTTGACCAGCAGAAAGCAATAGACTGAGATTCACTATATCTGAGCCTTGCAGCTTCCATTCAGGAATGTTTTATTAGAAATCCATCACCATAGGAGAAACTAATCCTGACTGTTCCTTGGAGAGCTGAGAGAAAGTCTAGGCTACTGATAAAGAGGAAACACAGATGTTCTAGAAGTAGGGAGGACCAAAGAAGAAGATGAGTCTGAAGGGAGAAATGGAGAGGGTCAGGAGGCCGACGAGGAAAAGAGGGGAGGAAGAGAGACAGAAAGTCTTTCTGCCAAACCACAGAAGTTTCCCCACCCACATACTGCAGCTACATGAATGAAAAGGCCTTAGGGGATTCTTCCCACAGTCTTACTCACCACACATTTATAATACATATTAAAGAGAATCTCCCATATAAACCTCTCATCTCCAGAACCATAGAGAATGGCACAGATTGATGAGTCCAGCCATTAAGAAGTGGGGCAATTTGTGAGAAATGCAGAAAACAGCAGCAGTGGTGATGCACTACTTCTTCTAATCTTTTAGTTTATTTGTATCTTTTTCATACACATGTATATCATTCCACATATATACAATAAACTACCTATAGCAAGAATAACCATGACAGTTGCTTTTTAAAGCCTTTGGTCAACTTTAGAATTTAGGATGGCTGAATCTCTGCTTTTACCCCTTATCTTTTTGAATTTGTCAGTTTTTCCTGCCTTCATATGTACTGTTTTCTTCTTCTTCTTCTTCTTCTTCTTCTTCTTCTTCTTCTTCTTCTTCTTCTTCTTCTTCTTCTTCTTCTTCTTCTTCTTCCTCTTCTTCCCCTTCTTCTTCTTCTCCTCCTCCTCCTTCTTCTCCTTCTCCTCCTTCTTCCTTTGCCTGTCTCCCTTCTTCTCCTTTTTCATTAATTTATTTGTTCATTTTACATCCCAATAGCAACCCTACACACAGATCTGCTATTAGTCCCACCCTTCCAAACACTTTCCCCATAACTTCTTTCCCTGCCCTACCTCACATACAAGTAGAGTCCCACCCTGGACATGAAGTAATGTCAGGACTAAGTGCCCCTCTTTCACTCAGGCAAGCCAAGGCAGCCCTGCTAGGGAAATGTTATCCAGCAAGAGGTAACAGAGTCCACTGAGAGACAACCCCACATGAGAACCAAGCAGCTCATCAGCTTTATAAGTGTAGGGCGTAGGACCATCCCATGCATATTCTTTGGTTGGAGGTATAGTCTCTATGAGCCCCCATGGACCCAAGTTAGTCAGCGATATATGTCTTATTATGTTGTCCTTGACCCTCCAGCGCCCTTGATCCTTCCTCTAACATTTCCACAAGACTTCCTGAGTTCTGCCTAATATACTGGGTGAAGACTCTCAGATGGCGGTTATGCTAGGTTCCTATCTCCAAGGATAGCAGAGTATCATTAACACTGTCAGGTATCATAGTTTGAGCAGGACCCCTGGGCCCAAATCTGCCTATCATAATGTTCTTCTTGTAGGTTTCTAGGACTTTCTGGATCCTTCTACTTTGCCATTCTCCAATGCTTCTCTCATCTAGAGTCCCAATAGGATGTCCTCCCCTCTGTCCCAGTTTCCTAGTAAGTGAAGACTTTCATGGGACATGCCTCTTGGGCTAGTGTGCAGATATAAGTGAGTATATACCATTTGATTCTTTTTGCTTTTGTGTTAACTCACTCATTATCATCATTTCTACTTCAATCCATTTGTCCACAAATTTTGGGAATTCTTGTTTTTAATAGCTGAGTAGTATTCCATAGTGTAAATGTGCAGTAAACTTCAAACCCCTACCCAGATCTAGCCAATGGACAGGGCATTCTCCACAGTTGAGTGGAGAGTGGGGTCTGACTTTCACACTAACTCTGATGCCCATATTTGACCACGTCCCCTGCATGGGGAGACCTGGTGGCACTCAGAGGATGGATAGCAGGCTACCAAGAAGAGACTTGATACCTTATGAGCATATACAGGGGGAGGAGGTCCCCCTCAGTCACAATCATAGGGGGGAGGAGTAAGGGGAAAATGAGAGGGATGGAGGAATGGGAGGACACAAGGGATGGGATAACCACTGAGATGTAATGAGAATAAATTAATAAAATATATTAAAAATATTGTCAGGTATTGAGTCTTTCTTACGGGCTAGGTCTCAACTTGGGCTGGTTATTGGTTGACCATTTCCTCATTCTCTATTTCATCTTTTATCCCAGCATGACTTGTAAGCAGGACAAATTTTGGTTGAGGGTTTTGTGAATGGATTGATGTCCCCTTCCCTCCCCTGAAAGTCTTGACTCTTCAGTCTCAGTATCCCCTTACTGCTAGGAGTCTTAGTTGGGTCACCTCCATATCTTCCCCAGAGCCTCCTCAGTCCCAGGTCTCCCCAGCTTCTGCTTGAAATATCCCAATATCAGTTTCTCTTCTCTCTCCCAACACTCTCATTCCCGATGAGTTCCCCCCACACCTGATTCCCCACCCCCATTCTCCTCTCCACCCATTCTCTCACCCACCTCTCTCTCTCTCTCTCTCTCTCTCTCTCTCTCTCTCTCTCTCTCTCTCTCCCTCCCTCCCTCCCTCCCTCCCAATGTCTATGATCTCTAGTTTTATTTCCTTTTCTTAGTGGAATTCTAACAACCTTTCTTAAACACTACTTGTTGCTTAGTTTCTTTGTGTTTGTTGGTTGTAGCATGTTTAACCTGTACTTTATGGCTAATATCCACTTATGAATGGGTACATACCATGTATGTCCTTCTACGTCTAGATCAACTCTCTCAGGTTGATCTTTTGTAGTTCCACACATTTGGGGCAAAGTTCATGATGTGAATGATTTTAATAGCTGAGTAGTATCCCATTGTGTAAATGTAACACAAGAAACTAAAGAACAGCAAAATTAATTACCCAATTGAAAAGTGGGATACAGAGCTAAACTGAGAATTCACAACAGAGGAATCTGTAATGGCCAAGAAGCACATAGAAAATGCTCAAAGTCCTTACACATCAGGGGAATGAAAATCAAAAAGACTCTGAGATTCTGTTTTACACCCATCAAAATGAATAAAATCAAAATCTCAAGTGACAGCACATCCTGGTGAGGTCCTAGGGCAAAGAGGATACTTCTCTACTGCTGGTGGGAGTGCAAACATGAACAATCACTTTGGAAATTAATCTGGTGGTTTCTCATATAATTTGGAATAGTTCTACCTCAAGGCATGGCTATACTATTCCTGGGCATATAACCAAATCTCAAAGACATTTGCTCAGTTATGTTCATAGCAGCTTTATTCATAATAGTCAGGCCCTGGAAACAACCTAGATATCCCTCACACAACAGAAAAAACATATATGCACTGTCATAAGAAATACCTTTTATATAAGAATTTTTCTATGTCTTCTTAGTTTTCTTCTGTCCCATGACACTCTTCAGGAATTACTCTCTAGCTTTTAATTTAAAAGTATTAAGCATGCTGAACTTAAATGTCATTTTCTTTGTTTTTACTTACTTGTATCATGACCTTCTTAGATTTTTAAGAGATATTTTTAAAAAGTTTTAAAAATATATTCATTATGAATTTAATAAATTTTCTATTATTTGTGTGTGTGTGTGTGTGTGTGTGTGTGTGTGTGTGTACATGCATGCCTGTGTGTGTGCGAGTGTGTGTGTGTGTGTGTTGTTTTTGGGTGTCAGTGTGCCCTGAAATATATACAGAGGCCAAAGAACAATCTGGAGTTAGGTCTCACCTTTGCATATGTTCTCAATGGAACTCCAGTTTCAGGCTTGCATGTCTATGCCCTAGGTATTTATCTGGTTGTTTTCTTTGTTCAGACAAATTTTCTCTTTCCTTCTATGCTTCAAATCCATGCTCATTAAATCTCTTCTTAATGCCTCATTTGTCACTAGCATACACTTTACTGCAATCAACAACCTCTTCATTTTCTCAAATTGAGATTGTATCAATTTGTTAACTCCAAAATTTATACTGTATTTATTTATTTAATTGCCATCTTATGTCTACTGTTGGTCTTTCTCAGGAGTTCTTATGTTTTTACATAGCACATTAAACTGTCCATGAATGTGTTTATGATACAATGGTTTGGCAATATACTGTCATCACTGGTTGTCACACTATAACAGAGTTTCAACCTCATAAAAACTGACGCATACCTGAAAACAGAGATCTCTTGTGTGAATTACCACAAACTTAGAGAAATTCATGACCTTGACACACTGGATGCCAGCGTTAGTCATGGTCTGTTCTGTGCCAATGAAAATTATATATATATTTAGAAATTACCAAAAATCTTGTGGTGGGGAAATAATCCAAGTATAGATTCTACTTATGGAGACACATTTTAATTCATTTCTCAATATAGTCACATTTACATTGAGGATATAGATTAAAATAAAGAAAATTAAATGTAATTACAAATTGAGTCACAGAGTTACCTGTGGCCCAATTTTGAATTAAATATTTTTGAATTAAATATTTAAGAATTAAACATAATATGTCTTATGAAACAATTACTCTGAAATGATTATCTATGATACATTCAGTGCTAGGTAGTAAATTTATAGCAGCATTTTTACACTGTAATCAATTTCAAAATCAAATATGACATTATTATGTGTATGCATCAAATCGTTAGCGCTTTTCTTGATAATGCACCATTGAAAAATTGAATAAAAGAAATGGTCTACAAGTCCAAACTTAGCATATGACTTTCAGCAAAATGTTAGGCTTACAGCTAAGCTGTGCATCTGTGGATATGGCCAGATGGCTTTGTTGTAGCTATTTAGATTGAAGAATCTATAATAAGAAGCCCCTACTTAGTTAACTTATTTTGGGAGTACTTAGCTTAAACATGTGGTTGGAACTTCAAGCACATTATTATCATATGTTTATGCTTAATGTGTATGAGTGAGTCTGTGCATTCATTGGTATTTACATAGCTGATTTAAATTAGCAACTTCCAGGTGTAGCATATCTTGTCAGTACACCTTTTAATTTTTGTTTCCCCTTGAAGAACATTAATTACCTTTTAAAGTCATATTCAATTCTATTAACTAGTGTGGGTATGTGTAGATGCTAGATGTAAGGTTTTGGTGATATGATAAAAGTTGAGAGAAGAAATTTGAGTAAACTACAAATAATATAAACCTCATGATTCAAGAGAAAGTAAAAAAGAGACAAATGATAAGTGAAAATACAGTATTGGTTTCCTTTAAGATTATAGAATCAAATACATGTACCATTGCAAATCAAATGTTTTTGTTATGTAGAGAATTTACATATTTTTCTCCTATATTATTTCATGTAATCTTCTGAAATGTGTCAATGAATTTAAAAGAAATACATCCATTTATCTATAAGAAATAAATTCCAGATTATATACAACAACAACATATATAATTTGTTAATATACATTTTAGAATACAAATATTCCTTTAACATATTTTCATTATTTATTGGTGGTAATAAAATTCAACACAAAATTTGAAGCTATCTTCCTATAGTGAACAGTGAGTGACTTCAATATTTCATATACACAGAATTCTAAGAATTGTTGTTAAACAAACCCTTTTTTTTCTTAGAATACTCATGATATACCTTTGTGTGACTCACGTCTACATAGAAAAAATCACCGTATATTCTACTTCTGCTCCCATCAAATCACACTCATTCTTCTTTACTGTCCACCATAGAATAATAACTATCTCTTCCCTGACAATATCCAAAAATTGACTAAGTAATGAGAAAGGTTACATTGGTATCACAGTGCAAATCATCTTGTGACTATATTTGGATATTATTTATTCTAGTTTCATTTTTCGACATCTCAGTGTCGAACTTCATACATAGTACCAATTACCTATATATTTATTGCTTTTAACTCATTAACTCATTGACTTAGCTACAGAAAGCTCATGAAAGCAATGTGAAGTTAGAGACTATATGTTTTTCCACTACTGAGTACCATATAAAAGCCACAGATAATCTAAGACCAGTGGTCAAAGGGAGAGATCAGTGATTTAAGAGTTCAGATTGAAGAGAATTCATAAATTTTGGAGTTATGCTATTCAGGAACAACTGGAACAGGGGATCAGATGTAGCAAGTGATGGAATTAAAATGAAAGATAAAGGAGACAAGAAAAAATGCCTTATTCTTTCTCCCCCCTTTAGGCGATTTACAGTACTTACCCTGTATTTTATCTAGAGCCTAGCTATCAATATAGTGTAGGAAATGTTGCTAAGGAGACCAGAGGGTGCATGTGCTTAGGTGGCAGCACATACAGTGTATACTGTGATGAGAGCCACAAAAAAAACTTACTGCCACATTCAATTGAAACTGCTCAGTGAGGACTTGTGAATATTCTTGCTACTGTGACAGGAATCACATTGACGCAGCAATGAGTAGTACTTATTTGGTTTTTTTTTTTTTTGGTTTTTTTTTTTTTTTTTTTTGTTTTTTAATCTCAGTGGAAGTTGTGCTCATCCCTGATCAGCAATATGAATTTAGTTAGATTTTTGAAATTTAGAAAAACACAAAGGGAGTCTCCAATCATCTGAAATGTTGCGTTCTGCAATGACTTTTGTGCCTACAAATGAAAGGGTCCTGGTTTCCATTTTCTCAGTGGCAGTGGGTTAAACAGTAGCAAAGCAGCAGAAACAACAGCAGTAAACTTAGTGTATCAAGAAATGGCCCTACAGATGCACACTGAAGAAACTCGTAGGACCAATTTGATCCTTGAACTTTAGTCTTCAGACTTCCTCTTCTACTCTAGTCTAGTATAAGGAAAACTCAATGCTAATGCCTTTTCATGCTTGTCTTTTCACTCAAGAGCTGTAAGACCTGTGTTAGTCTGTCCTGGTTACAAGTGTGAAAAAAGAAAGTTCTAATAATGAAGCAGAATTTAAAAAGACATATGATGGTACCAGTTAGGGAAATTTAACAGATTATTGCTTCAGAAAGGATCTAATTAAATGGATGTGTTGATCAATTTTATTGAGTTTTTTGATTGATATTATTAGGAAGCTGTAGGTTAAGGAAAACTGACTAATTGAATGAAATGGGCCACCGAGGCTTATTCTTGGCAATAAGATCTTACTTTGGCTAATTCAAACTACTGTTTTCTCCTTTTCTGTCTGGATTGAAGTAAACGATCTTCTACCAAACTCTGATTCCACTGTAATATTTTATATATGAGAACAGAGTCATATTACTGTGGTATAAACCATTTGAAATCATGGGGCATCATCAATATTTTCTGCCTTAACATTTTTCCAGTTGTTCCTTGACACATTTTAGTCACATTGATGCAAAAGTAACATAGTTACCTGAAGTCAGCATATAACCATTTCATTCTCTGCCTAATAGTTTATGTGTCTACAGTCCTTTTTAAAAATTACTGTTCTCTTTTTATTTATTTATTTATTTATTTTTAATATATTTTATTAATTTATTCTTGTTACATCTCAATGGTTATCCCATCCCTTGTATCCTCCCATTCCTCCCTCCCTCCCATTTTCCCCTTACTCCCCTCCCCTATGACTGTGACTGAGGGGGACCTCCTCCTCTTGTATATGCTCATAGGGTATCAAGTCTCTTCTTGGTAGCCTGCTATCCATCCTCTGAGTGCCACCAGGTCTCCCCATGCAGGGGACATGGTCAAACATGGGGCACCAGAGTTCGTGTGAAAGTCAGACTCCACTCTCCACTCAACTGTGGAGAATGCCCTGTCCATTGGCTAGATCTAGGTAGGAGTTCAAAGTTTACTGCACCTATTGTCCTTGGCTGGTGCCATAGTTTGAGCAGGACCCCTGGGCCCAGATCTGCCCATCCTGATGTTCTTCATGTATGTTTCTAGGACCCTCTGGATCCTTCCATTTCCCCATTCTCCCATGCTTCTCTCACCTAGAGTCCCAATAGGATATCCTCCCTCTGGACATCCTATTGAGATTCTATGTGTCTATAGTCCTTAAACAAAAAAATCATGTTAGCATTTCTGTCTGGTTGCTTCAATGGTGACAAATCTTTAAGCTAAGAATCGCTTATTGAAGGAAAGTACAGGGTAAATCTTTATCATCACTATCTCATTCATGTAGCAAAAGTTGTGTATCAGGTACTAGAGAGATGGCTGAAGGATGAAGCATACAGGTGCTCTTGTGGAGGAACAGAGATGGTTTCATGTACCTACAGAGAAGCTCATACCGGTTTGTAACTCTAGTTCCCAGGGATTGGATGCCCTCTCCTGGACCTTTGTGAGCATCAGGAATGCATGTGTTACATATACATATATACACTATAAAGATGATAAATCTTTTTAAAATATTACCTCAGTATAGGAATGACTAAGCTTTTCATCCCTCTCATTCTAAATTATCCAGGTACTGGACCATAGATAATCTTCAGAGAACTTTTTCATTACTTTATCCAAGTTCCAGAGCTGTGTCTCAAGAACTAACGAAGACTGCATTTAAACACATAAAGATATTCTTTGTGAAAAAACACTCACACATTAAGGGTCATGCATGAAAAATTATAATTAGGTTTTAATAACAAAAATGCTAAAGGTGAAACATATAAACCTAAAATTGGAAAATAAATCACCATTAGTTAACAATATATTTAAATGTAAATGTAATCTATGGAGAAGAATTTTTTTTTAAAAAAATTAATAAAAATGCCAAGAGCTGTCACATTCATCACACAGAAGTAATGAGAAAGAGCTCTGAAAGTAGAGGGAAAGAAATAGAAATTATATTCAAAGAAATTATGCAGGAAGCACATGAAAACTGTTCAGATCCTAAAAAGTTCAATCAAATTTAGAAAGGGTAAATGCAGAGAGATTAGCACAGCATGGTAAAATGCAGAAAGCCCAAAAAAAAAAAAAAAGGATATAACTTTTATATGTAATAAAAAAAGTGGGATTCCTTACAAACAAGAGGAATTTAATTTTGAGTAACAGGCTTTTCCTCATCAAACAATAGGGTCAAAAATCACTGATCATATACCCAAAGTGCTCAAGAGAAAGAGGGAAAAGAACCATAATATTCAACAAAACAAAACTGTGAACCAAAATTTTAGGTCCAGCAATATTTTCTTACTCCCACCTGGTGACTTCACTACTTTCATTCTTTCAAGTCCACTGATTTCCCTGAGGGTTGCTCATATGAGAATGAGTGGAAGGTTATTTGCTGGACCATAGACAATGTGCCAGTGGTTAGCCAACCAAAGAAAGAGGTCTCTCTTCCCCAGGTAATCATGGACTGCCAAAAGTTCCTCCAGAATATGTAGTATGTCTTGGATACCTACCCTCTTCAGGATGGAACGCCAACAAGCTCAGTCCTCAGCAAGCCATGTGAAAGGATGCATAGCTACTATGCTTTTGTGATTCCAACATCCATGCCCAGTTCATGTGTGGATGGGGATTTTTTAATCACTCTTCAGATCTTCTCTTCTTTCTAGGGTCCTTTCTCAAGGGTTGCTGAACTTTGGAGCAAGTGATGTAGATCTCAAATTAATGGTTAAATATACACCAGTCATTTATTTTCAGTACATTTACCAGATATATCTCCATAGTATCCACAAAAAGGAGGAGTACTTAAGGCCAAAGTTGAAATCATGACTACTCTATGGATATAAACAGAAATATTTAGAAGATAGTTTAACAGTACGCACATTTAGTAAAGTCACAGTAATATCCCTATATTCATGCTTCTGACTGATGTTTTGTTCTCCTATACTCAGTGCAATTCAGTCTATGATCCCAGATAATACTATGCAAGATGCTAAAGAGGGATACAGGCAGTAGTCCTTCCCAACTGTGTCATGTATGAACCACAATGATCAGTAGAACGACAGGGTACCACTAAAGGTACATTAAGTAGCACTCACATATTGCTTGCAACTAACAGCTACCTAATTGTAGTCAAGGGCCAGCAACATGAGAGAAATCTAGTGAGGCCAAGGATCTTAGAGAAGAATTCATGACCATCCATCACTTACTAGAGCCACATAAATCCTAACTCTATTATAAATCTTATCTTTCTTTATACAGACAAGTGTAGATACCATCCTTCTTCAAAGAAACTTTTCTTCACAGAAAATGGTAACGTTCACGAAATGAACAAGCAAACAAACAAAGAAAAGAACTGGAAACAATGCAGAGATGAATGAAGAATGGATCTTGGTGACGCCAGCCCTGTAAGTTGGCTCAGATTGAAAGAGCCTGAATACAAAAGCCTGTCGTGAAATATTCTGTCTTAGGTTGGGAAGAGTGACCAGGAGAAGAGAAAGGAGAAGGCTTTGATCTGGATGTAAAGCGACTATGTAAGTTAAAAATAATAATAAAAAATAAATTGCTACATAAAGTAGACCTGGAGAATCAAATTATTACAGATGTGCTAAATCAGAAAGGGGAAATTTCATGGACCACACCCCAGATAAGGAACTCCATACAAATAATGGCTGATGAAAAATGTAGAATTAGCCTATCCCCTGGATATTCATCTTTATTATTTATCCAATGCAGAGTGGCTAACTTTGAAACAATGTTCACAAAACCAAAGATAACGGGATAAGCATGTTGCAATTATATTTCTGTATATATATGCACATATTTGTATATATATTTATGTAAAAATAATAAAAAATCAACAGAGGCAATTGATTTGAGAGTGAGGGTTCCATTGGAAAAGTTGGAGGGAGGACACCTGAGAAGGGCTGGATGTAGTGAAAGGAAAGGGAAGAATGCTACATTCTATTTTAATTGAATGTGTAAAAAGTTAGACATGAATAACATTTTAATACTTAATAATTTAAATGGTATTGTCTAGTTTAAAAAAAGTTCAAGAAAAACATCTAAGTATGCTTCAGAAAGCTACAAAGTTACATATTTTACAACCATTAAGATGAACATTTTCAAAGGGAAACATAGCAAGAGATGTTGTTGACTATTGAGAAACATTGGAGCTTTAAACACCACTGGTAAGAACACAGAAGTAGACAACCACTTTGTAAAACATTCCTTAACTCCTCAAATGTGAAACATAAAGCTACCATTCTGTAGAGTAATGGTATTTTTGTGAATGTATTGAAGAGAAACACAATCATGCTTAAAAATGGAATGATAAATAATATTCACAGTAACATTTCCCGATATCCCAACCTTGGAAAATTTTCACATCATTATGTCTGAAGAAGAGGTCACCAAGATGTTGTTAATAAAACACTGGGAAATTATTTATCAAAAAATGAAATACTGGTTCATATTACAACAAGAATCAACTTTGAATAAATATATGCTAAGAAAAAAATAAGTAAAAACAGACATCATACTATAGGTTTCACCTTATTTTATATTTACAGAAAAGAGAAATTATAAAGAAAACTCGTGTTTGTCTAAGGCTGAGAAAATGGGATTTGTGGTGGTAATTTATACAATATTTCATTATGTGGCTATGAAAAATAATTTAAAAGTGATTACATTGATGCATTTTAAACTACTTGAATATAGTAAAATTTTCTAAATAAATATTAATGAGCACATTGCTCATTTGAATGAGGAAATGTACTCTTAGAATTAAATATTATTAAAAGTGATGGGAAATTACTGAAAAGGTATATGTGGAACTTAGGAAATTATAAAAGGCAATACGGTTGGCAACATGTCATTATTTTGAATCATCAAACACTGAGAGGAAAAAAAAAAACAGTCAAACACAGATGCCACTTTATTTTAAAAGATCAAATACAAGGCTAGCAAAAGCGCTTAGCAGGTGAAATCCATGTCCGTGCGTGCCTGACAATAAGAGGGTGATTCCTAAAACCAAGATAAAGCTGATAAACAGGATTTAACTACATAACATTGCTTTCTGACTGCCACATGCAGTGTTTGGCACACTCAAACTTGCACATACACATGCACATATACACACAAAACAAAATATTTTTCAATGAGTATGTATAGTGCTTTTTTTCTGCTTTTGGCTCCTCATTTTGTGTGTGTGTGTGTGTGTGTGTGTGTGTGTGTGTGTGTGTGTGTGTGCTTTTACTACTAGACAGGTTTTCATTAAATTTTAAACATCTGAATTTGATTTCCAACAGTGAGACAAACAGACACTATTTTCTGGACATGTTAACCATTAATTTGATCCCTTTCCCAGTATATGAGAATGAGTGTTCTTTCCCCAGAAGAACAGTCTAAACACCAAGAGGAAGATTTACCTTTGCAGCTGTTGGTTTTCCAGTGCACGTGACTTGGCTTTAATATCTCTTAAGTAGAGTTTATTTTGCAGAGAATCTGTTTATCTAGCCTTAGTACATGACTAAACCAGGAGTGTAATAGGAATGCATGACTTGAAAAATGCACAGTGCATAACTGAATATTTGAACATGTCTCAAAGCAGTGGAGCAACGTGATCCTTATAATCCAGTTTACTTTATTTTTTTTTTTCCCAGAGAGAAAAGGGCATGGTTAGCTAGGATTTATTTCATCTGTAATTCTCACATGACAAAATTTACTTTTAAGTTTAAAATGATGTTGTTTCAGTCCCTGGTGTCTAAATGTGATGAGAGCTGGAAAACGAGTTGGAATTGCAAACGTCTAATATTGGCATGGCATTTGCTTTCCATTTTCTTTAGTGTGCACTTGTGGGATGTTGCTGAATGTTAAAGCCTTGGCAAAGTCACTAGTGGGGAATGTCTATTTATTTCATGGGTAAGTAAGGAAATTTGAAGGCTGGGGTGTTTATTTTTCAAATCACTGATGATTAGTTTTATTTCCTTTGATGGTAATATATATTGCTGTACTCATATTGAAAAATGCTGAATTTTAAGCTCACTGAAGAGTTGTGTGTAAGAACACACTATTTTCATACAAGATATGAATCTGTAATTTTTTAATATGCCTGACTACTGTCTACAGTGAAGAGAGACTGAAAGTGCTAGTCACTTAGTGTCATGACAATCATGTTTCTGTTCCTATTTTCATCAATTTGGGTCTTTGGAAGCAATGCCTCACTTTGGTTTCCTTTGGTATAGCTACGTGAACTCTGGTTAAATATTTGTTTGGGATATTTTATGTGTAAAATAGGTTTATAATTAATTACTAAAGCTTTATGTAGGGGGAGAGGATACAGATGAGTCAACAGAGTATTTTCCTAACAATGATGAGGATCTGATAGATCCCAGCATGCTCATTAAAAACAATTAGAAAAAGAAAATTTTTTTGTATGATGCCATTCTTTTGAAATCCCAGCATCCATAAATAAAAGACATTATGATGCTGAGATTCTCTGACTACTCACTTGGTGAATTCCAGGCCCATAAGAAACTGTTTAAAAGCTCACAGTGGATAAGCTGTTAGTTTCTATCTACTGCAAGTAGAGGATAGGATGATGAGAACTGAGAAATGCATTAGCTTATTTACATGAAAATAAGTCGTTGGAAGTTGAATTAATACTATGCCCATTTTGCATATTATAAGCAGAGAAAGAGATTCATCAATCTTACCACATGGTGAACTTTGAAAACACAGTAAGAATTGCCTGTCAAGATGTGCTCACTGGTACAGTAGTGGCACAAATATCATGGGTGTAGCCAAATTCTTATTGACTTTGACATATAACTATTTATATAACAAAGTGATGTTTCATGGGAAATACAGAAGCCTTGGATTTACTTTATTCTTTAACGTTATATTTTAATAATTGGTAACTTAATTTATTAATAAAATATTAATGTATATTTGTTATTTTATATAACCTAAATATATGATAATAAGTATATAGTACATTAATATAATATATATTAAATAGTACAATATAAATAATATAGTATATTTTATTTATATTTTAATAATTTAGTAAAATTATTAAAAAATATTTACTTTTTTTTTCTTTTTCTTTCTTTTTTTTTATTAATTTATTCTTGTTACATCTCAGTGTTTATCCCATCCCTTGTATCCTCCCATTCCTCCCCCCCCATTTTCCCATTATTCCCCTCCCCTATGACTGTTCCTGAGGGGGATTACGTCCCCCTATATGTTCTCATAGGGTATCAAGTCTCTTCTTGGCTACTTGCTGTCCTTCCTCTGAGTGCCACCAGGTCTCCCCCTCCAGGGGACATGGTCAAATGTGAGGCACCAGAGTATGTGAGAAAGTCGTATCACACTCTCCACTCAACTGTGGAGAATATTCTGACCATTGGCTAGATCTGGGAAGGGGTTTAAAGTTTACCTCCTGTATTGTCCTTGGCTGGTGCCTTAGTTTGAGCGGGACCCCTGGGCACAAATCTGCCTATCATATTGTTCTACTTGTAGATTTCTAGGACCCTCTGTATCCTTTTATTTAAGGCAGGAGACACTGTCAAGAGAACAAAGCGACAGCCTACAGACTGGGAAAAAATCTTCACCAACCCTACATCTGACAAAGGTCTAATATCCAAAATATATAAAGAACTCAAGAAATTAAACACCACCAAACCGAATAACCCAATTGAGAAATGGGGCTTGGAACTAAACAGAGAATTCTCAACAGAGGAGTATCAAATGGCTGAGAAACACTTAAAGAAATGCTCAACCTCCTTAGTCATCAGGGAAATGCAAATCAAAACAACTCTGAGATTCCATCTTACACCCATCAGAATGGCTAAGATCAAAAACTCAAGCGACACCACATGCTGGCGAGGATGTGGGGAGAGAGGAACACTCCTTCATTGCTGGTGGGAATGCAAACTAATACAGCCACTTTGGAAATCTATCTGGTGCTATCTCAGAAAAATGGGAATAGGGCTTCCTCAAGACCCAGCTATTCCACTCCTTGGAATATACCCAGAAAAATATTTACTTTTATTATATGCTTATCAGTATGTTACAAGAAAGCCTTCCAACTGTTCATAACCAGAGATGGCTATATTATTTATAGTAAAAATAAAACTCCAAATAAACATTCTTCCCTTTCCATACCATCAAGTTAGTTATAATTATAATAGGTTACATTTTTGCAAATTAATATCTGTAGCAAACCTACTCAATGTGCTAGATTCCTTTCCTGTCTCTCAGGCAGTTGATAGTTTTGTGGGAGGCCTTAATTATGTAGCTTAAGATCGAGAATAATGTTTGAGTCAAAATAAATAATAATAGAATAAAAGAATGACTTTCAAATAAACACTTAGTGGGACTGGAGGTGATATAGAGGTTCAGAACATATACTATTCTTTGAGGGACTAGAGTAGTGCTCCAAGAAAAATCACAATTTATTTTAACCACCCAAATTAGTCAATGTAGAATTGTAACTACCATGCTAGTCAATGTAACTACAATTTGGGAGATATCTGAAACCTCTGAGCTCCACAGTCATCTGCACTCGGGTATTCACAGAACATGTACATATTTAAAAATAAATTTCTATAGAAAAATATTTATTTTTGCAAAGCTACTTATTTATAATAACTGTTATCTATATATAGACATCAATATAAATGTTTTGATATATTGATTACTGCTTAATTGTTCCAAGTTAAAAATAAACAGGAAAAATTGAAAAATAAAAACTTGTCAATTCAAAACATTAATGACATTTCCTTAAAAATATCTAGGATCATTTCCATATGGAACAAGGTAACATATACTCTGAACTTTAGAAAGTTTACAAAGATAATTCCAGTGATCCAAAAGAGTGAGACATTCATGTCACAGGCAGACATGCCTGCCTTGATCTTATATCCGAACCTGTGGTTTTATAATTCTATTTTTTCAAAAATCCACAACTATTTTCAAAGTTTTTATTGTTTTCCTTCTCTAAAATAATTGCCTTTAATTTTAGGATTCTTAACTATTTTATTGTGATACTTCTCTTCGGCCAGTGACAAATATATTATTGTAGACCATCCAAAATATTTGGGAAAAGTTAATAGGACATCTATATCTAAGAATTTTGGTTTAGGTTATAAAATATGCTTTAGAATTAGAATTATACCATGACTTTCTGATTCACTACTGAAATGTAATGGCAATTTTAGTTATTTAAAAAAAAAACTCTCTACTACAAAATTTCATCAATATCATTGCTTTTTCCTGGCATCATATATAATGATTCTCATATTCCTATTACTTTGAAGTTTTTTTCATAGTAGTTCTATTGCTGCACTCTAGGCATAATCTATAGACTTTTAATCAATATATAAATTTTATGACAGAGCCTAATAGACCGAAAGCTGTATTTCCCGTAGAATTGACTGTACAGTTACAAATAATTGAACCTCAGTAGATGAACCAATAGAACATATTAATAAATTCATTGTTTTTAATCCCTAGCATAGATCTAAGGTAGCACTGTTACCCAAGGCCATGTGGCTTAACTTCTTGCTTGTCATCTCCTGTGATACGTTATGTCACTGAGCTGTATTTTTCACTTTGATGTTTTCATACTTTTCTAAAGAATAATGATATTCAATAGATCTACAGGTGTTAGGACAGGATGAAAAGAGACAGGAATAAAATTTATACTGCAAGCAATTAGGGATGGAAACACTGAGGGAGAGGAGAGGAAGAGGAATAATGAAAATCATATATGGCTGAAAATTCTTCAAGGGAACACTTTACTATGCTTAAAATATATATGCTTATAGATATATAAATAAATTAATTTATGTCTCTTAGGAGAATTTTAATCACCCAGAGAGCCATAGACAATCCAGCAAAAAATACAGGTGCCAGGCATAGGAAGCTTCTCTTACAGTTGTTGCTCAGGAGAGTCCAAGAGACTACCAAAACAATATAGGCTATTAACATTGACCTTGGTTAACTCCTAGACCTTGAAGGTAAGATAAAATTGATGGGAGCACCACACACTTTAGAGACAGGGTTTGGGAATGACCTGGAAGCCTCCTCCCTGAGGAGTTATGGAAGGGCAAGGAAAGGAAGCAATGACTAGTCCCCACAACTGCTAGAGCAGCAACATATCCTCTATGGTGAAGTAGCAACACTATGAAATCGGATGTAAACAGCACCTGCCTAATTATACTTAATTTCCACTCAATATGAGAGAATAATCTCTAGTTAAAGAAAAAACCTGGACAATTAACCTAAGATAGATCAGATAGACCCCAGAAGAGAACCTACTAATTTAATATTCCTGAACAAAGAAAACCTTTAACCCTATATAAATACTTATTTCATAGATAAGTATTAAATTCATGCATCTTTAAAGAATCATTTTTGTTACAATTCACAAGGGTAATCCAGAAATGGTACCAAACTGTAGGGTGTATGTAACTATAGTGTACACAATCCTAATTAATCTATTTGCAATAATATCCTTATAACTAAGTATCAGAGAAAATTAAAGAAGGGTAGAATGTAAAAATTGTAAAAGACAGAAGACTAACAATGAAACATGACTGAGAAGCTACACACATAAACTCTAACAATATTATTACATGTACAAGAAAAGCATAGTGTCAATACCAGTTGACATTCCAACACAGAGAGAAAAAAATTCCGCATGGCCTCACCAATACAAGGAAGACTACGCTATACTTATAGGTAATAGTACTAGTTAAGGAGGTCCAAGATGGTGGCGCCTATCATGCGCTGTATCTGATCTACTGCACTGAGACCAAGGACCTGGGATGGGATAACAAATGAGTTGTAATCTGAATAAATTAATAAAGTTAAAATAAAAAATTAAAAAATAATACTAGATAAACAATACATCATAGATTTTGAGGGGGTATGGATGAAGTTGTAAGGGGCTGGGGCATGGGACTGAGTAATGCAGATTCAGTGGGCTGTATGAGGTTCTCTAAAATTATTAAATTAAAGAGGGAATATTCTCCACAGTTGAGTGGAGAGTGTGATACGACTTTCTCACGTACTCTGGTGCCTCACATTTGACCATGTCCCCTGGAGGGGGAGACCTGGTGGCACTCAGAGGAAGGACAGCAAGTAGCCAAGAAGAGACTTGATACCCTATGAGAATATATAGGGGGACGTAATCCCCCTCAGGAACAGTCATAGGGGAGGGGAATAATGGGAAAATGGGGGGGGAATGGGAGGATACAAGGGATGGGATAAACATTGAGATGTAACAAGAATAAAATTAATTTAAAAAATAATTAAATAAAAAAAATAAAATTTAACAAACCATGAAAAAAATAATAATATAAACATATAGAATACAACAAACATACATATAGCATTTTTAATTCATTTGGTTTTATGTTGTTAAGTTAATAAGAACTACTTGATAGGTCATTTGAGATGTTGATGTACATATCATGTTGTCTTAATTTTCCCCTGAAAATGAATATAATTTAAATGATTGCTATCCAGGAAAAATGTAGAAACTGTAAAGATGTGGTGTGTGTGTGTGTGTGTGTATGTGTGTGTGTGTATAGTGTGGAGTTATTGTAAAGGTTACACCCATCATAAGAGTCTTGGAAATGTGATTTTAGCTATTTTTGTAATGGAAGCTATTGTTTCTTTAAAAATTCAGTTATGATATATATATATATATATATATATATATATATATATATATATATATATATATATATATATGGTTTTGTTTTAATCCCAAGTGTGGTAAAAGGGGCTGCCTTTAGTTTGTCCATGGCTTATAACAATTTCTTGTGGTTTGAAGAGGGTGTTGTCTTTGCCAGTTGAAGTTGGTTTAATTCTGAGGCCTCTGAGAGGGTATAAATATGAAGGTCCAGAGAGAGGAAGAGGATGCTCTGGAAGAGAGGAAAACAGGCTTTGAGGGATGTTTCGAGAAAAAGAGACAGGACTGGTTCTAGGAGGCTGTCAGAGCAGGAAGAAGGCTGCTGGCTCACTGGAATGCCAGATATTCTGACTACTGAGATTGATATTGTCCCAAAGAACCCAATGACCTTAACAAGCCAAAAGGAGCCAAATAGCACTCTACCCCCTCTTCACTCTTTCTTTCCTTCCTACCTGGTGTTTTGGTATTAGAAGGGAAGTAGAAGTATAAAAACCCCAATAAAATAGATATGAAAAGGGAACTACCATGTATTTGTTTTTTCCCCTTTATCTCTTTTTTTTATTATTATTAATTTATTCTTGTTACATCTCAGTGTTTATCCCATCCCTTGTATCCTCCCATTCCTCCCTCCCCCAAATAGATGGAAAGAAAAAGATAAAAGTAATATAAATGGAATATACCATGTTTTTATGGGATTAAGAAATTACCTAGCCACCAGGCATCCCCATCCAGGGAACGTGGTCAAATATGGGGCACCAGAGTTCATGTGAAAGTCAGACCATAGGAAGGATAGCAGGCTACCAAGAAGAGACTTGACAGCCTATGAGCATATAGAGGGGGAGGAGGTCCCCCTCAGTCACAGTCATAGGGGAGGGGAGTAAGGGGAAATCGGGAGGGAGAGAGGAATGGGAGGATACAAGGGATGGGATAAAAAAAAGAAAGAAAGAAAAGGGACCTACAATTTTTCTCATAAATAACAAATAAATAAAATGGGTAAAATAAGCATATTATATGTATGATATATGTGGCTCAGAAACAAAGTATCAAGATGGAGAAAATTGTATATCAAGTTGTTAATGATCTTTATTTTTTAATTTTAATGTTATTAATCTATTTAGATTAAAACTCAATTGTTATCCCATCACTTGTATCCTCCCATTCCTCCCTCCCTCCTGCTCTCACCCTATTCCCCTACCCTAGGTCTATGACCAAGGGGGACCTCCTTCACCACTATATGGCCATAGGCTATCAAGTCTCATCTTTGTAGCCTGATTATTCTTTCTTTGAATGCCACCAGGCCTCCTCACCAAGGGGAGGTGGCCAAATATGGAGCACCAGAGTTTATGTCAAAGTCAGTCCCCACTCTCCACATAACTTTGGAGAATATCCTGTGCATTGGGTAGATCAGAGTGGGTGTTTGATGTTTACTATTGTACTGTCCTTGGTTAGTGCAATAGTTTGAGCAGAACCTCATAATGTAACTACATTTGAGACTTAAGTATTTCTCCATTGACTTAAATGCCAAAAAAAAAAAAAAAAAAACAGTACATGGTTTTCAGATGTAATAATAACATCTTGTTTCATGGAAGTACATTTTATTGGAAATAATTTTCACATTTTATGATGTTCTATTAAAAAATATCAAAAATATGAAAAAGTCTCCAACTCAGGAGGGAGAAGGAATATTGGAGGAAAAGAGAGGAGGGTCAAGTACAACATACATACATGTGTGTGTGTGTTAAACACATATTTGATATACATTTATATGGTATATAACTGTGTGTGTTGTGTGTCTGTAAATGTTATTTTTACTTCTATCTAAATAAAAGTGGTACAATCAGCTATTTCATTCATATATAACCTACTTGTACATAACTCCAATTGAAATTATCCATTAATAAATCTCACAATTGCCAAATACAGAAGCCTATGAAAGACACTAAAATTATGAAAATTCAAATGTGAAGAATGTAAAAAATTTTGGTGCATGTAATTGTCAACAGAGATGTACTGCAAAAAAATGAAATGATTCTATGAGATGTCATCATAAAATATTTTAACATAATACTTAAAGCACTCTTTTCAGAAATGAAATTTCTTTTTCTGAAGACATGATTTTCACCATTCTTCTCACATTTTCATAGGCATGTTTGTCTTATACTAATTCAAGTAAAAGTTAATAATCTACAATCTAATTATTATTACATATAGAATGTAATCAAATTTTAAGAAAAGCATTTAGTTCTATTGGAATTTTGAATCTTCTGTAAGAAAATAAAGTTAAAAAGTAAATTTAACTTAAGTAAATAATGATGTATGATCTTAAAATAAACAAGCATTTTAAACATTTTGTCTTTCTTTTTATGTCTATTTTCCAAAGACAAACATATATTTTGAGAATGAATTGGTAATTTGATTTGAATGGTAAACCTTATAGTCACAAGCACTCAATTTTAGAAACTAGGCAATTGGAAAAAAGTAAATATATACAGAGCTTGTTGTCATCAGAGCAGTTTCAGTTAGGTGAATACTTTGTTTCTTCTGAAATATATTAACTAGTCATCAGATATTACTTCTTTCTTCTTTTATGCAGTAATCTGGGACTAATGTCCTTTATATATTAGAACCACATCATACTTTAAGGAGTGAGAGTTTTTTATGAAGAATAGCATAATTAAATAATTTCATAATTTGTGTATGGAGCATGGATCAATATATATCAGAAATCTTATGAGCAGTAAATGATCAAATGAACAGTATAAAATTTCTGTTTTAGAGAATAAGTTTTGAGTAATTTGTTGATCTGATCCTGCACTGTAACCTTGATAAACTGTGTAACCATTAGTTAGTTATTTTACTAAAACATTTTTTTCAACTTTCAAACATGGAATACATTTTGGTATTTAAAAGGCAATGATAAACAGGAGATGAATGTATATCTTTTCTTTTTGATTTGCCAAAAATAGCTCCACATTTTAAACAAACAACAAAGGTAGTAATATATTGTGTTGTAGAGATACTCACAGTTTTGTATTGGTCTCTGATTTTTGTAGTCTGGTCTTTCATTAGCATTTGTTCATATAGAAGACAAGTTGGGATGGGAATAGAGTCCTGAATACATTCGCAGTTGAGTTAATGGGTGTTACATTATCTCCTATAAAAACAAAAGTTGGCTTTTAAAAATTCAGTGCTAATATCCATGTTGCAGATTTGCCCAAGAGGGAATTTGATTGCATTTCCCATGGGATATAGTAAATGCAAATAATATTTTAAACTGTCCTGTGTGAACAGATGGCCCAGCAGAGGGTTTTCCTCTAGAGATTCCTGTTCCTTTCTGCTGTGCTGGTGGGCAAAGATAATAACCATGGAAGCTGCAAATCTCCTTATGCACATGGGGGAGATAAGGCATGTGTGGCCACACTGAGACCGGGAGACATTGCAGAACAACAGCTGGATGTAGCATCTACCAAGTGGCATTTAGAAAGATTAACATGATGCACTATGGAGGAAAACAAAAGTTAATTACTGAGGGCCACAAGTGTAGTCAAGACAGTGTTCTCAAACACCACCCCAATAGATTAGGACTAGATTAGGTCAAGGAACAACCTGGCAGGATGAAATGTGCTAATTCTTTAATAACTGCCTGATTACAAATAAGTTTTTTTAAAAAATAATTATTTATTTTGCATATAAAACACATAAAGAAAACCTCGGGTTCATATTTCCTAAATATGAAAACATGGTAAAATATCATTTGGAAAATTCTCATTAATCTTATTCCTATACAAATGCTCATGGTCATAAATTAAGCTTAGAAATGCAGAAGAAAAGAAAACCCTTGTGTCACTGCAGCAACACTGAACATTGTAGGAGAAGCCAAGCATTTCTCTCTGTTTGTAGTTTTTGTTCACTGTTTAACAGTACACAGACTATAAAGTCTTAGGTGTTATCATGAGGGATGCTGACAGTAACTAAATATACTTTGTGTTGTAAGTAAACCCTTGACAGATATTTTTAATAGAAGCCAAAAGCACACACAAAATGTACCCTCTCCACTAGAAACTAATTTTGAATAGGAACACAGTATTAAATGATTGAAAAAAATCTCAAATATTTTAGTTAAATGAAAAGCGGCTGTTAAAATATTAATACGACATAAATGTAGTCATTCATTCCCGGGGATTGGAAAACAAACAACTACATGGCAGCAACAACAATAACACAAAACTTGTTCATTCAAGAAATTCCATTCTTAATAAAGAACAAATAACCAAATAAATATATAGCGGAAAATCATGGGAACCAACTACATAAAGAATAATATTTTAGTGATGGATGGAAAAACTAGATTAAACAGTGACTATTATGTAAATAATCCAAAAATTCTATCAATCATATTACTATCTATCTGACATTTGAAGAACATTCCACTTGACAACATGGAATTCTCATTTTCTTCAATGGTCCACTTTGTATATACTAAAAAAAAAATCCAGGTCTGCAGATATTAAAATAATATAACTTGACAGTGAATGTGTTTCCAAATAGCATAAAAACAGACAGATAAAAATCCAGGCATATAGAAAATAATAACTAATTTCTAAATAACCTATTAAGTCAAATAGGACATCTCAAAGGAAATCCACTAAGAAACTAAAATGAAAAGACAACACAGAAAGACTCATGTGAGAATGTAAAAATGGTTCTGGAATGCAAAAGGAGAAAAGTCAATCAGATAATTTCCAGAAAGGTAAGACAAGTTCCATGTGTGAAACTCACTGGTATAATACATAGCATTTCTAATGTAAAGAAGAAAATTATATGAATGAAGATTTGACATGAATTTCAGTCCCCCCCCAAAAATACCCAGAAACAGAACACAAATTCTGAATGTTTTGATGAAGAAGAAATAAATCAATTGTTAGAGTCATGAATTTCAATTCATTACATTAAATTGAAAATATTAAAAAGAAAAACAAATCCTGATTCTGATAGGAGAGACCACTTGAAGTATATATAAAGAATGAGATAAGAAAAAATTATGTGACCATAAATGTTCACAAATTCTTCATATATTATTAACATATTGGAGGCATATTGCTACATCTCTGTAGCATAAATTAGAAAGCAGAAGTTAAATGTACCAATTTATTGATGGGTATGAAATATTGCAATTCTGTAATATAAAATAGCACATTTTAATCCTCCTATAACTTCAAGAGTATTACATTTTAAATCCAATCTTAAAAGAATGACAGACAAGGAAGGTATCATGGAAAGAAAGAAGGAAAAAAGGGCGGCTGAGCAAGTGTGAAAGGGAGATTGATAAAGGAATGATGGAAAAATATAAAGGAAAGAAAAAAAACCTGTGGCATCAGGTGGTTTACTGAAGAATTTTGTTCAAACTTGGATGAAATTACTACCAATTGCACAGACACTACCATCACTCAAAATTAATAATCAGCTCATTTTATCATTTATAAAGCCAGTGATATTATAACATGAAATCGAGAGACAAGAAGTAACACATCAGTATCTATTAAAATTTTGCTACATTAATTCTCCAAAACATTAGAAAATATTATTTAATGATATATAGACAGAAAAAGCCAGTACAATGACATACACCTGAGATCTCAGCCTTAGGAAGGCAGAGGCGAAAGGATCATTTCATGTTTGAGAATACTTTACTCTTACCTTACTCAAGACAAAAGGGATACATTGTGAGGGATGTGTGTGTGTGTGCGCGTGCGCACGCGTTTGTGTGTGTGTGTGAAAGTGAATGAATACTTCTTCAGGTAAAATAATAAGACTTAAATATTAAAACTTTATTTTCATCTTACGTATTTGTAGACTCAAGAAGACATTCATACTCATGTAAATTCATGCAGAAAAAGTTTTAAATAGCTATTAATAAAGCGTTGAATATTAGGATAGAAGCTTCCTAAATAGCATCTAAATAAAGCCAATGTGTATCAGGTCACTTTGGTCGAGATACAGAATTCTTTTTTTTAACCATTTTTTATTATATTTCTTATTTTACGTATACATCTATATTATTACAGGTAAGTAAAATAAACTACATATAGCAGGAAGAACCATAAAACAATCAGGAATTATATAAATGTTACTTGCATAGTGATTAGCAGTGCCAGGTATGTATTTTGAGTATGCTTTAAAATCTCTTGAAAATGGCTTGGTTACCCATAAACTCAGGCCGCTATTGCAACAGTGGACATAACTTGAAAGGCAGGTTGTTATTGGAGATTCCAATGTTTTCTACTGGGTAAGACTAATGACTACTTATTTCCGTTAGTATCATGCATGATACTGATGATAAATTATAGCTCCTAGGGAAAAACTTCTATGACAGTACCTACTTAGTGGTTCTATGTTTATGACTGAAGTGTGTCGTGTACTCAGGAATAGGTCTTACCATCAAATTGGGATGATAACCAAAAGCAATTGCAATTATATGTATTATTTATGAATCAATGGAATATGAATGGTCAACCACCAAAATGACCCATTCCTGATACTGGAGATTTTATATTTAAATTTGTGGTAACTAATAGGGCTGTTGCCTCCCCATGGTTAGGGTAACTCCATTTAAGCTCATGCATTTATGTGTGTGTGTGTATGTATGTATATGTGTATTTATATATATATGTATGATGTATGCTTGTATGTATGTATGCATGTATGTGCATATTAGGAAGCTTCGCTGTAGTAACTTTCTATATGTTTTTGTCAAAAGGCCTTTAGCACTACTTTTCTCTCTCACTGTTCCCTCTTATACCCTCATATTTCCTTACCTAGTCCTTTAGTATTTTCTGTTTTATTTTCCCTTTCCTGCCTTTAAGACAGTCTCTACTATCTCTCTTTCTTTGAAAGATTTCCCTTTTCCCTCATGGCCCCTTACTAGTTTATTAACCTCTACGGATTTTTCAAGTGAAGCACACATATAAAAAAAAACTTACGAGTTGACAAAGACATATGAGAGAAAACTTAGAATTTTTGCTCTTTGGTGTCTTGTTTACCACACTCATTATTATGAATACCTTCAGTTCTACCCATGCATTTGCAAATTTCTTCGTTTTACTTTTCTTAACAGTTCATTAATTTTGTAATTATATCATATTTTTACTTTCTCTTCATCTGTTGATGGGCATGGAATCTGTTTGCATTCTCTGGCTTTGTGGATTGTGTAGCCATGTCAATGACTGAACAAGTATTTCTTCAGTAGGACACAGAGACCTTTGGGTGTATTCCAAAGGGTCTACAACCTTATTCTGTGGTGGAAGCATTTTCAGCTTTTGACGAGGCTCCAAATAATGCTATAGTGGCTATTCCAATTTAAGTCCCATCAGTTACTGAGTACATGTTTGTCTTTTTTTCTATTCTCACCAGCATCTGCTTGTTGTTGATATTGTTAATTGGTTTGAAGGATTTTTGTGGGTTTTTTCCTAGGCCATTTTGACCTTTGCAAGATAAATCTCAAAATTAGTTTAATTTGTATTTCTCCTATGCTCATAGAGGTTAAACCTCAACACATGTTTAGTCAGTGCAAGACTCTGCCTCAATAGATAACCAAGGGCTATCTTGGTGAGTAATCAAAGAAGACCACATGACTATAAATGTCTGTCCAAGCAAGTATCCTCATATTCACAAGCACACATCACCACAAATATACTAACACCATGGATGTACTGGAAAATAGAAACAGACAGAAATGTAGAGACAGCTATATCAAGAAACAGTGTACCTATCTCTCAATATGGGAATATGATGTGTGTGTGTGTGTGTGTGTGTGTGTAAAATGTAAATTTTCTAATAAACATGAATGGGGAAAGAGTGAGCAAGAGAATTGAATTGAAAGGCATGTGCTGATGATCTAAGGAAAAAAAAAAAGAAAGTTTATTTTTCTCTTCAAAAGCTCTTTATCTCCCACAGACTGAGGCAGCCAAAAGAAACTGACAAAACTGAGCCTGAGATTTAGTGCAGTCAAATCTGTTTCATCATTTCCATCTTCTTTTTTTTTTTTTTTTTCCTTTACTGTAGAGAAATAAATGAGCTACAAACCTGAGGACTCTCTTAATTGGAGAGATCTAACAAGTCTGGCAGGAGCGATGCCAGAATGCATAGCAGCTGAGTGGCTCCTTCTTTATAATAAAGCTGTCAGGACTGACATGCCCAGGACTCCTGGTCTCCTCCTTCCTCCTCCTTGAGCAGGGTGAGGGGATTATGCAGATGAGTCACAGCTCTCTATCTGCCTAGGAAGCCTTGTCTAGTGTGCTTGGCATACATTGAATTCTTTTTTTATACTACTGAATGCCCACATCTCAGAACTGTGTCTAGGGGATAAACACCTTAACAAAGCTGTTTAGCAGCTCCACTAAAAGGTTCTGGCAGGCATATCCTTTTGAGTTCTGGGAGAAAGCTTTTTCTCCTACCAACTGGCCTCTATTCATTCATTCATTCATTCATTCATTCATTCATTCTCTCTCTCTCACTCTCTCCCTCCTTCCCCCCTCATACACACACACACACACACACACACACACACACACACACACACACACACACTCCTATCTTTCGTCTCTCACCTCTCTACCATATTCTATTTTCCTTTGACAAGAAATCCTGCCTTGTGGCTGTTTATTTTTTCCCCACTGAATGGTTGCTTACTGTACAGCAGATATATAGTTTAAAACATGCTCTCCACAGATGTTTAGAAATCAATGGGGTGGTTATATTTGCAATCCTAGCTTTATCATCTCATTGAGATCAGATTTATACAAACTATATGTCCCTTTCACGATAAGAACGACACCAGTTTAACCAACCTCCCTCAAGACTCCCCCAAAGGAAGGTTAGACATGGATTTACACTACTCAGTCTAAATTTATTTTTAATCCTTATTTTACTCCGCAGTTAACCACTCTAAATCCCCCTACACAACAGCCATGTAGGGAGCACACCAAGACCTGCAGAGATTCATTGACAGTGCTTTGGCAAGATTACTCATTTGGGAGCATTCTATTTTCTCTCCCCTCACCCAAAATGGGGTAATAAGTATCTATAAGGGCATAAAAGTAACAGTTTTCCAGCATGTTCTTTCTAACGATTTTAGAGATAACATTTTAAGCACATATTCACATAGAGTCATAATGTTATTTCACATCTTTCACCATGTAATAGATATATTTAGCATCTACAGAAACTGAAAATATTTGAGTTGTCAATAACAACAAAATTAAAATTATCTGATGTGTCTTTGTGTCATATATAGGAGTTTTAGAAACATTTCTGTTTGCTGTTTTTATTTATTTATTTATTTTTTAATTTTTAATTTTTTAAATTTTTTATTATTAATTTATTCTTGTTACATCTCAATGGCTATTAAATATTAACATTAAACCATGTTCTGAAATTAACCAATCCTATGATATCTCTATATAAAAGCAAATCAATCAATTAAATCAATAAGGATTATATACTTTTAAGTGTTTCTGTTCTTTATAGAAAATTTCTGTTGTTTTTAAAGCAGAATTGCTTGATACTGCCACATAACTTGAAAAGGTATATATTAACAGATTGAAAAATCATTTGAATAAATTTAAAAGGATACTCTTTCAACAAATGTTATTTACTATTCTATATCAACTATTTTTAAAGAACCCATAAAATGTTTCAGGACAAATATCCATAGTCTAAAGAGTTATATGTCTTTAACTCAAATGGTAACATAATTTCTTTTTTCTAAGAATAATGTGCCCTTTTGGATATGTATTTAAAATAACTGATTTATTCTTTTTTTATTTTTGTCTTTCAAATTAAACAGCTAATCATTAGTATTTGTCATTCCTTGCTAACACTGTCTGTCTTCAGAAAGTCCAGGACACATTTTTATTTCTGTGCAATATTAAATTTTCTTTAGATATTCTAAGGTATAATTTAACATAAACAGAAGGAATTTTTAATAATGTATTTTATGAGTGTGGGTATTTTAGTTGCATGTATGTTTGTGTAATATGTGGATGCCAGGTTATTGCAAAGACCAAAAGAGGGCATTGGATCTTCTTGAAGTGATGCTACAGATTGTTGTGAGCTGCTATCAGGGTACTAGGAAATTAAACAATGTCTTCTCAGAAAAAAAAGTAGCCAGTGCCTTATAACACTGATCACCACTGTAATCTCTGAAACTTGCCTTTTTTCGCTGCATTCTATACTATTTTTGCTTTAATCCTTACATGATGACATAATCACATACCATTTTGAAGTGTAAAGAATACGCATGTAAATATTACATTTCTATTTTTGACTATCTACTTTTATTAAAGCAACCATGTATGTTTGTCTTTCTTCAAATGGTGCCTCTGTCTCCTATTGCTATTGTTCCAGGCAAAGATCCTTTAAAGCTACATTAGTTTGTAACAAACACTAGGGTTTGTTTTCCTTCTGATACATTATTTCACACCTTCTAATATCATTGAGATAAACTTTGTTCTGTTAACTCTATAATATGACCTCAACTTATCTGTAATTATGCATGTCATCACCACTTATCATACTTACATATATACTTAAGTTTCTCTTATTACTTTAGATACTGAGTTTATTCTGACTATCTTTTATTTTTGATTTTTTTATCTCATGTTTCTTATTCTTCTCTTTGATGGACTTCATTTTTGAGAGCTCATTGGGAGTGCCTTGATATTAAAAAAAAAATAGAAATTTCAGCTCTGTAAAATGCTTTTTGACTTACCAGAAGTTACATTTTTGTGTTGTTGAAGCAGTTATGACTCCATTTTTATAAGTAGTAAAGTAACTAAAATAACATTCAAATACTATATTTTGAAATTGATTTAGTCTGTATTCATAAAACTTTTCTAAAGAGAGGAAGAAAAATTAATAGAGAGCTGTCTCTCTTCCAACAAACTTACATGTTATTTTGTTTGAGTTAATTTCACTTGATTTGTATTCACTCTCGGAATAGTTAAATCTGTTAAGAATGAGTGAGTTTTTACGGAACCTAAAGGTCCATGTGGATTGACTATGGGATTATGATGTATATATGTATATATACTCCTTTTAAGATTCTTCTTAAGGACAACTATATTGTAATTCAGACTTTTAAACAAACCCTATAATGTTCTCTGTACTTGTTTCTTTTTCCAAACCTAGAACACTTTAAAAGTGCGGAATTAAATATGATGAAGTGTACAAATTTCACTATAAAGCTTCTTTGAGAGAACATTACTAAAATACTGCAACCATGGTTTTCTTTTCCATGCAGATATAAATAGTAAAATTGTAATATGAATAAAAATTTCTTTAAAAGGAAACATTTTGAGGTTATTCATATTTCTTTAAATTAAATTCGTATTTATTGTGTAACCTAATTGTAAACTATAACCAAAAGTTTATTTTATTTTATCCATCATTCTATTACCACGCACAGTGGGATTTCTATGTGATCTTTGGAAGCTTTCCCAAACTATTACCACAATGTTATCTTATAAAAGAAACAACAGCAACACAATCATAATAACTGTTACCATAACCCTTTCAAACATCCTATGAATATCATAATGTCAAAAATGTCATTACAGAGCCTGAGAGATGGCACACAAGGTTAAAGATGCCCTACTGGATGTTCTTCCAGAGGATCAGGGTGTGGTCCCCAGTATCCATGAAGAACCTCATAACTGCAACTCCAGTTCTAGAGAATGGGAAACTCCTCTTCTGGTCCCCAAATAGACCAAGAATGCATGTGTTATATAGACATGCATGCAAACCAACACCAAACATAGGAAATAAAATAAAAATTGAAAATGAAAATATATTAATAAAATTAAAGCTTGTAATGTGTCTTTATGTAGTTGCTTTTCTTGATTCATAAAAGTGAAAACATATTTATAAAAACTGTTAGTGCAGATATTGTATGGATTCATAATTGTAGGCAGGAATAAACACCACTGTAAAGGCAAAAATTCATAAGTGCCTATAGTAGTTGAATAGAAATATGAAGGGAAAGTAGAAGAGAGTCTGTTCAGTAGATTCCACTCTCATTTTGACAGGCATATCAACCAAAAGTCATAACTTATTTTAATGAAAATTTTCTTAAGTTTATATTCTTTCAACAGCATGAATAATATTGAGATCATTTGGTTTTAGAAGTTCTACTCAATTCTCTACAAAACTAAGTGGGCCTGAGAGTTTTGGAGGCAACTACTTGACAACTGTTTTTATTCATTATAAAGGAAATTGAATTTTTAAAAAACTTATTCTTTTTATCAAATATTTAATGACTCCTATTTCAAGTAATTTATTCTCTTTTCCTAGTTTTCCATATGTGTGGACATATAAATTTTCATCATAGATATTCTATCCATTTTGTTCATCTTTTTCTTTTTTAAAACTACTTATACAATTCATTTTTACCCATTTATGGTACAAAGTGTATGTGTATATATACATATATACATATATTGCAAACAAAGCACACATATAAATAGAAATAAAGAGTGGAAGATATCAATTTCAATCTCACAGTCATTAGTCAAATTATGTAACTTTCATCCATGAAGAAAAATGAAGGAAACAGAAACATAACATACAAATATAAAATGCATAATCTACCTTTATGTTTCTAGGTACATTTTTTGTGAAGGTTTGTTTTCTTAAATGTTTCTGAGAATTTAAACATGAATATAAGTTATTCTCATTAATCTTTACCCAATGTTCCCTTGTCACTCTTTTTCCTCCTAAAATTACTATTTCCAAATTAATGTGTTTTTCCTATTGTTTGAGCCATAAATTTTTTAAACTAGACTAATCACTGTGACTACAAGCTTGAGCTACTCCATTTGAGCCTTGTGGCCTCAAAAGTGTTTTTCAACTTATGATGATGATTTCTCAATTACTAGACTTTATTAGTGTGCATTTCAATAGGAAATAGGTATTGTCTCTTAGGTCCCTTCTCTACCCATGCTTAGCTTTTGACAGGCCCATTACTGTATAGGCTAAATGCAGCAAAGTGAAATTGCATTGATTTCATGATTAGAATGGCTATCTTAATACATAATAGCATTCCACAACACTTATTTCTACATTTAGCTATTATTATCTTTTTGTCCCTTCCTTGCAATGTCCCTTCAGCCTTAATGGGAAAACAAATGGGAAATTCTCTGTCTCTCTGTTTCTATCTGTCTTTCTGTCTGTTTGTCTGTCTCTGTGTGTGTGTGTGTGTGTGTGTGTGTGTGTGTATGTAAATGTACATATATATGTATATATATGTATTCATATATATTCTTTTTAGGCTATGTGTTTAGCCTTCACTGTTTTTTGTTTGTTTGTTTGTTTTTACTGTTTTCTGGACTTGAACAGCTACATGCATTCACATTTATTCTCTTTTACTATATAATACACATATATTGTTATAGCAGAGGGTGGCAACTATGTATGGATACTAACATACATAATTAGTAGGTAGTTTGACAATATATCAATTTAACTAAGTAGCACCATTTGGTTCTTATGGCCTATTTTCACAAGTATGGGCTTTGATCACGATTTATAATTCCAGAAATGGATTTACTCTTGTGGAGCAGACCTCTACTCTAAGGAAAGAGAGGTTAGTCAATGTGTTACTGTCATAACATTTCCGGCTTGTTGGTCTGGTAATTTGTAGTGTTTATCGCTCATTAGGTCTGATGATGTCTTTCTCTCTCAACAGCTGACACAACACCTTCTGGAACCATAAAAGTTATCCAGAAGGAGGTTATTGTTTCATATAATAGAATGAAACATATAACTTTTACAGTATAAAGTGCCATTTTTGATTAGGCTGCAAAACATTGTCTTAAAACTATCCTATTACCGAGAAGAGACTTGATACCCTATGAGCATATACAGGGGGAGGTAATCCCCCTCAGGAACAGTCATAGGGGAGGGGAATAAGGGGAAAAGGGGAGGGAGGGAAGAATGAGAGGACACAAGGGATGGGATAACCATTGAGATGTAACAAGAATAAATTAATAATAAAAAAAAAATTTAAAAATTCTCTTATATCCCACCAATAGATTCCCCTCCCTCAATGGTTTGCAGTTGCCTTCTACAGACACACACACACACACACACACACACACACATTTCTTCTCCCCCAGATCCACTTGTCCTCTCTTTACCTTCAGAACAAAGCATGCCTCCTGGACATATCAGCCAAGCATAGTATAACAAATTACAAAAAGACTACTGCACACAAACCATCATACTGAGTCTGGACAAGGCCAGTAGAAGGAAAAAACCTAAGAGCAGGTGAAAGAGTCATAGATATTCCCATTTCCACTGTTCTGAGTCCCAGAAGAACACCAAGATACAGAAATGTCACGTATATGCAGAGTACCTAGTCCAGACCCACACAGACTGTGATTGCCCTCTCCGTCTCTGTGAGTCCCTGTGAGCTCTGTTTAGTTGGCTCTGTGAGTCATGTTCTTCTTATGTCCTTGACCTCTATGGCTCCTAAAATTATTTCCCCTCTCTTTTGTGTTCCTCCCTGAACTCTGCCTAATGTTTGCCTGTGGGTCTCTACATCTTCTCCCATCAGATGCTTCATTAACCCTCTCAGGTGATGATAGGGCTAGGCACATATCTATGAATGTAGCAGAATATCATTAGGAATCATTTCACTGATTATTATTATTATTATTATTATTATTATTATTATTATTATTATTAACTTATTGGCAGTCATGTTTGGTTCTTTCTGAGTTTTCTCTGCCATTCAGCTTCCAGTTCCTTGCCATCCTGGCAGTGTGAGGCCAGAGTTCCCGCTCATATTTTATATCAATAAAAAATAAGAGTGAAAATCAACTAGTCACATTCTTAGTTTGAAATGCAAGTCTTAAAACTTAATATGATCTCTAGTAGTGGTAATTGAAATTCAAAGATCAGTTATGATATATCCCAAACTGAGAAGTGTTCTACTTTCACATTTTGTTTTATTTGCAATGTGGATATTTTTAAAGAGTCAAATCAGCTCTGGTGTTGAACTCCTTCTACTGCTTAGTTTTACTATAAATTCCAGGGCAAAGCTTCTGTTTCATATGACATACACACAAAAATCTTTAGTAAAGTTTTAATTAAAGAAAGATATAACACTCATATTTCATTTTCTCACTGTCAATGTGCTTCTTAAAAATTTTAATATCCTAAGCTTAAGTTGTTTCAAAAGAATATCATGCCTGTCTAAAACTGTTACAATAACATGCTTTGTTTTTAATTAAAAAAAACTAGAAAAATTGGTAAGAAATAAATATTTTATTCAGTAAATGTATTTATATCCCTTTAACATATCTGAAAAATACATTGTATGCACATATTGGAAATCCTTGCATAATGTTGATTTAGGATAATAATTCTTCTGTATCTGTTTTTTTATTTACATGAATTCAAACTGAAGAGGCAGTTAAAATATTTGCTGATTTGACGAACTTGACTATTTCATTACCCACACAAGGGAAGGACTGTTAACAGTAAGGAAGTGTGATTCTGGGAAGTTTTGGAGGGGAAAAAAAAGCACAGAAGGAAAGAACAACAAATAGAATCTAAAAGTCTATCCCTAGATTAAAAAAACAAAAACAAAAAACAGAATCTATTACACTACTGACCAAATGAAAGTAAAAACCCGTAATCTTGTAGAAATTTCTAGAATAACATCACTAATTGAATATTAAATGTGGACTAAGTTTACATTTGTATGAAAAATGCACACTGAGAGTAGCTTAAATGACAAGGATCCCAGAGGCTCATATAATTGACTACTTGGACCCCATTGGTGGGACTGCTTGGGGTAGATCATGAAGTGTGGCTTTTTGTGGAGAAGTGCATCACTGAATATGGAAGTTGAATTTCTAAAGGCCATTCTCATTTAGCTCTCTCTGGCTTATGCTTGTGGATGAAGATGTAAGCTGTCAGCAACCTTTTAAACACCTGAATGCCTCCTGCCATGCTCTCTTCCATGCCTATCATGGACTCAGCCTTTACAATTGTAACCCATAAGTAATCTTTTTCTTCTGTAAATTGCCTTGGTCATGAAGTTTTCATATCAATAGAAGAGTAACTAACACACACAACTTTGTGATAATGGCAAGGTGATATTCAACATGCCATGAAAATTTATAGTATCTAACAATGTGAGATTTTGTAACTCAACATATTAAGTTACTTAAGGTTACTAATTTATATATGCTTATAACCTCATCAACTTTCAAGTTCACTGGAACTTACTATAATTTGCATACTGATAGGCAAAAATAACAGCTGATATTTAATAAAAGTTGTGTAAATTTCCCAATAAAAACATAAAAATCTTTCCAATTTTTAAAATATTGTTTCTGTTTTTCTCATTTTTTGCCTATATATGCAGTCAAATATTGTTAATCATGATTCCTTAATATTAAGAACAGGAATCCACCCTTTGATACCTAATATGAATCTAGAAGGTAAAAATTAATGCTGCTTCAGCCAAGAAGACAGATAAGTGAATAAATATACCTTTTACTGAGTGAGGCACATAAGTGAATAAATACACCTTTTACTGAGCTTGACAGTCTTGGTTTGATCCCTAGAACCTACACAGTTGGAGAAAACATCACAGTTCTTCTCATTATGTGTTACTTGGCACACCTGAAATTAACAACCAACCATATAAATGTGTTATTAAAGGGGGTGGGGAGGGAGGGAGGGAGGGAGAGAGAGAGAAAGAGAGAGAGAGAGAGAGAGAGAGAGAGAGAGAGAGAGAGAGAGAGAGAGAGAGAGAAAGAGAGAGTTTCTGATTGGGTTGAAGACCAGTTAGTTTAGTTTTACAATGAAGATTAGTTGTTTAGGGGTTAAAATGTTTTTAGGTCTAAGTAAATATTTTAAGTTGATAATGACAAGATATGATGTAGATTGATCTACATTCAGAATTTCAGATGCATCAATATAGGAAAGATATTTTCTTCAAGGCTGTCAAATACAAATAGTCAAAACACTAAGAACATAACATTTATATAATGCCTGATTATGTCATGGTTCTTCTTGCTATAGGTTGTTTATTGTATATATGTGTAACAATATAAATATATGTAAAATATAAAAGAATATTTTACAAAAATTAATACATAAATATTAATGTTGCTTACGTACGAGTTTTATCTTCTAGTTTTAATTAATTAGCATGCTACCCATAACCCAATCCATTGGAAGGAAATGTGCATGGGAGGAAAATCAGATGGAAAGAGTATGGAACAACGAACCTGAAGAACTACAATTTCTTTTTTTTTTTTTTTCCATTTTTTATTTTTACTTTTTAAATAATTTATTCAGATTACATCCCAATTTTGTTATCAGCTCATTTGTATATTCCTGTTACCCCCTCCCTCTTTCACCCTACTCCTGTGCCCTAGACCTGCGGCAGAAGGGAACCTTCTCCCCAACAATTTCTTAAAGAAGCACAAATGACAAATGGTAGAGTTCTCAGGAGAAAAACCACAAAAGCTCTTATTCATTACATTAGGATTAAATTTACCCAATATTTACTTACTCAAGTCGTTGTGATACATGTTAAATTAACAGTATTTTGTATTTCTCCATCTAAGTTCTGTGTAAAATTCAGCCCCATTCTCTTTGTTGAGTACAGTTCTTGCTTTTATTCTGCTACTAGACTGCAGTCTGAAACAATTTAAGGGAACAGATAATATCTATCTCCTTCAGGAATGAATATTCAAAATCTTCATGAAGATTGAAACACACAGTATTTGCACCAAACATTGGAAATTGATGCTATATAATTCAATACACAGGAACTTAGAAAAATGTAGCCGCATTGTCAAAGATAGCACTTAAAGAACACCACTACCGCATTGTTGTTGGTGCAGAAAAGGTGGTTCAACCACTAAATATGTCTATTCTAACAACCATTAGAAGAGGGGAATCCATAACCCAGTTTTAGTTTTCCAAATACAATTTTACCAAGCACAAATAACAATTTAATAAAAAGATGCACACTCTAACGTTCATTTAAAACAGTCTAGTTTTAATAGCATGTCATAATTTTTCATTAGTTTAGTAGAGAACTTAGATTTATCTCATAGTTATTTTTATTGTGTCAATCATAATCTATGTGGTTAACGGTCATGAAAATTTCCAAATTCCAAGAGTTTTCTTCAATTTAATGCTCAAAGGTAGTTCAGAGAATCATTATTCATCAATAAAATGAAATTTACCAGGCATAACTTAACACTCAACAGAATCAAATATTATGGAGGTGTGTATCTCATGTGTTGTATGACAAAACATTTCCTTGGAAATGCAACATGAGCGCGCGCGTGCACACACACACACACACACACACACACACACACACACACACACACACACACACTTTTCCATTTATTCATCCAAGAGAGGGATATCACAACAGGCCAAATACCTAAGCCAACAGAGGCCAAGTTGGTGAACTGATAAGTCTATTGGTATTACTTAGAGGGATATGGATTAAGGGGTAATTACAGAAAGAGAAATGACCCAAATAAGAGCTGCATCACAGAAATCCACTCCAAAAGGGGTGACAGCTCCCAAAAGCTGGGTACTTGAAAGACACCGCACAGCTGAAGGCAGCTCAATAGTTTAGAGAGTATCCTTTCCAGATGGCTGATGTAGTTTAAATCTCTTCCAAGCTGCTCAGCTTGCTTCTGAGTTTTGATTTTCTTAAAATTTCACGGGCAGTAAACTTCAAACCCCTACCCAGATCTAGCCAATGGATAGGGCATTCTCCATAGTGGAGTGGAGAGTGCGGTCTGACTTTCACATAAACTCTGGTGCACCATATTTGACCACATCCCCTGGATGGGGAGACCTGGTGGCATTCAGAGGAAGGATAGCAGGCTACCAAGAAGAGACTTGATACCCTATGAGCATATACAGGGGGAGGAAGTCCCCCTCAGTTACAGTTATAGGGGAGGGGAGTAAGGGGAAAATGAGAGGGAGGGAGGAGTGAGAGGACACAAGGGATGGGATAACCATTGAGATGTAATATGAATAAATTAATAAAATATATTTTTAAAAATTCACTGTTAGCTTGTGAGAGAACTAATCAAACCATTGTTTTCATCTATCTATCTATCTATCTATCTATCTATCTATCTATCTATCTATCCTTCTATCATCTATGTATCTCTGTATATATGCTTACTTCAGTTAAAATTCTGTTGGCATAAAGTCCTAGAGGTCAGTCATAGAGGTGGTGGTAAATAAGATCTACTCCAGGATCTTTTAAGGCAACTGGCTTCAGAAAGAACAGTCATTTTCAAAGTTTATTATTTCTCATAGCCTTCTACCCTTTTCTTAAATGCTACTGTGAATGGAGAAATAATTAGACCTCAACCCAACCACTCCAGTTTGACTCACTAGTGCAGCATTGACGAAAACATATTTACTCTAGGCTTCCCTAAACCTGGAGGAGAGCAAAGTGATGCATATGCTATTTCTAATGGTTCATGATCAATATAAAGCAAATTTGGTTCAAACACTCTATATTTCTGCCTGAATATGCCTTTCTCAGAATGTAGCCTCTTTCCTACACATTTTTTTTCCTTCTTTCACTTCTCTGACAAAGAATGTACTGTGAACTAAAAAAGCCTTGTTGTTTATTCTAACACTTATCATGACTATATTTTCTCATTAGTAGTGAGAGATTTCAACATCTCACTCTGAATAATGGACAGATCATTGAGACAGAAACTAAAAGGAGAAATATTGAAACTAATAGATATCAGAAATCAAATGGACCTAACAGATATCTACAGAACATTTCACTGGAACATAGAAGAATATGCCTTCTTCTCAGCACTTCATGGAAATTTCTCCAAAATTGACCATGTACTTCGTCATAAAACAAACATAACAGATTGAGAGAAACTTAAAGCAATTCAACTAAATTCAGAGACAAGAGAAGGCTGCCCCCTCTCAAAATATGTCTTCAATAATGTATTTGAAGTTCTAGTTAGAGCAATGTTAAAACTAAAGGAGATCAAGGCGATACACATTTCAAAGGAATAAGTCAAAGTGTTGCTAATATGATAGTTTATATAAGTGACTCCCCCCAAGTTCTGCCAGAGTACTCTTATAGCTGATAACACCTTGAGCAAAGTGGCTGGATACAAAATTAACTAAAAATTCAGTATCCCTCCAGTATACAAATGAGAAATGAACTGAGAGAGAAATTAGGGAAAGCACATCCTTCACAATGGCCACAAATAATATAATGTATCTTGGTATAACTCTAACAAAGCAAATTAAAGATCTGTATGATATGAACTTCAAGACTATTAAGATATAAATTGAAGAAGATATCAGAAGATGGAAAGATTGTCCAAGCTCATGGTTCAGTGGGATTATCATAGTAAAAATGTCCATTTTACCAAAAGCAAACTATAAACCTAATGCAATTCCCATCAATATACGAACACAGTTTTTACAGACCTTGAAAGAATCATTCTCAACCTCATTTGGAAAAAAAATCAGTGTAGTCTTTGAACTTTTCAAACCAACTTTATTTGGGGCTCTTTAACACTTACACCTCCCTGCCAACTCACCTACCTGGATAGGAGAGAAAACAGGTTAATATGAACAGTTTTAGACTCAGTTCCTTGGCAAGATTCCACTGGCCTACTCTGAAGGATTCCAATAGACCAGTTAAACAGGAAACCAGCAATTCAGGAAAGGTGACTGTAACTGCATCTGCTGGAACCCAGAGCCGCAGCTGGAGCACAGAGGAGTAGTTTGAACCTGGAGCATTAGTAGGAACTTGAAGCCTTGAGGCATTTTCTGGAGAAGTTCTCTCTTGGGGTGTCTTGAAGTGGAATGATGAACAGCTAAGACCAAAGAGCTCCGCCTCTTTTTGGGAGGATATGTATATATCCTCCCCAGGGTCCATAACTGAATGTTTATCAGCTGACAAAGACCATGCCCCCATGCCACCACAAGAGGTGGTTTCTTTTCCGGTGAATAAACATCACCTATTCTCTCACAAGTCAGTTTTCAGTGGAAAAACTCTGCACACCTTTACACAATTCTGTTTTACATACCACACTTGGTGTCAAACAAAAATATGTTTATATTGACTAGAACCAAGAATACCTAAAACAATCCTAAACAATAGAAGAATGTCTGAAGGTATCTTCATCCCTGACTTCAAGCTGTACTACAGAGCAATACTAAAAATAAGTGCATGGTATTGGAATAGAAACAGACTGGCTAATGAATGTAATAGAATTGAAGACCAAGAAATTAATCCCCACACCTATGGACACCTGACTTTCAAGCAAGAAGTCAAAACCATACAATGGAAAAAAGATAGCATTTTCAGGTCAGGCTCTAAGATCAACAATTAATAAATGGTACCTCATGAAACTGAAAAGCTTCTGTAAGGCAAAAGACACCGTCAACAGAACAAAATGGCAGCCTACAGATTTGGAAAAGTTCTTTGCCAAGCTTACATTTGACAAAGAGCTAATATCAAAAAAAATATAAAGAATACAAGCAATTAAACTCCAACAACCCAGTTATAAAATGGGGTACAGCTAAACAGTTTTCAAGAGAAGAATCTCAAATGACGATGAAGGGGTTTAAAGGAGTAAACTTGATATGCTGTACAAGACGTTTTACGCAGTGGCTATTTAAGAATAAGTGGATCACTACTATATTAAGATCTTTTAATTTTGCTATTATATTTTTATATTTATTTTTTGTTTCTATATGTTTTTGTGTGTTTGGCCCTGTTCCATGATAATCATGCAAAAAATAAAGGCTGAGTTTTGAATTTTTTTTCTTCTACTGTAGGACTTATTACAATAAAACTTGGTCTTGAGTATTGGTCTCTTTCTGAAAGAAAACAAGGTTGGACTCATGGATATCTCTTATTTCATTTATCTTTCATTCTTAGGTTTGGAGATAGGAGTTAAAAAGAAAAAAGTGGGAATATAGAAATATAAAGGTATGATAGGAGAAAAAGTAGATTAATGAATCTACTCCATAACTTAATGCCTTAATAGTTACTCACAGGGTTATTTTTAATATCCTGGTATAGAATTTTGTATATAGATACAAAATAAGTTTAATTTTAGATACATTGGTATAGAGCTCAAATTTAAGATTACTATATATATATATATATATATATATATATATATATATATATATAACACATATATTTCTACTCTAATATGTGGTATTGTACCCACACAACTCAATTATAATACAAGGTTTACTTCCAATTCTTTGAAAGTGCCATTGCAGTTGGATTAGGATAAGTAAGTTATACGAGTTAATTGCTAATTCATCAAATCATAGTCATATCAATTACTAGTCTACATTTATCACAAAAATATGCATCCTAGGTGTTACAGATAGATATGAATCTACAGAAAGATATGGTAAAAAGAGTTATAGAAGGTCTTCAAAAACCATAGAGCCATACAAAATATGGCATTTAAAGATGTTTTTATTATTTCAAAGGTACATTTACAATGAGACAGATTAACCTCTGGCAACACCCAGCCTACCTCAAAGAAGACAATGAGCATGAAAGAACCTCCTTGTGGACATGGCTTCAAATGTATCAAATAAGCCACTGGAGAAAATGTCCTAATTTCTACCAGATACAGAATTCTGCCTAAAATGGGCAAGTTAGATGCAGGCAGAGTTGATGACCAAACACTGCCAAGACAGGATAAGCAAATCCTCAATAGTTCCTGCCTTGCAAATATGTCTGTCAGAGATATCGGGCCAGAAGGCTAAAGATGATGCTCAACATTGGATAGCTGTTCATGCAGCAAACTGTATCTGTCATCTTCTCATTTGAGAAGCTGCTAACCTGAACTCCCTGAATACTCTGGTAATTAATTTTATTCCTTCTCCAATCTCTGAATGGGTTGAAGACCAAATAGTTTAGTTTGACAATTACCCTTAGTTGTTTAAGGGTTAAGATATTTTTAGGTCTAGAGAGATGTTTTAAGCTGATAATGATGAGATATGATAGATATTGATTTACATTCAGAATTTTAGAATGTAATTTTAGACTCACCAAGAGGGAAAGATGTTTTCTTTAAGGATGCTAACTACAAATAGCAAAAAGATTATGAATGGCACACACACATGTGTGTATATATTTTCTTGTATATATGTGTAATAATATAAATGCTTGTGTAAAATATTTAATGAAAAATTTAAAAGATTATAAAAGAACACACACACACACACACACACACACACACACACACACACACACACTTAGGTTTTTAGACTTAGCGGTAGGTACATTCACCAACTGACCAGTCTGGGTAGCTCCTGACCCATATTACTGGCCCAGAATCTATAGGATTTTGTTATTTAGTTTGTTTTTCTTAAAATCTTTAATATATGTATCTAGATGCTTTCATCTCATAGGCTTAAGTTCTAGGATTTTGTGTGTGTGTGTGCGCATGTGCGTGCGTGTGTGTGTGTGTGTGTGTGTGTGTGTGTGTGTGAGAGAGAGAGAGAGAGAGAGAGAGAGAGAGAGAGAGAGAGAGAGAGAGAGAGAGAGAGAGAGAGTGTCATGGTTCTGAGTTTAGCATCATTACAGCTGCATTCTAAGTATTAAATCCTTAGTTTATTTGTTATAGTTTTCTGATAATCTATAACAGGAAGAAAAAAAAAACAACCACATTGTAAAATGAAAAGGAAACCCTTGACCTTTAGACATGGTTTTTAGTAATTTGTTAATTCTGATTTTTACTTTGGGTAGGATATCATTGTAGCTTAATTTTATCAGCTAATCTTCAATAGCCCTGATGTGCAAACTGTCCATTTCTCCACACATCTCAGACTCTTGATTAGTGTTCTGACCAGGACAGTTCTTTCCATTTGATCAGTATTACATGCCCTGTAACATTTATATTGCAGTTGGAAAGTTAATTCCTTGATTTACATGTTGAATTGTAATCTTCCATTATCTGCAATTTTCAACAAATTTAATATATTAAAAATAACTAAGATTCAGGAAAAGTAATTTATAGATAGAATCAAATATGAAATCATTTTCTAAAAATTTCATTTTTCATGTCAGCAAAGAGATGAATAAGACATTTAGATTTCTATTCACTGTAGGAGTTATGATTGCAAATTGAGAACAAGAAACCAAATAATTATTCAAGAATAAAACATAACCTATCTGTGACTGGAGAACTGAAAGTTAAGTAGAAGATTATTATGGCTTTTAAATTATGTATGCTTAGGATTACATACTCGACTACTGCTAAAACCCTATTTGTGATGTGATTACAGCTGATAAAATTCTTCCAGTTTGATTTATCTTCGTTTTATAGCTATATCCTTCAATTCTTGAATTAAAGAAAACTTTATGTGATTATCTTGGTTGTGTCAATATATTAATTATATTTGACAACACCTTTATGAAGTTATTGATACTTTAATATATATTTTGTAGTTTTATAATGTTAAAATGTATTTTTATGCATGCTTTTAAAGTATGTGTGTTAGCTTTCTTACCATTTAAATAAAATACCTGAAAATGCTTTTAAAGGAAGACCCTTTATTTGCATTAATGGTGTCATACATTTCCATTAATCTTGTCACAGATAACACAGAGGAGAAAAATCAGTTTACATCATGAAGACCACGGAGGAAAAAAAGAGTATCTATGTAGTTGGAATGAATTTATCGATTTTTCCCCTTATTCTTCTCAGTCTAATAAATTTGACACTCAAATATAAACATGGCAAATCCACCTTTCATCATTTCGACACACAAACACATCTTCGTGAAATACATATTCCACCCATTTGAACACCTCACCACAAAATACTATAAACATTACACAATGTAAAGCATTCAATTTCCTCTCAGATCTCCATAGTTGTAATAGTTCCAGTATTGTTCCAACGTTCGATTTCAAGTCTCCACTGAGAATAAAACAAACTAGATGTAAGTTTCTATAAAAGTAAAAAATACACCTCGCTAAAATCAAATCTCTGTGTGAGATCACATGTTCATATATTTCTAATTAGTCTCAAAGATTTACTGATGTATATTGAGATATTGATGAACTAATTACAAATACTTTAAAATTTTCTTCATCAATGAGTTCATTTGAATTCAATTTTGAAAAGTATTTAGTAATAATATAAATACATTTTAAGTAGCTAAAAATGGTGTTTTATCTTGTTTCAGAGATGTTTATTTTATTTTAACCCATTAACATCATTGATGTCTGATCTATACTCTATCCGTCTAATATGTTTTACATTAAAAATATATATGGTTATTTACCTGATGATTTTTCATCTCCTTACTTGTTAGTCTCTCTCTCTCTCTCTCTCTCTCTCTCTCTCTCTCTCTCTCTCTCTCCCTTTTTCTCTTACTTCTTTTTGTATTCTTCAAATTTTCCCATTTTTATAGTAGCTATATGGGATTTCTGTGAAGGAGAATCTTCAAGATCATCTAAATTTCATTGAAAAATACTTCTGAAATTAATAAGACAATAGGTTTCATTGTGTATAATGAGTGCTCTATATAATGCAGACTAAAGCAGAATGATTAACCATGAGTTGGTATTTCACACTTCCACAGGCCAAAGGCATGAATGCAGCAAAGCCAAAACTAGAAATGGCTGTGTAAATGACGACATTACTTACCTACTTCTTGGTTCATGGAATAAGGTAAACAGACCTGATCTACCACACCATCCGTACCATAATTAGCTGAAAATTCTGAACCCTTGATCTAAAGTGAATGCTATAACACATAATATCTATGCATAAATGGCTAATACATAATATCTTTGCCAGAGAAATAAATCATTTTGTGAACACATGAAACTGTAGATCAGAAATCAAAGGAGTTGTTTTGAGAAAGAATTTCATAAAGGTAGATAATTTGAGCTTGAAATACTCTAGAATTATATAAGCAAATCTTGATGCATATTCAGGTTGAGCACCTCAGAATACCAGAGTCCACATAGATGTAGGTAGCGTAACCACACACATTTACTATCAGGAATTAAGACTCTATTGTGAACCAAGCTAAGAGAGTAAAGTGAGAGAGTACTTAGAGAAATGACTGAATCTGAGGGCATTTAAGGGGCGAGGTAGAAACATAGTGCAATGGAACCTTCCAGGAATCTACTAGGGTGAACCTAGGTAAGACTTCTAGTAATAGAGGATACAGATCCTTAGCCAGGAAACTTCGGTAACTAGGCAAGAATTTCAGTGAAGCTCCTGGCACACCATCCCATCCAAAAATCTTTGACCTACCCTTTGTCCTGCCTGCAAATGTACTGGGGTTAAGGTGGTACAGAAATTGTGGGAGTAGCCAACTAATGTAGGAAGGCAGCGTGGATGAGACCTTGGTGCCTTGATCTTTGATTGCACAACATCCAGAGATCTGAGCAATAAATTCTATCTCTTATAAATAACTCATAATATATTATAAATTTGCTAAAAACCAATTACATTATACTGGTAATTGTAAAAATGACTGCATAAAAAGAGTTTGTTGTAATTATCTGTTAATACACAATAGGAATTTGAACCAGAAAAAATGTTAAGAATGTATATGTAAAGTGAGGGAGGCCTGGTGGCACTCAGAGGAAGGACAGCAGGTTACCAAGAAGAGACTTGATACCCTATGAGCATATACAGGGGGAGGGGGTCCCCCTCAATCACCCTCATAGGGAGGGGAGTAAGGGGAAAATGGGAGGGAAGGAGGAATGGGAGGATACAAGGGAGGGGATAACCATTGAGATGTAACAAGAATAAGTTAATAAAAAAAAGATTCTCTTTAAGAACTAAGCCAACACCCTTGAATAATGAGTGGTTAAGAGTTTAAAAGATAGGAAAAATGAGGGTGACAGTGACTTAGAATGTCTTGGATATCTTACATATCATCAGTTTGAATTACCCACCTTAATTATTATATTCATTCCCATAAATTCATACATATATTTCCTGAAGACTTAATAAACATATTTACTGAGCTATTATTGCTGGATCAAAACTATGCAAAGTCTATTTCATGTCTTTTAAAATGTTTCAAAAGTGGTGAAGAAGTTGATAAACTAGTGATTAGACTATGAAAATAAATTTGCAGAGGCAAGAATAATGTGCTATTAAGGATACAAGATGAGAATAAGGATAGAAGTCAACCTGAAAAACAGATTCCCTAAAAAGAATTAGATAACTTTAGAGGAAAATAAAAAAATAAATAACAGAATAAATGGGAATGTAAGTCATATTGGTACAGTGGAAATCTTAGCATTAATAGGGAAATTGTCAAATATTCATAATAGAATAGATGTAATTCTACTTAGCATATTTACAATATTGTTATTATTAAGAGTTTATTTTGTGGTAAAATTGTACTCATAACATTCATTAGCAAAATGACATATCATAAGACTTATTCTATAAACAGTAATAGTAATTCATATATTGGTATGCTTGTTCAAATGCAAAATGGACAAGTGTATAAAATAATTAAATAAAATATTGATGCATTGTGGTCACACTGTAGGAAGAAACGATCTCAGGATTAACTAGGAGAAAACTAAATGCCAAATGGAGCAACGGGACAACTATATAAAATAACTTGAAAACACAGCCTATCCTATCCTGTAGTACTAAAATATCAATCCCAGGCCTATGAAGATATTTCAGTGAGTAAAGAATCTTAATTTTAAACTTACAGCCTTTCATGGGACTCATATAGTGGAAGAAAAATTATTTGTAGACATCCACAAGTTCACAGTGCCATACACACATAAACACATATCCTCACAGAGGTAGCAAATAAATAAATAACGTAAATGTTAACTGCATTTAAATAAACAATAAAGTTATACATTTGGAACATAATTCATTGTATTATTTAGCAATATCATACATGTACATAATATATTATGATTACTCTTACCTGTCCTACATTCTCTCAATTGTATTCTCACCTCTGTTATCTGCTCCTCTTGCCTACACATCCCTGTATCACAACCATTGCTTTCGTTTTCATAAATACTGACTTATACCAGCATGGTCTGTGTAACAATGTGTTTGGAGCTATAGATTTGTGCATGGCTGGCTCACCAATTGCCATATAACTGACAACAATAGCTTCTCCTATTTTAGGATTTGTCATGAGCAATTAATCTAGCCACTCCTCGATCCATGATTGCCTCATGGAAGGCTCAATAGTTTGTAGTTCCAGGAGGTGAATCACAATATGACATCATGACTGCAGTGGCTGTTTGCCAACATGACAATATTCCGTTGTCTAGCTTATATCATCTGCCTCTTCCATACTTATGACCTATTATGATCTATTGCCTGTGATGTAGAGATGATTGTGTAAATATTCTTTTTATGGAGAGGGCATCCCAATTCTCTGTCTCTTATAGTATTTCAACATATCTGGGAAGTTTATAAGATTTCAGTATAGATCTTAATACGTAGATGTATCCATTGGAGCTAAGCACTCCATAGTTACTTTTATCTGTGCTTTGACCAGTTCTTGACCTTTACAGCATTTCACATAATCTATAAAACAAAGCATCATTGATGAGGAGTGGAGGATATGAGGAGTCTGTGTCACAACAGAGATACATATTCATCCACGTTCACCACTGTTCTATTGACAATTGCTAGTGTATAGAAACAATTGAGATTTTCCTCAAATCAACAATGGATAAGGAAAATGTGGAAGATAATACACAGTGAAGTGTGAGTTGGCCATCAAAGCAAGGAGACATAACTCCTAACCAGGAGGCTACTTGCAACTGAGACCTGCTGCGACAAGGAAAAGTCATCTTCTCCAGTTGAGTGTTACTGGGTATAATAACTACATTCCAGGGTGAGGCCAAAAGCTCAGGAGCAGGTGGTCAACACAAAAATGGATTTTTCACAGTTTGGTCCACCTTTTGTTTTACTTAGTTTTGTTTCATTGGTTTATTTTGATACTTTTTTTTTTGTTTTTTTTTTTTTCCACATTTTAAGATTTTTCTTTTTTAAATTATTTTTTACTTTCTTATTAGTTTATTCAAGTTACAAAACAATTGCTATCCTATCACTTGTATCCTCGCGCTCTTCCCTCCCTTTCTCCCTCCTTCCCTCCATCCCTCTTTCACCCTTTCCCCTCCCCTAGGTCTATGACCATTGGGGACCTCTTCCCTCACTATATGGTCATACATTACATCCCAATTGTAGTTTCCCCTCCTTCAATGCCTCTTTTCTGTTTTTCTTCAAAGAGGGGGAGAAAAAGTTTAATATTTACAGTAAAACTAGACACAAACCCTCATTTTAAGGCTGGATGAGACAACCTCAGTAGGAGGAAAAGCAGACTGAACATAGGCAAAATAGAGACACCACTCATTTTTGAGAGTCCCACAAGAAAATAAAGCTACAGACAATAACATATATAGAAAGGACATAGTTCAGAAAAAAGGGAAGAGAAAAAAAGATAGAGTCAGGTGTTTAAGAAGTTGGGAATAGTCTGGGAGGATATTAGAATTGGAAAAAAATAGCATATTTTATGAAGAAAATCAGCTGATTTAAATGAAAAGAAAAATTATGAAAGTTTCAGATAAATGGATTGGACTGCAAAATAAATTGAATTAGGGAACCTAAACTTCAAAAGACAAAATATCGTGATCTTTCATTTCTTTCTTTCTTTCTTTCTCTCTCTCTTTTTTTTTTTTTTAATGTTTGCCCTCAATCTTTAGCTTTAAATATAATACCTGAGGCAACTCAGAAGCCATGAGTGGAGAAACGAGCCATGTAGTGAGATAAACAAAACGGGGTATTTGAGAACATAAAGTCTATCCAATATCATTGTTTAAATATATATATATTGGGAACACAAAGCTAATAGAATATAAATTATATATTAAAATAGAACTTGTCAAAACTGAAAAAAAAATAAAAGTAGTAACTGTACTTACAGTGAAAAACAAAGTGAGATCATTGGCGGCATTTAGATTAATATTGTACTGAACCAAATTATCATGCACATTTTCAGAAACTTGGTAAAATCATGAATGTAGGAAATAGCGTGGTATTTGCAGTTCTCATCACTTTAGATGGTTAATTTATACCGAGCTGGTGAGAACCCTGACTTAGTGAATACTGGACCATTACTCCTGGAGGAGATTCAGGTTCTTCTTGCCGCTGGCTACAGCATTTTTATGAACTGATCAATAAATAATCTTCTTTTGTGTATGATTCTCTTTAAAGGTATTTCGTTTAATAGAAGACATTGGTTTTATAGCATTAAATATTGCTGTAACCTGTGTGCCCATAACAGAATTTCCTCTGTAAGGTACATCACGTCCTTCTTGCATTTTAAAACATTGGTCAACATTTCAACAGTATGTTTGGGGTAATTTAAATATAAAAATCCCAACAGAATTACAAACATGAATACTATAACACTGAATACACTGGAAAGGGGGCATTTGTATTGTTTATATGAAAACTCAACAAAAGGCAAGACCTGCTATTTTGAACTTCAGCCGGAAAAAAAAAGTGTTACTTTTTTCTTCTTTGGTATATGCTTTAGAATGAGCAAGGAAGCCCCTGAGAATTGATTCGGGGACTACACGGGTTTACGAATTTATTTTAATGAATGTGTAAATTAATATGTATGGACTCTCTGTATGAGAAGCAACAGTGTATCAATTTTTCAAAGTCTACACCTGTTGGATGGTGAGCTGTGACCACCCCCCCCCCCAAGTTGGAGCTTTCATTCCTCCTAGCTCCACTTATGTCCGTGATAAATATAGAGCAGGTAAATGAGAACCTGGGAATTTATTCTATAAATTCATGAAGCAACAGGGTAAAAGTAAGATCTTAACCTAATCATAAGAGTGCATTTGACGGGACTGGAGAGAAGGCTCAGAGGTTAAGAGCACTGACTGCTCTTCCAGAGGTCCTGAGTTCAATTCCCAGCAACCACATGGTGGCTCACAGCCATCATATAATATGATCTGGTGCCCTCTTCTGGCCTGCAAGTGTACATGCAGACAGACCGTTGTATACATAATAATAAATAAATCTTTAAAAAAAAAAAAAAGAGTGCATTTGACTTACAGCTCTAGAATAAGTATCTAGGAGACAAAGGAGCTTGGTAAAGTTAAAACCACAGAAAATTAACAAATATGCTATGTGACCGAATATGTTCTTCTAACCAACATGGCCTAGGCAAAGGAGGATAAAGGTATCATGACGTTTAGGTTTTGGTCAATAGTCAATACTTTTGATGTTTAGAGAGATATGAGAGGGAAAATATGTCAAATAGGAGGGAGCCACAGATACAACTAGCATTAGTTCAAAAAAATTCACAAATAGTTGAATCATACAAAAATGCCTGAAATCCATCTAAAGGGGAATTATGGAAAATTCAAAAAATAAGTATAGGTCACAGGGATATAATGATTTAATTAACATCTGTCTTCTCATCAAAACTACTAATGGAGACTGATATGGAGGGAAGCACCAAATGCACTAAAATAACACAAGCTGTGACCATTGTTATGTGTTGCCTACCATAACTATATGGTGAAAAGCTACTGATATGAGTTGATTCTAGTACATAGAGAAATCCATGTTTAATGAAGAAGGAAAAATCCCTCCCTGATGACTAGCTTTTTGCAGGTTGTGGTTATATAGACTTTGACTGAGAAAACGTAACAATTACCTTACCCAGTGATGGATCCTGCAAGCTATAAGAGCAAATTACTGGGTAATTATGTACTCACTGCCGTAATAGTGGCAAAGCTGTTTACAACCTCTCCTCTTGATTGGATTTGAGGTCTGCTTTACAGGAAGGAAATCATGAAGACTGGGCATATCTTAGGCCCTAGGGGAAAACCAACTCATGTGTTTGGCGAAATTGTCATATTATCAAATTTCCTTTTAAATATATAATTTTATATTCATAGATTTATTTTCTGACATCAGCGTTGGGCATAGAAGCTTCTTATTGCAGAGGATAGTGGTTAACACAGATTCGTTACTGTTCAATATGATGAGAATATGTGAATATTCATGCTCAGTTGTAGATGGTCCATCTATATGAATTCTTTCCCTACCAACCTCAAAAAGTGTCATGGACAAGGAGGTGGAAAGAATAGAAGAGCCAAAGAATGAGGAATGCTATGAATGGTTATTCTCTGGAAATGACAAGGATAGTATAACCATGCGGAGAACAGCTAAGGTTAGCCACACAAGACCTCAATAAGGTCAAGAAAGCTAAAAGTCGTGGGAAGTTGCAGAGAGAAGCTCTTGAGGCCCCATAACTAGCATGAAAGTTATTGGAATTTGGTGGCTGTTGGAGGAAATAAGAATTTCTTTTGGAGTGCGTCTAAAAGAAGAATATCTGTGCCCCAGTGGATGAAAGTACAGTTATGAACAAAAGACAGCTCTACCTAGATTCAATAATTTTCAGGAAAAAAAGAAGATAAAATGAGTTGTGAGACATAACGGGGGAGTAAAGAGATATGTTGGGAAGTAAATATAATTCACATACATTGTATACATGTATTAAAGTTTAAATGAATAAAAATAAAATCCACTATGTTAAATCAGAAACAATATTTGGTAGTAATTCAAATGATGACACATAATGTAGATCAGAAAAATAGTAAACATGTCTAAATGTAAAAAGATAAGCATCTGCATATTTTATTACACACATATATATGCATATATATAACACAGGTACATTTACACTTTATGTTAATGTGTACAAAAAGCTTATGGCTGCCTAATAGAAGAGTTATAACCTGTTATTTCTGGTTTACTTCATGTAAAATTATAATATGTATGACAACAATACTTCAAATGAGAAAAATAGATCTATGTAAGAAATAATTAACTCAGATAAAAATCAGTATTTAATGTGAATGGAATTGTATTAATTGGAATATACTTACTATACTTAATATAACTAAATAATAAATATTTATTTAAGCAAGAACTAAAATAATAATGTAACCTTTTCCATGGAATTTAAGGTCAGTTTTGTTCATAATTACAAACAATATAGAGTTTATACTATGCTTCCTAAAATTGGCATATGAGTTATGAATTTCCTGTTTTATGGATTAACTTCAGATGTTGAGCATACATGCCATTGAAAATGTTAATTTTAAATTATAATTAATGTACTCAAATGCACTTATTAAATGGTCATGTCAACTACTGGTACTTATAGAATGAAAACTACTTATTCTTATAGCCTTTTAACAAACTGAGCTAATAAGTTAATTTGTTGTCACTCTCTTAGGGCAAAGTGGAATTATTAGTTTATTTTTCCTTCTGTTATTCATAAGAGATATTTGTGCCTTATGGCAAATTTTTAATACACCCTTTGAAATTTTAAAAATATATTAACTTTTATTATGAATATCATTTTATTAATATTAGATATCTTAATATTATAATCATACTGTAATTATTTAAGCCAATAATCATTTTTATTACATTCATATATAATTTTATATAAATTAAAACATGTACTGATGATTTTTAGAAATAATTAATTTAGAAATTTAAGACCAATGTTGAATATATTATGCTTAAAATTTATTTTCTGGATATATTTCTTATATTTATAGTATAATTTATTGTTTGAATGTATAGAGCCATGAGACTTTGCTCACTCAGGGATACACAGCCAGACTAATTCAACTGTTCCCTTAAACAAACATACAAGAGGCTACAAATACATAAGAGAACACACCAGACACAGAAGAGTGTTTTTTTTTAATTTTATGTTTTGAATTTTTAAGATAATACACTTTCCTTCTCTCTACTTCCTTCAAACCCCTTCTGACTCTTCTCCAAATTCATGATTCTTTTTTTTCACTAATTGTTAGTGTAAACATGTGTACATTTATATGCAGATATATTCCCAACTATAACATGTCAAGCCAGTATAATGCCCTTTTTATATATGTTTTCAGGACTGAATGTTTGGCATCAAACACCTGTGCTCTACCATGGGAATGGCTACTTCTTCTGATCCAAGCTCAGTTGTCTATAATTTTTTAATGTCATACTGATGACTCATGGGTTTTTCCCTTAGGCATTTTTTCATCCTTTTTCATTTAAATGGTGTCATACATTTTGGAAGTCCTGATGTTGAGATTTCATGGGCATAGCTTCGGACTTTACTAGGACTAAGAGACCCCATAGATCAAGGAGTTTGTTTTGAGTTTGTGGCCTAAATTATTTTTAAAGAATTTACTAAAAAAAAAAATGAATTTATTGAAACATTATCTTATTTCTTTTGTAAATTTAATTCTGATATTTTTCTGTTTTTATTGATCAACAGAGTAATCATAAATGGCATCTTTCATTTGCAAAATTTCCAAACAAATCATTAATTGTTTCTAATTATATTATGTATTGTATTCAATGCCATTTTTGTTTATATCTGATTAAAATACTGCTGTGTTTCCAGTGTCCACAAAAATTTCTTTTTTCCCTATGTGATCATATTTTAAGATCTTTCCTCTTCACGGTTACTAAAAAGGGTTTTTCCACAAGAAGTTTTCAGACCAATTGGTAGGGAGTAGCTCTTCAGCATCTGTGTTGCATACAGTCCGTATAAATGACCCATGATTTACATTATTTTTATAGAAGTGTATCTCTAAGAAAGTGTTTTTAGTTATTTTTAAATTTGAATGCTCTTTCATACACTCACACACACTTGTACACAATCAGTGTAAAGTTTTGCATTCTCTATTGTTGGATCCACGGACTTAGTTACATTATGAAGAAAAAAATTCTAAGATTCTGTCTAAATTAAAAATGATCATAAAATGCATCACTCTGATAGAAACATATTTTTAAAGTGTCAGTGCTTTATAATAATGCAAACAGCAGAGCACATTCAATTATGGTCTAAATAGCTTTTCTCTCTTCTTTAACACCAATATCTACAGGATTATTGGAACTGTGTTTCAGTTACTCAAATTTTGCACAGCCTTCCAACAATGTGTTATGGTTACTGAAGACAAGAGGCAATAATGGATTAATTCTGCAAGGGCTGAATATGCCATTAATAGCCATGCAATAGGCTTATCTGTGCCGACAAAGTGGCCCACTTTCATGTCTGTTCAATTAGAGATAATAGTTGAGGGCATTAATCACATGTATTTTCAACAAAACTTTTCTCAGTTAAAGACACCCTGCAAATGACGTGGTCCAATGCACATCCGCCTATTAGGGTTGCTATGACTATGGTGAGTCTGATCTGAAAGACAGGATACAATCAGACTCGGGACAATGAGTGGATTTTCATATTTAATGGCCTTGGCTTTCAGCTTGGAGCAGCACACTGAATAGAAGTGACCTAAAGATGACCTTCTGTTTTTCTTCTTTGACTTGTCCCTAGGAATGACAAGGCTTGGGATCCTGGGAGCAATACAAAACAAGCCATGTCCCCATGCACAAATGAAAATACCAGGGACGGGACTACTCTAGAAATCTTCCGTGTTGCTACTAATAAGTAAGCTACTCATTATTATTAATTTGCTCTTTTGAGGGGAGCACATTTCAAAGAAAAAACTACTGGTGGGATAATCACTGCAAATAGAAATGGGGGATCAGAATTTATCCACCATTAAGTGTTCTTAGTCACATTTCTAACTTTGGCTATTCTCAGCTATACACAAGAAGCTTTCTAATAAAATTATACAAAGTAAGTAAAAGTATAATATAGGATTATTTAATGCCATAAACTGTTATACATAGCAAAAGGAAACTGGAGACATATAGGTTTCTTTTATTTATGTAGCATTGCAATGGCACATGGAATATGCTTAACTAAATCTGACGTCAAGTCTGGCCAAGAACACATAGTTATTCCTTCCTTTCTTTGTACTGCATACATTTCTTTCTATTTAGGGAATTTATGTATTCTTATTTAAAGTTTTCCAGAAAATTTTTCTTATAAAATATTACTTAGTAATTATCCATCATTATAAATTGAAGATTTTACCTTTTAATGTTTGTTTCATAATAGTTATATAATTGACTAAACATCAGCTTTGCATAAAGCTAAATGCAGTGTTCACAAGCAAAGGAATGTTAGTAAGCATGATATCTTTCATATATGTATGAAATTCCCTAGCTTCCGTTTTTAAATTACATACTTACATATTATGTGCTTTAGGCACCTAGATTAAATTATATATTTAATTATGTTAGTGATAAGTATTACATAATATAAGCACATTTTTAAATTGATGCATTTGTCTAAGCTATACTTACATTATAAAATTAAATATTTAGTCATATATTTAGCTTTATATGTATAATTATAAATATACAAACATTTAATTCATAAAACAGTTCTAAGATGGTAGAGGTGTTCACCAAAAACACATTGCCATGAGAAGTTAATTATGAGGTGGGTAACAAAGCAATCATAGGAGATGAAGCATGAACTATGAAATTTTCATGACTTCTACGTAAGTCTGTTCCATTTCATATGATTCATTGAATCAAACCACTATTTAGCCTGTACTAGATACTCAAATTCAAACTTTTTTATTTTTGACACACTTTTCTTAGATACCAGTTATGCCATTTATTTTGGTTTTTGTTATTTTTGTTGTTAGCTGTAATTTTACCATAAATTACCACAGGCTGATATTAACACAGATGATTCTCTTCTGAGATCCATGAGCTAACTAGACACAGTAGTTGGGTATGTTAATAGTACCCCACATTGTTTGCCTCTTTTGAGTGGACCTTAAGTCCAACCTGACTGCTCTTGCTCACCACCAACAAAGGAGTGCCACTTATTAAGGCTTTCATAAATATCTTTCCCTGGGAGATATTGATATAGTTCATCGGCATCATGGACGAGTGGTAAGTAAGTACCATTAATTGCTTTCCCTCCTTTGGTAGTTTGCATTGTATTTTCTGGTAACATGAAAGCGAAATGGCATCACAAGGACAAGAACCTAACAAAAATCCCCAGAAACACACATAAGAAATATCCTTCAGAACGGTTGGTCAGAGGAGTCCCAGGGCTCTCTACATGACATAGATATTGACTGCTGCCTTGGTTGCCTTTCAGAGGTTGAAGGTAAGCCCCCCCTGCAGAAGTTGCACAGTTACCCATAGGAGTTAGACATTTAAAGCTCTATATAACAATTTTCACTTAGAGAGAAGTACAAATATAAACCCAAGTTAAACAGTCTAAAATAATGAAAAAAATCTTTGCAGAGTATTGGTAGAAAAAAATACAAAGTAAGTGCCAGTAACATGCCTATTGATATTGCTATTTGCTGAGAACTTTGGTTTCTTTTAAAACACTGAAATGTTATGTGAATAGATTTTTGTTTTGAACTCAGGTGTGGGATATGGGGCTGCTTCAGATTTTTCACAGCTGCTGACTCTAATTTCCCTGGTGCTCTAATGGGGGTGTGATTTTGCCAGCAGAGGATAATTTATATTTGGAATTCTGGGGACTCTTGAGAGAGTATTTGAATATGAGAGCTGGAGAGAAAGAAAAGAGGAAGCTGCTAATCTCACTGTTGCTGAAGCTGCTAATCTCACTGTTGCTGACCCTGCTGCTGACCCTGCTGCTTCTGTTGCTATTTGCTCCTGATGCTGTTGCTGGTTTCTGTTCATTGCTGTTTGCTGTTCTGCTGGTTGCTGGCTGGAGATTCCCTGATGGCAAAGATCAAACTCACCCCCAGGAGCCAGATGCCCCTAATAAGCAAGATGTAATGTAACAATATCAACTTGCCCTTTCCCTGCTAACCTTCTTTCTGCCCTACACAGTTCTGGGAAGTTAGAAGAGACAGAGTTGTTGTAGGATGGTAGGAAAAAGAATCCAATAAATTAGCCAAAAGTCACAGCCAAAAGCTACAGCTATTGTCGTGGTGTTCTTTGTGCAGCCTTTTCTAGGAGACACTATGTCATCGCAGACATCCTGGCATTCTGAATCTTGTAATGTTTCTGCATGCCTTTCGGTGATGTCCTTTGAACCATGAATGCAGACTCTGTGATGGAGATTTCTCTGTTGAAGCTCTGCTCCCTATGATCTGTTGACCTCTACAATATGTCCAGTTGACGTTTTCTGTGACTGTCTGTTTATCATAAAGAGAAACCTTTTTGTTGAGGGCTGGTAACTATACGTATTTGTGGGTATAAAGTTAAGACATAGGTTGTTGTAAGAATTATATTGGTCTAGTAATATTGTGCTAATAGACACTAAAATCCATGATGCTACTTGCCTAGGGAAGCAGGCTAGGTTTCTAGTACCTGGAGGAAAGTCCCTTATGTTCAGGGGTTCCTAAATCCATTTATACAGCTGTTGGTTACTATCAATGTGACTATTTTACCATGCGGGTCATTGATGTGGTTGCAACTACATAGTTTTGTTTAGTTACTTTTCTTCCTTAGCAGCTTATATAGTATTTTCTGGTTCCATGGAAGCTGAACAGGATGAGATCCAGCTCTACTCCTCTTGGTCATATGTCCTAAGTGTTCAACTTTGGTAATATGGGTCATGCTCATTAAAATCATGTATACACAAACAACAACAACAATGGACTTAGTATTTGGGCAATCATAAGACACACACACACGTGCGCATATATATATATATATATATATATATATATATATATATATATATATATATATATATATAAATAAAATGCTGGTGCCCATGATTTGATCACTTCCTCTTGGTGGGGAGGCCCTGTAGGCACGCAGAGGAAGGGGATACAGGCTATCCAGATGAGACCTGGTAGGCTATGGTCAGACAGTTGGGGAAGGAGGGCTCCCCTTTCAAGAGTCTAGTGAAGAGGAATAGAGCAGAAGAGAGAGTGAGGGTTGCGATAGGAAGATACAAGCGAGGGGATAGCAATCCGGATGTAATATGAGTAAATTATAATAAAAATGCGAAGAAAAAAGCAATAGGTGTAGTCTACTTAAGCATTGCCATCATGATGCTGTAAGGGCTAGGCTGAAGGAAGGGATATGTCCTATATTGTACCTGATAGGGGAAAGTGACTGAATTCAATTTCAAATAAAAACATTATTACAAGATGAAATATATTATCGTATGATTTGTCTCTGTAAAATACAAAATATTAACACATACGATAAAATAAAATATGTAATGTTAAAGGTACTAAGTGCACCTAAATGATTACTCAAAGAATGAAGACAATTAACTTCAATGAAGAGCACGACTTCACTGTATCTCAGTGGCATGCGTGAAAACGATGTCAGACAGCCTAAATGAGATGACTCAAAACCAAATCATCTGACGTCATATGAGAAAAGGAAAAGTGTTATATAAATATATCGAGTGACAAAAAACACTGATATTTCAAAAAAATATTCACATGCCACACATACATATAAACACATATGAATATACAGATATATATATGAATGGATTATTCAGAAATTTATAAAATCCCAGTGCAGGCTAAAAATAAATGCCCACAATGAAATATACATAGTACAGCTCCTTAAAACTATAGAGAATTAGAAATGTTTAAAGCAGTCAGAGGAAAACACATGTCATGTTCAAAGAGCATGGTTAACTTGTCAAAAATTCTCAGCACAAATACAGGGAAATCTGAAAACAATATAGTGCCATTCTCTGAGATAAAAACGGAAGGAAATATTTGTTTAGAATTTATGATCAAGGAAAAATCCTTCAATTCCACACTTCACACAAACTTATCAGACCAATTTTCATAAGACTATCTGAAACTAATGATATTGGTTGTAAGACTGAGAGAAAATAATCCCATTTAGAATCATGAAAATGCAGGAAAGAATAAATATTAATGAACAGAACAGGATAAACTAGAGCAGTGGCAGTCATTCTGTGGTTTCAATGTTCTTTTTTTAAATTGAAAATAGAATCTTCTCTCATATAACCCATTCTGAGCACAGTTTTCCTCACTCCACTTCTCCCGGCTTCCCCCTACTTTCACTCTACTCTGGAGCCACTCCCCCTTTATTCCCCTTCAGAAAAGAGCCAGCCTCTAAAAGACAACAACCAATCGTGACAAAATAAGATAGGTAAGACGAGGCAAGCTCTCCTTGAGGCTGGACCAGGCAGCCCAATAGGAAGAAAAGTCTCAAGAGCAGGCAAAGGAGTCAGACACACAGCTGTTCCCAATGTTAGCGGCTTCATAAACCCACCAAGCTAAGCACTGTAACATATACACAGAAGACCAGATACTTCCAGCTTCAGTCTCTGTGATTTTATGTGAGCCAATTAGTTGATTCAGAGAGACATTCTTGTATCTTCCAGCCCTTCTGTCTCTTTCAATCTGCCCTTCTCCACAAACTTCTTAGAAAAATAACTCAGGGTTTCATAGATGTTAAACATTCTATGGTCCAATAATTTCCTAGAAGTATCATAAAATATCATAAAATGTTAGCTTATATTAATATATAACTATTCAAATACATAGAACTGAAGATAACTACTAAGCAATATTAGTTTAATATTAAAACAGTAATAAATAATATGTAATATTAAAATGTTTTGTGTAGTATTTGGGGGTAATATGAGAAGCTCACTAATCACCAGCACAGACATTTCTGTATAGATGTTTCCTGTGTACTTGCCCCATAGAACAATTCCAGGCATGCGTCTACATGGAAAAGAAGAATTGTAAAGTATTCAATGGTTCCTTCTTAATCCCTACCACCTCTGATATTGCTAACATTAATGGCATCGTCAAAACATTCTTAGAGACTAAAAATGATCTGGCTATTATGAATAAGGCTGCTATGAACACGGTTGAACAAATTTTCTTGTTGTGTGCTGGAGCATCTTCTGGGTATATTCCAAGGAGTGGAATAGCTGGGTCTTGAGGAAGCCCTATTCTCAGTTTTCTGAGAAACCACCAGATAGAGTTCCAAAGTGGTTGTACAAGTTTGCATTCCCACCAGCAATGAAGCAGTGTTCCTCTTTCTCCACATTCTCGACAGCATGTGGTGTCACTTGTGTTTTTTATCTTAGCCATTCTGATGGGTGTAAGATGGAATCTCAGAGTCATTTTGATTTGCATTTCTCTGATGACTAAAGATGTTGAGCATTTCTTTAAGTGTTTATCAGCCACTCGATATTGCTCTGTTAATCCTGAAATTTGTAGACAAATGGATGGAATAGAAATGATCATACTGAGTGAGTTAACCCAGAAGCAGAAAGACTCACATGGTATATACTCCCTTATAATTGGGCACTAGCCCAAAAGGCACATCCCATGAAAGTCTTCACTTACCAGGAGATGTGGATAGAGGTGAGGACATCCTACTGGGACTCTAGGTAACAGATATATAGGAGAATGGGGAAATAGAAGGATCCAGAGGGTCCTAGAAACCTACAAGAAGAACAATGACTATGGATTTGGGCCTAGGGGGTTCCTGCACACATTATTGCACTAACCAAGGTCAATACAAGTAGTAAACATCGAACCCCCTACTCTGATCTAGCCAATGGACAGGACATTCCCCACAGTTGTGTGGAGATTGGGAACTGTCTCTGACATAAACTCTGGTGCCCCTTATTTGACTGCTTCCCCTTGGTGGGGCGGCCTTGTGGCACTCAGAGAAAGAAAAAGCAGGCTACCAAGATGAGCCTTTATAGCCTATGACCATATAGTGGGGGAAAAGGTACCTCTCAGGCATACACCTAGGGGAAGGGAATAGGGTGAAAGATGGAAGCAGGGAGACTGGGAGGATACAAGTGATAGGATAACAATTAAGATGTAATCTGAATAAATTAATAAAAATATTAACATGGTGGAGGCCTTGTGCTCTTTCACCATCCACAGCAGCAACTCAATTGTTGTGCTGTTAATTTCTTGTTTAGGCAATCATGTTGAAATATGTAACAACAATTAATGAAAAAGAGGCCATGAATTTGAAGAAGCACAAGAAAATATATATGGAGGGTGGTTGGAGAGAGGAAAAGAAAATTTTACTGATATAATGTAATCTCAAAAATGAAAAAAAGTATTTTTAAAAAAAAACTTTGACCCCAAATGTTTCCTTCATGGAGTTTATTTAGAAAGTTTCTTCCACTGGGAAGAACTGCATCAAATAATGTATACTATCACATAACTTCAATTATGAGAGTGAACATGGTTTTTAATTTTAACATCAACAGAATCGATAAGTAGTATTTTAATACTCCAAAAATATTACATTATGATATGTATTATAAAACATCCCTGATAATAAATATTTACAGATATACATGTTTCTTTTTAATAAGGTTTTCTGGTTTACAAGACAAAAATTGAATACAAAATAATCAATCTTATGTATTTAAACTTAATATGTATATTCATATATACTGTGAATATGCATAAAAGAAGAGGGAAATTCAAATATGCTCTTTTATATTTGTGCAAATATCAATGTTGACAGGCTAGTGCAAAATTTGACCTTTACTTGGAGAAAGTCTGTCACAGGCTGTCATTGATTACAAGATAAATTAAAAACATTCTGTGCTAACAGGAGCATTATCAGCATTTACAGTGGCTGCACATCTGCCTACTAAGATTCCAGTCATGCCTAATCACATGCTGAAGCTTGGCTTGAAATTACACTCATTCTCTCACTTATGAAGCAAGAACAACAGATCTGGTGAAGGGGTTAATAGGTAGTAACTTATTGCTGGCCTTTAGCTATACTAACAGTGACAAAGTGCTTTCTAAATATTAATATATACCTGTAGACAAGTGTGACTCACACACACTTAAGAAATTTTCTCCTGGCAATGAATATTGGTAGATACAGATTATCATGGCTGGTCAAGATTGTGAAATTAAGTGAAGTTTGAGTGTCCAGTCATAAACAAGGCATTTTAATCATTATTTTTCTTAGCCTTAATGAATAATGGGGGGAGGAGAAGCTGTTAACTTTGTCAGAATTTCTTTTTTCAATAAGTTTAACGAACCTTTATATAAGAGTCCATATTTAGCATAAGATAAGAGCTTCACCCATACTCTTCCACATATTTATACACGGAAAATCACATCTAGATGCTCAGCCATAGTACTCATAAACAGAAGAATCATTATGACTAAGGAAACTAAGGACTATAATTGGAGACAGAAATAATTATCTTATAAATTAATCTACTTGTTCTTTGCCATATCTCATAAGCGTTTGCTTATCTTATCAAAGAACTGCTCTTAGATTTCCTGATTTTTTTTTTTTATTGTTTTCTTCGTTTCTAGGCCTCTAACTTTTAGTTTGAGGGTTTTTTTTTCTTGATTTCTATGGAGTTTAAGTTTTGTTTGATCTTGAATTTCCAAATTCTTGAATTGCCTCAGTAAGTCATTTATTTGTGGTCTTTATGATTCTCAAGTAGGCACTTCGGGCTATAAATTTCTCTTAGAGCTGCATTTGTGTTCCAGATGTATTGTTTTGCTCTGTTTTCATTTTCATTTAGTTCCAGAAAAAATGTGATTTCTTTCTTCATATCTTCTTTGACCCAGTTATCATCCAGTAGTAAGTTCTTTATTCTATATAGATTATATACTTACTGGATTTTTCTGTAGATTTTAAATTATATTGCATAATAGGATACATGGGGTCATTTCAATTTTTTGTTTTGGTTTATGTTTTCTTTTTGTCTTAGCATGTGGTTTTTTACAGATGCTTTCATCTGTTGCTGAGTAATATGTGTATTCTTTGGCGTTTGGGTAGGAGAATCTACAGATATCAGTTAGGTCAGTTTCATGTAAGATTTCATTTAATTTTCAGGCTTCTCTGTTTATTTGTGTGTGTGTGTGTGTGTGTGTGTGTGTGTGTGTGTGTGTGTGTGTGCCAATGATCCATATAACAGAGAAAGCAGACAGAGCATTGATGTCCCCTAAACCCATTGGACTTTTGTTAAGACATGTTCTCAATTCCATTCATATACACTCTTATGATATTAGGTGCTTTAACCTCTGAAAGGTATTCCATATAGTATTAACTGCTAAATCTCTACATGGGCATACTTGTTAAAGACTGCCCACAATTGAATCTACATTCCATCATTCAGACCTTTTTTGGGTATCTCATGTAAGTGGCCCTTTATGCTTTTTAAAACACTCTTCTTAAAAAGGCAGTTTATGATCCAGAGGTCACAGAAAGATGTGAATCACTATTGTAATATTTGCTGCAATAGCAAGCAAGGCATTAAAGCCTAGGATATTTTTTGAGGTGGATACACTTCCAGTTTCAACAGTTTCTTTAAATGCGGCAGGTGATTATTCTTATTTTTGAATCAATGACACTGAAATACTTAATGTAAAATTTCAAAGAAAATATAAGTCTGTGTTTCTAAGCTTTCATCTCTGAAACATGATGTAACTCATTAACTTAGGTAAACAGAAGAGGAAGTTATTTTCTAATTGATAGTTGGAATCTAATCAAAATTTTGCGGCAAACCAGATTTTGGCTTGATACCCATCATATTTTTGTTGTTGTTGTTATTGTTGTTGTTGTTAATGTGAGGGTGAAGATCAGGCCTGGGGAGAGCAGGAGCAGGAAGGCAAAAGGCCTGAAAAGAAAAGAGAGACTGTGCGCATGGGGCATCTCTGTGACAAGCTGGAGACCTAAGTCAGAGTAGGCTCTCAAGGGAATATGGGAGAGACTCTAGCACAGGCTCCTAGTCTCAGGAGCCAGAGAGACAGAAAACAACACATTTCTAATTAGATAAGTCTCCTAGTAGATGGAAGGGAACACCAGCCCACCTGCAAAAACACTGTCTCCAAATTCACCCTGCCTACAAGATGTGCAGGGATAAAGGTACAGCATATATAGCAGAGATTGAGGTTCAAACAATGCCTGGCCCAATTCAAGACACACCCCATGGGAGAGAACCAACCCCTGACACTATTAAAGATACTCTGCTAGGCTTGCAGAGACAAGTCAAGTAGAGTTGTCCTCTGAGAGGATCCACCCAGCAGTGCCTGGGAAAAAAAGCTGAGACTCAGAGGCAAACATTGGGAGGTGAGTAGGGAGCCCTGTTCTTTACACAATTACCTTGAGTTCCATTTTATTCACTCTACTCACAATTGCTCATACACAGCATCAACTTTCCTCTAGTTTTGATTGAAGACTCTATTTCCTTCCTCAGTTAAGCAGCAATTTTGTTATGCAAAATTTTTAAGAATATGATATAGATAATTAGACCAATCATTAGCATGTGGAAAATTTCATTTTAATTGTGTAATTATTTTGGCAATTTCCAAAAAAAATCCTATTTGTGTCCTAATATTCATTACTATTCATATAACAATTAACTTGATTATTCCATTATTTTTAGAAGTGCTATAATTTAGTTTATGCACTCTTAAATGATATATTAACTATAAAATGAGAATATTGGTAAAGCTTTGGTACAAGGACAGCTAATGATCCATATCTTAGTTAAGGTTCCTATTGTTGTGAGAACACACCATGACCACCATGGCAGCTTTTATAAAGGAAACTATTTAAAAAGAGCTGGCTTACAGTTCAGAGGTTTAGTTCATTGTCATCCTGATGGGAAGCATGGCAGCATGCCATACTTGGTGTGGCTTAAGCATCTGAGACCACAAAGCTCAAACTCTAGTGACACACTTCCTACACTTCAACAATGCCACATGCACTCCAAAAAGGCCATGTCTCCTAATAGTGCTTTTAAGAGTGAATTTTATTCAAACCAACATTCCACATTTTTTAAAACTCATAATGTATATTAAACCTCATCTTCAAATTTATTAATCAATGGAATTCACTGAATCTTTTAAAATAAAACCTTGTATAAATGCACTTGACTATGAAACTTCCATTTTAAGTGCCTTACAGAGGTGATATGCAAGAACTAACATTTTGATACAATTCAAGATGGTGGAACTGACCACACACAGAACAGCAGTAATTACATAGCAACTGGCAGGCCATGGCTATGTACTTCAAAATTCCAGTGTCTGTGCTTTGTAGATGTTACCGTGAGGGAAACAGTGGGTCCAACCTCAAGCCACCCTGCTCATCCTGAGAAAAGTAGCTGGAATCTGCCAAAGCACATACTCTGCCTTCTGCCACCCTCATACTCTCACCATCCTGTGGGTGGAAACCTTAGGCATATAGAGGTACACAGCTCCAATATTCAGCCTCCTGATGCCCAGTATCCAGGGAAATAGTCCCAGGGAGACAATCTAGACATCTGAGCTCACAGGTTCTTCAAATGGCAGCACTCAGCCACAGCAGAGTTTCTGAGATAGGTGTCTGGGCAGCTGCAGCCAATTAATCTCAAAGCAAGAAAGCCAGCATAGGGACCACTGACTCCAGGACTTCTCCTGAGGAGAAGAGGGACCCTAGACTCCTGAAGAGCCCAGTCTGTCCTGAGGATCATACATCATAGGAGAACCATTGGCAATAACCAGAGAGACACTTGTCAGTCCTAGAGCATATCCACCAATCTGAGAGGAGCTCCTGGAGGAACATTCACCTTCTTGCCCAGGGCTATTCCTGCATCCCCCAGAACTTCAGCAGGCATCAGGAACTACCAGCCAACACCAGAGACAAGCAGATGGTGAATGACTGGCTTAAAAACACTTTAAGGTACAAAAAACATACTCCCAATCCAGAAATGTATGCTGTTAGCAAGTGTTTGAATGGCATAAGCAGTATTTATATTGAAGAGTATTATCCCTACCTACTTAATAAATGCTTAGCAGCTCATATACATTTTTGCATGTACAAAAGTATATAAACATTGTATAATGTGATAGTTGTATAATTTATGTAATCTGATACATGAGTCAGAATTTTTATATATGGTAATTGATTTATTATAGTTGATTAAAGTGTTTAAACTTAAAACACACACACACACATACACACACACACACACACACACACACACACACACACACACACACACACAAAATCAATAAAAGCCAGAGCAATATAAGATCTTAAGAACCCAGTTATATAACAGGAAGCAGCCCTGGATACCAAAACACAACTGAAATACAAGAAAATGACATTAAAGCTATGCTAATGAAGATGATAATGGCCTTTAAAGAAAAGCCCTTAAAGAAATATATAAGATACAGTCAAACAGATTGAGGCTTTAGAAAAGAAAATGAATAGATCATTCAAATACATACAGGAAAATTCAAACAAACAACTAAAGGAAATCAACAAAAAAGTTATAGAGACCTTATGTTTTGATAAATGAGTGTTTCTCCAAAATTCCCTAACTGAAATTCTATCACAGTGGCATTATAAGTAGAACGTAATGAAAAAGAGGCAGGGGAGCTTGGCCATTCCCTGCTCTGCATTTAGTCAAGATACAAGAAGAGAAAAAGCATCTACATGCCAGGAATTGTGTCCTCAGACTCTGAACTCTAACACATAAATATTTGCTGTCCAAACCAATTCTGTTCATTCATTCTGTTTGAGGAGCACAAATAGACTAAGACTAGTGAAATGATAGAGTGTCTTGCCTAGCTTGTAATGCAAATATATTTGTATTCTGTAAAATGTTATAAAATATAGACCATGTTAAATGTCATATCTTAATTTTATATTACAGCAATGTGTTTTATACTAATTACATATAATATAATCAAATGTCATTATATAATTGAACAGAGTCAAATAATATGAAATATTTTATAAATGTATGTGTAACATACATATTTATATAATATGTATGATATAATACATATTTATTATTTAAATATATGCTTGTATGCATACATGTGAAAAATATATGTGGAAATAACATATTTGAAACAATGAAAATAATAGTTTTTCAATGATAAACACTTTGAAAAGTTATAATAATTTTGATCATTTTAATAGCTATCCCTATTTATTTTGAATTTCATGAAAATCTTCTCTGTCTTGATAACATGTTTTCCTCAGATAGGAATATTGTAATAATAGCTGAATTATTCCCATACTCCTCTAAATGAACATAGACATTGTTTTCTAAAATATATCTTTCTATGTTTACTAGCTAAACTAAGATATTCTTTTAGTCTGTGACTTTAGACTGTGACTTCAGACACTCTAAGACTGAAATTATATAGTGGACATTTTGTATTTGTACTGGTCACTTTTTTGTGAAATTTTATAATTCATGTAATGATTATGTGCATCATTTTATGTTAAATTTGTTATAGAAAGTAATCTATAAATGATTTTGGAGTACAAAGGACAAAAGTACAGTTTGTGTGCCAATATGGAGATCTCATTGCCTATATTTTATTTTTACTTAGTCTACCTAGATTACTAGAAATAAATTATGTGCTTTATCAAAATGAAAGATTTTCACATAACATATAAGATATTGTAGATATTTAAATTGCACTTATTAAAAATTTGCACTTTCACACCTTTCATTAAAAAGGGGCTCAGTCTTTACAAACTATCAAACTTTTTCAGATATACACATACACACATATATATGGATATATATCATACATACATATATCATCCAAAAACACAAAAATCAATAACACAAGTTAACTAACTTTGATAAAGATAAAAATCTTTTTGTAAGCAATTTTACATGAGAAATAGGGCTAGGTACACATATTTTGATATTCTGATGTTAGAAGCACACCCAATACCTTTAACATTTAAAAGTGATTGTTTTCATTTATGAATAATTTACAGAAGATTTTGCGAGTTATAAGTTATAATGATTGTCCTTTTCATTTTATTGTTTTCTTAGGATTAATTGAATAATTCTATATAGTGCAGTTTGTGGTGAATGAATGAATCAGAGGCTCCAATACCTTTAATAATTGAAAACATTCAGATTAAACTAATATGTATATGTGTAATATATGCATATATAATAATATATACCTTGTATTATCATTTTATAAAAATGCTACTTTAATTGAAGGATATGGCCATTGGAAGTACAATCAAGGAGATTATCTGCTGCAATCCAATTTTAATTACCCAATGAAGAATTGAGCAGAGATATAAGCTTTTGATGGTGAGGGAAATTGATATCGTGTTGATTGTGTTGTATATATTGATTATTTCAGAGATGACAGGCAGGGTGTTACCGTCATCCAACATTCTAACAGAATCTCAAGGTAATATTGTGGGAGCACATTTGGAAGCTATGAATCCCCACACTCTACTCCATTTCACCACAATGATGGGCACATTAGTATTTAGATTACATATTAGGATAGTGGATTAAACCATAGCTTTATGAACTGAAGGTTTTATTTAATCATCTACCAAGTAAGAAAAACATTTTGTGCTACATACTTTGTTAGTATATCAATTTCCCTATGAAACTCAACCTTCAGAAGGTGTGGAGCAACATGTCTGTTTTTTATTTACCTATCCATAAACAAATTTGTATAGCTTATTCCAAATAATTGAAAGTTTTACATGCCTGTACCAATATGTGTAACAAATGCACAAGACCTTTCAAATGTGTTGACCTTGAGGTGAGAAAACAACTGTTTATGTGACAGGTGACAGTTGAAGTTAATTTTGATCTTTTAGTCCATGTATGTGCTCCTTACTAAGATAAAATTGAATATCTTTACTTCAGTTGTTTTAAAGGAAAATGCTATGGATTTAAAACCTACGTAATTTATTTTATATTAGGATAATGTTAAAAATGACTCTTCTCCCTTTTGAAATTTTCCCTTATCAGTAGAAGTATTCCTGATAGTGTATAGCTCTTCTGAAGCTAAGTTAATGTTTTATTTAGTTATGTTTGATTTCACAGAAGATAAATCATCTTTATTTTATTAAAGAAAAAACCACCACAGGCAGTGGGTTGCAGCAGAAGAAAAGGATCTTTAAGGAATCTGCAGGTTTATAGTGTTCATAAAATCTTACTCCCTAGAGACCTTGCCTTTATAATACTGAAAGGGATGGGAACTTGTCATGTGAACTGAAAAGAAATGTTTTCTCACCCTTCCAAGACTTTCCTTTACAACTCCCATTGAAATGATAATATGTAACAAAGCCATGAGTTGTCTCTTCTCCCAAAGGATGAAGAAATGGCAGAAATATCCTGTATTTGAGGGTATTACTGAGTCTATGGTATTTGATATCCACAGGGAAGCCAGTAAAATAATGAAACTAAGAATAAAGTTTCTGGTCATGATCAGCCTAGGTTTTTTTTCTGCCACGTGGAACAAAGGCATGAGCTAGAGTGAAATCGTTTCAAAGCTAACATTTCACATGCCTTGAACACCTTCACTGGTAATGCCTTGGCAATTATAGTAGAGTGTTGACTTACAGATGATAATTTCATTATTTGATTTTTATAAAGGTATGAAAACAGTAAACCATAGTGTAAAACTTGAAAATTTGTCTGACAAGACAGAGTATACAAATTAGTTTCTGGGCTGGAGAGATGGCTCAGTGGCTAAGAGCACTGACTGCTCTTCCAGGGGTCCTGAGTTCAATTCCCAGCAACCACATGGTGGCTCACAACCATCTATAATGTAATGTAGGCCCTCTCCTGGCTTGCAGGTGTATATTCATGTATAGCACTGTATATATAATAAATAAATTAGTTTCTGTGGAGATGCCTCAGGCAATAGAGTTGCTGGCATGCAAATATAAAGCACCAGGTTTGAGCCCCAGATTCCACATTTAAAAGTGGGCACAAATCCTATGAATATAGCACTATGTCATTAGGAATCATTTCACCGACTTTTTTTTTTTCCTTTTTTGGTCAATCATATTTGGTTCTATAAAAGGTCTCAGATAATCTAGGCCATGTCAACCATGGCCTCCCTCTTATTGTGAGGGACTCAGGTTAGAATAATCATTTGTTAGGCAATTCCACAAGCTCCAAGCCACCATTGCCCCCAAGTATCTATCAGTCAGGGAAGGTTGTGGGTCATAGATTTTGTGGATGGATTGGTGCCCCAGTCTTACCACTGGGGTGTTAGCTTGGTTACAGGAAATGGCTGGTTCAGGCTCTACATTTTCCATTACTAGGAATCCTTATTATGGTCATCCTCATAGGTTCCAGGAAGTATCAACTGATACAGGTTCTGATATCATTCCCTAAATGCATATCTATTTCAATTACCTCTATTCATACTTTTTCAGTCCAACCCTCCCTCCCCCCATTTGATCCCTCCTACTAGGATTGGTTCCTGGACCAATCATCAGCAAGGCTTACTCCAGCAGCTGATTGGAGCAGATAAAAAGGTATACAGCCAAACATTAAGCAAGCTTGGTGAAATCTGCTGAAGAAGAGGATGAAGAATGGAAGAGCCAGGGTGATATAGCACACCGTGGAAACACAGTCCATAGAATCAACTAGTAGGTCTCATAGGAGCCCAAAGAGACTGTAGCAACAATCAGGGAGCTTGTAAGGATCTACACAAGCCCCTCTGAAGACATGCTGTGTTTCTTTAGCTTGGGGTTTTGGAAGACTCCTAACAATGGGAATCTGAGTAACTCTTTTGTCTGATGGTGGGACTGTATTTCTCCCATTTGGGCTGTCTTTTCCAGCCTTGATATGAGGCTATTTGTCTATTCTTGTTGTACCTAATGCCAAGTTCATGTAGATAACTCTATATTCACACACACACACACACACACACACACACACACACACACACACACACAAACACACACTAACAACACTAAAGTGACCATGGTGGGTTTATAAGGAATTAGGAATGAAGGCTAGGGAAATGATTCAGTAGTTAAGATAACTTGTTAGTCCTGAAGAAGACCTGGGCTTTGTTCCCTGTTCCCACATGGCAACGAACAACTATCTTTAATTCTAGTTATAGTGTCTGTTAAACTTTCTTTTGGCTTCAGCTGACATGGCACACATATGATGGATACATTTATATGTAGTCAAAGCACTTGTACAAATAAAATAAAAATGAATCAATATTAAAAAGTAAATAATAAAAATTGTAGTGCTTAAAGCAGGGAGAAAAAAGGGAAAGGGGAAAGGGGATAGAGAATATGGGTAGGAAATAGGAAATATATTGTTCAAAACAAGTATGCCAATAGGAAGTTCTCAATTATAAAAATATTTTTGTAAGTTTATACTATTTTGTTATAATTTATTTATATTACAATCCAATCATAATCCTCTTATGCTTATCTCCCTTTTCCTACCCTCCCTCCATCTGATGCCCTATTGCCTCCCCCAGAACTCTAATACGTTGGGTCCTCCTCCCCCAGCATCTGACCACAGACTATCAGGTCTCATCTGGATAGTCTGTATCCTCTTCCCTTGTGTTCCCACAGGAACTCTCAGTCAAGGCACAGATTGAGACATCTAGGATTAAATTGCTCCAAGCAGATACTGCATATATACAATAAAAATTATAGTGGAATACATAAAAAAATAATATTTACTTAAAAGTGAAAATATTCAATATCCATAAGGAAAATTATCAATAAAATATCAGAAACACATAAAATGATTCACAAGTTCCTCGAAGTTTTGTGGAAAGCCCAACAATCCTTTTACATAGGATCTAAAAAGTGTATTCTTGAATGTGGAATTATAAAAGCTCTGAATATAAAATTGATTTTGAAAACAGATCACAGTTTGAAAACTCAAATTTTCTTAATTTGAAGGTATATACTGAAACAATTAATGCTGGTAAGAGAATCATAATCCAATGGAATAAAAAGGAAAAGCCAGAAATAAACTCACATATGTCTGGACAATTGATACTTGAAGATGATGCCAACATAACTAAATGGTGGAAGGATGTCTCTCTTTAGTCATGAATGTAAAATAAAACAGATTTCCATATTCATATGTAGATTAAAACTCCCTCACACTATAAGCAAAACTTATGTGGAGATGGACTCATATATAAATATGGAGGGACCCATGCTAAACATTCTTCAAGTTAAAATATATGTTTCTCAATACATGCTTGTTTATTGCTCTAAATATATGAGGAACAATACAAAAAAACCCCACAGATTCAATTATTAATGAGCTATAGAATTATCAAAAACATGAAAAGACGAATCTGCAATTGGGAAAATATTCTTCAATAACATTAGTGGCTGGTTATCATATAATGGTGGGTTTAATGACCCAATAAGACATTTGGCACTAAGTAAAACCTCCAGTGCCAAGTATGTGCTACATCTTGTTGAGTCATTGGCCAAAGGGATCCCATTTAGACTTCTAAAACAGTATAGGCTATTACCAATGCTGTTAGATATTCTCCACAACTCTATGGTACAATGCTATTGAAGAAAACAGCACTTACTAATGTCATGAGACATGAAGAAGTTGAGCTGATACATCCAACTGTAAGGTTCACCTCTACAGAGTATATGAGTTCATGTTTCAGTGATGGCCTATGCATGCTACCAAGGAGAAAGAAATCATCAATATCACCGAGCTACAAACTCTAGAACCTACCTGAAAGATATATTGGTACAACAGTAGACAAATGTTATAGGAGTAACTAACCATCTTTTGTTGAAATTAAAGCCTAGAACATAAGAAGAAAGTCATATCTGACTCTGAAAAATTGTCCAGAATTTTGAAGCTGCATAGATAATGGGCTTATGAGAAATCAAGTATTTAGGGGAAGTCTAGCATTTCATTGGGGACTTGCTTACAATTTTAGAAGTTCAATCTACATTATCACAGTATGGTGCATGGTAGCATGCAGGTAAGGATGGTATTGCAAAAGTAGTTAAGAGTAGAGTTATGTCATAATACAAACACATACAGACAAGAAACAGAGAGACAGAGAAAGAGAGGAAAGGGTAGGGCGAAAGTAGATGGGCTTTTGAAATAATCAAGCCCCACTCTCAGTGATTCCCTCGCTCCAATAAGGCCACTCTGACTCCATCAATGCCAAACCCCCTAATCCTTGCAATTCTTTCAAACAGTTCCATTCTCTGGTAACAAAACATTCAAATATATGAGCCTGTGCAGGTAATCTTTATTCAAACCACAACAGGAGGACTATACCAAACTGTTCTCATAGAGATTCAGGAATCTATGTGGAAGAAAGGGCAAGGAAAAAAGAAAGACTTAAGAAGCAGAGATGTTGGGATGACTCTTAAGAAACTGCAACTTCTAGACACAGGATGCCTGGAGTATATATCAACTCTTAAAGACTGTGACAGTATATATATATATATATATATATATATATATATATATATATATACACACACACACTGGTTCAAAGAAGAAAAAAGGAAAGAAGAATGGAGGAGAAAGAAAGAAAGAAAGAGAGAGAGAGAGAGAGAGAGAGAGAGAGAGAGAGGGAGAGAGAAAGAAAATATAGGGAAGTGGAGGTGAATACAAAGTCCAACCCTGAAACAAGAAGCTCTTTGAAATTGATACCTTCTGAGAAAGGGGAGATCAATTTTCTTCAATGGAGTGTCACTAGATGTAGCAACCTCACTCCAAGGATAGGTCCCTTCCCAAAATTTCTTGGAAAACACAAAACACTTTCCAACAATTTTGTGCACATTTTATTTTGTTTTGTTATTTCTGTGATATTGCATGTTTTTTGTTAGATAGCTTGCTCTCATGTTTTAATTTTAGTTTTCTTTATTTTTCTTTATGAAAGAGAATGGGGAAAAGAACATGAAGTTGTGTGAACAAAAAAGTGGATAGGCTCTTAGAGGAGTTGCCATAGAGGAAAGGATATGATTCAAATATGTTGTTAAAAAAACAATTAAAACAGAGTAACAGGACGCCTCAACTTTATACACTGAGCTACATACAGGCAACTGCATAAAGCTGGAAAGAGAGAGAAGAGCACATCAATTGGTTGTACAGTGCCAAATCTCAGCTCTGAAAACATGCATACAATTAACATGATACATATTGAAAGTTTATATTGGGAATATATATTATGTATATAAATATATGCAAGCAGTAGTAATTAACAAATAAGGAAGCCATTAATTTAAAGGAGAACAGAGAGGAACATATGGTAGGCATTTGGAAGAAAGAAGTTGAAGTAATTAAATTGCAATTTAAAAATAACAATAAAAAGCAAATAATATTGTTTATTGACTGTAATACAACAAACAAAACATCCTAAAAAAAAGTCACAATAAGAACCCATTTTTCAAAAAGTAGATATAATTTTTAAGTGAACAGTTTTGAAATATATGTGCATATTCATATACATGTCATAGACATATAAATGATTAACAAGTACATGAAAACGAAAACTATTAGTAATTAGTTCGATGCAAAATAAAGATACAGTGTTATAGTATTTTACAGAAACACGGTATTTATTTTTATATTATCATCAAAATCAAAATGAATTTTAAATGAAAGATTTTAGACTTGCCTTGGATTTGGAGATAGTGGGATTCTAAAGCATTTAACAGGAATGTGGAATAGCATCCAATGAAATAGCATCCAATGTACACAAGTTTGTTGTAACAGCAAACACTGAACATAGACTTACACTACCCAGCAACCCCATATTCACAGTAACTACGGGATGCAAATTATGGAAGCATAACCATCAGATGACCATATAACAAAATGTAGTAAGAGATAACATACATAATCTATGCATTATTCTCTGTATGTTTTTTTTTGTTATACCTGCAACAAAATGTCGATTAACCACAAATAGTTGCTATCTAAGAGATAATTAGACAAAGTAGCCTGTAACCTTTAATATGGTGATTCCTTGTACAAATTTATTTAATGTTTAACATTTATTTTTAATTTAGTATGCAAAAAACCACAAAGAAAATAATCATCAAGAATGAAACAGATACAATAAGTAGCCTTCAAAATATTATTTACAATCTAGTGTACTATATACCTATATGCGTTGTTCCCTCGTTCTAAATAATCCCATTAGTCATTTATAATGAAGTACTTATGAACATTTTCTATACACTATTTTGGTATAAATGTGTTTCTTTGGATGTAAAACTCCTGATAGAAGATATTGTGCATTTAGTTATTAATTCATTAAACATATTGACAACAATCACACTATTTTGCTCATAAATCTCTATAGTATATTCTTTTAGATGGATATATATTCTTAACCAATTTTATATAATTAAAGAAGCCTTTCCTTCTCACATTTAAATTGTAATCAATAACATGAAATACAGTAAATATAATTTATTCAGTTTCATTTCAATATTATAATTTGGAATCAAATTAATTTGTTGCTTTGTTCTTCTATTTTGTTCACTAGTTGATACATAAAAATAAAGAATTAAAAGAAAGCACATTGGTTTAAAAAGTCTCTCTACTTTAGAAGGCATTAGGCAATTAATTCAAATGAAATTTGGTTAACCCCTACTGGCAATCAAGCTGTGTTAAAGAGTTTAATTTATCATTTAATCTTAACAGGGATAGTTTCATCTAGAGGTGGCCTCTTCCATACAAGAGTACCTGTGAGGGTCGTAGAGCTCCTCAGGAAAATGATGGAAGACACAAGGAAGTAAGTGGATTGCTGCAGAGAAGCACCATATATCATCCTGAAGTCCCATCATTAGGAAGAATGCCTAATTAGGGGGGAATAAGGAAAGAGCAATTTAGTTTCTCTTACTTTCCCCTTCCCACCCTTCCACTCTTTCCACATCCCTCCCTGAGCACCTCCCTCTCTGAGGAAAAAAAAAAAAACACTTTAAAGTAAAAACTTGAAGACAAATATGTTACACAAGAGAAAATGCTAAAAAATTGTAGCTATGTCACTTACTAAGGTGAGATTTCTTAGAAACAGACCAATAAACATCACAACTTGCATTCATCATGTTGGAATCATTGCTCTCTTAAAAGAAGAAACCAAACCTAAAGATACACTTGCTTAGCCCTTTCATTTTCTGCTTTGTTCCACCTGATCATTCATGATAGATTGTTACAATCCATTTCTAAAATTGGAGGGGATTCCAAGATGGCGCCGACCATTAAGCCACGTACCTGATCTACTCCGAGGAGACCAGAGACAAAAGTGGAGCAACAGAATACTGGACTTTGAGAACTGTAGGGTAGTGGGGCCCCAAAAGCTACAGACCAAACAGGAGGCCTACCCCTCTGAGTCAAGCAACATCTCAGAGGTGCTAAACACACTCCCCAAACTCCGAAACGGAATCCACATGCAAACTGCAGCCTGTATATAAAGCACAGACTCACTGTTTGGGAAGGGGATTTTCCAGAGTCTCCAACTAGAGGAGTCTCAGTGAAGAGGGTGTATCTGCCCTAGCATTCCTCCTTCCACACCAACCCAAACTGCGGAGGTCACCCGCCTAGGCCGAGTGGAAACACAGGCGGCGGGACCCAACAGAGATAGCTAAGGTAGGACTGCAGCTCACTGGCCATCTGGGGCCCAACCTAACACCAATCACAGCGGACTGAGCCTGCAAACAGCATCAGTGAGAAATCAGCTTGAACTGCTTCCACAGACTTATCGGAAGACGTGGGTCTTGCCCAGAGTGATAGCTGAACTTCTTTTTTTTTTTTTTTTTTTTTTTTTTTTTTTTTTTATTAATTTATTCTTGTTACATCTCAATGTTTATCCCATCCCTTGTATCCTCCCATTCTTCCCCTGTCCCCGAACGAGAGAGCCCAGCTGGGGATCCTGGCCCGAGCAGGGCAGGCACTTTCACATTATCGAGAGATGAGATGTGGGTGGGTCGTGTTTGCAGTGTCTAATTGCTGACCTAGAGCGTGAGAGGACCATCATAGCCCGGCGGAAAGATCTGGTTCCGCGGGTGACTGCCAGAGCTCTGCAACCCTATGCCTTATTAACTGCCCAGCCGCCGCAAGGCACTGGCCCTGTGCTCCCTGCTCCCTGAACGAGAGAACCCTGCTTGGCTGGCCCTGCACTCCCTGCTCCCTGAATGAGAGAGCCCAGCTCAGGATTCTGGCCTGAGCAAGGCAGGCACTCTCACTTTATTGGGAGACGAAAAGAGGGTCTTGCTTGCAGTGTCTAATTGCTGACCAAGAGCGACCTTGGACCCTCCAGGCATATAGTTCTGGGAGAGGTTGGGCACTGCTGCAGGGTATAGAGGCAGAGCTAAAAGACAGCTACACCCCCAGAAGATCTGATCTACCTGGGGTCTTTACTACAAAGCCACAGGAAGAACAGGCAGCTGGGATCAACCTACTCAACCAGAACGTTTGTTGCGGACCTTATTCTAGGTCCTAAAACTGCTGATCTGAATTACAGCAGTAAAGTCCAAACAGATATCTACTTTGGCTGGCTCAGCCTGGAGCCCACGGTGCAGAGGAAAATCACCAGGAGTGAAACCGGATCACCTACCTGTTCCACGGAAATACTCCCTGATCCCCACAGGCAAGAGCACCTGACCTATAATCAGTCATCAATTAACCACTCTCAACCAGCGAAGGTCACCACAAAATACCTTCCAACATCAGAGCCATCAAAATGACAAGAGGACAGCGAAAGAATGCATCAAAACCCAAAACAGTTTGGCATTTCCAGATCCCAACATTCCCAATAAAAACAACCTAGAGAACTTAACAGCAATGGATAGGCAAGAAAATGGCCTCAAGTCCTTAGTAAAGAAGATGATAATGGAAGAAACAAATAAAATCTGTAAACAAATGCAGGAGGAGGGAAACAAGAGGGCTGAAGAGTTAAAAGAGTCATATAAAGAGGCACTTGAAGAATTTCAGAAAAATAAAATAACTAGATGATGGAAATCATTAAACAGTCCAATACATGAAGATAAAAATGGAAGCTATGATGCAGGAACACACAGAAGAAAAACGTGATCAAGAGGCATCAAAGAAGAAAGCAAGCATCTCAGAGGTGGCCTTATCTAACAGATTGCAAGAAATGGAAGACGAATATCGGGACTTGAAGATACAATCTCAGAACTGGAAACAACCATTCAGGGAAATGCTAAATCTGAAAAATTCCTGACACAGACCATACAAGAATTAAAAGACAGCATGAAAAGACGAAACTTGAGAATAATTGGGATAGAAGAAAGAGAAGATAGCCGACTCCACAGCCCAGAACATATCTTTAATCGAATAATGGAAGAAAATTTCCCCATTTTGAAGAAGGACATGCATACGAGCATACAAGAGGCCTACAGAACACCAAATAGAATAGACCTGAAAATAAAATCTTCCCACCACATAATAATAACAACACAAAATATACAGAACAAGGAAAAAATATTGAAAGCGGCAAGAGAAAAAGGCCGAGTAACATATGAAGGCAAAACTATCAGAATTACTCCTGACTTCTCAGCAGAGACCATGAAAGCCAGAAGGGCCTGGACAGAGGTGCTGCAAACCCTAAGAGAACACAGATACCAGGCAAGACTACTATATCCAGCAAAATTATCAATAACCATTGACGGAGAAGACAAGATATTCCATGACAAAAACAAATTCAAACAGTACCTAGCTACAAATCCAGCTTTACAGAATTTACTAGAAGGAAAACTCCACCCCAACTGGTCAAACTACAACCATAACTACAAAGGAAATAGGTAACTATATCATTGCAAAATCACTACCTCACAAAATCTTGACTGTTACAAATACCAAAAATGAAGGGATTTATCAATCACTGGTCATTAATATCTCTCAACGTCAATGGTCTCAAATCTCCAATAAAAGACACAGACTAACGGAGTGGATGCATAAACATGACCCAACATTCTTCTGCATTCAAGAAACACACCTCAACCACAAGGACAGACATTGCCTCAGAGTAAAAGGTTGGGGAAAAATATTCTAAGCAAATGGTCACAAGAAACAAGCTGGGGTAGTCATTCTAATATCTAATAAAATAGACTTTCAACTTGAAGATGGACACTTCGTACTCGTCAAAGGTAAAGTCAACCAAGAAGACATCACGATTTTGAACATATATGCTCCGAATACAAGGGCTCCCACATTTGTAAAAGACTTATTAACAACGCTTGCCCCACTCATCGATACACACACATTAATAGTGGGAGATTTCAACACCCCACTTTCACTCAAGGATAGGTCTTTGATTCAAAAACTAAGCCGGGAAATAACCTCATTAACCAATGTCATGAAGCATATGGATCTAACAGATATCTATAGAACTTTCCACCCAAACGCTAAGGAGTATACCTTTTTCTCAGCACCCAAGGGAACATTCTCTAAAATTGATCACATAGTTGGTCATGAAGCAAACCTCAACAGATACAAAAAGATTGAAATAATACCTTGTATCTTATCAGATCACCATGGTCTAAGGCTGGACTTCAACAGCAAGAGAAATAACAAAAAGCATTCTAACACGTGGAAACTAAACAACTTTCTACTTAATGACACATGGGTAATGGAAGAAATAAGGGAAGAAATAAAAGACTTCCTGAAATTCAATGAAAATGATGGAACAACATACCCACGTTTGTGGGACACATTGAAAGCAGTGCTAAGAGGAAAATTCATAGCATTGAGTGCCTTTAAAAAGAAAATGGAATCATCCCACATAAACCACTTAACAACACATCTGGAAGCTGTAGAAAAGAAAAGAAGCAGAAACACCCAAGAGGAGCAGATGCTAAGAAATAATCAAACTCAGGACTGAAATCAATAAATTAGAAACAAAGAGAACAATGCAAAGAATCAACAAAACCAAGAGCTGGTTCTTTGAGAAAATTAACAAGATAGACAAACCATTAGCCAATCTAACTAAAAGACAGAGAAACACTATCCAAATTAACAAAATCAGAAATGAAAAGGGAGACATAACAACAGACACCGAAGAAATACAAAGAATCGTAAGAACCTATTTTAAAGGCATTTATGCAACAAAATTCGAAAATTCAAGGGAAATGGACAAATTTCTCGACCGATTCCATTTGCCAAAATTGAACCAAGACCAGATAAACAAATTAAATAGCTCTATTTTGCCTATAGAAATAGAAGCAACGATTGATAGTCTCCCAACCAAAAAAAAAGCCCAGAGCCAGATGGTTTCAGCCCAGAATTCTACCAGTCCTTCAAAGAGGAGCTAATACCGATACTATTCAAGCTATTCCGAAAGATAGAAATGGCTGGGATATTACCAAATTCTTTCTGTGAGGCCACAGTCACATTGATACCTAAACCTCGCAAAGACCCAAGAAAAAAAGAGAATTTCAGACCAGTTTCTCTTATGAACATTGATGCAAAAATACTCAACAAAATACTCGCAAAGCGAATACAACAGCATATCAAAGACATCATTCACCATGACCAGGTAGGATTCATTCCAGGCATGCAGTGACGGTTTAACATACAGAAATCCATCAATGTAATGGATCATATAAACCAACTGAAAGAGAAAAACCACATGATCATCTCTTTATATGCAGAAAAAACATTTGACAAAATCCAACACCCATTTATGTTTAAAGTTCTGGAGAGATCGGGAATACAAGGCACTTATCTAAACATAATAAAGGCTATATACAGCAAGCCAACAGCCAACATTAAATTAAATGGAGAGACATTCAAGGAAATGCCTCTAAAATTGGGACCAGACAAGGCTGCCCTCTGTTCCCATATCTCTTCAATATAGTTCTTGAAGTTCTAGCCAAAGCAATAAGACAGCAAAAGGAGATCAAGAGGATCCTAATGGGAAAGGAAGAAGTTAAATTATCCCTATTTGCAGATGATATGATAGTGTATATAAGTGACCCACAAAATTCCACCAGAGAACTCCTACAGCTGATAAACCCTTTCAGCAAATTGGCAGGATATAAAATGAGCTCAAAAAAGTCAGTAACTTTCCTGTATACAAATGACAAACAGGCAGAGCAAGAAATTAGGAAAACTACTCCCTTCATGATAGCCACAAACAATATAAAGTATCTAGGAGTAACTCTAACTAAGCAAGTGAAGGACTTATTCAAAAAAAAACTTCAAACCTCTGAAGAAAGAGATTGAAGATGACATCAGAAGATGGAGGGATTTACCTTGTTCGTGGATTGGGAGAATCAACATAGTAAAAATGGCCATCTTACCAAAAGCAATTTACAAATTCAACGCAATCCCTATCAAAATACCTACAAAATATTTTGAAGATATTGAAAGATCAATTCTCAAATTCATATGAAGAAATAAAAAACCCAGAATAGCAAAAACAATCCTATACAACAAAAGATCCTCTGGAGGAATCTCCATACCTGATCTCAAGCTGTACTACAGAGCAACAGTAATTAAAATAGCATGGTACTGGCAAAGCAATAGACTGGTGGATCCATGGAATCGAATTGAAGACCCAGAGATGAATCCACACACCTTTGCTCACTTGATTTTTGACAAAGAAGCCAAATCTATTCAATGGAAACATGATAGCATCTTCAACAAATGGTGCTGGTCTAACTGGATGTCTACATATAGAAAAATGCAATTAGACCCTTATTTGTCACCATGCACAAAACTCAAATCCAAGTGGATTAAAGACCTCAACTTAAAACCAGAGACACTAAGTCACTTGGAGGAAAAAGTGGGGAAGAGCCTGGGACACATGGGCACAGGAAACAACTTCCTGAACAGTACAACAACAGCCCAGGCCTTAATGTCAACAATTAATAAATGGGACCTCATGAGGCTGAGAAGATTCTGTAAGGCAGGAGACACTGTCAAGAGAACAAAGCGACAGCCTACAGAATGGGAAAAGATCTTCACCAACCCTTCATCTGACAAAGGTTTAATATCCAAAATATATAAAGAACTCAAGAAATTAAACACCACAAAACCAAATAACCCAATTGAGAAATGGGGCTTGGAACTAAGCAGAGAATTCTCAACAGAGGAATATCAAATGGCCGAGAAACACTTAAAGAAATGCTCGACCTCGTTAGTCATCAGAGAAATGCAAATCAAAACGACACTGAGATTCCATCTTACACCCATCAGAATGGCTAAGATCAAAAACTCAAATGACACCACATGTTGGCAAGGATGTGGAGAGAGAGGAACACTCCTTCATTGCTGGTGGGAATGCAAACTAGTACAACCACTTTGGAAATCTATCTGGCACTTTCTCAGAAAAATGGGAAAAGGGCTTCCTCAAGACCCAGCCATCCCACTTCTTGGAATATACCCAGAAAATGACCTACCACACAACAGGGACATATGCTCAACCATGTTCATAGCTGCTTTATACATAATAGCCAGAACATGGAAACAGCCTAAGTGTCCCTCAATGAAGAATGGATAAAGAAACTGTGGTACATTTACACTATGGAATACTACTCAGTTATTAAAAACAAGAATTCCCGAAATTTGTGGACAAATGGATTGATCTAGAAATTATCATAATGAGTGAGTTCACCCAGAAGCAAAAAGTGACTAACAGTATATACTCAATTATATCAAAACAAAACACTAGTCCAAGGGATACGTACCATGAAAAACTTTACTTACCAAGAAAGTGGGTCAGAGGAGAGGACATCCTATTGAGACTTTAGGCGAGAGTAGCATGGAAGAATGGGGAAATAGTAGGACCCACAGGGTCCTGGAAACCTACAAGAAGAACTTTATGACAGGTAGATCTGGATCCTGGGGTCCTCCTCAAACTAAGGCACCAGCCAAGGAGAATATAGGCAGTAAGCTTCGAACCCCTACCAAGACCTAGCCGACGAACATGATATTCTCCACCATTGAGTGGTGAGTGAGATCTGACTCTCACGCGAACTCTGGTGCCCCTTTTCTGACCACGTCCCCTGGATAGGGAGACCTGGTGGCACTCAGAGGAAGGATAGCAAGTTACCAAGAAGAGACTTGATATTCTAAGAGCATGTATAGGGGGAGGAGGTCTCCCTCAATCACACACATAGGGGAGGGGAGAAGGGGAGAAGTGGGAGGGAGGGAAGAATGGGAGGAAACAGGGGAAGGGCTAACAATCGAGATGTAATATGAATAAATTAATAATAAATAAATAAATAAATAAATAGATAAATAAATAAATAAAATTGGAGCAACGAGGCCAAATCAGTGGATGATTTAGGGAGACTGGCATGGACTAGCACTAACATAAACTCGTCTCTGTAAACCTTCATTTCATTGCTAAGGCTTACAAGATCAATTATGTTTACTCGCATTTCTATTTTAATATGGTTTCATCATCTGAACCATGGTTCTATGCAGTTGTTTTGTCTGTTAAAATCTATTCAGCTAGAGTAGGATTATTATGGTCATTTGCTTATCCACATTATTTTGACTGGAAAAATATTAATATAACACATCTTTCTAAAATTATTCTAAGACTCAATTATCCATTTACAATAATAATATACTTCCAAATTGAAGACAGGAAAATGTAAATATTTTCAGTCAGCATTATTGGCAAAATTGCTTTAGTTTAAGACATACAATGTCACATGTCCATATATAAATATGTAAATTATAACATGTGTACTAATGTTAAGCTAATTTATGTACCTCTAATTGCATTTTCCTGTGACAATTATGATTGACTTCTTAGAATCTAATATTTTATCAAATTTCCAGTATTTATTATAATCACTATGATACATGTTAAGTCTCTATACCAACTTTTAATACAAATAAGAGTTTTTGTCCTTTAACTAGCATCTATTTCTAAACTTCTTCTGTTCTATAATGCCAATGAGTATTTTTCTGCTCTGCACATATACGAATAAGATAATGTTAGACTTCTACACATATGAATTCAAAGAGGATCCACTTTTCATCCCGTGTCTGATTTACCTCACATGGCTGAGCAAAATTCTGGATTAATTCAAGTTGCTATTAGGTTTTTCTTTTTTTTTTTTATTAATTTATTCATATTACATCTCAATTGTTAGCCCTTCCCCTGCTTCCTCCCATTCTTCCCTCCCTCCCATTTCTCCCCTTCTCCCCTCCCCTATGTCTGTGACCGAGGGAGACCTCCTCCCCCTATATAGGCTCTCAGAATATCACTCTCTTCTTGGTAACTAGCTATCCTTCCTCTGAGTGCCACCAGGTCTCCCCATCTGGGGGACATGGTCAGAAAAGGGGCACCACAGTTCGTGTGGGAGTCAGATCTCACTCTCCACTCAAAAAGCTATTAGGTTTTTCATCTTTGAAATATCTGACTAGTAACCCACTATAAAACCACAAATATGTATGTTGTTCTTACACAGCCATAAACAGGAAAAAAAGTAGGCGTTTCTTCAAGATAGTAATTGCATCCATTAGAAAGACAGAGAAAAGTATACTGGATCATATGGTAGTTCGTTTGTGTGCTTGTGTCTTTGTGTATGTGTGAATGCATGTATGCGTGCATGCAGGCATGTGTGTGTGTGTAGGCTTGTAAGACAGGATCTCTTGTAGCTAAGATGGCTCACACTTACGATTTACATGAATATGATCTCAAACACTTTTTATTTCTTATTGAGCCCCACATATACTAGGATATCAGACGTGGCCTATCATGGCATATATCTTTTTGATTATGAGAAATACATATTATGTTTCCCTATACTTGTATCATTTTAGATAATAACCAACAGTGTAAGTGGACTTTATTTTTCCCACTTTCCAACATCTATCTTTTTTATTTATTTTTAATAACCATAATGATGACCCTGGCAAGTTGCTCTGATTTTAATTTTCTTTTCCCTCATTAGTAATGATGTATAACACATTTTATATACCTATGAACCCTTTATATGTCTCTTTTGAAAAGCATCTATTCAGAACATTTATCTCTTAAAATAATCGTTTTTAATTATATACATCCTTCCTAATTTCCTCCAATTATCATGGTACACATGCAAATATTCCCCTTTCTTTACTATATATTATTTTAATTGTTATTTATTTGGAACCGATTATTTTATTTTATTTGTATAAGTGTTTTGTTGCATGCATGTATGTGCAGTGTGTGTATACGTGGTTGCTTCTGAAGCCAGAAGACATCAGTTTTCTGAAACTGTTGGTATAGACATTTGTGAGGTACCATGTGGGTTTGAAGCAGAACTTGGCTCTTTCTGAAGAGTTGTAAATGCTCTTAACAGCTGACCTATCTATCCAGCCCATATTCATTATTATAAATATGACAGACTATATGTCCAGATAGGGACGCTCATATATAAATGGATGTAGGACATTCCATTGTAACATAGGAAACTTACTACTGACTGGAAAACGCTGAAAATTAGGAGCTTATAAATTTGAAAAAGAATAAGAGTGCATCTATAGAAAGGCTTTAAGAGAGAAAATGAATAGGGATGCAATATTATTACATTACAAACTCTTAAATGAATTTTAAAAAGGAATTATATGCCCTCCACCAGCAGCTATCAATTGCCAATAGTCCTTAAGTAATAAGTAGCATCTGGCACAATCCTCCTTGGTAATCCTAGAATTTTTTTTCAGGTACATGGGCCATAAGCTAGACTGGTTCTACAACTAGTTATTAACTTAACATCTCATTTATTCTAATGTAAATTTTGCCACGTGGCTGGTTCCCTCAGCTCAAGTACCATGCATCAGTCTTCATCACATCCCCAGGGCAAATATCCCATGCCAGGCTCTATGCCAGAATCTTTTCTGCAGGCTGGATGTTCCACCTTCTATTCTGTCCTTTCCTATACATCATTGATTTTTAATTTGAGACAACTCATTCATATATTACACAAGGTTTTCTATATACAATTTTCTATTTCAGTCCAATAAAAGGATTTTTCTTACATAATAAACTGTATACAATAAGAATAATTATGAAACAAATTTGATATGTAAGAGCTACCTTTAGAATGCCCAGTCAAGTTGTATTTGGCAACTTTGGAGAAAGTACTCTACTATCTATCCAATCTTGGTGAGTTCACAGTAATGTGTTTAAATAATTTTCTATGAGAGCTTGCATTTATCAACATAAAAAATCTATTTAGACCTAAAATTATACTTTTAAAACTTCTTAAATCCTTAAAAACTTCAGCTTAGTTGTGGGATTATAACTATGTAGTCTTTAACCCATTCGAGACATGAAAAGGAAAATATTATCTGAGAGTGCAGGAAGTGTAGGAAACCAACTTCCAATACTATAGAATTGACAAACAACTAGCTGCATTGACTAAGTTTATCTGTAACATTGGAACATCAATATTCGGGCTTCTGGCTCAGTATATATGGCAGACATGTATGTGAATCTGGAAGTATGAAGGCCTGTTTGCCCTGTCTCAGCAGAGTTTGGCAGTTGACCTGCCTGCATCCAAGTCTTGACCATTTTGCACAGCATCCTGTCTACAGAGACATCAAAAAAATTTTTTCCAGTAGCTAGCTTCCCCTAATTGAAGCAAGCTCCTTAAGGAGATTCTTTAATGCTCATCATCTTCTTCAAGTTGAATGGAGTGCTGCCAGGAGCTGAGATGTCACAATGTCAATAAGCCAAAATTAAAAAAAAAATCTTTAAATGCAGTATTCTGTAGGTCTATAGGATTTTGACGGCCACCTATATGTCTGTGAATATTTATATAGTTTATAATCATTATCTATCCACAGTATATATGAATAAGCAAATGTAGCTTGTTTATAGATATTTACTATCTTTTCAACCTAGTATCTGACATGAACATGAATTTGATTGACTGTTAACCTGCATTTTAAACTATCCTAAAGGGTTTGTAATTGCAACATTTAAAAGGACTAAAACAAAACATTGCATATTCACATGAGTTGCATAGGTCCAATACCTTACACAGGAGCTGAAACATATACACATTATGTTCATCTGATCTGTGAGCACTACACATTCCATACATATGTTATTGCAGAACTGTATATTCCTTGTAAGAGTTTATATGTTTATAAAAAAAAGTAAGACACCAGTGAAGTTGGGGTAGACCTGACAAGTATCTTCCTGGAGGATGCTGAGACATTGACATGTTTGTTTGTTTGCTTGCTTGCTTGCTTGTTTTTCAGCATCCTGCTTGCTCCAATGACAGACTGCCTCAGTAGCTGTGTTCTCAAAATCCTACACCCACAACTTAAAATGGCTAGTTAAATTATCCAACATCACATATTGTTCTAGCCCAGACTTTAAATAAGCCAACACATTCACAGCAGACAGGGAATGGACAACAAATGTTACAGCTAGCCTTCTTAAGACTGGGTGTTATCCCAATTTGTCTTGGGCACTCAAAAAAGATGTCTTTGTGCCCAAACTACAAAAAATAATCTTGAGAGGATGATGCCCAATATCCAAAATGTTGGGTGAGTGATTTTTGGTCATGTGGTTTGTTACAAATTGTTATATGGCTTTGGTTAGGAAGAAAATTAGATATAGGAGTTTGGACCTAAGAATTTCTCTCTTTTCCTTTTTATATCCTTCTTTCTTATGTAAGGAAAGAGAGGTCAATAAGAAGGGAGGAATACTGGAATTATATAGGAATAATAGGGAAAAGCGGTAGATTATTGAATTTACTCTTAAATGAAAGAACATCTTAAAGCCAAAAGTCTTATATTGATACAGATTTTTGTATCTTGATATGAAATTTAGGTTTTATTTTTGCAACATTGATATAGGTATCTGTATATTGACACAAGTTTAAAGTAATTCCAGGATTCTATGGCCTTGATAGTATGCAGGTTTTGGCAGGTAACTGTAGCTGCCATGAGATCAAGAATGCAATGGCCAAGTTATTTACAGAAGACATGACCCTATTCACAGCACTATATCCCAACTTCTGGCTCTTACATTCTCTCAGCCTTCTCTTTGAGTATGTTCCCTAAGCCTGATCACAGTGGTGAGGTGAGGTGAGAAAGAAGTGTTATTGTGCTAAATAACCATGGTATCATGATATCTATTTTCATGTCAGTAAGCTGGGCTGAGTTCACCCTGGATCAGCTAAGTTACTTTGCAGCAGGGAGTACTCAATGCAGAGCCCCATAATTGTTCAAAGTGCTGAGATAAGAGACCAGATCCTCTGCAGAAGCTCCTTGATGGAATTTTTAGGGTCACTTATGTATACTATCATGTCATCTGCAAATGGTGATAGTTTGAGTTCTTCAAAAACCTCAGAGATCTACAGAGTATTGCATTTAAATACGTTTTTATTATTCTAAAGATTCTTTGACAACAAGACAGATTAACTCCTGGCAACACCCAGCCAACCTCAAAGAAGATGAGCATCAAAGAACCTCCTTATGGGGTTGACATCAAATGTGGCAAACAAGCCACAGGCCAAGTGTCTTCATGTCTGCCATAGACATAATTCTGCCTAAAAATGTGAAAATTTAGATGCAGACAGAGTTGGTGGCCAAACTCTGGCAAGACAGGGTAAGCAAGTACTCAATAGCTCCTGACTCACAAATATATCTGTCAGATACATTGGTCCAGAAGGCTGAAGAAGATGATCCAACATTATAGAGAGTTTTGGATGACTGTTCAGGAAGTAGACTATCTCAGTGATTTTTTTTTTCATTTTGGAAGCTGCTAACCTGAACTCCGGGTCCACTCAGGTATTTAAGTTTTATCCCTTTTCAAGTCTCTGGTGGGTTTGAAGACTAGATAGTTTAGGCTTTCAAATAAGCTTAGTAGGTTAGAGGTTAAGAAGTTTTTAGATAAAGATAGATGTTTTAATTAATAGAAATGAGCTACGATAGATATTAATCTCCATTCAGAAATGAGCTACGATAGATATTAATCTCCATTCAGAAATTTAGACCCAACAAGACAGGAAAGAAGTTTACTTCAAATTTGCCAAATACAAATGGCCAAATTACTATGAATGTAACATTTATGTAATTCCTGATTATCTTGTTTTTATCTGCTCATGTGTAATAATATAAATGTATATGTTTAAAAAGAAACATAATAAAATATTTAATAAAAGAGACCAGATCCTTGGCCTTAATTGATACATGTTTTATGCTATTATTAATCAACTATTATGTGACAAAGGTGCTTGAGTATTTTTTGCTTAACAATTGTTAACATACACTTTGCAAATAGTTTCTCATTTTGCACAGGTTGCATTTATTTTTCATGTGCTTGGATATGCAGGATATGCTTAGTTTGTGACAACACTTGTTTAATTTTACTTTCATTTCTATGCTTTATTTGTTACAACAAAAAGTAAAATAATTTGCAGAATCAAATAATGGTGCTTATCCATTGCTTTTTTTCTCAAAGATTTATTATTTGGGGATTTACTGTTAAGTCTTTTGATTCATTTTGAGATATTTTGGTTCCATATGGAATATGGTTGACTTAATTTACTACATGAGAATGTCTAGCTTCACCCCTTAGTTATTGAAAATTGACTGTATCTGTATAATATATTCTTGACATCTTAGCTATTAGTTGACTGTAGTTGCTTGGCTTTATTCATTAGTACTCTTCTCTTTTTCACTGGTTTGTACTTATGTTTTTATGTCATGACATTGAAATGTTTCCATCTAATTGTATTCCAAGTGAATTACTGAGTTTATGGAGTAACATACAGGTATGTAGATGAGGGTTTATTTACATAGGCATAGATTTTTCAAAAGCAAATGTATTAATGAAGAACCATCTAGCATGCTAGATGCATCCTACAAGCGTCTTACAAATGATGTTTGAACAGAATCCTCACTTCCAAAAACTCTTTCAACTCATATAGCCTGAATTCTTGAATGTGAATCTTATGATTTTCAGGAAATTCACAAGTCTCGTAAGCTTTAATTTTTTTCAGTTTTGAATGTGATGTTAGTGACATGATCTTGATATATGACCCTCATGATATTGAAGATTTGTTTTCCTATGATTTTTGTTGATATAATTTATCAGCAAAATATTTTGAATAATTATCAAAATATGCTATTATTTCTCCTGAGGCTATCAAGATTGTTTTATTATGCTAATGAGTTATAGTACCTCTATTTTAATGATTTTTATTGATACTTTTATATATTTTATTGCGTGTTTTTTTTTTTATCATATCTGTTTCCTTCACATTAGTTCTATTTTCTCCATTCCAATTTCTTTTCCAACTACTATCTTCTATAAGATGTTTCAGCCAAATTGTCTTTTGTTTCTTTTAAAAATAATTATTGAGTTCCCTTATTGCCACCTCTACAGACATTGGAGTAGAACTATATACTGTGACAAGAACACACTCTCAAGGGCCAAATTCATAAAGAAAACTTAGCCCTCTGTATCTATCAATTTTGAGTAGCTCCTAAAGTATTGGTGGTAATTCATGATTCCCTCTCATACCAATAACTATTTTTGTTGGACTGATCTTGTCACTGTGGTAGACATGAAATCACAGCTGCTGTGAGTGCACATGTACAATAATCATATCATGCCTGCTTAAATACTGTTTTTCGGTACACTTCCACTTCTTTTATTTTTTATATTCTTTCTCCCTCATTAGTGGTAATTTACATATGTTGATATGTGCTTGTATTCCTATACTAAATCAATCCTACTTGGTCTAGAATTATGATCTTTCTAACATGGTGCTTAATTTAATTAGGTAATTCTTTAATGCCTTTTTAAAGCTATTCTCACTTAAAATGTTGGCTTATACAGTTTTCTTACAGCATTTGAGAATATGAGCAATAAGTCTCTTTAACCTATTCTGTGTTATTAATTTATTAATAAATACATTAGATACTTGAATTTTCATCCAGAGAGGTTGCTGATTCCATCAATCCACTTTCTAATTCTGGTGTACGCTTTTTTCTTTTCCTTGTTGTTTGGTGTTTGCAGGTTGTATTTGTCCTTAAGAGTCCCTTTTTCCCAGGTTATTTAGTGTATTGATATAGAGTCGTTCTTAGTTATCTCTAATAATCCACTAAAGTTTTTTATAACAGTTTATCTCCTCTCTCATTTGATGCTGACATAGATCTTAAAAGCCTTTGATATTTGCCCCAGTGTTTTCTTTCTCTTTTTCTTAGTAGTTGCAGTAGCATGAAGGAGATCTTCCTCGGGTTGTAAGACTTAAAAACAGCAATTGTGCTTAAGTCAAATATATGTTATTTAAACAGAAAAATGATATCCTTTGATCCTGAATTGAACCCAAAGAAGAGAGACTGTGTGAGAACATTATTAAACACAGGTAAAACCTTGAATAGTATGTTATTTTTGTAACATTGTTCCTTGCATCTTTGATATTATAATTCATGACAGAATCTCGGAAGAACATGTAGTTCATCTAGAAGGTGCATTGCCCCTGTGAAACACTGGAGGCATATAATTGTGAATAAACTTGAATAAACCAGAATTCTCACTATGTCAAGTTATAATCAGTTTCTATATGTCATATGAAACATGGTGCTCAGTTCAAATTATTAAGATTTAAAATGGGTAAGACATGTAATGACTTGAACTACCTGTGAGGAAAAGTTCTTTCAGGCAGCTATTTTCAGAATAAGGATGCTTCATCCACATTCAAGTTTTTCTTTGGCAAGCAGTTTCCACTCATTATCAAATTATATATACTTTCAAAAAATGCAACCATCTCCACATCATGGCTCTCAAACTCACTATTCAGTTTAGCAATGCATAATAAATAGTGCTTCAGAAATATTTAAATCCTTCATACCTAGAACAGAGTATGGCATCATGAGCAGTTTGAGCAATTTATTTTAGCATTACAGAGAGGCAGTTGGCTTTGATCATGATCATCACAGTGCTAAAAGGAATATATTTCAGTATTTGGAATTCAGTTCAATCTGTCCAGATTTTGTGCTATATGAAATAAGTCTTTCTTAGTCTCTATTTCTTTATCTTCAGAGAACCAGTCTTTGACTACCACTGTTTGTGTGTGTGTGTGTGTGTGTGTGTGTGTGTGTGTGTGTGTTTGATTTTTTGAGACAGGGTTTCTCTGTGTAACAGCCTTGCCTGTCTTCGACTCGCTTTGTAGACCAGGCTGGCCTCAAACTCAGAGATCCACCTGTCTTTGCCTCCTGAGAGCTGTGATTAAAGGTGTGAACCACCACCACCTGGCTACTTTTTCTTTTTCTTAAAAATCACACTCCTCAAAAAAAAAAAAAAAAAAAAAAAAGTCACACTGCTTGTGGAAATCAGCATGTTTTGGAACAATAGCCAGCAGGGCATTTTCCCTTTCTAATTTTATGTTACTTTAAACTTTTATTTTTGAAGAACTTTTTACATGAGTACTGTATTTACATTATTTCCACAGCTTTCTCTACAGATTACAGCTTTTCTCGTTTTTGTCCATTCCCTCTCAATTTCAGGACATTTCCTTATGTAACTATCATTGCTATGCCTCTAACCTTCCCCCGCAAACATAGTCTTCTAAGTCCATTTAGTGTTCTTTTTTTCATTTTTATTATATTTATTTTTATATATACATTTATATTATTACACCTAAATAAACTACATATAGCAGGAAGTACCACAAAGCAATCAGGAATATATAAATGTTATGTTCATAGTGATTTGGCTATTTGTACTTGTCAAACGTGAAGAAAATATCTTTTCTTGATGATTTAAAATTCTGAATGAAAATCATTATCTGCCATATTTCATCTCTACCACTCCTTCTTTGCTGGGGGCAGTGCAAACTTGTACAATCACTTTGGAAATCAATCTGGTGTTTTCTCAAAAATTTGGAAATAGGCATATCACAAGACTCAGCTATTCCACTCCACCACACAACAAGGACATTTGCTCAACTATGTTCATAACAGCATTACTCGTGATAACCAGGAAACTAGATGCCCCTCAGTCAAAGAATGGATAAAGAAACTGGTGCATTTACACTATGGAGTACACTCAGCTATTAAAACCAAGGGTATATTGAAATTTTCAGACAAATGGATAGAACTAGAAGTGATTATACTGAGTGATTTAACACAGACACAGAAAGACACACATTGTATATACTCACTTATAATTGGATACTAGCCCAACATGGATATCTTCTGAGAGTCTTCACTAAGCAGGGGATCGGAATAAATGCTGGGACTCTCTATTGGAATTCCAGGTGAGAGTGGTTTGGAAGAATGGGGAGATGGAAGGAACTGGAGGTTCCAGGAAGAAAACCATCACAGCTGGTGGGTTTGGACCCAGGGCTCAGACCAGCACAAACTGCTGTACCAACCAAGGACAATGCTTTCAGCAAACCTAGGCCCCTATTCAGATGTGTCCAATGGCCAACACATTCTCCACAGTTGTGGGGAGAGCAGGGACTGCCTCTGACATGAACTCTTATGCCCCCTATTTGGCCACTTCACCTTGATGGGGAGGCCTGGTGGCACTCAGAGGAAGGGGAAGCAGGTTATCCCAAGGAGACCTGATAGGCTGTGATCATATGGTGGGGAAGGAGGTCACTCACAGGTCTAGGTAGGGAATAGGGTGAAAGAAGGAGGGAGTGGGGAATGGAAGATACAAGTGAGGGGATAACAATAGGGATTTAATCCGAATAAATTATCTTTTCAAAATTAGGAAAATCCCACATCTAACAAGACTTAAAAAATCTTAGCCCTTTAACAACTAAGTTTTCAACCCCATCAGAGACTTGAGAAGGAATAAAACTTAATTACCTGAGTGAATCAGATGTGCAGGTTAGCAGCTTTCAAAGTGAAAAATTGACTGAGTCACCCAACACTTTAATGTTGGAGCATCTTCTTCTGCTTTCTGGGCTAATATATCTTACAGACAGGAACTATTGAGGACTTGTTTACCCCGTCTTACTAGAGTTTGGCCATCAAATCTGCCTGCATCCAAGATTTCAAATTTTTAGGCAGAATTCTGTCTATGGTAGAAATGAGGACATTTTGCCCAGTGGCTTGTTTGCCACATTTGAAGCCATCTCCATAAGGCGGTTCATTGATGTTCATCATCTTCTTTGAGGTAGGCTTTGTTTTACCAGAAGCTAACCTGCTGTGTTGTCAAAGAATCTTTAAAATAATAAAAACAATATTAAATACCACACTCTATAGGTCTCTGAGGCTTTTGAAGACCATATCTAACTATTTTACCTTATCTATCTATAGAATCCTACCTATCTGTTAAATCTAGAATATATATTCTTGTGATAAAGATAGACTAGTAATTGTCATGACCATGACTTGATCAACTAACAATTAGCTTGTAATACTTAACTATGCTAAATAACTTGCAATGCCACATGGTATTGGAAGCAAACCTTGTATTATAATTAAGTTTTATTGGTATAGTACCTCATATTAGAGTGGAAATATGTATATGTGTGAAAAAAAATCTTAAATTTGAATTCTATACCAAATATCAAAGTTAAACATATTTTGCATCAATATACAATATTCTATGCCAATGAATTAAAAATAATCTAATTAATGAGTAACAAGGCCTTAAGTTGAGGAGTAGATTCAATAATCCACTTTTTGTTCTCTTATTCCTATACATTTCTATATCCCCCTTCTTTCTTTTCAACCCCTATCTCCATAACTACAAAAGAAAGAAAAAAGATAAGAGAGAGAAATTCCTGAGTCCCACCTCATTTTTTCTCGGAATAAGACAAATAATAGCTTTTAAACAACTCCCAATGAAAATAAGTGTCTGTAGTCCAAGTGAACAAATAAAAACCAACCCAACCCCCCTTTAGGGAAATGGGGCATCATTCTCTGAAGGTTTCTTCCAGGTGATTTGGGATGAATAATACCTTTGTAGAGGGCCAAATATAACTTGGGAAAATGGTTAAACATGCTAGGAATAGCATTTGTTACCCATATTTTAAATGTTGAGAAATTCTAGGCTTAATAGGAGTCTTTGTGGGACAGTGTGAAATTCTGCACCAATTGGGATTGGAAGCTTCCTTTGAAGCTGTTCTGATGAGTAAGAGCAACTGACGCACCTGGGGCTGGAACATGACGGATGCAGAACAGGCTGGTCCTGCGCTCTTTGTATGAGCAGAAGTTAGATATCTGCAAACCTTCATTTATGCCATATGAAAAATGGGATCTAATAATAAGTCACAGGAATTCTGTGACCAACAAGAAGCCTTGTCTGTGCATAGACATTCATGTCTCAGCCAGTCTCAGAGCTATTCTCATGTAGTAAGATTAACAATATAACTTACCTGCCTGTCCTGCTGTTTGAGTTATATACATCCCGATTATTCTCCCTGCCTCATCTTATATACACATGTATAAAACTAATTGGTACTGGAGAACTTATCAGAGTTCCCTTTTCTGGAGAATATTGATTCTTTCTTTTAATAGTCATTGGTTTTTGTAGCTCTTATCTTCGAGTAAGACTCATGAAATTTCTTCTATCCATGTTGTATGCTTATTGATGTTTTTATTCTGTAAGTCTTCTTTTAGGCAATCTCATTCTTGGGGTTTCATGGGTACAGTATCTCTGTTATGTCTAGAAGGCACTATGTCCAAGCAGTTTTCATGGTCCTTTAGCTATTATAATCTGTGAAACTCCCCTTGCATAATGTTACTGAGCCTCAAGTGTTAATACTGACTGGGAAATATAGTAATCAATAATAAGTTCCCCAAATCACTTATTCTCTGCACCTTAACAGTTGTGGAACTCAGTAGTTGCCTTGGTCTCTGTGAGAGGCTTCTTTGATAAGGGATGAAAATTATACTTATAGTAAGACAGAGATTATACTAGATTATAAAAACGAGAGTAGAGAATGCTCCTCTAGGGTCTCTGCCCTCTATAGCCATAGTTTACAGTTCCAGCAAGAATTCCTTCCTATTGAGTGGGCTGAAGTGCATTAGACAAACAATATTTAGCCTCAAGATAATATTGCCTATGTTGCACAACTGGGAATATCTTGCAAAGCCATTCATTGTATTTTGTGTTTACAGATATTCATATTTCTCTATTATACTTACAATAAATGTACTATAGAATCTAGTAAATATATAACTTATGGATGAATGGTTATCATACTTATAATGTAGTTTTTCACTTTTCTAATTTAAATTACATTTTATTTTAAACTCCTACATTATATAGAACCTTTTACTGGCAAAATTTTCAATAGAATTTTGTGCATGTGGGTATTCTAATGAATAAAATAACACTACATTAAGTCAGTTACAAGAGATAATATACAATCAAGAAAAGTAGAGGAAATACAGTTAATTAGACAGCTGCTCGTGTTATATGCTATACTGTCCCATGATCTATTTGCAAATTTGAGAATATGTGCACTGTGAAATAAAAAAGTAATATATACTTAAACTGGTAGCATCTTCAATTTGTATTATTCTATAATTTTCCATTACTGCAGTACTAGTGTATTCTAAAACTTATACACATTATAATGACCTTCTAATTAATAGTGGATATTTTGAAAGAAGCTGTGTCTGTAAATTAAAAAATGAAAATATTCATATTTACTAAGATTTTTGTCAATATGTTTTAATGTCAGTGTAATACATTATTAATATATTTGAAGTGATAATTGTATAATGAAATGTGTTACTAACTCAAGTAACATAAAATATATCAATTCAGCTTAGTATGCATTGAACATGATATGGTGTCATAATTAACAACAACACTGATATTATGCTATATATTTATGAAATTTCATAATAGTTTTTATTGTCAGGAGAGTAGCATGATATGCAGGTTTGTGACCTGATGGGCAACACCTTAAGCCAACATGTTAAGTTTAGTTATGTCCACTATTAAATATAGGTCTAAAAATGTAGATTCTATGATGTACACGTGAAAGGCCCTATGATGCATTTCTCAGAACATATTCCTGCACTCCCCTAGATGACTATTTACTTATTTTGAATAGTTTGCTTAATGGTCATAAGCTTTCTGGTACTAATAACATCCTATTCTAGCTTCATGAGTGTAATAGAATTTCTCTTCTGGAAGTAAGAATTCTATGAAAAAAAATTTCATTTATAAGGACTTTTCCAAAGCAATGGATATCATGAAACATGCTAGGAAACTCCTATTTCTCCATCTTTCTCATTAGTATCCATCTTTGAAAAAATAAAGTTTCCTTTTGTTTATGGCATACGGGATTTAACTATAATGTAATAATTGATTAATTCTTCAACTTCAGGTACATACATGGAAGATGAGAGTGACAAGTGAAAATAAACTAGTCCTGACTGATACAGATTCTTCAATGAAAAAAGTTCATTCAGTCAAACATACAGACATACCTGCACAGAATCATCAATTCCCATTTGTGTACTAATCTTCCTAGCAGAGAGAAAATTGAGTCTCTGCAGTTTTTTAGATTCTTTGCCTTTTCAGAAGGATTTGAAGTACACATTAATTGAAGACATTGTGCTTTCTTTTCACAAAACACCTTCATAAAGGAAGTTTTTTTGTGTCTGAAAGTCCCTAATCCAAGAAAGAAGAATCTACAGCTAGAGATGAATCACAGAATTCCAGGAGTCATTGACTCCTGTTTTCAAACCATGACACACAGAGAGTTCTCCAAGTGTATCAGTATGGGAAGAAACAATAGCACTAACTGCAGAATCTTGAAATTAAAACTATATGTAAACTGTATATCTCATAGGTATTAATTATTTTTCAGGTTATTTACTAGGGAAAAAAAAAGAACTATTTGTATGACTTCAAACTGGACAACAAAGAAATTTCCAGGCAAGCATGAGGCACATAGTGAGATACTGTCTCAAAAAAGCTATTACAAAATATAAATAAAACAAATAGGGGAGGGGAATGAGGGGAAAATGGGAGGGAGGGAAGAATGGGAGGATACAATGGATGGAATAACCATTGAGATGTAACAAGAATAAATTAATAAAAAAATTTTTAAAAATATAAATAAAACAACATGAAATTAATACAACATTGATATTTTATATCATTCTAATGAGATAGCAATCATTAGAAAAACAAATGCAATACATGCTGGAACATGTAGACAAAAAAGAACCCTCATACACTGCCACTTGAATGGAAACTAGTTAAGATGTGATAGAGGCCCATCAAAACAGAATACAGCCTGTTTCTCAGGACTGAGATTTGTTCCTCTATGCTGATGTTGTATAGACTGACAATCTTGAGAGGCTCCAGAAGGCTATAGCCTAGCCCTGGAAGGCAATACTCTGGAAGCTGAGCAGGCTACACTCAACAGATACTTGAGCATTTGACAACATAATGAAACAAGTAGACACTTTCGTTCATTTCTTGTCAATGTGTTATATGATTATTGTCAACTTATAACTATTCTTTATCACCATTAACTTTCTTATACATTGCACATACATGTCTTGTCAAACCTTTGCATTCATACATTTTAAATATTTGCTTTGGTGATTGACATAGGTCCAACTGCCACAAACATGGATTACTGGAAATGTGATGGAAATGGTTTTTAGCACTCTTTCATTTTTTTCATCTGTTACTATCATTCATTGTTACTAGTCTGTCTTCCCATTTGCATATCCTCTATGGCCTGTGAACCTCTTCCCTGAGTCCATGCATCCATATGACCAAGATAATCCATAACGGACTATAATTTAGTACACCCTTTTTGAAGTTCAAGAGAACTTTATTGAACTTGAATGTACAATGGACTACTCTGTTCATGAATATAATGGTCAATATTCACTCAATTCCCACCTAGGGGATATGGGTTGAGGTCCACAGAGCAGAGAAAATCATAATTGCAAGGGCCCAGATTGCTAACCCGGCCCCTCAAGCCAATCACAATATCCTTTCATGTATGTAAATCTATGAAGCACTGATAAAAGAAATCTGGCAAACAATGTACATTAGAACAAGGATATAGACAAAGGGGAAATATTTTTGTGAGTAGAGATGCACTCTTAAAGAAATCTTTTCATTCAACACAGAAAGACTACTTCTAAGTATGTCACATCCCCTACATTAGATGCCCTGGTCATGTATGCTATTGGAGTTGTATTTTCTTGATACCTGGGTACCATCTAAAACACTAAAATATAGATTGAATCCCTTAAGAGGGATGCCAACAGATTATATATCAGGATCTTATATACTTGATTATCACTATTCCAGCATGATATGATAGTATATATAAGTGACGCCAAAAATTCTACCAAAGATCTCCTACAACTGATAATCACCTCCATCAAAGTATCTGTATACAATCAACTAAAAAAAAAAAAATAAGTAGCCCTCTGGTATACAAATGACAAATGGGCTTAAAAAGAAATAAGGGAAACTACACCCTTCACAATAGCCACAAATATTATAAAGTATCTTGATGTCTAAGTCTAAACAAGAAAGTGAAAGTCTTGTGTGAAAAAAAAAAAATTCAAGTCTCTCAAGAAAGAAATTGAAAAAGATATCAGAAGATGGAAAGATTCCCCATGTTCATGAATCGGGAGAATCAACATATTAAAACTAGCCATCTTACCAAAAGCAATCTACAGATTCAATGCAATTCACATCAAAATACCTACACAATTCTTTACATACCTTGAAATGTCAATTCTCAATTTCATTTGGGAAAAAAACAGAAGAGCTATACCAATCCTATAAAATAAAATCTTCTGGAGGAATCTCCATTCCAGATCTGAAGCTTTACTATAGAGAAGCAATAATAGAAACAACATGGTACTGGCATAGAAATAGACTGGTTGATCAATGGAATCGAATCAATGACTCAGAAATAGGCACGTACACCTATGGTACTTGAATTTCATCACAGAATCCAAAACCATCCATTGGAGGAAAGATAGCACACCCTATGAGCATATACAGGTAGAGAAGGTCCCCCTCAGTGGATGGTAGTAAGGGGAAAATGGGAGAGAGGGAGTAATGGGATGATACAAGGGATGGGATAACAATTTAGATGTAATATGAATAAATTAATAAAATAAAAAAGATAGCATCTTCAACAAATGGTGCTGGTCTAACTGGATGTCTACATGTAGAAAAATGCAAACAGTTCCATATTTATTACCCTGCACAAAACTGAAATCCAAGTGCATTAAGGCCTCATGTACAGAAATGGACTGTGGAAACCCAGATAACTTACTTGGAGGAGGTTTTCAATTTTCTAGGAATTCACAACACTCATATGTATCATGAAATTGTATTCTGACCCTGATATATCCTGTCCCTCATAGTCCGTGTGATCTGTCTCCAACTTAATTAAGGCCTTGGTAAAGGTAAGATAAATCAAGAACAGCCTGTCATGTAATGGTTCTGTGGAAGTCTATGTACCCAGAAAGTATGATGCTTGTTGACCCTGAAGGAATCGTAGAATTAAATGTGGGAAAATGAAAGGGATACCTCCAAACAATGAAATGGAAATGAGTTGCCTAGGCTGATGCATTCTTGAGGGTTCCAGACCTCTGTCTTGCACCCTTTACCTCCATCTGTCCTCACATTTGAATCCCTCACTGGGTTTTTTTTTTTTTATAGCAAATAATATGGGAAACAAAAAAGCAAAAAAATAATCTTATAATAAAAGGGTTGGTTATTTCTAACAGAAGTTTGTTCAGTCTGCTAGCATAATTAAGTTGTCTTCTCTAAGAACCCTTGGTTTTTCATCTCTTTATTTTATAATCCAGTAACAAAGACATTAAGGTAGCTACCACCAAAGTTTCTCAAATGACCAGAAATAAATCCCAAGTATTTAGCGGCAGAATATTCCAGATCAACGTCATCACGTAGATACTTGTATATCAATTATTATGATGACATTGTGAACGTTAATTATGAAAACAAGTTATGTGTCTAAAATGGAAAGTGGATGAGAAAATGTGATATACACATACATATATAGAGACAGAAAGTAAATATTTCCATCATAAAGAAGAAAAACTCATTTGCAGATAAAAAGATATAACTGGGTAATCATATTATGTGCATTAAAATGGTTAAGTAAGGCAAATGTGCTTTCTTTCATATGACATTAAAGTATATGTGAACATATTTAGGAAAAAAATAAACTATTAACGAATGGGAAAAGTTAGAAAAGGAAAGATACAGAGGTATGGTGGGATGTATATTTAATATACTATATATTTTTATATAAAAGTGTGCTCAGAGGTAGAATATGTAATGAATATGCACAACAAGAATGAGAAGAAAAATCCTAAGAAAGGGAGAAAACAATAATAATAATGTGAGTACAATACCTAATCAGTAAATAGTATAATAAATCCACTGTAACATTTAGAATCTAGGCTCATAACAGGAAACCATGAACTGTATTATAAAAATATGTCACAATTTCACAGCCAAACTTGACACCAGAATCTTGCTCCAAAGCAGCAACTATTGAAAGCTACATACTTGATTGAATGATGCTCTTCATTAATGTATTGTTTTGATGAGAGTGAGTACTTTAATAAGTTACTTTCAGATGACTTTTTCCCCCCAGAGATCACATGGTTCTCACAGTGTTCCATCTCAAAATATTCATTGAATCTGACTTTAAATCATTTGTTGTTGTCCAGAACTAAGTCATTTTCAATGAGTATGGATTTTTTATTAATAATGATTAAATGTATGTGGCATAAATTCTGACAGGGAAGAAACAGTGCATTGCAGGAAGTTAAATATATATGTATATTATGCATATACATCTTAATATATATTATATTTAAAATAGTATTTCAATAGGAAAGTTTTCTTGGGAGTGATTATATAGACTGCTAAGCAGAATATTTGAAAAATGTGAACATTTTATATTATTTTACTTTGGATTATCCATTAAATAATTAGTTGTTTTAGTCTACCTTTTTTCAGAGTTAAATTACCAAAATAATGATTGGTATTTTGTTTTCATATACTGTTGATGTATTTGATATGATAATATAGAAACACAGATAAATATTACAGTGCCTTTCAATCATTTGTCAACTCAAATTGTGGTTTCTGCTTTAATCTTCTGTGTTTTGGTTCATTCAATAATTAAACTTCCTTTATAACAAACTGGAAAACTGTGAAGTAAAAAATTCATGATTTTAGAAAGAAGAATGTATTCTGAGAAGATCCGCAAACTCTGAAAAACAGTAGGCACAGATGAGGTGAGCTATCTACCAGAGGAAAGTGTAGACATTCAGCAGTTTTCACCCTAAAAAAGGTTTATGTCCAGTAGAATAACCCTGGCCTTTTAAATAAAAATCTCTGTGACTCTTTTAAGATTTGTGAAATTAAAAAGAAGTCTGAACAAATAGCCTCAAACATTTTCTACCTGTTGTACCAGTGGAAAACTGCTGCTGTGAATGTTTAGTGTAGGAATCTTGGCAGTTGGGTAACAGGAAGAAAATGGAAGTAATTATCATACTGAGGGAAATGACTTCCTTCAGGACACTTCCAGGGCCGGAAGGGGCAGTGCAAACTCTGAGAGACAGGATGTGTTTCTACCAACTCCTGATACATCAAAATAATTTATGGTTAACAACTTCACTGTACCCATCAGTTCCTCCCCTGGCATTGCTTAAGCATCATTCCTTCTTCCCTAATCTTATTTTAATCTATTCAATCTCACTATAATGGAAACAGTTTCTAAAAAAAGAATAAAAACTAATTACATGATAAAATAATGCCTAGAAAATTATTGACAGTGATTGATTCATTTCAAGAATGTATCTGTTTTTAAAAAAATCAGGAAAAGATACAAATTGAGTTGTTAAAATAATATTTAGCTTTAGAAAAGAAATTTTCTCCTTAGAAATAGGAGAAAGGAGAAGGGGGAAGAGGGAGAGAGGAAGTGTAGGACTGGGAGGAGAGGGTGGAGGGTCAATGATTTGGATATAAAATGAATAAATAAATGAATAAATTTAAAAATAAAAAAGAAACATTCAAATTGTAGTGATAATCTTCTGGATAGTTTCAAGTATCCCTTGTCATCTTGCTGTGTTCTCTCTACTGCCAGTCTTGTAGAAATCTGATCTCACACTTTAAGTACAGAAGATAAATTATCCTTTAGCAAAAAATCTGACACAGTTATCTGACTCTTTTCTCCCATATTTTGACTTTGAGTTTTGATTACCTTAGTAGTAATAACCTTTAAATGGTAAGACTTAATGAGTGTATTATGTAATGTGCAGTTTTCAATTGTAGGTTGCATACTTTAAAATGTGTAAATGTAGCAATGAGCCAGCCTCTTCTCTAGACTGGCATTAGTTAGATCACTATAGAATATTGTTATGAATAGTTATAATAATTTATGATTCATTTCCAAGCACATTTAGGATATAAAGGAAATGAATTTTGCATATTTGGAAATTTACCAGAGATTAGTTTCAGGGTCTAAAAATTTCCAACTATATACTACCTCTACTATCTATAGTATAAGTTGCTTTACAAAATTCTCATGGAAAAATTGTACATATAGGTAATTATGTATATGTACACATACATGTATATAAATATCAGAATCTGTAACTTTATTATGTTTTATTAGAATTAAGTGAATATAAATATTTGTATAGGTAAAAATGTATGCTTTGGTTCAAATAGCAATCACTCAAAATAACTCAAAGCATTATTCAAAAGAAAGGCCAGGAGCCTCTCCTTTCTTTTTTTAAATTTTATTTCACTAATTTATTCAGATTACAACTCAATTGATATTCCATCACTTGTATCCTCCCATTGCTTCCTCCCACCTACTTTCACCTTATTCCCCTTCCCAAGGTCTATGACTGGGGGGACCTCCTCCCCCACTATATGGTCTTAGGCTATCAAGTCTCATCTTGGTAACCTGCTTATTCTTTCCCTGTGTGCCACCAGGCCTCGCACCAAGGGCAGATGGTCAAATATGAGGCACCAGAGTTCATGTCAGAGTCAGTCCCCCCTCTCCACATAACAGTGGAGAATGTCTTGGCCATTGGCTAGATCATAGTAGAGACTTGGATGTTTACTGCTTATATTGTCCTTGGCTAGTGCAGTAGTTTAAGCAAACCACCTGGGCTCAGACCCACCCATCAAAATGTTCTTCTTGGAGCCTTCTATTTCCCCATCTCCTATATTTCTCTTGCCTAGAGTCACAGTAGGATGTCCTCAGATTATCCAAATCTCCTGGTAATTGAACACTTTCATGGGACATGTCTTTTGGGCTAGTGTTCAATTATAAGTAAGTATATATCATGTGAGTCTTTCTGCTTCTGGGTTAACTCACTCAGTATGATCATTTCCAGTTCCATCCATTTGTCCACAAATTTTGGGATTTCCTTGTTTTTAATAGCTGAGTAGTATTCTGCAGTGTAAATGTACCACAGTTTCTTTATCCATTCTACAACTGAGGGACAAGGACATATGCTCCACCATGTTTATGGCAGCCTTATTCATAATAGCCAGAGCCTGGAAACTACCTGTCCCTTTCTATACAAAGTCAAACCACCACCAAATTAGCAAGCTTATTGGACAGATCCAAGTGCTGTGTCTACATGCCATTTTTTATTCTGACTAGTTGAGTCCTTACCCTGATGATCCAATAGAACTTTACAAAATAATTGCTTTGGTATGTTCAGTGTCCCCAAGTTCCCTGTTATAAGGTCCTATCATATAGTGAAAACAGTAAAGTGAGGGAGATTTTGGTAGTTAGTGTCTAAAGGGAAGCTGAGTGTTGAGGGATTGCATTGAGGAAGATGCCTATTGCTTCTTCCTCTCTTTGTTTTCAAGGTACGATGAGGTGAATAGGTTATCATCCACTACTGCTGTGCTCTCATATACAGTACTACTACAAAACCAAAGCAAAAGGAAGAAGTGAATATGACCCGAAACTTCAGAATCTAAAAACAGTAATAAAACTTTTTTGTTCATAAATTGATGTAACTCAGGCATTTGTTACAATAAGAGAAATCCTGTCTAATACAGTCTTAGTTGCTGTAGATGACTTTATTCTTTGGGGCACCATTCAGGTGAGTAAAAAATTCTATTAGCATTGTTTTCCATAACATTGAAATAATTATTTTGATATTTTATTACTTGTATGTTTATCTAAATATATCACCAACACTTTCCAGGTAGGACAAATGGATAAATTACACGGAAAAATGTATATTAGTTCAAGATAAACATTTGACCAGTGTGCCAAGAAATGTTCCATAAACTCGAACTTGGTCAACAAATGAGTAAAAAAAAGTATTCTCACAGAGTTGTACAACTGTAAAATGAATGGAGCAGAAGTTAGCAATCGGTAAGATAAATACACAGAGAATTTACAGTTATGATTGTAACCAGTACATTTCATTTTATTTTGTACTAGTCTAATTTTTTAATATAGGGTAAAAGCATAACATGATGACCACAATTGGCACATATTGGTAATCTTATCATGAGAGCCTGATTCAGCACTTCTCATCTGTTGCTTGGTAGCTCTTTTCTCATTTCTTGTCTCATTAGAAATAAAATGTTAGCAACCTTATACGGTAAGATATAAAGGAAAATTATTTATGATAAGGTTTATTCTCTTTGTTCTCTTGATTCAAAAGACATTTGTCTTAAACTACCAAAATATAATAAAATGTGATCTTATTATAATACAGTGATAGTTTCCTATGCAAATGTTAAGATTTTTAATCATATCATGTTTATTACTTGCATTTATTTAATTGATGAGAGGAGTCAAAACTCCGGACATTCTCAAATGGACATGTTAATCAGATATTCATTTCAAAACATTTAATTTCTAGCTCTAGAAATCTTTAGTGACCTTCAGCTTATGAACAGAAGTTGGATTAGTGATTGAAGCCTGGTCTGACTGCCGCTGAAATCTTTCACATTCCCAGGCCACCCTCAGACTCCTGTTGCTAATGAAACCCTTTGTCCTGTACAACAGATTTATGAAAACCAACTGACAGCTTTCCCAGATATATGTATGCATAGTCCTCAGCACTCTCTGTCACCATCATCGCTACAAATTGTGTGTCCTTCATGCAAATCATAAGAATAATAAGACAATTGACAATGCTACTGACTTTCTTTGGAGACCATAAATTCAGATCTATCTTACTAATTTGAGGGCATTATAAAATGCTTTCCCTTCGCGGTTTTCAGACAGTATGTTAAAAAATGTCTCTAACTAAATTTTATAATAGCTCAGTATGTACATTTATGTTCATGGGTGCACATATTTAAAATATGCTAATCATATTTTATTCTGATATTTTTATTTCCAATGTTATTATTTTGAAAACTCATTACTATGATATTTATTCAATTTTATTTAAATGTTCTTTTATTCAACAAGCTAGTTTGGGATACATAATGAATTGAGATCTGTGACAATGAATATCAAATAAGTTTTGTGTGTGGTATTGTCAGGAAGTAAAAGATATACCACATTTTCCAAATATGAACACTCCATTTATTTATTGAACTGTTTGGCCACCTATGGTACTCATTCAACCTTAACTATTTGGCTTTATATTCACCAGGACACAGATCACCCTTCTAATCTTGAATATATTTAATGCTTTCTTCAGATTCAGCGTTCATTTCCTCTAACCAGTTGGGGCATATCTTGTAAACAGAATAAATAATTAGCTACTTAACAGCTTCTTACTTGGAACATGAATTTTTAATCACTTAAGTGCAACATGGCAGAATGAGTGAACATATGCCTATATTTTGCTGGGAAAATAATGATCAGAATCACTACTCTCAGCATGGCTCTGAAAAAAGTCACCATGCTAATGGAGCTCAGTGGCCTTAGACACTACTCTGTAACCAAGAGTGTAGCTACATTTCTTGAAAGAAACTGGGTTCTGTACATGCGTACATCCCCTCCACTAATACTAATACTAATAATACTAATACTAGTTACATTATTATTAATGAATAAAGTAAGTTTTGTGAGGCAGACTTCTCTCCCTGAAATATCCTTCTTACTACTCTGTCTGTCATATTCATAGTGAGAAAGCCAAGTTTTGGTGGCATGTGATACATTTTATGTGACATACCACTTGCTTACCTTCCAGCCTTTGAAAGTGTAATTTAAATCGAGAAGAAAGAAATTTCATGGTATAAATTATTTCATTTAAAAATTGTACTACACTTTATCTTATATTTCTTCCAGAAATGGGGTAGTTTGTGTCTTTCCTAACTCTAAAGTTTCTACTACCTTTTTGTTATGGTAATTATAGCAATTTTGTTACAAAGGTGATGCTATAAGTCACACTGAGAAGCCAATTAGCTTTTTCTGTACTGGATTTATATAAGCATGTTTTAGTACGTCTTAATATATTTATTCCAAATTAGGTTATATGCCCCAATTTTAAAATGTTACAATTCCCATTTGTCTTACTATATGTTGAGTAAGTTTATATGGACTATGATTTTTATTAATTATTGCATGCTAGAAAACTTTTCCAAAATACTAGGTCATACAGTATTTGTCCATTTTCCTTTTTATGAATCATACTTATAATACCAGAAACAAAATTTTAAGCTGATTATTCACTTGAATATGAGAAGGGGATTTCACTTTCTCTCCTTTCCCTTTCTCTTTATTCTTCCTTTCATTGCTTTTTCTTTCATTTTTTTCTCTTTCACTACCTCTTTTTAACCTAAAAAATGTATACATATAAAGTGTCATTTCAATTTAAACCATTAGCAAGACTTGCGGTTGAACACCATGCTGGTACTAATGGATCTACAGTGCATTATGACACCATTTATAATCCCCCATGGGAGTTGTAGGCACATAATACACATATTTGATTTTAAGTCTAAAAGGGTATACTAATGGTTTCAGCACTTCAGTGTTAAGTCATAAAATTTTTTTCTCCATTGGTAGGAAATGTGTTGTAACATAATCCATGTTTTCATGGGATAATAGGGATTTGTCTCACATTATTGGAAGTGTACTTAAATTTCAAATTAGAGTTGGAATCAAGGGGAAGAATGGCTGTGCTTATGGTTTTACTTTAGTGAACCCTCATTAGATTCTGTCACATATATATCCGGTGACCTGATTCTCACAGTAATGAAGATTGAAATCCTAGGTGTTTCTGTGACACTGTTAACTGCACTAAGACTTCAGACCAATAGGTTATTGCATCATTATCTCTCTTTTTTTCTTTTCCTTCTTTTTATAGTTTTCCCTCGTTCCTAGAATTTCTTCCCTTGGTCTTTCTTCTTTTATTTCTTAGAATTTCCTTTTAATAATTGACAGTTAAACTCTAACACATTAATCACAATATAAGTAAGATAAGATTTTGGAAATGACTAAGAACACATTTTTTTAATGAGTGAACAACACCCTTTATATTTGTTCAAATAGTAATGTTGAATCTTTAAAAACTTGTTAGTTTTTTTCTTATCTAATACTTATCTTTTATTTTATCTTTATACTGGAATCTAAACTTAAATGAGATATTTATGAAATACAGAATGAATGCTTTGGTTTTATTATTTGGAGAAAATATTTAAATTGGAAGAAAAAGATAGTGCTTCAAGCACAGATTCTAAAAGACAGAAATGGACTATAAGTAGCAGGGAGCAAATACACATTTTTAATCTCTTCAATTCTTATGTCCCAATTACAGAAAGAAGAAACAGAAAGGAGGGAAGATTCAGTGATAAAACTTACAATATTGCCAGGTTTCTTCCTTTAAGTTTATACTTCATCTTTACAATGTAATCTTTCTTAGAGGACTAAATGGGTTGGTTTTAACAAAGAAATAAAGAGCCATATTCAATATAAAAAAATCTAACATTTGAAAATATCTACACACTTCTGGGTTAACTCACTCATTATGATGATTTTTAGCTCAATCCATTTATCCACAAATTTCGGGAATTCCTTGTTTTTAATAGCTGAGTAGTATTTCATAGTGTATATGTACCACAGTTTCTTTATCCATTCTTCTATGAGTTAACCCAGAAGCAGAAAGCCTTAAATGGTATATACTCACTTATATCTGCATACTAGCCCAAGGGGCATGTCCCACCAAAGCCTTCACTTACAAGGAAACTGGGACACAGGGGAGGACATCCTATTGGGACTCTAGATGAGAGAAGCATGGGAGAATGGCAAAGTAGAAGGATCCAGAGGGTCCTAGAAACCTACAAGTAGAACACTATGATAGGCAGATTTGGGCCCAGGGGTCCCGCTCAAACTAAGGCACCAGCCAAGGACAATACAGGCAGTAAACTTTAAACCCCTACCCAGATCTAGCCAATGGTCAGAACAGTCTCCACACTTGAGTGGAGAGTGGGATATGACTTTCTCACTTACTCTGGTGCCTCACATTTGACCATGTCCCCTGGAGGGGGAGACCTGGTGGCACTCAGAGGAAGGACAGCAGGTTACCAAGAAGAGACTTGATACCCTATGAGCATATACAGGGGGAGGTAATCCCCCTCAGGAACAGTCATAGGGGAGGGGAATAAGGGGAAAATGGGAGGGAGGGAAGAATGGGAGGACACAAGGGATGGGATAACCATTGAGATGTAACAAGAATAAACTAATAATAAAAAATTAAAAAAAAAAGAAACTATCTATACACATGCATGATGCATCCAATCCATCAGATGCCAAGAATTGGTTGTAACATTTTCATAATCTGCTGTAATAACAAAAATACTTAAAAGCTATCAAGCCAAATACCAAATAACTGGAGGGGGAATGTTGACACAGTTTCTTATAAAAGTGATCTGCCACTGAGTGAAAGTCCTCTGTCTTCACATCCCTTTCTTTTTACATTTGCTCAAACTCAAATACATTTCTTCTTGCGTTGCAGACCTCTGCCTCTGCCTATAGAGTTCAATAAATGGACTCTATCTAATTCTATCAAGATTATAACATGGGCATATTCAACATTTTAATGATTTATTTAAAAGTAGTGTGTTTCTAAGGGTTTTGAGGAGTAAAATGACTTTTTCTAATTTCAAATTTTTTGCTTTAAAATAATCTTTGTTTTTCTATTATATCAGTATTTATGTAAGGCATACAAAGCTGTTAAACATCATTAGTTCTGGTCTAATCTTTAAAAGCATTATCTTAATCATACTTTTAGATTTACTCTTTTCCAAAATTAGTATAATGAAAGCATTATGAGATAGAATTATAAAATATCCATTTATGTCTAAATAACAAATATTCTATATCTTCATTGGTTTTACAATTATTAGAAACTTATAAAAGGTATTCTCTTAAAACATATTAAAATTTTTCACCAACGCTTTTACATGAGGAGTTACATGTTGAATTTAATGCTAAGGAGAAATAAATGAAATCATTTATTTATTCTAATAATTATGATAATAATTAATAATAACAAAACAGCTACAACATTCTTCACATTTGCTATTCTAAATACACATGAGGTTAGAAGTATTTCAGTTCTTTATTTTTCAGTTGCTTTTTTTCTCACTTAATATCACTGTAGAAATAGCAAGTGTCATTGCCTACTGTATATGAGAACACACAAAAACCTTGCTTTATCACTGGCTACAGGTTAGAAAGCTAGGTTTCATAGTACCAAAAATGAATGCACAAATTTGAAATTCTTCTGTACTTTAACTCAACTGTACTAATTTTGTGTAAGACGAAGTACATGTAGGAAAAAATGGTACAATTTAGTCTCTAATGCACAGGATAATTCTTCTGAACTGTGTTTACTTACAAATCTAATTTCAACTCTTTGCTTAAAATAAACTGAACGACTACAATTTAATTTTTACTTTTCAAGTGAAATGATGGAATAGTTCTGCTTTTGGTGGGAGAAGTGGTTAATTTAAATACACACTGATAAGAAAAGGCAATGAAAGACAGGAATAGGGCCGCTGGTGCCAAGTGAAATAAGACAATTGTGCCAGCAGTTGGAATGCCATATGGAAAAATGAAGCCTTCTTTCATAACCAGGATGGAGGAAAATCTGTCAAGGGTTATTTTTGTTGCATATTCATGACCTGATAAATTGTGTTAATTGCTAAAAGAATGAGAAGTCAACCAAGAATGGATTTATTGTGATGGGAATAGGACTTGTTGAAGGTATAATAAAATTTTAATAGTCTATCCAATTGATAGACCAATATTTTGAATCCCCCTATTTAAAAACAAGTGAAAAAATTAAACTATATATTTGACCTAATAAAACACTCTTGATAAACCTTCCTACATTTATAGGTATTTAATATATATTAATTCATTAGCCTTAAAACTTTCAAGAGATACACAAGTGTATGGTGGTTTGAAATAGGCACCCACCTTAAATGACCATGATAATAAGCAGTGATGTACTGGTTTACACAGAACTGTACTTGGGGAATTGTAGCTGGAAAAAAAATTAACTTGTTTTTATTGTTAACTTTTGAATAAACATAAAATACATAAAACTAGTTCAAATAAATTTTGAAACATTACATTTAGAGTCACATTTTAAGCCTAAAGTATTCAAACATCATATAGAAGATGAACTTTGATAGCCACTCTTTAGTTTATTATTATTATTATGTGTCTATGAGTTTGTTTTTGTTGTTTCATCTATATGATTTTTAAGGCTGGCCATGCTGCCTTTGAAAATCAACAAGTGGCCAGAGGTTATTGGATTCTTCTAAGAGAGGATAGCTGAGAGGGGCCACAAGGAGGAAAGGGTGAAGTGATATAACTCTATTTGTATTAAAACAAATAAATAAAGATGAAATGTATGCAGATATAAGTGAGTATATATCATTTAAGTCTTTCTGCTTCTGGGTTAACTCACTCATTATGATAATTTCTAGCTCAATCCATTTATCCACAAATTTCGGGAATTCCTTGTTTTTAATAGCTGAGTAGTATTCCATAGTGTATATGTACCACAGTTTTCTTTATCCATTCTTCTACTGATGGACATTTAGGCTGTTTCCATGTTCTGGCTGTTATGAATAAAGCTGCTATGAACTGGGACAGAGGGGAGGACATCCTATTTGGACTCTAGATGAGATACGCATGGGAGAATAGCAAAGTAGAAGGATCCAGAGGGTCCTAGAAACCTACAAATAGAACATTATGATAGGCCTCACATTTGACCATGTCCCCTGGAGGGGGAGACCTGGTAGTACTCAGAGGAAGGACAGCAGGTTACCAAGAAGAGACTTGATACCCTATGAGCATATACAGGGGGAGTTTATCCCCCTCAGTCACAGTCATAGGGGAGGGGAATAAGGGGAAAAGGGGAGGGAGGGAAGAATGGGAGGATACAAGGGATGGGATAACCATTGAGATGTAACAAGAATAAACTAATAATAAAAAATTAAAAAAAAAAGATGAAATGTAAATTCAAGAAACCAATTTAGGCATGAAATCCATGGACAATGAACCATTTTTAGTGCTACATCTAAGGATATTATGATAGGGAACTTTAGGAGAATAAAGCAGTACCAACTCTAATTTTGTAGAATTTGTTGTTTTTGTTGTATTTCTCTACTTACTTTCTATGTATAAGTAAAAATCATAAGAAAAATATCAAAATCAAGGCAAAGAGTACTGAAAAGAAATATATTTTGCATTCTTAGAGAAATATCAAAGTTATTTGTTTTACCATTAGTATTATTTGAGTTATTAATATTCATAATCACTGAATTTATTTTTCATTTGGATGAGAATTTTTTTCTTCAGGTCATTAGCTTTCCTTGAATTTTACATCATGGGAAAGAAAGCTAATAAACCTATGAAATTTTTCAGTAAGTATCCAATTATATCATTCACAATTTATACTTCCAAGAAACACTTGATTCTACTCTGGGTCTCCTGGAAGTTCCAACCCTGGTTCTGGTCATCCAGTCAGTGTTAGTCATGGTGGGCTTCTTTTCATGGCATGGGCACAGGCATGGGCCACAAGTTCTGTTCCACCTTTGCCTCATCAGGTAGGTTAGATTGTAGGAGGAAGGTTTTGTGGCTGGGTTAATGTCCCAATCCCACTGCTGGGAACCTTGCCTGGTTATACAACATGGCCAGTTCATGTTGTAGGAGACTTTGCTAGGGTCACTCTGGTAGATCCCAGGGAGTTTCCACTGCACCATTTTCTACATTACACACTAAAGGCCATCCCATTCCAGCTGCTTCTCTCAATACTCTGTCCCTCTGAAACACAACTGAGAAAAAAGTCAATAAAATGACTCCTAATAACATTCTGCAATACTCATAGATTGGTGCCTAGCCCAATCTCACCAGAGAGACTTCATCCAGCAAATGTTGGGAATAGAGGCAGAGATCCACAGCAAAACCCAGGATGTAGCCAGGAAACCCTTCAGAAGAAAAGAAGGATTTTTGTGGGGGAGGGTTTTGTCTGGGGGTGAGCAGGGATGAAAAGAGGAAGAGTTGATCTTGAGGAGAGAGGAATTTGGGGAGAGACTGAGAGGAGAGTAGAGGGAAAACTGCAGTAGGGATGTAATGTATAAGAGATGAATAATAGTTAAAAATAAAAATAAACCACTAGATTTTTGAGCAGATGAAAACAAAACAAAAAGAATAAAAAGAAACACCTGAACAAAGCATGCTATTGAAATCATGAACACAGAGAGAGCCAGACATGTAAAGACACAAATTCTGCCCCATCTGACCTATTTCTCCTGAAAGGTTTTATTTCTTCCTAAAGATTTTATTTTAATTTTGGCATATGCATTTATATTATTACACATAAATGAAATAAACTGTGTACAGCAAGAAGAACCACTAAACAATCAGGAATTTTATACATGTTACGTTCATGGTGCTTTGACTAATTGTATTTGGCAGTCTTGCAGAAAACATCTTTCCTATCTTGGTGAATCTAAAACTCTGAATGAAAATCTCTTAATGATTCTAAATATCACCATCAAGAGTTTAAGCATATGAGCCTATGGGGTCATTTTATATTTAAGCCATAATACTAGGCATTAAAATATTTCCTACTATGTTTCATCCTCAGAGCATATTGGGAAATTGTCTTTTTATTATTCATTAAATTTACTGATGTTATCTGATAAGGTATTTAAGAAATCTTTCATATGACTATCCATGACAGAATTCCTATGCATTTCAGCTTATTTCCTACATAATTTATTACGTTTCTGGAAATTGCTCATGTAGCTGTGCAGGTATGTGTATCATATTACTCACTTTTGTACTCATGCCCCCCTCCACTGACACTGCTGCTAGTCAGTGGGTATTTTTCTGTTTCAACTGCTCTTGATGTTATCCTTTAACTTGAAAAACTAGAGCAAATTCTGCTGTCAATGATGAATTATTAATTTCATATTTGTCTAAGAAAATATCTAAGTTATACACACAAATCCTATACAAACGTACTACTATGATAACTGTAAATAAAAAATTTCCCCTTAGGGGCTTGTCATTCACAGATACATGAACTGTTTCTATCATTACACTGTAGGTTCACTAGTACATTTCCTGATGGATCAAATTTGTTCTTCATATAACTTCGTATTCCTGATAAATAATATATTGTTTTCTAACTAGGAATATTGCTAACAATGAAGTTCAGAAGTGAAAAAAAAATCTAATTTAAATTTGTACTCAACAGTTGGATATTTTCAAAATTAATATGTATATACTTATACAAATTTCAAGGCAGATGTGGTTTGGATATAAGTCAGCTCTCCCAGGGTTCATGTGTTGGAGGCTTGGCCTCATGTTGAAGACATGATACATTGTGGGACCTTTAAGAGATTAAATCTGGTAACAGATTATTGAGGAGCTCTAAATATCAACTCAAAAAATAAATAGATCTGGAAGTACTTGTTCTATATTTCATACACTTAAAAAAGACTGAAAATAGTAGAAAAATGTGGAGGTATAGATGCATGATTCTACTTGCACACCTAGACCTTTCAAGGCTGAAGAATATTCAGGTGATAACAACGTGTCCTTCCTTCCCTAATCAGTCTTCCTTCTATCCAATCTTTTACTTTATTTTTTTATTACTTCTAGGAATATGTTCCTTTTGTCTGTTAATTTAATGGATCTATTTTCTTTTTTTTAATTTTCTTTTATTAATTTATTCTTATTACATCTCAATGATTATCCCATCCTTTGTATCCTCCCATTCTTCCCTCCCTCCCATTTTCCCCTTTTTCCCCTCCCCTATGACTGTTCCTGAGGGGGATTACCTCCCCCTGTATATGCTCATAGGGTATCAAGTCTCTTCTTGGTAACCTGCTGTCCTTCCTCTGAGTGCCACCAGGTCTCCCCCTCCAGGGGACATGGTCAAATGTGAGGCACCAGAGTAAGTGAGAAAGTCATATCCCACTCTCCACTCAAGTGTGGAGAATGTTCTGCCCATTGGCTAGATCTGGGTAGGGGTTTAAAGTTTACCGCCTGTATTGTCCTTGGCTGGTGCCTTAGTTTGAGCGGGACCCCTGGGCCCAAATCTGCCTGTCATACTGTCATAATGTTCTACTTGTAGGCAAGGAATTCCCGAAATTTGTGGATAATGGATTGAGCTAGAAATGATCATAATGAGTGAGTTGACCCAGAAGCAAAAAGAATCAAATGGTATATACTCACTTATATCTGCATACTAGCCCAAGGAGCATGTCCCACGAAACCCTTCACTTACCAGGAAACTGGGACAGAGGGGAGGACATCCTATTGGGACTCTAGATGAGAGAATCATGGGAGAATAGTAATGGATCAATGAATTTTTCCTTGGCTGTTATTTCTACTCTTTCAATGGTGCTGTGTTTTTCTTTTGGTAGCGCAGTAGTGATTACCCATCCCACATTTCATAGGTGACCTTTTGTTTGAATGATGGGCTAGAGGATTTTGAGATAGATGCATACTCTTCCTAAATTCGAACAGTACGTTTCCCCATACCCTCTCACCTTTTGTCTTTCCTCTTCCTCCATAGATAATATTAGACTTGTCTCTCATGGGTAAACTGGAGCAAAGTTGGAAATTGATGCAGAAATGCAAACAAAGTAACAAAAACAAAAATAAGAACAAACAAACAAAGTTTAACAAACTGGGTGCTTGAAAAAATACAAGTAGAACAACTATGTGGATCTCTGCACTCACACATCTATATTATTTTATAGCAGTGACATTCTGTCTATACTGGCTACATGTCCAAAAGTGCATAAACTAATTCAGTCTGTGAGCTTTTCTGAGAATTGATATCTCCTAAATCTTAAATATTTTAAGACTGTTTTCTTTATAAGTCTTCTAGATTTTGTGACTTTAAGACGGGTTGTGGTTTGTTGACTTTGTTTTCCTTGAGTGAATGATTATTTTACCACAGAGAAACACTGCTAATTGGTAGGAAATATATTTCAACTTCTAAATAGCACAGTGGTCAACAACTATTGAATATTGGGAAATTAAGCTTTCCTCTTTGGGGAAATGTCCTAATTTGTATTCAGTTACCTAATTAATGGTCACAAATCTTCTCTACTAGAAATGGATACAACCAGGAGAAACCACTGAGTATAAAGATATAAGCATAGTTAATTTCCATTTCATTGGCTTTCTCATTGATCCCCTGAGATCTGATTAAGGATTCATATGGCCCTTAGCAGTACGTGAAACTAGTCCAGGGCATTAGGGAATGCTACCCACTACATGGTAAAAATTCATTATCAGTATTTCATCTCCATTTATTAAGTATCTACATACAGGAAACAGTGGTATTGAAAGGCTATAAACCATCCACAGGAAATAAAATTGAACTGAATTATCTCTTGAGTGATTGTGGAAAAACATACATTTGTTAAAGAGCTAAAAGATTTTATTGGCCAACTCAACTCAGTTACTGAGAACATGTGGTCATAAAATTTTTGTTTTGATGCATCATAGACATTTGTGGGAGACTACGTGAGATGATGAAATTTTAGATTAAAATAATGCCTTTGTGCTTAAATATTAATATGCTAAATACTAGTCTTTGTTTTCTATGTAGTTTATTCAGTTCAGTGATCAAATTGTAAAACATTTGTTTATATTTCTATCAAAGTTGATATCACTGTCTGTCTTGGATTTATTCACTGCCTGCTTTTATATTTGAAAATCCCCAACTTGTATTATTTTCTGTGGCATATGTAGAAATCTAGTAGCTATTGTTTACATGATTTCTTGAGGTCACTATTTAAATACATTACAGATTAACACCATAAATCTATACTATAGTTGTGCTGTGGTTTCCAAATTCATAATAAAATTTGATGTTCAGTATGACAGATTTGAGAAATTATGGAACAACAAAATTTCTATGGAAGCTAGTTCTTCTGGATGAAATTAGTATTTCTGAGTACAGATCACCACAAAGTGAGCCTTAGCCTCATGTTACGTCTTCCACTCAGGCCCTGCTAGTCTCTGCATTTTCATAGGAAAAAAAATCATCTAGTCTTGGACTTCTAACCTCAGAAATTGTCAGCTTAATAAATATATTAATCTCATGCTTCATTTTGTAACCGTGGAAATTCATTCATTCAGTTAATTCTAGAACTCAGTGTGAATGTTCCCTGTATTTCTGATTGTTAACAACTGAATGAGATTTTAAATATATTTTGACATTCTATAAAATATCACTCTGTATAGTTGTCCCCACACTCAAGAATAGGTAATACAAACTAGACTCTTTGGATTCAAGATGAGAAAGAAAAAAAAAGCAGATTAAGTGAATTGTGCCATGGAGTGAATCTGGGGAGAGATATAAAAATGTGGCATAATTTGAGCCAAAAGATGTACATTAACATTTTCAATAAATTATAAAAATACTATTTTAAAATATAAAATAATATAAGTACATGTATTATACCTGTTGGATTTCATTACTGAGATATTCAAGTAGAAAATGCATAGAAGTTATGAAAATTAATTAATTTTGGCTGAAGTAACTTAAGAATATACATTTTCTTCTTCAGCTTTCTTCTACTTAACATAGAATATAGAGAATCAAAGTTTGAATGTTTTAGGATGTCTGTATTTTTAGAATGACCAGATGATTTTTAAAAATATATTAATGTAAAACCACTCTAGTCCTCGTGTGTTTTTTAAAATTTTATCAAACGTTACTATTTTTAATTTAACATATATCAACAGATTTGCTATATCACATGGTGCTTGTAATAATTATTGTCATTGATTTATTATTTTTTAGAGTGATACAAATAGAACTCAGGGCCTTATGCACAGCTGGAACATTTTGAACAAATGAAGGTATACACCACGCTTTCAGCCACATCTCAAATAAACTTCCATTTTTCTTCCTGGTACTACTAATTGGTAACTACAAAGGCTAATGTAATATAGTAATCTTATAGTTTTAACAAAATGAACTAAGAACTCTTTAAGTATAAAGTCAGTATCAAAAAAAGTCACAATCAATACTATTTAGTAGTAGCAAATAATGTGAAATTGCTTATAAGGGCTAATGTGTGCATTTTTATGTCTCAACTCTTAAAATGAACCAGTAAAACTAACCTAAAATAACAAGCAATTTTTACTAACATCATGAATCTTGTAAGTTACAGCTGTAAAACAGAATCATTGATCTTTGATCTTAATTACTATTGTTCCTTTATGCCAGTAAAGCCATGGTGGTAAATACAATTGCAACTGCCCTCTAGAGAATCTATTTCCTTGAACTACTTCTGAGTCTTGAATGCTGAGAATAAAAGCAGTTCAAGCTTTGCAGCAGTGGACACCTACTCTATCTACTACAGAATAGATGATATCAGACCTCATTAAAAATAGCAGGACTAAATGAGGTGTTCAACAGATTTTACAGACAAAGGTTTCCATTGTTAAGAAGACATATCAGCAACCTGTGTGAGAGGAAAGTAACAAAACACATAAGGACTAAAGTTGGCTTTAAATTAACAAATTTTTTAAAATTAGTTAGCCATTTACAAATACAGACACACTAAAATATTCAAGTATTTATTTCCTTATTTCTCCATCATCTGTCATCTATCAGTCAATCTATCTATCTAAATGTCATCTCATTTAAATTTTTATTTATTCAGGTTTTTTTCTATTTATTCTTCTCTCATACAATAATTTATTCCACATTTTGAATGATTTGAAAGTAAAGTTTCATCCAAGAATGCACTATAATAGATTAATCAAAGGGTAACACTGTCATACCATTAAGAGTAGTTTTCAGTGTTGAATGACCACTCACTATTACCTAAAATGTACTTTCCTCATTCAAATATGTGCTTCAAATAGAGCTGGTGAGACTGTTCAACTGAGAAACACACTTGCTACCAAATCCTAGGACCTAAGTTTGAACATTGTGATTCACACAGTGGAAAAGAGAGAATATACTTCTATAACTTATCCTCTGATTTCCACACACATGATTTAGGATGTACACACACACACATGGACACACACACACACGCGGACACACACGGACACACACACGCACACAAACACACGCACGCACACACACACACACACACAGAGTAAATAAGTAAATGTAATTAAAAATACTATGAACAGGGAAAACTATTGATCTGCATTTTTATAGCCCTTCCATTTAATCCATATGTAACTATTTTGAACCTTATTTGTTGCAGAAAAATTTATTCCTAATTTTTTCATCATTTTATTAAATTGTTTAGGACAATATTAGTAGAGAAATTAGTATTAAGTGCTAAATACTTTCTTTTGCTTTTTGGTAGAATGCAATATTAAGCCACATTATTCATCAATCTAAGCTGTTTTAGAACTTGCTACATGACAGAAGAAAACCATGAAAATTCATTACTTCTAGCGTATACCTCCCAAGTATTGGATTTACAATATTGTGCCACCAAACTTAGGTAAATTGTTATACTTCTGAAGTGAGACAGCTTTTCATGATTTATCTTTTCTTCCCTTTTTCCTTCTTTCTTTTTTCAACCTTTCTTCCTTCATTCCTTTCTTTCTTACTATTTCCCTTTTTTATCTACCCTGTCGGTCTATCTATCCATCCATATATATATTTATATATATCACTTGTGTATATCTATCTATCTATCTATCTATCTATCTATCTATCTATTTATGTATCTATTTTCTATCTATAATCTATCATCTATCTGTCTATCTATCATCTATCTATTATCTCTCTATCATCATCTATATTTATATCATCATAATCTATCTAATGTATTTCTATCTCTATCACTCCCATTCTCTCTCTCTCTGTTCTTTGTAGTGTTGTTTAATTTATCCAGGGTCTTTTATACGCCAGACACACACTCTACCTCTGAGCTACACAACAACTAGAGTTTGATTCAACAGAAAATGAACCACATTCATTTTATGAGTATTCAATACATATGGGTTGTTGTTGTTCTTTGCATTGATAATCTACAATATTATTAAATCATAACACTTAGGAGCAGAATTTATGTGCTTTTTAAATTCACTGTTAAACTTCAAATAAATGTTACTGCTAAAGATCTGCCTTGGGAGGGTGTTGGGCAAACCTGTATAGCATCTCTGGACAGATATTGATTGTGAGCCATATTCTACCCCCTACTGTACTTACTCTTTTTCTGGTTATCTCTCCAATCTACCTTGCATATATTTTTACTGTTACTTTCATAAGGTTCATTTATTTACTTTCTTGTTTTATATTAATTTATTAATTTAAATGTTTAATTTGCAGCATACCTAAAATGGGACAAGTTAAAAGATAAACTTGTGAGGAATATTCTCAATCAGGATATTGGAAGTGAAAATATCTTTCTCTAAATGTGACCGAGGTTTTCTGGTAGCAGATCAGATAAAGTAGGTCTAAAAACAAAGATTTGCTGTTTTGCTGGCAAACAAATCTATTCGATTGCTGATAATGCTATTTCTGCTATGTTCTTCCTGGTGATGTCAGAATCCAGCTTTTCTAGTCTTCCTGTATAGATTCGAGACCTGCAGCTCTCCAAATATTCTCCAGACCTTCAACATCAGATTAGAGATCCTAAGACAATCTGGGGTGTGGAATTAACAGGTACTGTGTTCTCAGCCTTTCCTATGTGAGTTCAACATAATTGGGCAACTCGGGCCATATTGTATAAGTAGATCTATTAAATCCATCTATAATGTACATATATTTTATCACTACATTCTCCCTAGAGAATGTCATAAGACACAATAGTTATTTGTTATTTGATGTTTGCAAATATGATGGCTTATTTATAAAGCAGGAGCAATGACACAATGTTTGTATAATTCCTCATGTGAGTACTAACTATTATGAAGTATAGAATGCAAAAGTAAGACTTGATACAGTATTTTTTCAAAGCTGATATGCATATTCTGTGATTTAGCTTTAACTCGATTTAATCTGTGTTACAGATAATATAATGCAAAATAAATGTCTTAGTGTAATTCTCTCATTAACTTTGGAGTTCCTTTAGTTTCATAACAGCTGGAGTTTAAAAAAAAATTTATGTTTACTGATAAACATTACTAAATAACCCATAAATGGATAGTCTTATAATTTACAATACTAATTGATGATTTTATTTGTTGCCACTTTGGTTAAAGTGTTATTCATATTTGTTATCAATGACTTCTTCAAATTTTCTTCAAAACTGCCCAAAGACATATTAAAAGTATAATATATTCTTTATAAAATAATTTTCAAACAGGGACAGAGGGGAGGACATCCTATTGGGACTCTAGATGAGAGAAGCATGGGAGAATAGCAAACTAGAAGGATCCAGAGGGTCCTAGAAACCTACAATTAGAACACTATGATAGGCAGATTTGGGCCCAGGGGTCCCGCTCAAACTAAGGCACCAGCCAAGGACAATACAGGTGGTAAACTTTAAACCCCTAACCAGATCTAGCCAATGGTCAGAACAGTCTCCACACTTGAGTGGAGAGTGGGATATGACTTTCTCACGTACTCTGGTGCCTCACATTTGACCATGTCTCCTGGAGGGGGAGACCTGGTGGCACTCAGAGGAAGGACAGCAGGTTACCAAAAGAGACTTGATACCCTATGAGCATATACAGGGGGAGGAAATCCCCTTCAGGAACAGTCATAGGGGAGGGGAATAAGGGGAAAATGGGAGGGAGGGAAGAATGGGAGGATACAAGGGATAGGATAACCATTGAGATGTAACAAGAATAAATTAATAAAAAAATAATTTTCTATGACAATAATATTTTCAACAGAAAATAATCTGGTGCATGCTTTAAAACATTAAGAAATATTAAATGATATAATTATACACTTACATTTTTAGCCTTATAGGATACATTAGCAACCTTTAAAATAGGTCCATCTACAATTTGAAGCGTTTTTGTAACATGTGATTGTAATACATTTTCCTTGGAATCACATGCAACTATTATTATGCATGATAAAAGCAGACAATATCAGTCAGTAAATTTACCTGGGTTTTTTTTTTTTTTTTTTTTTTTTAGCTCTCTAAGTTTAGCACTTTCTTGTTTGGGTTCGTTTTTCCTTTCTGTATTTTCTAAAAATGTGTTTCACATATAGCCAACATAAATAACTATATCATGATGCTTTCTAGTCTTTTCCCAATGTTAACTATTTATCCTTCCACTGTATAATGTCCTTTCATTCCATGTACTATAGACAGAGCATTTTTCTTCTTTAAACTTGTTTGAAAAAACAATTCTCTGGACATATTTCAAATTGTAATTTTTCCAATGTGAGAAGTCCAAGACAACTGGCCATAAGGCTCTCCAAACTGTAAACTCTAATGAAAGCACCCACTGAAGTAATATATCTCTCATCTATCTATCTATCTATCTATCTATCTATCTATCTATCTATCTATTACTTTCTTTACCATCTGTATCTTTTTATCTATCTAGTATATAGTATATTGTACTATATAAATATAGATTTATACTATATATTTTTCTCATATATCATGTATTTATTGATCTATCATCTATCCATCTGTCATCTATCTATCATCTGTCTATATGTCTGTTATATATCTCTTTTATCTACTATGTATCTTTAATCTATCAATTTATCATCATTTATCTATCACTTATATCACTTATCTGCTTATATATTTCTGTCTAGCATATATTTATATTATCTTTCACCTACCATATTTCTATTGAGCTGTCATCTATGTATCTATATCTATCCATCTATCTATCTATCATTTATTTACCTATGTCTTATCTATCTGTCTTTCACTTTATCATATATCTCTCATCTATGTGTCATTATCTATCATCTATTATCTATCATTTGTTTATTATTCGTATATCACCAATCTAATTGTCCTCTATATAGGTATATATCTATTATCTCTATACCTATTGCCCTATTATCTTTGTATTGGTTATCTATCTATAATCTAACATCTATTTACCATTTATCTATCATCTATCATTCTATCATCTATTTTTCTATATATCTATCTATTTCTATATCTATCTATCTATATCTATGTATATCTATATCTATCTATCTATACATCTCTAATCTTTCTATCATCTATCTATCTGTAAGGCAGAGATTACATTGTAGCCAACCAGGGTATATTTAAACTCTAAATACTCCATTTTCCTCATGCTTCCAAGTATTGTAGTTACAATTATGAGCCAGCAAACCCAACCTCAGTGGAGTTATTAAAGGTAAGATATTATCCTAAGCCTTCAACAATTTGTAAATGGCATTTGAGAATTTTCCACTTTGGAAATCAATTTGGTGCTTTCTCGGAAAAATTGGAATAGTGCTACCTCAAGATGCAACAATATAGTTCCTAGGCATATCCTTGAAAGATGCAAAGAAGGACAATTGCTCAACTATGTTTATCACAGCTTTATTCATAATAGCCAGAATCTGGAAACAATCTAGATGTCCCTCGACAACCAAATAATGGATACAGAAACTGCAGTATATTTACATAATGAAACACTACTCCACTATTAAAAACAAGGAAATCTTGAAATCTGCATGCAAAAGGATCGAACTAGAAAAAAAAATCATCTTGAGTGAGGTAACCCAGCCCCAGGAAGACATGCATGGTATATACTCACTTATAAGTGAATATTAGCCACATAATATAGGATAACCACACAACAATACACAGACCTAAACAAGCTAAATAGCAAGGAGGACCCTAGGGAGGATCCTTAATTGCCATTCAAAAGGCCACATACAATAGACACCAGAAGTGGTTAAAGAGAAGCAACAGGATAGAAGCCTACCATAGAGGCCCTCTAAAGGACTCCACCCAGCAGCTGATTGAAGCAGATGCTCAGACTCACAACCAAACTTTGGGGTGGAGCTCAGGGTGTCTTATGTAAGAGGAGGAAGACAGAAGGACCTGAAGGGGACAGGTGCTCCACAAGGAACCAATGGAGCCAGCAAATCTGAGCCTGTTACCTGGGAGTGTGGGGGAGTACTGTAGAGACTGATGCACCATCAAAGGACTATACATGGGGAGGATCTATCTCCACCCTGCTCAGATGTAGTCAAAAGGCAGCATATTCTCCTTGTGGGTCTCATAATATATGGAGTAGTGGCTGCCTTTGACATGGACTTGGGTGCCCACTTGTTGCTCACTTTCCACTGCCAGGGCAACATTGATAGGCCACAGAAAGATGATGCAGGCAGTCCAGATGAGACTTGATAGGGTGGGGTCACAAGATAGGGGAAGAGGGTTCCCCTTTTTGAGGACTAGGGAAGGAAGAGAAGAGGGAGGGAGTATGGGACCAGTAGGAGATGAGGGATGGTAATTGGGATGGAAAGGGAATAAATTTAAAAAAAAAATAGAAAAGAGATTTATCCAATAAATTTTACTTCTTCTTACTTGTTTGTCTTTGCAATTGTGGCAGCAACAATTTGTTCTATGGTATCTCCTCTCTGACAAACCTAGTAATAAATATTTTAATTTTAAAAATATGCTAATTATTAACATTGAGAATTGAGATTTATAAGCAGTCCATCATGTTCAGATGGAGACAGAAAGATGTGTTGGTCACTTTCTCTGATTTAATGATTAGAATTTAATTTCACAAAATGGTACCTTAATGACACTGACAACCTTGTGTTACAGCAAGACAGAAATTGCTAATGATCATTCATTATAACTGGCCTTTTTCTAACATACTGCTTATCGTCACTATTCAATTCGATTTAATTGTAAACCAGTAGTCCTTAATATTTAAATATTTTGCAAAAATAGACTGGCAACATTTAAGCTTTTTGACTTTTTATTTTCTATGAATTTAAGTAAGGAATTCCATTACAATATTTACAAAGGTCATGGTAATGGAAGGAACTACAGAACACAAGTGCCCATGCTAAGTTCTTATCACCTACAGTAAACTATTAGTGTTAGTGATGATACTTTGTTAGCAAAATCACTTTCCATCAAACCTTTATCTGAATTCATAGCTAATGACTTAGCATGTGCTTGAAAAATGTGACACAAAATTGAAAATCAATTCATTTTCAATCTTTTCTTCAATTAGTTCTTGAAGAATTTTATAAGAATTTTGATTATATTCACCCCATCCCATTTTCCAACTCTTTCAAAACATCAGGATGACCTAGAAACCTAGGAAAATGGAAACTCCCACGAGTCTATAAAGGTGACCTTGTCTAAAAGCCCTTAGTAATGGAGGATACGGAGTCTGAAAAGGACATCTTCATCTTCTGTAACTAGTCAAGACTTCCAATGAGGGAGTCCAGGACATAAACCCAGCCACAAAACCTTAGACCTATAATTAGTCCTGCCTACAAGATTTTCAGGGTAAAAGATGAAGCAGAAACTGAAGGAATGGCAAACCAAAGACTGAAGCAGCTTTCAACCCATACCATGAGAGGAAACCTACCCCTGACACTATTAATGATATTTTTTGGTACTTGCAGACAGGAGCCTAGCATAACTGTTATCAGAGAGACTTCACTCAGCAACAGATGGAAAAAGATGCAGAGATCTATAACCAAACATTAGGAAGAGCTTGGGGGAATCTTGTGAAAGTGAGGAAGAAAGGTCTGAAGATGCCAGAGGGTTCAAGGACACCACAAGAAAACTTACAGAATCACTTAACCTGTTCCCTTAGGTGCTCATAGAGAAGAAACACCAACCAGAGAGCATGCATGTGACAATATATGTAACAGTTTTGCAGCTGGGTCTTCGTGTGTGACTCCTTGAGAATGAGCAAGGATGTCTCTGACACTGTAGCATGCCTTTGGATCTCTTTCCCCTACCTGGCCTGCTTCATCTAGACTCAGTTAGAGAAGATGCTCCTCATCTTCCTACAACTGCATATGGCAAAGTTGCTTGATATCCATGAGAAGCCTCCTTTTTTCTGAGGAGAAAAGAAAACCTTCCTTATCCTCAGAAAAAAGGAGGATGGGGGAATGTAGTCACAATTTTCTTAACCAAAATATTTTATTGACAACTTATTGACTGAGTCTACGTCAATTATACCCCGATTAACCAAAACAGTAAAAAAGGAGGATTAATTGACAAAACAACGAAACCTTAAGGATGTCAGTCCCGAGGGACGATTCTCTCGTTGGGAGCCGCAGGATTTCTTCCACTGGAACCAGGGGTAACCAGACCCCAGAGCCTCAGCAGGAGCCAGAGCTCTGAAGCCTTCCCTCAAGTGGTTTTCACTAGGAGCGTCTTGAAGGGCAACGATGAACAGCCAAATCTTTCCCAAGTCTCCAATCCGCCCAGCCACCAGTTCTGGGCTCATTTATATAGCTCCTCCCAGAGTCTGTTCACAGGATCTTTTTCATCTGGTAGCAATTAAGCTCCTGCATGAGGTGGTTGCTCTTCTAGTGAATTAACCTCACCTGTTCTCTTACAAGACCGTTCGATCCCACACTTGGGATCCTAAAGAACAGTTTTCTCTCCTTCAGGGGAGAGAAGGGGAGCTTGTGGGACAGGGAGGAGAGGAGGGAGGGGAACCTGTCATTGGGATGTAAACAAATAAACAACAACACTATATACCAAAATTAAAAAGACCCCAAATCCGTTCAACTTAATGAATTTATGAAGAGTTACAAGTGGTGTTCAAAACAGAAGCTGTTAAATTTCATTAAAATTTAAACTTTGAATATTAAGCATATTTTATGTATTTATCCACTCATCAAAAAACAGCAATTACAGTAAAATTTATGACTGAATCAGAAAATATCACTACAGAAAACCCTTCTTAAACCTGTTGCTAAGCCCTTTCATAGGCTCCAAAAGACCCTTCTCCAGGTACTAGCTTTACATCTCCCAGACTTAATCAGTTTTCTATGTAGCAGAAAATGAAGGGTATGCCCTTGGAGTGCTGCATCATAAGCTAGGACCCTCCTTCGTGCCTGTAGCGTATCTTTCAAAGGAACAAGACCTCTCCACCCAAGGATGAGCACCTTGCATATGTGCCTTAACTGCTACTGAACTCCTTATCCGTGAGTCTAAAACACTAACATTTGTGTTATCCATTACATTTTTTTTCTTCTCAAAACCTTTTGACATGTAAAGATTTACAAACTCTACCTCCCTCTAGGGTTCTCCCCCTCCAGGTGGCATTAATTGAGGACACTACACTTACCTTCCAACCATGCCCACCTCTTAATATCTCTAATCTCGTTCTCCCACCATCACCCCTCTCTGATTCTTCATTTATTTATTTTTTTTATAATAACCAAAAGTGAGAAATGTTAGTAAACAGGCAGCGATACAGCCACCCCTAAAGGCCCTGACAACGGTGGAAAAACAGGTAACATCAAAGCCATTCCAGATGCATGTCATTAGAAACACGTCACCGCCCATCAACAGGATTCAGGTCCACTAAACCGCATCTGCACCCTCTGCGCATGCCCATGCACCATTTGAGAATGTGCTAGGTACCTTATAAAGGGAACTCCTCCATTTCCTCCAGGTCTCTTCTTCCCTTGTGTGTCTTCAGAGACTGTGTCTGTACTCCCTTCCCTTCATACACCTCTTAAGAGGATTTGCTGCCTGGCTTGATTCCCCTTTCATTTCCTCCAGGTCTCTTCTTCCCTTGTGTGTCTTCAGAGACTGTGTCTGTACTCCCTTCCCTTCATACACCTCTTAAGAGGATTTGCTGCCTGGCTTGATTCCCCTTTCAGTCCAGCCCTACTGCACACATCCTAATATTTGGTGACCTGTATGGGAAGGCCCCCATAAATAAGAGCCACAAGAATCTTCTCGGTCCATGACAGACTTACCCTCCTCGCAGCTTACAGATCCATTTCCTGATCTTCTGATTCAGGTTTCTTCCATGTAGCGCACTGGCTCTTTGGTGGAGTGGGACCACAGCGGAGTGGAGAAGTTGGAGGTCTTGAACCGGGCAGTAGGTTCCGTTTGGCTTCATAACTGCAAGTATAGGAGTGTTAAAAGGAGAGGAGGTGGCGTGGAACAGGTATTTTCTTAGGAGTTCAGATACAATAGCCTTAAGTCCCCTAATGCTCTAAAGGCTGAGTGGTTATTGGGGTTGAGTGACATACTGGGTAGGATCCTATAGCTGGACGATCACACGGGGAATGTCTAGCAATAGAGGAATTTTGGACATCCCAGACTTGGAGATCCACCTGAGAGGCTGGCAGAGGAAACAGCTTTTTAGAACTGGTAGGCTACTTAGCTAGGAGAAGGAACACCTAGGCTGTAAGTGAGGTTGGGGTTAGGCTTATTGGGAGTGCAAAGGAGATAAAAGCTCCCAGTTTAACTAGATGGTCCCTTCCCAGCAAGGGGACAGGAAAAGTTGGCATTGATTTCCATTTCATCACACCCCCCCAGCACAAACATCCTAACAGTAAGTATAAGACATATCGCTATCTAGCAATAGATCTTAAAAGACTTTGAGATATAGCACTTCTTAGACAATAGTATTTTAAGAATATTTTGTTAACGATATTCACATTGCATGCCGTTATTCATAGATGTGTGCATGCTGAAATATTAGTATAACAAAATAAATGATTAATGCTTTATCTAACGCCATTCCCAATTTGTTGGTCTTATGACCAGAAAAGCTAAAGTCTACCCATTTATCATGAAACTTGCCCATGATTTAACTTTATCAACTGCATTCTTTATCTTTTGCATAGATATTTATACTTGTCTATCCTTCTGTCTGCTACTTTACAGCCATTGAATAGAATATTTCATAAATTGTGTAAAGCATTGCCCCTCAAAAGCAGTAATTAGAGAAAAATAGGATGTGTTACTTTAAATATTGTGATGTAGGAATTACTTTAGGAAATAAAACCTACTTAACTCAGAGAACTGTTCCTTAGTCTCGAGGCACTCTATAAATAGAAGCAAAGTAGCTAAAAACTATTAGATTTGTCTCCTATTTGAAAACATAGCAAAGCAAAACAAAAAAGCCAAGCGAAAACACCCCACCTGATTCTCTGACACTGTTGATTTGTATTAGCATATGAGTTGTGTCCTGTGTCTTAGAGAACAAACGCATCCTAGAACAATGGTAGCATCATGCTTTATTATTACCTGACAAATGGAGATTTATTTGACAGATTGTAATCAGGATGGTCATCTCCTCCTGGCACTACTGCTAAGGCTGGAGGATGACATTTCATTAAATCCATATGCTGGTGAATTGTCAGCACTTATTTTGCTTATATGTTCTGCAGCTTTCAGCGTTATTGATCATGAAATTTTAATATAATGCTTGGAACATATGCCTGCATTTCAAGAGCTCCTTAGATTGATTTGAGGACTAAGCTGCCCCCAGGAGCACAGTCTACACAATTTTATGCATAATTCCTTTTTTTTTTTCTTATTCCTCATTTAAGTCTCCTTTCTTATTTTCCTCTTTCTATATTTTTTCTTTTCCTTTTTCCTTCTAGGAATTGTAGTGGTGGTGGTCATTGAAGCACAGAATTCCAGTTAACAAAATGAATGCTCAATTTGTCTTAGCCAAATTTTGAATGCACATAACTTTAAAAACTCATTTACAAACTTTCTGAAGTTAGATAATTTCTAGCAAATAGCCAAAATTTGACATATAAAAATATTACTACACCAAGCTATTTTCTTGGGCTGTTTACATAAGTTTGTGATTCTGTTTATGATCAAATTTCTTATAATTTAACACCCAAATAAATTCAATGCTATAATATTACCTATGTGCCTTTATACTTAACACTTAATTTACATCCGACAGTAATGGATTTTGATCCATTTTAATTTTGATAGTTCTAGGTGTTATTTAAACAATGGCATTCAAGTGAAACTTTCTACTTTATCAATCTCTAGACAATTTTTTTCTTTCTGTCTCTTCTCCCTTTATATAGCTGTAGCAGAGAACCATTGATTGCCTTTGCTTGAATTATCTTATAATGGATTGAAATCTGTTCAGTACATTGATTTTTGTTGTTGTTGTTGTTGTTTTGAACAACTTGATTACTTTGGTTTCCCTTTAGAAAGCTGCTTTTTAGTTGCTTCATGAAATTGTAATACACACAAAGCTAAAGGGCAAGGTGTTCCACAACCAAACACTGGGGAAAGAAAAACCACTATAAATTCTCTTCTGCAGTGTTATCGAGGGAGTTTATTTTGGAGCATAGCCTCCTTTTTCTTTATAACCTCTTTCTCTTGAGGAAACGTTCTTATATCATTACATAAAAACATTTTAAAGATTGTTTCAAAATAGCTCTGAAGTACTCAGAAAAATGATTCTCTCACACACCTTAACTCACAAAGAAAGGAAAGGTTGAAGAAGCTCTCATTAAGTGAGTTAGTTAGTTTGCTTCTAGAGATAGAGTTTACCTGTAGTTGGTTTAGATACATAAGATAATTCAAGGTTTCAAAGTGAGTATATGTAATCAGATAAACTGATCCTACAAAGAAGATTGTGTCAGAAGTCCTGGGTTGTCCAAAATACATCTTCCATTTAATATGTGAATTAAATTAAATTTAATAAGTTAATGAAAGGAAAAAATTAAATTCACATATCTTTGGCAAAATTGATATGTACAATTTATTTAAAATAATATATTTAAAGATAAAATTTTCATGTTGAAACAAATGCCAATGACATAAAAGAAGAAGTATTTTAAAATTATAAATTTATGTAAAGAATGACTAATATTCCTACTTTATACCAAATGCTCTTGAAGAAAAAGATGAAATCACTGTAGCATAAAAAAATAAGCAATGCATCTACGCAGATAAATAAACTCATAAAACCTTGCCTCCATGTGAGAATAATCTGTAATTCCAAATTATAAGTTACATTTAGTACCTTAAATTAAACATACTTCAAATACAAATATTAACAATAATTGGATCACTGAAATTTTTAAAACTCCCTAATCACAACTTTATATTTTGGGGTATAGAAAAGTACAGAAATCCAAAGCTTGGTTCTTTTATTTACTTATTTTGGGTATCAATTTCATAACTCATTCTAAGTAAAATTATTCTACACCAACTAATTCAACAAAAAAAATGTGACTTTAACTAAATATGATGGGTTATAGACAATCATTTTTTTCCATTTGGCTTGTTTACTCAACTTAGCAGAAATGCTCAAGTATCTGTCCACAAGAACAAAAACTATTGAGCTACTCAGTAACAGCTGTGGGATTTTTTATTGCCACTTGTAGGTCTTTTACATTTACTCAAGTATTTATTCACCAAAGAAATATTGTAAACTGTATTTTAAGAATGACTAGATAATATATAAGCAGATGCCTAAGTAGCTCACAAGTCAAAAGAAAACAAACATAAATAAAAGTCATGAATTTACTCTATATTTACTATAGCACTTTAACCTTTTGAAATAGCCATTTCAAAAGTATTTACTACCCAATGGACAGGACATTCTTTACAGTTGAGTGGAAAGTCGGATCTGACTTTCACACGAACTCTGGTGCCCCATATTTGACCATGTCCCCTGGCTGGGGAGCCCTGGTGGCACTCAGAGGAAGGATAGCAGGCTACCAAGAAGAGACTTGATACCCTATGAGCATATACAGTGAAGGAGGTCCCCCTCAGTCACAATCATAGGGGAGGGCAGTAAGGAAAAAATGGGAGGGAGGGAGGAATGGGAGGATACAAGGGATGGGATAACAATTGAGATGTAATATGAATAAATTAATAAAATATATTTAAAAATAAAAGTATTTACTAATAAAATGATATATTCAGTGAAGTCTGTGCCATGTGACAGTGCTAATAAATACATTGTATCACATATTCTTGTAGTGGCTAGTTTTTAGGTCAATTTGACATAGAATAGAGTCATTTTTGAAGTGAAGGAAACCTCACTAGAGAAAATATCCTCATCTGATATGGGCACACCTGTGAGGTGTTATCCTGATTAATAATTGATGGGTGAGCCTGCTCCACAGGAGATACTTCCAAAACTAGGTTGGTGTTCTTGGACAAAATACGAAATCAGCCTGAGCACCCGCCACGGAACAAGCCTGTAGGAAGCACTCTTCTACGGCTTCTTTTTTAGTTACAGCCCCAAGATTCCTACCCTACTTGAATTCCTGCTCTGACCTCTATAATGATGGATTGTTACCTGGAATTGTGAGAAAAAAATAACTCTTTTCTTTCCAAAATGCTATACAGTCTTGTTTTATCATAACATCAGAAACTGTAAGTAAGATAATCCCTGAAACTGGCTATAAGACATTGTTAAATTCAATTTTTATAGAACTGGAAATTGAGTTTAGTAAGTGAGAACTAAAAAATTATAAACATGTACCATTATGCAGACTAAGCAGGTTATATTTAGGAATAAAAATTAAAGATTAAAAAAAATCATGACTAGAAGAGAAAGCAAGGCAGGCTATGTGGCTGGTTTTCACTCTTGGAAGAGGATGAGGAAAATGATGTAATTACCTCACAAAAGTAGTAATTAATACATTTGTATAATAAATAAAATGTAATAAAGCACAAGGTAATCAATTTTGAATGTATACTCTAGTAAAAGAGATAAATTTCCAATTGAGTTCATTAAAGTCACTAGTTTACTACTGAAGAATCATATATTTCATTTCTATGTTCTTCCTCTGAGAAATATGTGAAAGTATAAACTTATCTTTTTGTGTTTAGTTAAAAGTTTTTACACATTAAAGATTTGAACAATATAGTGACAAATCCAAAACATGTTGTCAGCTCACATCATAGTCTTATTTCCATTTGTAGTTGAAATGCATTGTATGAAAACAATAACCAAATTTAAATTATAACATAAAAGAAAATTGTTTTATTTTTTTTGTTGAAAGTGTATAACAACATGGTAAAAATCAGTCACGGAAAAGGAGGCACTTAGAAAAAATAAAGTTCTAGTTCTCTACTTTAATAATGCCCTACATATCAAGATATATGTTGATCATACTAATCCCCTTACAAGGTCAAACAGTCTTCAACATTCCTCTCCAATCTGCATATCTGCTCATCTGCCTTTATTGCCCACTGAGTTTAATTTGAGCTCCCCAAAGCACATAGATAAAATGACCTCTACTGGGACATTCCCAGCCAATGAGAGACCAGACTTCTGAAATGTCTCTCTCAGAGAAGCCATCAGCTGAGCATGGTCCTCACCTAGAGATAGAGCTAAAAAAAGTATTTTTAATATGCCTTAATATCCCATAATGCTTATAACTATAAGCAAAGTATCTCTCCTAAGATTTATACAATATAATCTTTTTACAATCATTTCATTTAATCCTCAAGTGTTTATTCTGTGTTAGTTATATCTTTTATGTATATTAATTATCAATATGTACAGACAAAAATTTGGCCAATTGTTTTAACTGCTAATATGCCAAATCTTCAATTTCATACATTCTATTCTAAATAACCTACAACCAGCTTAAATTACATAGTTGTTTTGAATACATCTGCCTGATGCCCTTCACATTATGGGTGGTATGATTTCTCCCTTATTCAAGAATAATATTCTTCTTCTTCAGTTAATTGCTTCTGGTCATCTTGGTTCATTGACGTACTTTAAAAATTCATAGACATCACTAATATAATATTGATTGAAAACAGTACCAAATAGAAATTGATAAAGAAAGTAAAAAACATACAAGAATTGTAGAAAAATAAAAGCACTCAACATCAATATCATGGCCACCCATTGAAATTATTCATAGGACAGTTGACAGAACCAAGTACCTACATCAAAGTATTTGAGAAATTTCAACGAATAACTCAATGCTACACCTGAAAGCATGGAAAAATGAGAACAAACAAAATCACAAAACCATAGATTGTAAGATACATCAAACTCTAGATTGAAATTAATGAAAGATCTGTTAAATAGACACAGGACTGTGTTAGCTTCTAATAGCTTATTTTGTACACAGAGATAGTACATTACTCAAGTGTCATCATAAAACTAGCCAAGATACAGAGAACAAGAGACTGAAGAATGTACATGTCTAAATTGGACATCTGTATCATATTCCCTGCCCCAAAGCTCAAGGATCATAGTAGAATTGGAAAGATTGTAAAAGCCAAGGTGATAGGTGACTACAAAGTGCCGCCTAGATACAAGAAGGCAATTGTACATGTGAATTCACAGTTGCTTTAACAGCCCCAAACCTGCTTAAGCTGAAGCTAGATAAAAATCCCAGCACGGAGAGGGGAGAAACAAGTGAAGTCCCACTTCAAACTGAAGAGCTACTGGAAATTTATAGGTGCCAGGACAGTGATTTTAATTTAAGGATATGGCACCTTGGAAGTGCCCCCATGTTCCAGTGTATGCCCACATAAGCAGGAGGGTATGGGGAACATTAGCTGGACTGGTAAGATCTAAAATATGAAGCATCAGGTCAGAAGAGCAGAGGACGGCTGGAGGGAAAGAGTGAAAGAGAGGACGACCGTGAATTTGGGGAGCATTGTGGCAATGATGTGGAAACCTAGTGCAGTGGAAATAGGGCAACATTAGTGAGAACTCATAGGAAACAGTTCACACTCATCATCTCTGAACCTTCAGGAAGCTTTGCATTGAATGTGTTTCTAACTTATTTAAATACAGAAATTTACATTTTAAGATAATCTCCATTCAAATTATAATTATAAGGCTTTTACCATGTTGTGAGAAGCCAACCAGCTTAAGGGAATTGTCCCTGATACACTTCACTCAATGTCCTCAATGAATGCCTGAATAATATTTGCTCATCCCATGATTAATAATTCTACTTCAGTTGTCTTCACTAAAGAAATCAAGTTCTCTGACATAATGCCTCCCTAAATAAACCTTGTGATGGTTAGGTTTATCAGAGGAGATAACCTTCCCAGGCAGAGGCAGCATATGCTCAGATGTTTCCTGAATTTGGATTAATACTTTGGGGAAAAGTGACTTGATGCTCATCAGAGTGTACTTCTGTGGATGTTACATCTTTCAGTCCACATACTTAGAGAGTGCCTCGTGCACTGCCTCCCTCCACTACCGTCTAAAATCGTGTAAGTTAATATATGTTGTTATCTGCTCAGTAAGAGATTCCTGCAAAGTAAATATTTTGGACAATATTGGAGAAGTGCAACATTTTTGCACTAATTTTAGTAAAAGAATATATAAGACACTTTTTAAAAAAAATATTGGAACCACTAGGCATGGTGATACATGCATTTAATCCCAGCACTCGGGAGGCAGAGGCAGGCAGATCACTGAGTTCAAAGTCAGCCAGGTCTACAAGGAAGTCCAAGACAGCCAAGGCTATGTAAAGAAACAAACCCTGTCCAAAAAACCAAACCAAATAAAAACAAAAACAAACAAACAAACAAAAAACCCAAAACCAAACCAAAACAAAAAAAAACTTTGAAACCTTTTTTGTTATTGAATAATCTCTATATTCTTCTATAGCTCACACACTGAATGTTGAATTCTTCGATATGTCTTTGTTTCAATTTTAAAAAATTTGTTTTAGAAAAAAACCATAAGTGTTCACAAGCAGATTATGATTAGGATTCTATGTTGCTTCAGGGGAGTAATAGTCTACACTTTATATATTTGGTGTTCTTTTGTGGGCCAGTGTCCTGAGATGATCATGTCAGTTAACAGTTCTGGGTAAGAACAAGTGCTTAGCAGTTTTTGGCTATGATGGTATTTAATCAGATTATACAATGCTGTGTTACAGTGAAGCAAGGGAAGGCTAAGAGCAAGAGCCAAGTATTCAGTGTGCGGACCATTTGAGCTTCCTGTGTTATTTAGTAGGTGGCAAGAAAAGAGTCATCACTGAAAGGGGAACCTGTCATCATGCATTCATAAAATGTAGAAAGGCTTTTCCGCAGTTGATGACATGTGCACAGATTTTGTTTTAGGGCCCGGGTTACTGTTGGTCCTGTCTGTCCAAACTAAATACAGAGCAACAATAATCTATACAACCTCAACAGTGTAAGAGTGTCAGAGTGTAAACGTATGAAGATTTGTTTCACAGCACCAGCTAAACTAATAGGAATGGTAGCTGTAAGGGAAGAAAAAGTGTAGAGTTCTTTTCTGTACCCTAAGACTAACCTCAGGATATGTAACTGTCATACTTCCTCTTGATTTTCAATTTAGAGTTTAGAATGGTCATGAACATTACCCTTTGAAGATGTCTGTGAGTGGCTTCTAGACTGGGTTAATTGAAGTGGGTTAGCATCCCTAATGTGGGAGTGACAATCCTATGGGTTGGGGTTCAAGACTGAATAAAAATAAGAAATCAAGGTGAACAACAGATTCATCATTACTCTTTCTCTGCTTCCTGACTGACTATGCATCTCCAGCTAGCTGAAGAAATTGCCATGACTGCCTCATTATGATATGATGTCTTTGCTGAGACAAAATATTTGACAAAAGCAATAGTAAGAAAGGAAGGGTTTATTTTGGCTCATTATTCGACTGTGGGATCCATCCCAGTAGGGCACTTAACTATGATTCAGCTATAAGTTGGTAGCTGTGATGTAGACATCCTACTCACATACCTATTCTCACGGTCGGGTGCTGATTTGTCATACCTTCATCTTAGTCTGATGATACTCTCTCCATCTTTCCTCATTCAGCAAACAGTTGCCCTCAGAACTTTGTCTCATCACTAACGTCAATGATATCCCACAATTACTTGGTAGCAAATCCCATTGATTTTTGTGCTGATTAAGAGCATTACCCCACATAACTTCATGTATTCGTTCTTCATACCAGTATTTACCTATGTAGATTTTTAGTAATAACCCAAGGCAAGATGTCCAATATCTTCAAAGTTGAATATTGTAGACCGTGGTTGTTCCTATAGGGATTATTTCTTTAAGGTACTAACAGAATAATACAAGTGACGATGCATAATCACAAATACATAGGTGACATTTGGTGTTACTAAGCCCTCATGAATGATGCATTATTAGCATTCAGATCTGTAAGTCATTGCTCATTGTGAGTAGTATAGTACCTAATCTGGGCCATAGGGACCGAAAGGGTTTGCTTTGCAGAATGTTTGTACAAGTTATTATTGGCAGAGGAAAGAAAATAGTGACTTCTATTTTCTACGTAGCCCAAAACAGAAAACAATATAAATGGGTGCTTCCCCAATTTATAAACAAACTATATAAAAATATACACTTATGCATACGAAGCAATACAAATATTTGAATGTATAATAGATTTGAAAACCAGCTCCGCTAATCTGGCAAATCTGTCTATTTGTTCTTGATTACATTATCTGATTCTTCCAATCTTCTGCCTGAAGGCTGCTAGAACTCATTCCTTCGCCTTGAAACACTGCAGCATATCACCCAAGATTCACTCTGCCACTGTGAGCAAGCATTCTGTGTTCTTGACCTAATTATCTCACAGCTTTTCAATCATACCTCACTCTATTTTTAAATTTTTTTATTAATTTATTCTTGTTACATCTCAATGGTTATCCCATCCCATGTATCCTCCCATTCTGGTGGCACTCAGAGGAAGGACAGCAGGTTACCAAGAAGAGACTTGATACCCTATGAGCATATACAAGGGGAGGAAATCCCCCTCAGTCACAGTCATAGGGGAGGGGAGTAAGGGGGAAAAGGGAGGGAGGGAAGAATGGGAGCATACCTCACTCTTTAGAACAACACATTTTTATCTATTTATAAAAATATCAAATTTAAATCTTGTAGAGCTAGTAGATTCCTCTTGGAATAATTTTCACTGTTCTTATATTTCATTTGGATAAGGCTTCTTACCTTCAGATTGTCCTCTGAATAGGATCTAAAGTTTTATCTGTGTATTTCTGTAGCCCTGAGAACACATAAAACTCAGGATTATGCATCCCAGCACTTCACCTTGATTTTTTATTATATTTCATTTTTTTATATTTTATTTTATTTCGATATTTATTCGTTCATTAGTTTATTTATTCACTTTAAATTCTTGTCATAGCCCCATCCTTCCTCAACTTCCTTTATCTCCTTTCTCTTCCCCCTCCTTCTCTCCCATCCTCAGGAAAGGGGGGACCCCTCCCATTCACCCCAGCTCTTTATGTCATATCAGGACTGGGCATTTCTCCCTCCCCTGTGGCCTGGCAAGGCAGCCCCACCAGAGGGAAGTGATGGAAAAGCTGGAAAGAGTCCACGTCAGAGAGAATCCATGTTCCCTACTAAAGGACCCAAATGAAGGCTGAGATGCCCATCAGCTACATCTTTGTAGGGGCCGTAAGTCCAGTCCAGGCAAGATCCTCAGTTGGTGCTTCAGACTCCACAGACCTCTCTGGACCCTGGTTAGTTGGCTCTGTTGGTCCACTTATGAGACCTGAGGAGAGTGGGTGTGGGAGGACAAAAGGGCTATAGAGAAAAGAGAAACTGTGGGCGGGGGCATCTCTGTGACAAGCTAGAGACCTTAGTCATAGCTCCTGTGGGATATAATAGACTTTAGCAGAGACTCCTAGTAGCAGGCGCAGTAGAGACTTAAGAGCATACCTTCTAACTAAACAAGTCTCCTAGTAGAGAGAGGGGAAAACTAACCCACCCACAGACACTTCAAATCAAAATTCGCCCTGCTATAGGATATGCAGGGATAAAGATAGAGCAGATAAAGCTGAGATTGAGGGAATGTCCAAACATTGCTCCATCCAACCCAAGGCCCACCCCTTGGGAGAGAGCCAACTCCAGACACTAATAATAATACTCTGCTATGCGGGCCGACGGGAGTCTAGCAGCATCAAAACAGGTGCTGAGACTCACAGCCAAACGTTGGACGATGAGTAGGGAGCTTTGTGAAAAAGTGGCAGTGGGCTGAAGCAGAAAAGAAGCTGGAGGCGTTTTATATTATATTATCCTAATAAAAATAAATTTTGTCTTTTTTGCATGTTTGGAAATGTTTAAAAAGAAGAACCTCTAAAAAATTTGAAGGAGGAAAGAGGTTTAAAGATTTTCAAGCCAGTAACTTCTAGTTTTTCAGGAACAGTGTCAGAATGAATATTATGGAGCTTTGTCAGTTTAGGCCTCTCATAATGAGTATGAGTAAGAAAATTAGATAAAGAAAAAAAAGCAATGCATTCAAAATTGATTTTCTGAATACCATCAGCACTTAAAAAGTACAAGGAATGCTATGAATAATTTTGTGGTTTGCATTTTATAGTATCTGAAGTCCTTCCTGTCACCAGAGAAATTGTTCCATGTTTAAGAGTAAAAACAAACAAACATACATACACCCAGACTTGGCAGCTCTTAGGTTAGCAATTGGATAGTTAAAAAGTGGGAGCATTTCTGTAAGCTGAATGCCAGCCTGGGCTACACATTGATTTCTAGACCAGGCTAGGATACAGACATAGTGAAACTCAATATTCTTGGGGGGGAGTAGTTGGATGAAAGGTGTTGAAAAGAAGCACATCTGAGATCAGATCTCACACTGTGAGTCAAAGACCATATACACATTCCTTCCATATCCATATTGAATCTTCCTTAAAATAATGGGTAAACTAATAAGGCAAGAATTCAACTACTTAGCCAAATCAACTCGCCTTTTTGTGTTAACAGAATTACAGAAAACATTGTGACTCTGGACAACAATGGTCAAAATATGCAAAAGTAGCAGACATTTTTCCAGAAGCAGGCTGAAAGACAGAGCTTCCCCACAGGGCATGGTAAGCAGCATTGAAACTGCTGTTGTTCTACTGAGGTACCGGTGACAATTAAGGATCTGTAGAGAAAGGAGAGCAATTTTCTTCAGTAGCACTGATAATCAGTCCTTGCTACAGTTGTAAGTAGTATGGCTACATTTTGAGAAGGCAGGTTCCAGAGAGAGGGGAAGAAGGATGACACAGAGAGACTGGAGATTAAAAATGACTAAATATCAATTTAAATGAACTTATGAATATCAATGTAAGTATATGAAACTGTCAAATAATAAACTTTAAGAATTCTGCTTGTTCCTCATTGACCATCTCTTAGCATATTAATGCTTGCTACAGCAGATAGGTTACAGTATGTGGCTTTTTTTTTACTTGGAAATAGAAATCACCTATAGATAAGGCACAATATGATGAGAAAATGTATTGGGGTCAGCAAGTTCTATTCACTACTACAAATATTGTACTAGCACAAAGAGATAAAGGAGGTCACTGGTGACTTAAAATATGGGTTGAAAACAGACCCAATATGTATATAGCAACATAGGAAAACATGGAGACTATAAAAAAATATTCTATAGTCATTCGTAATTAGGTGAAATAGTAAATAGAAGGATATAGATCACAGTTGTAGTATGTCATTTCAGGGACCCAAGCCTACATAAAAATCAAACAATTGCTATGAAACTATTATAGCAAAATATGGCAATGAATCAATGTAAGTACAGAAGTAAGAGTTTGGAATGAAATATGTAGAGTACCATCATTACCTTGGATTTTCACTTCTGTTAAAACTATATGTACGATGGTAATATTTCCTTTTAATTTTTACATATAATACTTATAATTATTTGTTGTTTGAGTTTATGTACAGATAGCTACTGATCAACTAAAATTAAGTAGGATATTTTCCAATAATGTCTAAGTTAGTTACATAAAATAAGTTGTCCATTTTTAAGGCAATGATGATAGTTAATAACTTTAACTTCAGTTTCAAATATTTTATAAATAAAAAGTTCCAGTCTCTTTTTGGTGTTGTTGCATCATTAACTTCCCCATCTCCAAATATTAATAAGTTTAAATGTAAGTGAAATGATTAATTACCTATGCAAACTCTACATGAAACCCTGGTTGACTAGATAGAGTAGTGAGAAATACAAAACGGCTTGGTGAGAAACCATCTGTATTTCTGTCCAGTTCTTTAAAAACATTTTCTTGCCTTCATTATCACAGTTTTAATAACAACATAACAGAAGCTTTATCACTAGGACATCATGGGTATATTCCATGCCCTGGTGACATGTTTTTATCTTTCTGAAGTATGTGACTGTTAATTGTAATATTAAAAACATTTCCATTCTTACACTCTACAAAATGGATTTGTAGTAAGTTCTAAAAGAGCACTTGATTGTAAAAAATAGATCATCAGATTTAAAGAAATTATATGATATTTGGATGAATGCCATTTTAATAATAAATCATTAATCAATCTGATTGTGACAATATCTTCCTTTTTTGAAAAAATTAATCATTTTATATATTTAATTTTTAATTTTAAAATGTTACATATAACAGAAGTTTGGTAATAATCTCTAAATTTCCTAACAAATTTTCTTCCAATTTTATCCTTTGTTTTTGATTTTTCTCTATTTTTAGACTATTTTTTAATAACACTAGCCAGACATGGTAGCATACGTCTTTAATCCCAGCACCCAGTAGGCAGAGGCTCACAGCAGATCGCTGTGAGTTCGAGGCCAGCCTGGTCTACAAAGCAAGTCCTGGACAAGCATTGTCTAATACATGACTACAATTTAGAAATAGTGCACTTTTAAGTTTACTGTGGGAAGTGACAGTATTTTCTATATTCATATTAGTGACTCCAAATTTGAAAATTTCTCACCAATTCAAAACTTTTCAATTTCTTCATTAGGGTTTTAACATGGTTCACAACTCTCTTTTTTTTATGGACTTAAACACCTAATAACAACCCATGCCTTTCATTATTTGTAGCTCATTTGCCTGTTTAAAAGGGTATTACCTTTACTTGTTAATTATTTCTGGTTTTAGATATTGTCACCTCCTCATGTTATCTCTAAATATATTTCCAAGCCCAGACATTTTCTTTTGTTTATTAGGCTATGTCTTTGTTTTATTTCTAATGATGTGATAAAATACACTAAACAAACAAACAAACAAAAAAACAAAACAACAGAAACACCAAACAAACAAACAAATACTTAGAGAGAAAGGGGTATGCTTTTGCTTAAAATGTCAGGCTCATCTTTGTGTGGAGGTCAAGCTAGGAATTTAAAACAGCTATTGGTTTCACATTAAGTCAGCAGCGAGACATTGTAGAGGAATTTTAATCTGTTAATATGGCTACTTTGCCTGGAAAACAGACAGACCTTTAATCCTAGGAGACAGAGGCAAACAGATCTGAGTTGAAGGCAAGCCAAGTATAGGGCCAGTTTCAGGTAAAGAAAAGCTTAGGCCCTGGTGTGCTGGTGCACACCTTTAATCCCAGAACACAGGAGATAGAGGCATGCAGATCTCTGAGTTTTGTTCAGGAAGGTAAGTTGAGTCAGGGAGTTGAAAAGAAGTTCAGTGGAGTTGAATTTGTGGCTGCTCAGTTCACGAATTCAGAGGCAGTTTTGCCAGGAAAGTTAGAACAAGCTAGACAAAGGTGAAAAAAAGAATTATCCAGAGAATGAGAAGAATCCAGAAAATTAGAAAAATATTGCTAGAGTTAGTTTGAAGCCAAGCAGAACAATTCAGTGAGAAGCTGTGAGAAGCCAGATTGAACAAGTCATCTTGGAGAGGAGTTTAAGCCAGAACAGCTGAGTTGAACCAGCCAGCCAGAGTTCAGAAATAACTAGAAAGGTTGAACTTAATCAGCAGTAAGTCTCAGAGGCTGAAAATACTGTAGGCTTAGATAAGATTGTATAGAGGCTAGAAGCTTCCAGGGCTAGACCTAGGACAAATAAATGAGGCAGAAAAATTACTTTAAGAAGAGATAAATGCATGTATACTTGTTGCTCTATTGTTTTCTCTACTCTTATCCAGTTCAGAGCCCAACCCAGGAATCATATCACCAACTTTCAGATTGAGTATTGTCAGTAGAATTAAACAATTAAGAAAATGCCCCACAAACATGTCCCTCACTTAGACTTCACAGATAATTGTAAAGTTAAGTGAAGTTTGCAATTACAACTAAACATCAGGCCACTTTAGAATATTTGTATTAACATTTCAGGTAGATACTCCACAGGCTAAATTTTTATTAGCGATGTTTATAGTTGGGAGATATTTTTGTGGGTGTGTTTATTAACTGGCATTGTTGCAAAAGGTACTCTTTGTCACATGCAATCACGAATGTATTGCATCATAAACTTATAGTAAATTATAAATTACTTGCTATATTTGTTTGTATCAGTTGCTTTCTGATACCATGTGGAAATTTAGAGTTGTTACCTCCATATGATTTTGACATTTCCAAAACATTTAAATACATTTATTTTATTATGCTTTTACATTAAACTTACTTCCTCTTCGTCCACTAACTGTTTCAGCTATCTGTTTCTCCTTAGATATTTATATTCAGTTTCAGAGAGATAACGTAAAACCAGCTTTATAAATGCTTGCCTCATATAAAGTAAGGAGTTTTATTAAACTATTTAACAGTATTAAGCAAGGATTGTAGACCTTTAATAATATCATTGATACATATGTTTTTCTTCAAAATATTAAATTAAATCTATTTTAGTTATATTATGATAATGTTTTTCCCTCACCCAACTTCTTTCAGATTCTCCATGTATCCCATACAACAATTTTCTCTCCTTATCTTCTCTCATCTCCCCTCACACTCTTTTTTTAAATCTCCTATTTTCAAATTTTTATATTCACATTCAAATTAAAGAGAAAACAGAAAGTCCCTTTAGCTGACTATTTCCTGTGGACTCTGAGAAGGTCTCAACTAGGTCAGAAATTTCAGAAAGTAACTGGCCTTTTACAGGATGATTACCCTAAATGTGAGGACAGATGAGCTTGTTTCCACAAAGTCCGACTGTCACTTTAACAAAAATATGAGTCAATTGGGGCCAGAGTCAAGGTACTCCTGTCATTGATATAGACAGGATCTGGCCAGTTCTCATATATAGTCCATGTTTTTACATGATCAACCTAGTCATCAAATAGAAGAGCTAACAGTAAGTAGTAAATTGAAAAACGTCTGATTGTTTGATCTCCCTCTGTGATGGTTTGAGTAAGAATGACCTCAGAGGCTCAAATTTTTAACATGGAAAAATATGCTGCATAAGTTTATGTTCTGGCTCAGTTTCAAAGTATGGGAAACAAACTATTTTAAGTATATTAATATAATTTTGGTTGAAAGTCTAATTTATCAGATACTAGAATGGCTAGTAATTTACTTACATGTCTTTCCTCCTCTTCCTCCCTGCAAACCCATATATCTCATCATACAATCCTCCTAGCTGTCCTTCAAATCCATGGCTTTTATCTCATGACTTGTTATTTTTAACCTATATTATGTACCCCAAGATATAGATCAACATTTCAGGTAAGATATAAAGCATTTATTGTCTAAAACATCACAAAATTCTTTCATATATTTGTTCTATTTTTATTTCCTAGGCATTCAAGAGTATGTATCATATAATAAGAAATAACTGAGAACTTTTACTAGTATTTAAATCTTTCATTGTTTGCCTGTTACTTAAGTGTGTAAAAATTCCACACGATTTGCAACTAACAGAATACTTCTAAATAAGTATGAGACAAAGAAAACTAATTGAATGAGAAAATATATTTTTTACAAAATAAAATAAATATTTGATTAATTCTGGCATTTACTGGTCAATCATTTAAAATGTAAATATAGTATTCTACAGATATTTTCTAGATTTCTTTTATACTTAAAAGGTGTGGATGGATGGATGGATGCATGTATGAATGGATGGATGGATGGATGGATGGATGGATGAAGACCCATGAAAAATGCACATTTATCCTTTATACGATAGATGTTTATGTCCTTAATAAAGCTTTTATATCTGCATTCTCAGATCAAACTGGACTATGATATAGTAAGTTATATATATATATTTTCAAATCTTAAGCTTTAAATAATTTTCAAAGAGTAGACTGTTTCTTCTTGGAAATTGTATTTGAAAACCCCAAAGTAATTCGAATAGCTACCTTTCAGTTATGAACAACAATAATACATCAAGAAGAGAAGCTATACTGTTTCTTTTTATTCTCCCTACTAAATAATGTGAGTAAAGATAGTGTTCTGGTTGTGTTGGGAGGACACTTCTACAAAACCAAAACGTATATTACTGCAAGCACTGTGGCTTCTTGTAAAAATGTAATTTGTTCTCCTATTAATATTTGCAATTTATAATGTTTGCTTTCGATTTTTGTGACTCAGTGGCTACCTTATCCTAATCCTGAGACAGAACTGTACGTATGTATCCATTTATCAGCATCGACTTTGTTCACTCCACAACTTTTGTTCTAGAGTTTATTGGTAATATTCTTCTTCCATGTCACTAGTATTTTCCATGGCTTTAAAGTTAGAACTCAGGATTTACTCATTTTAATGTTTGCTTGTTCTTAATCTACAAAACATGAAATCTTAATTATTATTAAAGCATCACTTATTGGAGGCTATGTTTCTCCGGATCTGACTCCTTTTCCAAATCCGCATTCTTGGTTTATTCCAAAGCATTAAAAATCTATTTCTTGTATTCAATAAATTGCATACTTTAGTCTCTATTTATTTATTATACATCATCTGACTTCTCCAATGACAAGTTTTATTTATAATACTATACCTTTTAAATATTTGCTATTTCACCTTAAATATTTGTTTTATATAATTTGAGAAAAATTGGATATTATGAGGTACTATACTGTTTGGGTAAGAATTGTAGTACTCCAAGGAACAATGCTAGAGTTCCATGTGTGCAGAATTCGAAGTTATGCCTATGAGAATGAGATAGTTTCAGAAATTTTCAATCTAAAATTAATATGGGGTCACTTCCTAAGATTTATTCTCATAAACTGTTGTTACCATGGGCGTGCTCTGAAAGCCAGCATATGAGGATAAAGACAATGGAGTGCTCGAATACTTAGAGTCTTGTGATAAATCTGCTGCACCAAAAACTAAAGCAAGAAAAAGTATAAATGCCTTTAAAAAATAAGAATATTCAGATCTGTGGGTATTACCTACTTAAGAGATAAAAGTGTTAGAAATTAAGTACTATCACATTTTTCTTTTTTAAGCATCTATCATGGCCTTTATTTGGCCTACCAAATCAAAGTTCGGAAGAAGAAATGAGTTTCATTTTGGACTGCCATATTGGAAGTTACAAAAATGGCATGATTATGGAAAAACTATATAGGAGCTTGGAAATATAGTAGAAATATCAGTTTTAAGTATATATTGCAGATTTATTTGTCTAAGTTCAACCAAGGTGATATTGTATTCAATATTCTATGATTCAGTGGAATTTTGAGATAGAGAGAAGTTAACTCAGAAATAATAAACTATAAAATATGCTTATTTCCAGGGAGCAGAAACAGGAAGGACAAACTGACAGAAATGTCTACCATTAAGAACTGTCTTTAGCCCTGTCCATTACTTCCATGAAAACTCCTTGGTAATATCTTTAAGAAAAAAATATGTAAAAGAATAGAATAGAATATATACTATATTATTTGATGTACATAAGATCTTAAGTTTACAAAAATACCAGATTAGGTAGAACTAGAAACAAGATATTTAACAAGAAAATTTACATGAGTATAATTTTACATTTCAAACATTGGCAGAGATATAAAGAGAATTTACAGAGCAGGGTCATTCAGTTTGGAGATTAGGGTCTCATCACTAACCTCCAAGAATATAGTGTGAATGTCTTCACAGGGCACAACAATAGGAAGAAAATTTGTAGAATATTTTAGGTTCAACACACTGTTCTTTTCTTCAAACTAAATGTTCTTTATCTCCCTTCAGCATGTGCTTGTTTTAATTTTTTATGATGTGATCAGCTCATGCATGTAGTTAAATGATATATAAACAACAGTCAATTCAAATTAAGTCATTCCATTTTTAGATGTGAAGCTCACTAAACCATCTCATATCTCATAATTGTATAACTCACTGTAATTACATAATGCTCATATGGCGCTAAAGTAATTGATAGGCTGACATTAAAGCAAAATGACTTAAGCCTATCTTAATTTGAAATGCAATGATCATATTACTAATAATAAGATTAGTCCTAAGATTTTGCAATTGCATCCTGTAGGAAATTTTTCAGTCTTCTTTGAAACAACTTTAAGGGCACTTAGATGAAATCCGGAGAGAAAATACATTAACAAAATGTCTATTTATTTATTACATATTTCAGAGTTTACTGATTAAACCTTTTTTTTTTTATACCGAATCTGCAGAAGTCTGCAGAGAGTAAAAATGTAGTTGGCCATAAATACTAGCAATCTTTTTTATAATTAGCCTTGTCTACAGTAATTTACTCAGTAATAAAATAAGCCAGATTCAGGGACTTTAAACACTTCTTGAGGAGGGAAAGCAGGCATCACCAAAAGCTAATGATTAAATTTGAAAAGACAAAACAATCTGCTTTCTTCAACTTGTACATATTATAAGTCAGGAGAGCACTTAATGTAATCATGACCCTAAGACTTCAAGCAACTTACTCCCTCCCATAACAAATTAGAATGGTGCTATTTATGAAAAAGATTGTTGGGTATTGAGTTTTAGTAGCAGACATAGGAATTCAATGAAATAAAATTTGTTCACATGGGTCAAACAATGGCACATACCCATCGGTCTGTTAGTGGAGGCAAAACAGACAGATCAAGACTTCCAAGAAAGCTTGGCCAACAGAATGAGACTCTATGTTAAACAAACAACAAACAAACAAGACTTGTATCTGTCAACTATATTTGAGACAACTTATTAATGCCAAAGAAGCTGTAGTGAGTAGGGGCCTGTTTTGGGGGAGGGAAGCAAATGATCCCCTTAACTTAAAGCATACTCTCATAGCAAGCAGGGAGCGTGGAGAGTCTGATTTAGCAGAAAGGCCTTGTGTGTTCTATGCAAATTTTCAGAAACTTTTTACAGATCTACATTGCACTTTACCGATATATTTTAAGAATTTTTGTCATGGAAAATAATAAATTAGGAAAATATTAAAAGTGATGACATTCATGAAGAACTGTATAACTTTTTTTATAGTACAAGTATATTTAGTTTTTTTCTAATCTCTTTTAATTACCAGTGGCCTTCAAAAATTTTGTCCTTCCTCCCACCTGCCAGCTTCTCTCCCTGGGGCCATGAAAGTGCAAGAGGTGTCCATGACCATCTCTGGCTGCAGTGGGCCCAGCACAGGAGAGTTAACCCTGGTAGAGGGGTTTGGATGAGCCTGGCCCAAGGGCATGAGCATTAAAAAGCTGCCTGCAACTTGTTTGCCCTACAGTGGTATGGGCAAAGGAGAGATGCTTTCCTCCGCTTCCCTTCATCCCTCACTATCTTACCTATGGCAGATGTGAAACCTGCCTCCCCAATTCCCCACCACAACCCTTGCCCACCCCCTACCCCTGGATCAGGATAACTGGCTCTGTCCCTTGCAGGCTATGGCTTTGGGTGAGCTAGTCCAGGTAGTGCTGTAAAGCTTGACTGGTGTTGTGGGTGCAGGAGAGCTGGAGGCCTTTGAGTTGACCCAGCACCACCTACAGACTGCTGATGCACTTAAAGAAGCTGGTTCTATAGATTCAAAGCTTCAGAATCTCTATGACACGGGGCGCCAACACGATATCCTAGAGGAATCCTGGTGAGGATCTCGTGTTGAGAGGGTAGCAAAAACCAGAAACCCCAGACCAGACCAGCGACTCAGGGTAATGAATGAATATTTGCAAGTAAAGAAATGTGGACAAAACATACACTGTGGGACTCACTGTGACACAGTACAGCTTTCACAAAAAAATGGTTTTTGTTTCTTTTGAGAGAGATGTTGCAATGAACAGAGGACAGATATACAGGGACAGGGAGACAGTAGACATAGGGGTGCATTTAAAATTCACAAAGAATCAATATAAAGTTAAATAAAAAATTGCTTTCCTGAAAATTCTCTTCCTGCCTTCCTTTCTTTCTTTCTTCATTTCACTTCAATTGAAAAATAGATTCTTTTCGCCTATAAAAATATTCTTATTGCAGTTGCCTTCCCTCTGTTTCTCCCAGCCCGCCCTTCATTTTCCTCCTTACCCACTCCCTTTCTTTCTCTCTTTAGAAAAGAACAGGCTTCTAGGAGATAACAACTAAATATAACAAAATGAAATATAATTAGATAAAACAAAAACTCTTAATTTAAGGCTAGACAAGCAACCCAACAGAAGAGTAGCCCAAAATACAGGCATGAGAGGCAGCAACTCACTTGCTCACACACTCAGGAACACCGTAAGAATATGAAGATAAAAGGTGTAATGTATACTTAAAGGAAAATGTGCAGACCTGTGTAGTCTCTCCTCTTCTCACTTCAGTCTCTCTGAGTTCATGAGTTTTGCTCCTTTGATGTAGAGGAGCTTGGTTTGTTGGTGTCCACCTACAACCCTGGAGATTCCCTAAGCTCTGACAGGAGGGTTTTGATAGAGACATCTTGTTTAGATTGTTTAGAGCTGTGTATTCCAAGGTCTATCGCTCTGTCTGCCTGCCAGCCTGTCTGTCTGACTCCTTCTCTGTCTCTCTCTCTCTGTCTCTCTTTGTCTCTGTCACTCTGTCTCTGTCTCTCTCTGTCTCTCTCTCTCTCTCTGTCTGTCTGTCTGTCTCTCTCTCTCTCTCTCTCTCTCTCTCTCTCTCTCTCTCTCTCTCTCTCTCTCCCTCTCTCTCTCTCTGTCTCTAATATCTGGCTGTGTGTTTCTTCTCATCTTCTGCAAGAGGAAGCTTCTCTTACAAGATGCTAAATTAGGCACTGATAGGTTTCCCTGGCTTGCTCATCTATCTGGTGCATTCCCAGTGAATGTCTGCTGGTATCCTGGGATGAGATGGGGGTAGGGCAGACCAGGGAACAGATATTTATCACAGCCTGATTTCTGCTAAAGACCTGGGGGGTGCTACTAGAAGGCATTGGATCTGGGAGAGCAAGAGAGAAGTGGATCAATTATCAGCCTACATACTTGCTTGGTGGGAGCAGCTCTTGTGTTAGCAGGGAGCCTGCTAGCCTTGGGGACTGAAAACAAAGCAGTAAATGGGGCATGGAGGTTAGAAGCCAAAGATCTGTAGAATGCACAAGATTTGGGAGTAAAAAAAAAGCAGGGAAAGCTTTCACAGGCATTGTACCTCCGACTTGGGATGAAAATGTGGGATTGGATCTGGAGAAATAGAGGAAAAGATCTGCTCCTTTGCCTGTATATTCTTAGATTTTTGTCTGTATCTCTAAAATCAACTGTAATTTCTCAAATCTCATTATGCAAATGTTTGCATGGTTAACAAAGTACAAATAATATAATGATGAATCCTGATAAAATTATCCTAAACCTATCTTCTTTGTTAACTATTTTCAACACACCCTCATGTTTCTTAACTAAATTTCAGAATGGTTTTGTAAGTGTTAGATCAAACATAAGAATTTTTAAGTCCATACTTCTAAAAGATGACTTAATCATATTTTTAAAACATAACACCCACATTAATGGCAATATTTTAAAATTATGTGTGCTCATGTATTTTAAATTACACTTCAATGGTCTTTTCTTCTAATTAATGTTTTGTAAATAGCAAAGATATATACTAAAATGTTTATTTTTATTAATTTAATATTTTTAATCTGAAGATTTATTTTTGTTTACTTCCTATTAAATTATTTTCTCTAATAAGTATTTGTAATATTTTATGATATACTTATTTACTTTTAAAAATGTATTTACTTTTTCACTGGTCTTACATCCTGGTCTTAGCCCCATCCCTTCTCACTTCCCAGTCCCACCCTCCTTTCCTATCTCTTATTCCTCAGAAGAGGGAAGCCTCCTTTCCCATCTACCCCTGTTCATCAAGTCTTAATAGGACTCAGTGTCTTCTCTTCCACTGTGGCTAGGGAAGGCAGTCCTGCCAGAGGAAAGTGGTTGAAAAGCTGGCAAAAGAGTCCATGTCAGATGAGCCCCCACTCCCTTTACTAGAGGAGCTACATGAATCCTGAGGCGGCCATCAGCTACATCTTTTTAGGGGGGCTATATTCAGTCTATGTGGGATCTTTGCTTGGTGCCTCCATCTCAGCAGCCCCCTCTGGACCCTGGATAGTTAGCTCTGTTTGTCTTCTAGGGAAGCTCCTGCCTCCTCCAGGTCATTTTCTCCTCCCCACTCCCCCACTTTTCCACAAGGCTCCCAATGCAGCACCGAATGTTTGGCTGTGCGTGTCAGCATCTGTTTTGAAGCACTGCTGGATGGAATCTCTCAGAGGACAACTCTGCTTGACTCTTTCTGCAAGCATAGCCGAGTGTCCTTAATAGTGTTAGCGGTTGACTCTCTCAAATAGGGTGGGTCTTGGAGTGGGCTAGGCATTGATTGGACCTTTCCTCACTCTCGTGTGTGCTCGATCTTTATCCCTGCAAATCTTGTAGTCAGGGCTAATTTTGACTTGAAGTTTTGTGGTTGGGTTGCTGTTCCCCTCCCTCTACTAGGAGACTTTTCTAGTTAGAGGGTGTCCTCTTCAGTCTCCTGGTACTGGGAGTCTTTGATAAGGTCCTTCTCATATCCCCCTGGGAGCCTACCATGGCTTAAGTCTCCAGCTAGTTACAAAGGTGCCCCTGCCCAGAGTTTTTCTTTTTTCTTCAGGCCATTTGTCCTCCTACTCGTACTCTCCCCAGGTCTGCTCTCCCACCTCCTATCTCTCTGCATTTCCTCTCCTATTTTGTTCCCTCTCTTCAACCACAGCCTCGGACTATTCTCTTTCTCTCTTTGAGTGAGGTCTAAGCATCCTCTCTCGGATTATCCTTGTTAATTATTGTCTTTGGGTCTGTGCACTGTAGTGTGCTTATCCTTTACTATATGGCTAAAATCCACATGAGGACATACTATGTGTGTCTTTCTGCATCAGGGGTACTCACTCAGGATGATCATTTCTAATTCCACCCATTTGCTTGCAAATTTCATGGTATCTTTGTTTTTAATAGCTGAGTAGTATTCCATCTAGGTTATTTCCCTCATCCAGCTATTATAAATAAAGATGGAATGAACATAGTTGAGCAAGTGTCCTTGTATGCTGAGGAGTCTTTTAGGTATATACCTAGGAGTGGTATAGCTGGGTCTTGAGGTAGAACTATTCCCAATTTTTTGAAAAAAAAAAAACAAAAAACAGATTGATCTCTAAAGTGGTTGTACAAGTTTGCACTCTCACTGTGATTGGATAAGTGTGTTCCCCCTGCTGTACATCCTCACCAGCATGTGCTGTCACTTGAGTTTTTGATCTTAGCTATTCTGAAAGGTATAAGATGGGAGCTCAGTGTCCTTTTGATTTGCATTTCCCTGATGACTGAGGACATTGAGCATTTCTTTAAGTGCTTCTCTGAGATTTAAGATTCCTCTCTTGAGAATTCTGTTTAGCACTGTACCCAATTTTTCAACTGGGTTCTTTTGTTTGTTACTGCTTAATGTCTTGAGATCTTTATGCATCTTGGATATTAGCCCTTTTTTGGGCGTAGGATTGGTGAAGATCTTTATCTAATCTGTATACTGCCATTTTGTTCTTATGATAGTGTCCTTGACCTTACAGAAGCTTTAAAGTTTTAAAAGGTCCCATTTATTAATTGTTTATCTTGGAGCCCAGGCTGTTGGTGTTCAGTTCAGAAAGTTGTGTCCTGTGCCAATGAGTTCAAGGCTCTATCCCATGTTCTCTTTTAATAGATTTAGTGTGTCTCATTTTATGTTGATATCTTTAATCCACTTGGACTTGATTTTGTGCAGGTTGAAAAATGTAGATCCGTTTATCACGTAGACAGCCTGTTAGATCAGCACCATTTGTTGAAGATGCTATCTTTTTCCATTGTATAGTTTTAGATCCTTTGCCAAAAATCAAGTGTCTATAGGTGTTTGGCTTTGTTTCTGGGTCTTTGATTTGATTCCATTGATCCTCTAGTCTCTTTCTATGCCAATGCCATGAAGTTTTTATTACTATTGCTCTGTCTTATAGTTTGAGGTCTAGGATGGAGATACCTCCAGAAGGTTTTGTTTTTGTTGTTATTGGTGTTGTTGTTTTTGTTTTTAGATATTCTGGGTTTTTTATTTTTCCATATAAAGTTTAGATTTGTTCTTTTAAGGTCTGTAAATAACTGTTTTGGTATTTTAATGGGGATTGCAGTGAATATGTATAATGCTTTTGGTAAATGGCCATTTTGACTATGTTCATCCTACTGATCCACAAGCCTGGAGCATCTTTTTATTTTTTGATATTTTCTTTAATTTCTTTCTTTAGAAACTTAAAGTTCTTGACATACAGATCTTTGTCTTGCTTGGTTAGAGTGACTCCAAGGTATTTTATATTACTTATGGCTATTTTGAAGGGTATGTTTTCCCTAATTTCTTTCCCAGCTCATTTGTCATTTGTATACAAGGTAGGGATACTGATTATTTAAAAATTAATCTTGTATCTAGCCACTTTGCTGAAGGTGTTCATCAGCTATAGGTGTTCTGTAGTGGAATTTTGGAGTTCACTTAATTATGTTCTCATATCTTCAAATACTGATACTTTGAATTCTTCCTTTCTGGTTTGTATCCCTTTAATCTCTTTTAGTTGCCTTATTGCTCTGCGTAAAGCTTTGAGTACTATATTGCATAAATATGGAGAGAGTAAGCAGTATTGGCTTGTTTCTGATTTTAGTAGGATTAGTTTGAGTTTCTTTGCATTTTATTTGATGTTAACTATGGGCTTGCTATGTTTATTATGTTTAGGTATGGGCCTTGCATTTATGATTTCTCCAAGACTTTTTACTATGAAGGGGTGTTGGGATTTTCTAAGCATTTTCTGGATCTAATTATATGATTTTTTTTTTCTTTCAGCCTGTTTATTTCGTAGCTTACATTGGTGGATTTTTGTAGATAAAGCTACTGGATCATGATTGATGATATAGTTGATGTGTTCTTGGATTCAGTTTGCAAGTATTTTATTGAGAATTTTTGTATCAATATTCATGAGTAAAATTGGTCTGAAATTCTCTCTCTTTGTCGAGTCTTTATGTGTTTTGGGTATCTGGGTGATTGTGGCTTCATAGAATGAGTTTGATAATGTTCCTTCTGTTTCTATATTGTATAATAGTTTGAGGAGTAATGATATTAGCACTTCTTTGAATACGTGGTAGATGTAGGTGTCTTAAACCCTCTGGTCCTCGGCTTTTGTGGTTGAGAGACTTTTAATGACTCCTTTCATTTCCTTAGGGGATATATAATTATTTAAACTATTTACCTGATCTTGACTTAATTTTGGTAAATAAAATTGCTTAAAAAAATTCATGCATTTCTTTTAGATTTTCCAAGTTTGATGAATACAGGCTTTTGAAGTAAGACCTAATGATTTTTTTTTTATTTTCTCAGTGTTTTTTGTTATGTCCCCCATTTCATTGAGTTTTATTAATTTGGATACTCTCCTGTTGTGGTTAATTTAGAAGTATGGCCTTCTAAATGTTTAAGGTTATACTAATAATTATTACAGTAGAATTTTATAACCTGCTAGTGATAAATGAAAACACAGACCCCTGATGTATTTTAGAATAAGACTTTACCTAGTGCAAGGCAGATATTACCTCCTAAGCTATCCTCCAATAACTCCCAGTCTCCATTCCATTCCATCTGCTTCTAAAAATTTCTGTTTGTGCTATCAACCATTCATAATATCAAAATGCTTGCTAATGCTCTCCATCTCTTTCCATGAGAAACTACAGAATTCCATCTCTGGGGCCACATGTATCCTTACCTGTCCCATGTTGATTCTCCTTCTTCTTCCTCCTGTCCCCTCTTTTCCAACATTATCTTGGCTCCAAGCATGGTAAGCTTCACTCTGCTTCTTCCTTTGGCCCTGCCCAGGTATATTTATTCATCTAATCAGGGAGACAAGGTTCAGGTCAGTAACAAGATCTTGTGAGCCAGCAATTAGGATCAGAATGACCAATCTCCAATACTCTCCCTCTGCTTTTTAGTTATTTTGGCTAAGCGTTTTTCTATCTTGCTGATTTCTCAAAGAGCCAACTCTTGGTTTCAGTGATTCTTTGTATTATTCTCTTTGTTTCTACATTATTAATTTCAGCCCTGAGTTTGATGATTTCCTGTCATCTAGTCCTTTTTGGTGTGTTTGCTTCTCTCTGTTCTAGAGCTTTGAAGTATGATGTTAAGTTCCTTGTATGGGGTCTTTTCAATTTCTATAGAAGGCACTTAGTACTATAAACTTTACTTTTAGCATACCTTCATTGTTTCCCATTTGAATTCTAGGGAGTCATTACTTTCTTTTTCTTTTTCTTTTATTTTTTATTTTGTCCTAAACTAGTGGACGTTGAGTAGGGAGTTGTTCAGTTTCCATGAGTTTGTATGCTTTCTATTATTGTTGTGTTCAAGCTTTAATCCATGGTGTTCTGATAAGATGCAAGGGGTTATTTCAATCTTTTTGTATCTGTTGAAGTTTGCTTTGTGTAAAACTATATGGTTGATTTTGGAGAGGGTTTCCTGAGATGCTGAGAAGAAGGTATATTCTTTTGTGTAGGTAGATATCTGTTAGGTCCATTTAGTTTCCCTTTCAATGATCTGTGTCCATTGGTAAGAGTGGGGTGTTGAAGTCTCTCACTATCAATGTGTGGGATTCAGTGTGTTATTTAAGCTTAAGTAATGTTTATTTTATGAATGTTGGTGCTTTTGTATTTGGGGCATAGATGTTCATATTTGAGTGGTCATCTCGGTGTATTTTTCCTTTGATTAATATGAAGTGTCCTTTCCCACCTCTTTTGATTAGTTTGATTGAAAGTCTATTTTATTACATATTAGAATGGCTACCCCAGTTTACTTCTTGAGTCCATTTGCTTTGAATAAAATTTCCATCCCTTTACTCTGAGGTAATGTCTATCTTCATGCAGCAACATGATGACTCCTGTTTGCACAATCATTCTGTTAGCCTGTGTCTTTTTACTCAGAAGTTCAGGCCATTTATATTGAAAGATATTAATGTTCAGTTAGTTCCTGTGTTTTTAATGGTGGTGGTAGAGTGTGTGTGTGTGTGTGTGTGTGTGCATGTGTGATTCCTTTCCTTTGGTTTTCTAGCTACGGATTTATTTATTTCCTGTATGTTTTCCTGTGTGAAACAAGCTTCCTTGAGCTGGAAGTATCCTTCTAATATCTTCTGTAGGGCTGGATTTGTGACTAGGTACTGTTTAAGCTTGGTTTTGTTGTGGAATGTCTTGTTTTTTACATGTATGGTGATGAAATCTTTGCTGCGTATAATAGCTTTGATTGACATCTATAGTTTCTTAGTGTATGCATGGCATCCATCCAAACCTTTCTTGATTTTATAGTCTCTGTTGATAAGTCAGTTGTAATTCTGATAGGTTTGCTTTTATATGTGACTTGGCCTTTTCTCTTACAGTTTTAATATTCTTTCTTTGTTTAGTGTTTTGGTTATTATGTGGTAGGTGGATTTTCTTTTCTGATCCAATAAATTTAGAGTTCTGTAGGATTCTTGTATGTTTATAGACCTTTCATTTGTTAGGTTGGGGAAGTTTTCTTCTATGGTTTTGTGAGAATATTTCCTGGGCCTTAGAACTTGAAGTCTTCTTCTTCTATTCCTATTATTCTTAGGTTTGGTCTTTTAATAGTGTCTTATATTTCTTGTATGTTTGTGTCAGGAACTATTTTATTTTTAAGATTTCTTTGACTGATATATCAGTTACTTCACCATATCTTCTACATGTGAGATTCTCTTTTTCTTTTTCTTTTTTTTTTTTTTTTTGTTTTGTTTTTTTTCTTTTAATGGTTTTTTTTTATTAATTTATTCTTGTTACATCTCAATGTTTATCCCATCCCTTGTATCCTCCCATTCCCCCCCCCCCATTTTCCCATTATTCCCCTCCCCTATGACTGTTCCTGAGGGGGATTACCTCCCCCTATATATACACTATGGAATACTACTCAGAGATTCTCTTTTTCATATCTTGTATTCTGTTGTATTGCTTATTTCTGCAGTTCCTGTTCTCTTCCCTAGGTTTTCCAATTCCAGGTTTGCCTTAAATTGTGTTTTCTTTATTGATTCTAATTCTATTTTTAGGCCTTGAATAGTTTTATTCATTTCTTTCTGTGATTTGATTGTATTTTCCCATAATTCTTTAAATGATTTATTCAATTCCTTTATCTTCTTAACAACATTTTCCTGTATTTCTTTGAGGGATTAATTTTTCTCTTTTAAGTCCTCTTTTGTTTTCATAACCTCAGATTTAAAATATTTTTCTTGCACTTCAGGTGTGATAATATCTCCAGACTGGTGGTGGTAGAACCACTGGTTTCCAGTGGTGTCATATGACTCTGAGATTTTTATTTGTGTTCGTGTGCTGGCCTCTAGCTGTCTGCTTGTCTTTGGTGTTCGAAGGCCTAGTAGTCCTTCTACTGTGGTTGCTATCTGTGTGTCATGTGGGCCAAGCAAGATGGAAGTAGATGAAGAGAGCTCCAAGCTAAAGGCTGTTTGCTAGGGCTCCCCACAGGCCACCTCAGGATGGCAGACAATAGGGGTTAGAACAAACACCCAGCTCACCTCTGCTGGTTTGCAGTTTGTGTTCCAGTTGGGCCAGGAAGGTAAGAAGTGGTCTGAGAGAGCTCTAAGCCTAATAAAAGTTGCTCTGGTGCTCCACAGGCCTCCTCAGGATGGCTGAAAATGAGAGTTGTGGCTCCTGCCCAGTTCAGCTCTGCTGAGTTCTCTGTCTGTGTCCCAGGTAGGCCAGGCGGGTGAGGAGTAGACTGAGATAGCTCCGAACCAAAAGCTGCAAGAATGCCCTGTAGGCCTCCTTGGGACATTGGAAAATGAGGCTTATAGCCTGAACCCATCTCATCTCTTCTGGGTTTGTTTTTATGATATATTTATAAGGCCTGCTTTTTCTTAGATCATATGCCTTCTATAATTCAAGTATTATTAATACACAAAAGTATAATTTTATTATAAAAATCATAAGAATTTTTGATTATATATATATTTCTAATTAAACTAGAATTATATCATTTCCCCCTTAAATTCTAAATTAAAGGATAATTCTACTTATCAATTTTTCATTTGTTGCCTTTAGTTATTAGAGTAAAACACTAACAAATTATCTCTGTTTGCTTTAACCTGTCTATTTATATTACAATGTCCTCATCTTTTATATGCAGGGATTTCTAAGAAAGACTGATTCCCAGGAAACTTATGGTATTCTGGCTTTTATAATCTTTCCACCCTTTCTTCCACAGTGTTCCCTGGAATATAATAGGTGCATAAGCTATAGTGTAGATAATTTTTCTGTCTGGACTCCTCACAATCTGTTGACCTTCAAATTGTGTCTAGTTGTATTTGTAAGTAATGGTCCATTTTTTCTAAACACACGTTTCTTTCATCAGAGTCTTTTCTTGCATGTTTCTCTGAGTACAAGATGGGATTTAGAATGTAGTGAGGAATTATGCTGGCCTAACAAAGTAGCAGTACTAGATTTGTTTCTAAGGTCCATGACCTCACTCTACCTGTGCAATTGGCTAGGTTTATTGTTCTAGGCATGATTTACCTCCTGTTGAGTGAACCTTAAGTTCAATTATAAAGCTGTACCAGAAATAATGAAAACCTCTTTAAATAATTAGTCTAGGGGTCAAAGTGACTCCCAAAAACAATATAGACTCTATGTGCAGCTGATGGTTGCCTCCCAGAGGTAGCTGCTATTCCCAAAGACACAGCACTAGGATGATTCAACCTAAAGCCTCTTTCCTGTGGTTTTGCTGTACAAGCTAGCAAAGAAAATGTTAGATACATTAGTTTTTATTGAAATATGCTATTTATGGTTCAATATCCTCATATATTACTATGAAAAATGTGAAAATTGAATGAAAAATTTTCTATGGTTTAATAGAAAAAAATAGAGGAGGCATTTTAGACTATGTTTTAGATACATGGAAATGCCTGAAAAATCAAATATACTATACACTATATTTAATTAGAAAGAATGTCGTTTAAGGGGAAACATAATTTGCTTAATCATATAATATTCCCTCTCTCCAGAATTTTTTGTATTATGAAATGATCACTGCAAAACACAAGGAGTACTGGGCAAATATGGATCATATAGGATTGTAGAATGGCATGCTGTTTATTTAATTATTAATTATGGAAATCAGTTAAAAAATGTTAAACATAAAAAGAATCTACACTCATTGTAGCACTGAACTAATTTCCAAACAACAAAATTATCTATAATGTGAAATTTCAGGAATTTATTTTATATGAATGAACAAAATTGCATTATTAGCAGTCATGATGTCTTGACTACTGCAAAGGGTTAAACCAGTTTCTTCATGTTGATATTGGTAGTATGCTCCTGTGAATGTAGATCTTGATTTCTCTGCTGACCCTAGTGGCTGGCTTAGAGAGTTTTAATTAAATTCAACATTTATAACATATTAGTTAAAAAATAACTTTTGGTCTGAATTTCATTCATATATCTTTGAAAAGTAACATAAATACTTACCTCTCTGGGGCCTATATCACTAAATAATATTGCCATCTCCACAAAACTAGATATTATTTTGGCATGAATTGTTGGCATTTAGGTAATCCTTCCACTGTCGTTTTTAAAGCAATCACATTTTTTTTTCACAATTTAGGAATGTTGAAGAATCTTGATGGATTTTAGAAGAACATCTTAGGTAAAATAAACTTAACTATAGCTTCTAAGTATAATTTAAATATAAATTGCAAGAATAATTATTAATGATATTTGAAAATCTATATTTTGAGAGCTATTGTCTTAATATATTTTAAATTATAATTTGAATAATTAGTATTTGTCTTTAATGAGAATTAACAGTGTGTACTGTTTAAATAATTATGAGTTTCAGAATCTTCTAGGAATCACAGTACTGAAAGGAACAAAGGAAGTCCCTAGTCATTCTGGCCTTATGCAAATCATTTCAGGAAATGCAGGAATAACATATTCTTAATAGAATGTTTAATTCCTCTTTTAATTCAGGAAATATAACTGCTTTTGAACTATCTGTAATTATTACTTTTATAGTTTGGAGTTCATGAGTAGTACCAATTGGAGATTCATAAATATTTTCTCAAAATGCTGAAAACAAGTATACCTGGATTTCTCTACAAATTACAGACCATAGTCTTTCCTGAATTTCTCTCTACCTGATTTTGTCATAGCCTGACACATATCATAATCATAGCCAAGTAATACCACCATAGTTTTTGTTTGGCACTGTATAAGTGGCTTAAATATCAGTATGATTTAAAGATTGTATTTAAGAGTGATAAAAAAAAAACTAAACTTCTGCTCAGAATTAAAACCTGTGACTTTAGTTTGTTTAAAACAATATCACTGGGCTTGCAGAGGTGAACTCAACTAAAAAGAAGCAAACTGCATGTCTCATCACCCATATAGCAACAATGTGCAGTAGACTGCTTGAGGCAGTTGATCAAACTGCTTTGAGTTCTGGTGATCTCACAGCCTGTTTTAATTGGGCTAGCACAAAGCTAGAGAAACCCACCTTACTCTATATGCAGAATATAGTTATTGGTCCTATGTTTTCTCACAGAGCTGCTTTGCGTGTTAATGAGATCATGACTACTGCTGCCTTTGAGTCCTTTGAACTAAAGAACTCTATAAATAAAGGGCCCTATTATTTCAACACGCCTGTTACTCACCAAAGAACTGGTGCTAGAAAATACAGCCTTTCACTTGCTCTGTGTGTAAAATCTCTGTTGCCTGCAATTGGAGGGTTTGTGCAGCTTAATTCCAGGAATCTGCCTCTTCTATGGGCATTGTACACGACTCTTCCAAAGCACTGCTAAAGGAAAGAGATGCTAGCATCCACCCCCATTTCACCTAACACCACAGATACAAAACAGTGACTCCAGATATCCACAGCATGCTCCCGAAACAACTTCCTCTCAGAGTCTTTGAAGCTTAAATGTTAAGAAATTGTCACTTGAGAGTAAGTATTATGATTTTACTTAATA